>NW_027555847.1:408189753-409389753 GCF_003287225.1 Phascolarctos cinereus | reverse complement strand
CTGGTCTGGTCAGATTACACCTGGAGTTCTTTGGTCAGTTCTGCCATATTTTAGAAAGAGTAAAAAGCTGAAGCATACCCCAAAAAAGTCAATGATGATGAGGTTAGGATCAAAACCATCCCATAAGAGGATAGGTTGAAGGAAAAATTATCTGGAAGAATTAGAGAAATGATGCCAGCAGCCTTTAACTTTTTGAAGAATTGTATCATAGAAGAGGAGTCAGAATTGTTTTGCCTGAAACAATGGATGTCATTTACAGAAAGATATTGAATTCAATATGAGTAAACACTTTCTAAGAATTATAGCTGATCAGAAATGAATGGGCTACTTCAGGACATATTGATTTCCCCATTTTTGGAAGTACTCAATTAGAAGCTCAAGGCTAGAAGGCATAGCAAACGTGCTGGATGACAGAATCATTGTCTGAAAAGGCCTAAACTGTCTAAAGTATAGTGATGAATCCAATATTGGGGGGTTTTTTTGGTTTTTTGGGGGGAAGTGATATTTTTGGTAAATCAACTTCACATGTGCATGATAAGGGAGTAAAGATCTATAGCAATTCATATGAAAAAGATGTGAGTTTCTCAACAAATTGAAAGTTCAATATGATTTCACATGATGCCCTGGTAGCTCAGAAAAGCTAATGCCATCTTAAGCTGAATTAAGACTGGTTCAGGTGTCAAGAAGAGGGAGATGATGGTCCCACTCAATACCTACCCTCCAGCTTTTCATCTCCCTTTTCTGTGGAAACTCTTTTAGGTCAGGGACTAGCTTTTTTTCCCCCTTTTTTTTTAATATAAATTTATTTATTTTTAGTTTTCAACATTCCCTGCCACAAGTTTTTGAGTTCCAAATTTTCAACCCATCTCCCCCCTCCCCCCAACCCAAGATGTCATGCATTCTGAATATCCCTTCCCCTACTCTGTCCTCTCTTCTATGTCTCTCCCCTTCTCTTATCCCCTTCCCCTTCTATTTTCCTGTAGGGCAGGATAGACTTCTGTACCAGATTTCCTATATTTATTTCCCAGTAGCATGTGAAAACATTTTTTTAAACATATGTTTTTAAAACTTTAGGTTTCAAATTTTCTCTCTTCCTCCCTCCCCACCCACACTCATTGATAAGGCAAGCAACTCAATATAAGTTGTACATGTGCAGTTATGCAAAACACATCCATAGTAGACATGTTGTGAAAAATTAACTCTATTTCTCTTAATCCTATCCTGCCCTCCCATTTATTCTATTCTTTCTTTACACCCTGTCTCTCCTCAGAAGTATTTACTTCTGATTACCCTCTTTCCCAATCTGCCCTCCTCTCTATCATCCCCCTGCTCTCTTGTCCCCTTTCCCCCTATTTTCCTGTAGGGTAAGACAGATTTCCATACCCAATTGAATGTGTATGTCATTCCCTCCTTAGGCCAAATCCTATGAGAATAAGATTCACTCATTCCCTCTCACCTTCCCCTGTTTCCCCTTCCACTGTAAGAGACTTTTCTGTTTTTTTTTTTGTGAGATAATTTACCCCATTCTACCTCTCCCTTTCTTCTTCTCCGAGTATAATCCTCTCTCATCCCTTAATTTTATTCTCCAGATATGACCCCTTAATCTTCAACTCACCCTGTGCCCTCTATCTATCGATCTATCTACATATACATACATATAACTTTTTTCCTCCAACTACCCTGATACTGACAAAGGTCTCATGAGTTATAAATATCATCTTTCCATGCAGGAATGTAAACAGTTCAATCTTAATAAGTCTCTTATGATTTCTCTTTCCTGTTTACCTCTTCATGTTCCACTGAGTCCTGTATTTGAAAGTCAAATTTTCTATTCAGCTCTGGTCTTTTCATCAAGAATGCTTGAAAGTCCTCTATTTCACTGAATGACCATTTTTTCCCCTGAAGGATTATACTCAGTTTTGCTGGGTAGGTGATTCTGGGTTGTAATCCTATCTCCTTTGCCCTGGAATATTATATTCCATGCCCTGCAGTCCTTTAATGTGGAAGCTGCTAAATCTTGTGTTATCCTGATTGTTTCCACAGTACTTGAACTGTTTCCTTCTGGCAGCTTGTAATATTTTCTCCTTGACCTGGGAACTCTGGAATTTGGCTACAATATTCCTAGGAGTTTTCCTTTGGGGATCTCTTTCAGGAGGAGATCTGTGGATTCTTTCAATTTCTATTTTGCCCTCTGGTTCTACTATATCAGGGCAGTTTTCCTTGATAATTTCTTGAAAGATGATGTCTAGGCTCTTTTTTGATCATGGCTTTCAGATAGTCCAATAATTTTTAAATTCTCTCTCCTGGATCTATTTTCCAGGTCAGTTGTTTTTCCAATGAGATATTTCACATTGTTTTCTAATTTTTCATTCTTTTGGATTTGTTCTACTGTGTCGTGATTTCTCATAAAGTCACTATCTTCCAATTGCTCTATTCTAATTTTTAAGGAAGTATTTTCTTCAGTAAGCTTTTGGACTTCCTTTTCCATCTGGCCAATTTTGCTTTTTAGGGCATTTTTCTCCTCATTGGCTTTTTGGACATCTTTTGCCATTTGGGTTAGGCTATTTTTAAGGTGTTATTTTCTTCAGTATTTTTTTGGGTCTCCTTTAGCATCACTCTCAGTTTTTCCTCTACTTCTCTAACTTGCTTCTCAAAATCGTTTTTGAGCTCTTCCATGGCCTGGGACAATTCATATTTTTCTTGGAGGCTTTGGATGTAGGGCTTTGACTTTGTTGTCTTCTTCTGGTTGTATATTTTGGTCTTCTTTTTCACCAAAGTAAGATAATATAGTCTGACTCTTTTTGCTGCTTGCTCATGATCCCAGCCAATTACTTGAGTTTTAAACTTTGTTAAGGTACGAATCTGCTTCCAATGTGGAGAATGTACTGTCCCAAGCTTCAGGGGTTTGTGTAGCTGTTTTCAGAGATACTTGTAGGGACCTGTAAATTTTCAGTTCTTCCAAGGTGGTATGATAAGGGGCAAGGTGTTTACTCCTTTCCTGGCCTGTGACTACAAGTACTCCTTTCTGTCCTAACTGTGAGGAGGGGTTCCTCTGCACAGCCACTACAAGCTCCACCATGCCAGCGCTCCTCCTCACCCCAGCACTGCTGCCCAGAACTGTGACCCAGATCCAAACATGGGCAAAGCAAGAGATTCCTGCCTCAGCACTGGCAAAGAGATCCCTGCAATCCCTCTCTGATCAACCACTGGATTCCCCCTCAGTCTGTGGGCCGGAAGTTCGGGAAGCAGCTGCCCCCCCCCCCCCCCCCCCCCTGGGGAATGGAGCTGAAACCCCGCCTTCCTTTCTCAGCACCGACAGAAACAGACTTTTCCCACTGACCTTCTAAGTTGTCTTTGGCATTGGTGGATTGAGGAGTCTGGAAACCTCCACAGCTGCCCAAGATTCAGTCCTCTGAGGCCTGTTCCGGGTTGGCTGCAGCCTGCGCACCCACCTGCGGCCTGTGCACCTATGCCATGCTGCGATGCTCCCCCAGCCCTGCACGATACACCTTTCTGATCAATCATCCAGGTTGTCTTGGGCTGGAAATTTGTTTCACTCTGTCTTTTTGTGGGTTCTGCTGCTTCAGAATTTGTTTAGAGCCATTTTTTATGAGTATTTGGAGGGGTTTGGAGGAGAGCTCAAGCGAGTCACTGCTTTCACTCCACCATCTCGGCTCTGCCCCCGACTAGCTTTCTTTTTCGATTTTATTTGTAACCCAGAGCTTATTAGCACAGTGCCTGGCACACAGTAAGCACTTAATAAATGCTTATTGCCTTGCCAAAATGAACATATCTCAAGGATGTAGAAAGCATTTCTGTAACTGGATGATCTTAGATATTCCTTAAATGTAAGATTCTTTGATAATCTAAAAAGAAAAAAAGGAGCCATATTCATAAAATAAAATAAAGCATAGAGGCAAAGTTTTAAATGATTCATAATAACAACAACAAAAACTCCACAAATGAGTATGTTTATATTCCTTAAGTTATTCAGATTTGTGAGTTGGGTAAGCCTAAACTAGACTCCAGTATGAAAAATGTTTCCCAGTCACCTGAGATTCATTTAAACTTAGGATCATTGATTAGGTCAGAGGCAAAAACTAGGAAATTATTCAGGTAAACTATCCCAAGGGAATAATTTGCTTTGAGGCTTCAAACCTCTCTAAGGCATTAAAAAAAAAGAGCTATGGTGTTCATAAAAAAAGATACCAGAACATTCTTTCAGAACTAGAACCAAAGTGAAGTAATTTATTCATTCATTTATAAGCATCATTTAATTATACCAGATGGCTGAAAGAACACTCTTAGATTTTTAAAATGTCCAATTTCTTCAAGGTAAACTTAAAGGGCTCCAACACTCCACAAAGAGTAACTTGCAATTTCTAACAGTGTATCTGATAGTATAAGCACAAGTCTGTGAATGGAATTTTACTTTTTATTTATTTGCTCATATAAAAAGTTCTGACATCATACCCTGGCCATCTCTTAGTTTTCCTCCAACATATCAAACAAGGGGGAAAAAAACATTCATTGCAAAGCAAGGCTATAATAGTCAGCTTTCTAGTTAAGAGTGGCTAGAGAAAAAAGGTAAATAATGATTACACAAATTTATCTTCATGTCATACTCTCCTGTCCAAGAATTAATATATTACAGACATGTAATATAATACTAACAACATTAATATATGATATAATATGCAATAAGGCCCATGTCGATGCTGAATAGAAACATAAGTGAGATCTTAGAGAGCCTAGGCACACAGATCAAGAGATATAACTGGCAGATGGCAGAACTCAAGCCACACAGAGGTCTAGACACTGCCTGAACTAATATTACACATACATAAAAGTAAGTCTAGAGGCATCATTTGAGGAAAAATTCTCTCTGTTATTTTGAGGATGCCAAGGCCCTGAGCTCACAGCTTGACTTGGCCCCCAAAACTGCTTTGATTTTTATACCTACCATTATTACATTTTCCAGACACTGTTCTTCTTGACATTTAGGTTTTCTTGACTTTGGCAGGGTCCACCCTGACATGTAGCACCTTAGAGGGTATCAACTATCATTTAGGATGGTGCATCATATATCTATATGTAGTAATGAATATAAGAATAAGTAACCATAAATAAACCAAACATTTGAAAGTTAAAAGACAGTGAGAATATTCTTCCATCCCTTTCTATTCAACAAAAAGAGAACAGTCTTGGTGAGTCACTAATATAATTTTGCTGTTTAATGAAATTAGTACTTTCAGAAAAGCTCTCACAGAATCCCAGAGTTGGAAGGGATCTGAGAAGTCATCTAGTTCCAAGCCACGGATACAAAAATTTCCTCTACAACATCCTTGAGAAGTGGTTGTCTAGCCTTTTCTCCCACCAAAGACGTGAAGTTCACTACCTTTTAAAATAACCCATTCCACTTTTCAACAACTATAGCTACTAGAAGTTTTTCCTTACAGTAAGCTGAAATCTACCATTTCCCCCCCAATTCTTACCCTGGTTTTACCCTCAGAGGATAAGGAGAAAATTTTGATCCTTTTGCCATAACAGTTCTTCAAATAAGTGAAGACATAAGATTTCCTCCCTAAATTCCAACCCTAAAGATGAAAATGCAGAGGTTAAAATACACATCTTCCTTCTTTTCCCTCTCACTACTCTAAACTGATTGCCATCTATCAAAACCCAGAATACCCCAAGATGCAAATGACCTATCCTTCCATCCAGGATAAGAAGATGAAACCTGGGACTCTGAGCCAATCTACAGAAAATTAGAAAAGTTTTGAACAAAACCAGTGAAGGGAGACTAATGATCACTCCCTGTAAGGTCCCACACTGTTCTAAATCATTCGCAACTACTGCTCAAGGATCTCCTTGGAGACTTCCATAAGACCCCTATTTTCTAAATCTACAGTCATTCATACTGAATCAAAGCCCATATTAAAACACCCTATCTATTGGCTTACCTTTTACTCCTTTCATGAATAAATCGGTAAGGAAAAAAAAACTTTTTGTCCTGATTCATTCAATCATATGAATGACCGAATGCTCATAAAGAGACTAAGCCTTTTTCAGGAAAACAGAACTTAACTTTTGTTCTTCAAATACTTTCAGATTCCATGCCCGTCATCAAAATCCTTTTAAATATTATTACTCTATTTTCAACATTGTGTTCTTGATCTGAATTATTTAAATGCATTATTTATAATTTGAATGCTTAATAACTATCTTACCAATCATCTTACCATCCTTACAACCCATCACAGGTACTCTATGATCCAGTGACAATGGCTTCCTTGCTGTTCCTTGCATAAGACACTCCACCATCCAACCATGGGCATTGGCCATCCCCCATGCCTGGAATGTCCCCTCTCTTCATCTCTGCTTCTTGGCTCCCTAGGCTTCAAGTCTCAGTTAAGTCCCACCTTCTGAGACTATCTCCAGTTTATCCTGCATCTATCTTATTTGTACATAGTCATTTGCATGTTGTTTTCCACATTAAAACATAAATTCCTTAAGGGCAGAAATGGTTTTGCTTTTCTTTTGTGTCCCCAGTTCTTAGAACAATGCTGAGCACACAATAAGGGCTTAACTCAACTGGCTGTTGATCAGTGAGTCACAAGGTTTAATATTGTTGCTCGCCCCCTCTCTCCTAGATGCTTTTTTCTCAAATGACTTCCTGAGCCTGTTCTCTTCTGGTTTTCCTATACTACCAGTCTGACCACTCATTCCTTATCAGGCTCCTTTGCTGAATGATCATCCATGTCTGGCTCCCCTAAATGTGTGGGTCATTAAAACTCTTGTCTTATGCCTTCTTCTCTCCCCTCTTTATACTCTTTTTCTCAGTGATCTCATTAGCTCCCATGGGTTTGTCATTTCTAAACAGATGACTCAACTCTGTACAGAAGGTTCCAAAAGTCAATTGCAGCTTTAAACTACTAAACCTCAACAGCTCTTGGGAAGCCTTATATAGCCAGCCATAATCTCTCTCTAGTACATCGCCAAATACTTGTAAGACTTGGATTTGGATTCCTTGGAAACAAATTCAGTATGTCCAAAACAGAATTCATTACCTTTCATCCTTTAACAAACTTCCCTATTTCTGTTGAGGGTATCCCAATTCTTCCATTCACTGAGGTTTATAAACATCAGTTATGTTTGATCCTTACTATTCACGAACCTATTTCTTTTTTTTTCTTTTTTTATTTAAATTTTTTTATTTTTTCCATATGCTTTTGAGTTGAAAATTTTTCTCCCTTTTCCTCCCTACCCTCCCCAAGACAGCGCACAATCTCATATAGGCTTTACATTTACATACCCATTAAACATATTTGCACAATAGTGAAGTTGTAAGTAAAAATTAAAACCAATACAAGGAACCATCAGAAAGATGAAACAAAACTCAACAGAAGGTAAAAATAAGTGAGAGCAATTGGACTTCCATAGTTCTTTCTTTGAATGTGAACAGCATTATCCATCCCGAGGCCTCTGGAAATGTCTTAGATCCTTGTAATGCTGAGAAGGGTTCAGTTTAACATTCTTAGTCATTGCATAACGTGGCTGTTATTGTGTACAAAGTCCTCTTGGTTCTGCTTACTTCACTCAGCATCAGACCATATAAGTCTTTCCAGGTTTTTTCTGAAGTCAGTCTGTTCATCATTTCTTACAGCACAATAGTATTCCATTACATTCATATACCACAACTTGCTCAGCCATTCCCCAATTGATGGGCATCCTCTCAATTTCCAATTCTTTGCCACCACAAAAAGAGCTGCTATGTATATTTTTGTACATATGGGTCCTTTCATGAACCTATTTCAATGTCAATAATGCTCTTTGTACCTCCAGAACAAAGGATAACAAGTGATTAATAAATACTAGCTACGGTGCAACAAGAGCGATGAATATAGAGAGGCATAGAAAAAATTACAACTGATTCAAACTGAAGTAAGAGTTATGAAACCTTTTGCAAAGGGGGGGACACAAGTATGGAACACTATATAAAGTCAGATTTCTTAAATTTGTTTATGAGTTTTTCTTCTTCCTCTTTTGCTTTTTTCTTTCTTTAAAAAAATGTCTAAGAGATGGCTTTCTGGGAAAGCAGAAGGAAGAAGGAGGAAGGAAGAAGTACATAGGGAAAAATTTAAGGGATGTCAAAACAAAATATACCTAAACAAATCTATTTTTAAATATACTTGCTGAATTGAGTCTATAAAGGATGACTGCCTTTCTTCCTACCCTCATTTCCAGAGAGAGAATAATATTACAAGTGGTTAAGAAAAACCTCATAAAAAATAAAACTCAATCTGTCCCTTTTACTAATAAAACATATTCCCTCTAGTATATTCAAGGGCTTTCATGTATTCAGATTTTTCAATGACTCAATGATTATATTTCCAGTTCATTCCCAGGAAAAGAATTCATGGATGGAAGAACATTTCAAGTTTAAATATGTTCAACCTTTCCTTCATTTAATTTTATCCCATTACCCATAGTCATCAACGTGAGATAGCATAAAATAAAAAATAATTAATAACATTTCCCAGAGCCATAGCAAAACTGTGACATTCAGGCAGCTGGTGTGGGGGAGTTAGGAAAGATAAGAAAAAGTAAATGGCTTAAGGGACAGAAGATTTAAGATGTCAGTACCCAAAAATGTAAACTAGAACTTCACTCAATATCATCTGTAAATATTCTACAGAAGTTATTTAAGACATTTGAGAGATGCCCTTAGATTACATTATCAAATGCTAATAATGGAGTAAGAAGAAAGATCTTCATCTGTTTCTCTCATCTAGTCAAATAAATGTGAACCATATGGAATCCCAGAGCCAAAATTAACTGCACCCAGGGCAAAGCACAGCAAGTACCTGATGTGATAGTTTTGATTATCTGAAACTAGAAAGCTTCTATACAGACAGAATTTATGTATCTAAGATAAGAAAGGTAGTGCAGTCAAATGGGAAAAAAAGTCTATATCAAATTTCTCTGATAAGTGTTTGGTACCCAAGAAATGTAGACAATTAACAGAGATATATAATACCAAAAGCCATTCCCCAACAGAGAAGTGGTCAAAAGAAGTGAACAAACAGCTGTCAAATGAAAAGCAGTCTATGAACAAATATCTACCCTATCTATATAACTTGTTCAAAACATGACAACGTAAAAGATTTCTCATGACAAACTAGTGTTATTTTCTTCCTACTAACATCAACCTTTATGATCATTGTTAACACTTGACTAACTAAAGGCAGGAAGAAATGGCTCATTTTTGCTGCATTAAATAAGACAGAGGAAATGAATCTTTTTTAGAAAATCTAAGTACTAAAAAAAGTGTTGGGTTATATAACAATCTGAGAACTCCTTTCATATCTAAGTTTGTTCTGGTGGTAAACAAAAGGGATTAACATACCCATGAGACAAGGCAGAAGTAAGAACAATATTCACTTGTACAATTTCTTTCAGGATGTTAAAATCCAAACCTATTTCTAGGCTAAAAAAAAAATGATATTCCATTAGAAAATAAATTGAATGCACAATGCATGTCAGTATGTATCTTATCTTTATATTAGGTTCAGTCAATAAAAAAAAATAGTATCTTTGAACAAAACATGTAACTAGCAGCTGGATAAACAAATAGAAGCAGGCAAAACATTCCTTATTGGCCTGTTTCTTATAACTGAGAATTCTCCCTCTAAAAATTATATAGGCCACGTAAACATGAAACATTCTTTCAACTATGCTGAATAAACTGTCCAGTCAATTCAACCAAATAAATAGTCTACTGGAAGATTTTTAAACTACTGTTTATTCTGTGGAATGGACTGATTATATGAATGTGATCATTATTTTAAAAAGCCATAAACATGCTATAATCTTTTTTGTATCAATTTTTTTAAAAAGTAAAGTGTGATCTATATCACTACATTACATAGTACTAACTAGAGTAAAAAGTATTTAAAATATTTTTATATTTTTCCCATTTATGCATATGAACAGATTCCATATGAATAAACTTTTAAGCCAGTGTTTCTCAAATTTTTTAGTCTCAGGACCCCTACAGCCTCTTAAAAATTAAGGACTTCAAAGAACTTTAGTTTATATATTACACCTATCAACATTTAGAATATTATAAATTAAAACTGATAAATTTTAAAATACCTTTTCATTCAAAATAACAACCCCATTACATTTTAACATAAATAATCTTTTTATTAAAAATGACTATTCTCCAAAAACAAAAGAGTAATGTTATTTTAAATATCTCTTTAATGTCTAGCATCATAATGGAAGAGAGCTGGATTTTTTTATCTGCTTCTGCAATCAACTAATCTGTACTAGTTCATTTTCCCACCCCCCTGAACTCCTTTGGACTCCACCATACTGCTTCCAAGGACTTCTCCCTCTCATACTCCCAGGAGTCTCATCATCAGGAACCTTATTATCTTGCAAGATCACATCACCCTTAGTATTTATGCCACCCCAGTACCCTCCTTCTCTCTCATCAGAGGGCAGAGCCTAGAACTTCTCCCAAAAACCTCCATTTAAGGAGGGTTTCCAGGCTAGTGATCTTTACATTTCTCAATCAGTTGCAACTAGTTTGACTTCATCATTAGCCCTCCCCTACCTTTCTTTTTCAGGTTCTTTTTGTGCATCATTTTCCACTATCAGATTGAAAGCTCCTTGGGGCAGGAACTGTCTTTCTTTTTAGTATGGCCTTAGCTTTAAAAGGCCATGGTCTTCCACTGTATTCAGGGCCATCTCCAGTCATCCTATAGCCACTGGACTCAGCTCCAGAGAAGAAAGTAAGCCTAAGTTACTTTGCACAGCCATTCCTCACTTAATTCCAATGCACTTGAAAGTTCTGGCATCACCTTCCTGATGTCATGGTCCTCTTCGAGAATAAAGGACAAACAACAATCCCCAGAGCTTTAGCAGAGTACCTGGCAAACAGCAAGTGCTTGATAATGTTCACTGACATTGACTCATTGGTTGAAGCAAATGAAGAAAATCCAGATCCACATAGATATGTAGTTGGAAAAGGAAGAATTATTTTGATAAGCAAATAAAGTATTACTATAATTATGAATTTAGTTTTTACCTCACTGACCCCCTGAAAGGTCTAGTACAAAACAGAAAATGTTTACATATATTTAAAGACAATTCATAATGAAGCTTAAGAAAAAAAACATTTCACAGTTCAGATGAATTATAAGACAAAATTACAAATGTTGCCTGATCATTTTTTCTCTACACATGCGCTTTCTTGAAGCTTCGCATTTCTTATTGTTAGCAAGCATGCCCTTTACATGTTTAGCTTTGTTCTTATCATCCAATTCACATAAGGTCACTGTCCTATGTTCTGTGGCTATTTGCTACATTTGAAAAAAAAAAACACAATTTTTTTTATACTGCTCTAAAATATTGAAACTACCTGGCAATTTGCTATGCCTTTTTTCCCCCAACCCTTCTGACCTCAGTTTTTAATAAAAGGGAAATGATGGAAGACAGGAAAATAATAATAAATGCTTTGCAAATAAAATCATATTAAATAAGTGCACTTACATCCAAATGACTAAAGGCAAACACAACACTGAAGAAACGAGCTGGTCAATAAAATTCTTTAATGGCAAAGAATAGCTCAAAGAATTAACAAACTCAGAGTCTAAACTCTGCAACCTGACTTAGATTTTGTCTGGGGAAAGTCTATTGATTTCCAAACCAATCATTCAAAATGTTTAACTCATTAGTGAAATTAGAGCAATTTTTACATTAACAGTAATCATAAAGTTGACAAGATAGCACCAGTAGCTGGTAGACAGACTTAAATATCATTGGGACCATGTTCTACCATCAAGCAGCACAGCAGAATAAATAGAATGCTGGATTGAGAAGTCAGGAAGACCTACTAATATTTGAATCCTGCCTCAAATACTGAAATCAAGTCACTTAATCTGAGACTCAGTTACCTCAGACGTAAAATGAGGTTAATAACAACCCCAATTTCCCAGTGTTGTTTTGAGGGACAAGTGAGATCACGTGTATATAAAACACTTTGCAAACTTTAAAGAGCTATAAATGTCAGTTATTATTCCCACCAGATAATTCCAATACTACAATAAATTGTTTGAAAAAAATTGGGAAAGGAGTCCTATCAAATTCCTTCTATGACACAAATATGATCCTGATGCCTTAAACAGGGAGAGCCAAGGCAAAGAAAACTATGGACTAATTTCCCTATTGAATATTAATACAAAATTTATAAATAAAATATTAAGGAGATTACAATAATACACCACAAATATCATACACTATGACCAAGATGGATTTATTGCAGGAATGCAGCGCTGGTTCAATATTAGGAAAATTATATTTATAAGTGACCATATCAATAATAAAAACAGAAAAAATATATAATTATTTCAACAGATACTCTTGACAAGGCTCTTGCCAAAACATAACTTATTCCTGTTTAAAAAAACCAGAAAACTGGTAATTTTTACAAGCAGTGTCTCTGATAAGGGCCTCATTTCTAAAATATATAGAAAATATTAAAAAAAACCCACTAGACAGCATAGGAATAAATGGTGCATTCTTTAAAATTATAAAGTCTCTAAAACCAAAAGCAAGCATTATCTATTATAGGGATAAACTAGAAGCTTTTCCAATAAGATCAAGGGTGAAGCAAGGATATCCATTATCACCATTCTTACCCAATACTGTACTAGAAATGCTAACTATAGCAATGAGAAAAGAAAAAGAAAAAGAAAAAGAAATTAAAGGAATAAGTATAGGCAAAAAGGAAACAAAACTATCACTTTTTGCTGATGATATGACGGTTTACTTAGAGAACCCTAAAAAGTCAACTAAAAAAATACTAGTTTAATGATTTCACCAAAGTTGTAATAAATATATTACACACACACACACACACACACACACACACACACACACACACACACACCCCACACCCACCCCAACCCCAGTAAGAAGAGACAGAAAAAGAAATTCCATTTAAAACAACTACAGAGAGTATAAAATACTTGGGAGTCTACCTGCCAAGTCACACACAGGAATTCTATGAACATAATTGCAAAACACTTCACACAAAGACAAATCTAAATAATTAGAGAAATAGTAACTTCTCATGGGTAGGCAGAACCAATATAATAAAAATGACAATACTACCTGAGTTAATTTATTCAGTACCACACCAAACTTCCAAAGAATTACTTTACAGAGCTAGAAAAAAATTACAAAATTTGAGGAACAAAAGGTCAAGAAAGCAAGGGAATAAATTTTTCAAAATTGGGAAGAAGGGCATCTGTAAGTACTAGATTTCAAACTATACCTCACAGCTGTAATCATCAAAACAATTTGGTACTGGATAAGAGTCGTTGATCAGTGGGAACAGATTAGGTACACAACATAGTGAAACAAATTAACAAAGTAATCTAATGTTTATCCAGAGATCCCAACTACTGGTGCAAGAACTGATTATCTGACAAAAATTAATGGGAAAACTAGAAAGTAGTCTGGCAAAAACTGGGCATAGATCAACATGTCACCATATACCAAGACGAGTTCAAAATTGGTACATGACCAGAATTTCAAGGGAACTAATAAAAAGAAACGCTAGGAAAGGTGGGCTAGCCATACCAGATCTTAAATTGTATTATAAAGCAGCAATCATTAAAACTACTTGGTACTGGCTAAGAAATAGAGTGGTGGATCAGTGGAATAGGTTAGTTAAGCAAGACACAGTACTCACTGACTATAGTAATCTACTGTTTGATAAACCCAAAGACCTCCCCTTCTGGGATAAAAACTCACTATCTGACAAAAACTACTAGGAAAACTGAAAAAGAGTGTGGCAGAAACTAGGCATAGACCAAAATCTTAGACCACATATCAAAATAAAGTCAAGATGGGTTCATGATTTAGATATAAAGGCTGATACTATCAGCAAACTGGGAGAGTAGGGAATAGTTTACCTGTCAGATTTACGAGAACAGAAGAATTTATGACAAAACAAGAGATAGAGAACGTTATGAAATGCAAAGTGGATAATTTTGGTTACACTAAATTGAAAAGTTTCGGCACAAAGCCAATGCAAACAAGATTAGGAGGGAAGCAGAAAACTGGTAATTTTTACAACCCTGATAAGGGCCTCATTTCTAAAATATAGAGAGAATTAAGTCAAATTTACAAGAATACAAGTCATTCCCCAACTGATAAATGGTCAAAAGATATGAACAGGCAGTCCTCAGATGAAGAAGTTAAAGCCATCTATAGTCATATGGAAAAATGCTCTAAATCACTATTGATTAGAAAAATGCAAATCAAAACAACTCTGAGGTACCACACCACACTTATCAGACTGGCCAGCATGACAAAACAAGTAAATAATAAATGTTGGAGAAGATGTGAGAAAATTGGAATACTAACGCACTGTTGGTAGAGCTGTGAAATGATCCAACCATTCTGGAGAGCAACTGGGAACTATGCCCAAAGGGCTATAAAATTGTGCATATTCAGCAATGGCATTTCTAGGGCTGTATCCCAAAGAGATCATAAAAATGGAAAAATGACGCACATGTACAAAAATATTTATAGCAGCTCTTTCTGTGGTGGCAAAGAATTGGAAATTGAAGGGATGCCCAGCAATTGGGGAATGTCTGAATAAGCTGTGGTATGTGAATGTAATGGAATGCTATTGTGCTATAAGAAATGATGAGGAAGCAGGCTTCAGAAAAACCTGGAAAATGTTGTATACAGTTACAGCCATAATGTGTGAGGATTAAGTTTGATAGACTTAGCCCTTCTCAGTAATGCAAGGATTTAAGACATCTCCAAAAGTCTCATGATGGAAAATGTTATCCACATCCAGAGAAAGAACTATGGAGTTTGAATACAGATCAAAGCATACTATTTGCTATTTTTTTCTTGTTTTGTTTTGTTTCTTCTTTCTTGTGATTACTCCTACTAATTCTAATTCTTCTTTACAACATGACTAATGTAAAAATATGTTTGGAATGTATTTGCAGAGCCTATATCAGATTGCATGCCATCTTGGGGAGGGAGGAGGGGAGTAAGGGGGAGAAAATTTAAAACTCAAAAGCTTATGGAAGTGATTGCTGATAAATCAAAATAAATTAATTAATTTTTAAAAATGGGTATATGATTCAGACATAAAGGGTGAAATAACCAAATTGGTGAAGAATGGATAGGGAAAGAGTTCATGACCAAACAACAGATTAAAGAGTTTCACAGGACATAAAATGGATAATTCTGATTACAGAAAATAACTCATTTTTTAAAGTGCTTCCCTCACAATTTGGTAAAGTAGGTGGTACAAGTACTATATTACCCCCATTTAAAGATGAGGAAAATCAAGGCACAGAAAAATCAAGTAATTTGCCTATGGTCACACAGCTTACAAGTATCATGTCAGGATATAAATATACAAGTTTATTCCAACTCTTTCAACTAAGCCACGTGACATCTCTCATCATGAAAACATTAACATTTAGGTAGCCATATATGAGTTGGGCCACTGGGCCCACCTTGTACCTAACCTGCCCACCCTCCAGGAAGGGTAACCAGGAAATAACCTAATCATATTACACGTGGCTTTAAAAGTTGTGTTAGTTCTAATCTCTACTTGGCCTTGACTGAATTTACAATAGCCTCCTCTTACTCTCTCTCTTCCCTCCTACCTTTGGCCCAACAATGATTTCTTTCACTTCTGGAGCTCCCTTATGTACCTTCACCCCGCTCAAGGGCACTAACAACCAACAGGAACTTCAGGGTCATGCTAAGGGAGCCATACCTAACAATGTTATCACTGTTCTGAGACATCAACATGATTTAAAAACCACTGGGAAACAAGTGTAGTTTGTTGGCAATGTCTTTTTCTCCCTACCTTTTTTCAGTAACATAGAATATGGGCAATGGAAGAAAAGCTAATAGCAGGAGAAATGGTGTGAATTGTGAGGAAACAGTGATAACCCCATGAAGCATATGCTTCTATAAAAGAAAAAAGACAATGAAGTCACCACATCTATTACTGAAAATCAAAATGTAAAGAGGGTATAACTGAGAGTTGAAGGGTGATCAAATCACTGAAGCTGCCTTACAAACAAAGTTCAAGTTTAGCTCAGAAAATGGTGACATTTAAGATATTGAAGACTTTTTAACTGTCACTTGGTCTAATTTAATTTGGACCAGTAAATATTATTTCTTCCCACAAGCCAAGGAACCAAAGGTATCCTTGTATTCCTTGTTTCCTGAATTAATTATTCCAAACTGCTTGGCAGGGACATTATCAATGAGTAGAATGTGGGTGTCCTGACAGTAATGAAATCAGAAGAGGTATCCTAACAGTACTAATTGGCACACACCTCTCCTTGTGTGTCTACTAAAAGGCACTTGAGTGAAAGAATCTGTGATAATAAAAAAACAAAAAGAAAATGAAGACAAAGGAAGTAAATAAAAACCAATGTCAAATAAATAAAATGCTACTGAAATATTTCCATCATTTCATTTAATTAAGTTCATTGCCAAAAGTTTACAGGTATTAAAATAAATTGACAAAAGCTGTGGTTCTACTCCAATTAATTTTCTTTTGATTTTAAAAACTGCATTTGACTGGGACTAATCCATTAGCTATTTAACATATGTTGAGAATATCTTTACATTAGTTAAAAACAATGCCACATTGTTACTTCAAAGAATCTTTACTAGGAGACCAAATTACAAGTAGTGAAATGAAGCAATAATTTTCTAGCATCATTTCTGGTTGGCAGTGTCAGGGTATTTACTGAAGGTATACATAACTGTTTCATTTTACATTAAAACTTGAGTAGAAAGTTTCTCCATATGGAAAAGTGGTCCATAATAACAGATCTGCAATCCAAATTAAGTCTCAGCAGACACTAAAACGAATGGTTTATGTTCACTTGGGTTCTACACTATATCCTTAATGTAAGGCTTCTTTTTACTTGCTACAAATTCTAGGGAGAAGATGGCTATAAATTAGCGCATAGTTAATTTTAATAGGGCCATAGATTGACAGAGCTAGAAGGGACCTCTAGCCAAGAAGTTCAAGTTTGTTCTAGATACCCCTGGGAGTCCCCACGAACCTTTCAGGAGGCCTCTAAGGTCAAAATTATTTTCATAATAATGCAAAGATGTTTTAATTTCTAACATGGTAAATATTCATAGGTATAACCCACATTTTAAAAAAATTTTTTTTAAAAGAAGCTCTTTTAAATTTTAAGAGAGCAAAGAGGTCCTGGGACCAGAAAGTTTGAGAACCAAGGATGTGGTCCAACTCTGAGAGTGCAGAGCTCTAGTGAGACAGGGTAGTTTTCACAAAGTGAAATGTCATACCCAAGTGTTAAACAGTAGAGTTGGAAGTCAGGGCTTCCATGAAACCTCACTGGTTTGATCCCAAAATGAAAACAAAAAAATTACAAAGTGAACTTTCTATGGCCATGCTAATCTGTCTGCTTGGACATAAATGACATTGATACTTCAGTGTAGCCACTGGCTAATTAATGAATCTTTTCTCCAATAGCTCCTGCTCCATGCCTTATTCTGTGAGATGACATCTCCACATCCTCTGTTAAGTCTTTAAACATCTTTCACTCATACACCATGGATGAATTACCTGAATCCTGATGATAATCACCCTAATAGTTTGTACATCAACTTTACAGCTACAAAACTATTTCTTCTCTACTATTCACAGAGAAAACAAAGAAAAGCTGTTAGTAGAGGATCTTTCTAAATTTAAAAGGTTAAACAATCTTTTCCCAGAAGCAAAAATTCAAAGGATACCACAATTCTATTGCTCCTTTGAAATCCAGCAAGCAAAAATTATAAGAACCACTGAGCTAAGCAGGAGCAGCTATTGTGCTAAAAGGTCAGGGAAGCATTTGAGAAGTGTCTCTAAAAGTAAAAAAGTAAATCTGTTGCAAAGAGCCTACCACTTTGTATCAAAAGGTCTATCAGCTGAAACTGGCTCAAACCTCTTGGAAAAAATGAAGTTTTCCCAACTTGATCATTAAACAAAGAGATGAATATGGACAGCCTGAAAGGCTGAAAATAAAAGCCACTATATTCACCTAAATCATTTAGAATGTAAAGAAAAATTCTCATTCCCTGAAAAAACAATTTTGGGCTCTGGGGGAATTTTATATTGCACTCAGTGAATTTGAACCAATATCAGGAAAGCATTAGACCCGAGTTTCCGTAAGGAAACTATATGCACACTGTATTTTCATAATGCATTAAATTTGAATGTTGATTCAGGAACAAATGAGCAGTTGTTAGCTGCAGCCAACACCTGCCCCTTCTTTCCTCTTCACATGGGAATTATTCCTTTCCTCAAAGATGGATCAGAGAGATGCTGGACAATTCTAGCAATTAGCCCATTTGATGTTTGAAAAGCACAAGTTGAATGTTAACACAGAACTGCCAATCCACACTACAGAATGCACAAAAAAAGTTGGGAGGGGAGTGAAAGACAGGAGGTGGTACAGATGTACCATAGCCACAACACTTTACACATTTCTGCATCTTGAACAATAGCTTTTTTCTTTTCTTTCTTTCTTTTTTTTTTTTGCAAGACCTTTGATATCACTAATTTTGGAGAACTCCTTCTCAGACAAGTGTAAATATAAAATGCTTTGCAGCCTGGGGGAGACAACATGAAAATAACTCCATATTAACAAGATACACCCAATAAATTGGAGATAATTAATAGAGAGATGGTGCTAGAACTAAGGGGCAACTAGGTGGGGCAGTGTATAGAGCATTGGACCTAGGGTCAGAAGACTTGAGGTCAAATCTGGCTTTAGATGCTAGCTGAGTGACCCTGGGCAAGTCACTTAACCCAGTTTGCCTCCGTTTTCTCATCTGTAAAATAAACTGGAAAAGGAAATGGCAAATCACCCTGGTATCTTTGCCAAGAAAACTTCAAATGGGGTCACAAAGAGTCACGACATGAATGAAATGACTGGATAACTACCCTTATGGGGGATAAGGAAAGATTTCTCATAGAAGATGGGAATCTGTCAACCTAAACACTGAATATCTCTGAAAGAGCATCATAATGTCACACTGTTTTGACTCTAGTATGAGCTCACTGAGGTAACAGTGGGATATTTATCTCCCTTAAAAGCCCAACATGCAGGTCATTGTGGCTACCAGGCCAACAGGGGGACCCTAAGGTTGGCCAAGGACAGCCCCAATCACTCCTGGAGGTCCTTCCTACTCCCCAGTAGGAACATAAATCCCAATTTATGGATGCCCAAGAAGTAAGGCCAGTTTCAAGGCTCCCCATGGCCTATAACTATCTATAATTATATAACTATATATGTGTGTGTGTGTGTGTGTGTGTGTGTGTGTGTGTGTGTGTGTGTGTGTGTGTGTGTATATATATATATATATGTAACCATAAAACAAACATATATATATATATATATTTATGATTATAGTAGATTCTAGAGAAACTTGATAGTTAAGATCCAGAAGCCCTGGGCCTTTTCAAGCTCCGCTTAGGTCAGAATATAAACACTTCAAGGGAAAGAAGCTGCCATGTAAGAGGATGTGAAACTCAAACTTCCTTCCTACCTCTCTCTTCATTCCAAACCATGCGATAACTTTTGAAAAACTTTAAAGTCTCTGAAACCGGGTCCAGTATGAGGCAAGCCTTCTTTAAGGTCACCAGCGAAAGACTAATTTTTTTCAGCCCATACTGGTCCAAACTTATATCCCTGAAAGCAATAGGTGGTTCAATGGATGGAGCACTAGACTTGGAGTCAAAAAGGCCCAAGTTCAAATGCACTCTCAAACACTTACTATTAGCCATATGACCCTGGGCAAGTCACTTAACTCCTGTCTCCCTGGTTTCTTCATCTGTAATACAGCACCTATCTCCCCGGGTTGCTGGGAAGATACTATGAGATAATATTTTTTAAAATGCTTTGTAAACCTTAAAGCCACATATATAAATGCTAGCTATCATCATTTTTTAATGGCCACCTTGAAAATTCTTACATATGAGTGAACATCCAAGATAATTTTTCCTTAGCCAGTGGCAACTGGTTAGGTATGTTTAACACTTAGGAAGTCACAAAACCTTGATTACTTCATTGACTTCTCTATGTGATCTTAGCTTCTGAAGGCTGAAAACTACTCTTTAACTTCAACTGGTCCCTCAAGGCTGCAGAGCAAACTTTTTTATTCAGTTCTGATTGACTCCTTATCACAATCCCTACAGTAGCAGTTCCAAACCTTTTCTTCTCTCCCTAAACTACCCCAAATCTCCCTCATAACACAAATATTCTCTGCACATTTTACTTAAAACTTTCTATCACGAGCTCCTAATTTCCCATCTTTTATACCTCAAAACTTTTACATGCCCTTGCCCTTCCTTTGTTCCACTGTTCTAATCTCAGGATGAAGTAAAATAGCCTTCGCTGTCATGGCTAAATCTTCTGTTTTTGCTCTTAATCCAGACCCCTCCTGTCTCTTTCAGGACTACACCAGCACCAATCAATAACCAACAAACATTAAGCCCTTATTATGTGTAAAACATCATGTATCATTTCTTTATCATTTCCCTTAATTTTCCATCTTTCCCTTACTACTGGCTCCCTCCTCACTGCCTACAAAAGTAATAGAATTCCTAGTGGTTTAAAAATACATCCTATCCCTTGATTATGTCACCTATTTTACTGATAATCCTCTAGAAAAAAATAATCTACACTCAGCTTTCTCCCAACTAATTCACTTTTTATTCTACTAGATGGCTTCTATCTTTTCTATCTCTTTCCAGATTCCTGCAAGTCATCTGTTGATTCTTCATTTTCCTCTCATTCCCCAAATAAATATATGTGTGTATATCTATATATCTATAGATATAGATACACAAACATGATCTCACCCTCCCAACCAGGATCTTACCTTGGCTTCCTATGTTCTTCCCTCTAAGTTCCTCCAAGAGGCTGACCTACTCAGATGAAAATTATTCCTCCTTCCTCAAATTTTTCTGGAACACTTTCATCTGGATTCTCCTTGGTCCCTATCACAGTGCACTCTTTATTATAATTTTGCACATTTAGGTTTCCTTCCCATTATAATTGCTCGGAGGACAGGAATTGTATCATTTTTTCATCTTTGTATCTCAAGTATGAGCACAGACTGCCTTGCACAAAGTAGATAAGTAGAAATGTCTTTGATGTTCTTGTAAGTCCTTTTAAAATATTGGTTGGTTAACATAATTGCTGTTGTTTTGCCATCTCACTGATCAAAATAAATACTATATAACTGAAAAAAGCCACCAGTAGTTAGGTTTCCTCATTACACAGACCCAAAAAAACAAATCCAACAACAACAAAAAAATTCTAACCTTAATGAAGTACTGTAGTCCAAGAAAGTCAAAGGGAAGCACAAAAAAAAGGAAAACAAACATAAACCTCCCCAAGGCATAATTTACCCATAGTCTACCTTATCCTCCCTTGTAACTCAGCCCTTTTGGTGGTGAATGATATCTCCAAGCAGCCCACTAATTCAATCTCAAAAGCCTCATGAAGAAACATTTAGTCTAAATCCTCATTTTACAGATTGGGCAAAGGCACATAGGTAGTATGCAGGACAGCCAGGATTCGAACTCAAAGTCCTGATTCCAAATTCAGCACTTACTCAGAAAAGCTACAGAGAATAGCTTTCATTAATTCAACCAATAACTATTGAATAAAAATAAAATTATTTGACCAAGTAATGTGTTAACAAAAATATTTCTGTCCATGTTTCAGTCTTGTCTGTCTCTTCTTGACCCTAATTGGGCTATTCTTAGCAAAAATACTGGAGTGGCTTGCCATTTCCTTCTCCAGCTCATTTTACAGATAAGGAACTGAAGTAAACAGGGTTAAATTATTTGCCCAGGGTCACATGACTAATAAGTGTCTGAGGTCTGATTGCCTGGTACTCTATCCATTGTACCACCTACATAGAGATACTGGGAACTGAAAGGTATGGATTCTTTGGCACTAATAACTATAAGATACTACGCAGAAAGTCTCTTAGTTATTTTTTACTTAGCTGAAAAATGAAGGCGTCAACCTCAATGATCTCTAAAGCCCCTGCTAGCTCTAAAATTCTATGATTGCAAGCACTCAAACTGATTGGCTGTTGTACTGGAGTCAGTCAAATAATCTCCACGTTAGCCCCATAAACACAATAAAATACTTGGCTGTTAGTGCTAAGATAAAAGGATGTATTTCCTTCCACAGCATAAATTCAACAACAAATTAAAGTGATTACCTGGCTAAAAAGGATTAAATTTCAGTTGGGAATATTAACTTCTCTGAAGTATCATGAAAAGGAAAAAAAAGATAATTAAAGGAAGGCAAAGATTATAGGAAATCATGAAAGTTGGACTGTTGAAGAAAGGTGAAAACTTGAAAGATCAGAAGAGGGAGACCACCTTTTTTTTACTGAAAATAGCAGTATTTCATTCACACTCTGAAGGAGTGACTAGTGCTTAAGCCTCTCTTCAGAATTTTCTAATCATAGAGGTGATGGGAATGTATAGAATAGGACAGCAGAATACCTGAGGGGTCACCTTGAGATACTTAAGAGTATGAGTTTGCAGAGAAACTGTTGGTAATTTTTCTAGCATTGTTCAAAAGTACCCAAACTTGCAGATTCAAGTATTCTGGTCCACCTTACAGATACAACCTAACAACAGAAAGGCATATTTTACCAGCTGTCTGTTCCAACCTGAAGTGAGTACCTCACAAGAGCATACAACTTTCTTTTCTGATTCCATAGATTAACCAAGAAAAATTTTCCCAAGGAGATTTCTGGGTATGGTAACAGTGGGAAGAACACTATACTTAGAACAAAAAGACCAGATTCATATCCTGACTCAACCACTTCCCAGCCACATTTTATAACCTTGTGCAACTTACTTATCTTCTATGAGTCTCAGTTTCCTAATTTGTAAAGGAAGTATAACAGCACTGGTTCACAGGACTGTTGAAAGAAAAACTGAGGCAGCTGGGTAGCACAGTGGATAGAGCACCAGCTCTGGAGTCAGGAGGACCTGAGTTCAAATGTGACCTCAGGCACTTGATACTTACTAGCTGTGCAACCATGGGCAAATCACTTAACAGCCAACTGCCTCACCACAAAAAAAAAAAAAAAGGCAGCAGCCAGGAGGCAGAAGTGATGATGAAGGACAGCATTCCAGGCAGGGGGGACAGCCAGAGAAAATGTCCAGAGTCAAGATAAGGAATGTTCTGTTCCTGGAACGGCAGGAAAGTCATTGTCACTAGATAGGAGAGGCAGAGAATGAGGTGCAAAAAGAATGGAAAGTTAAGAGATGTAGGTAAAGGATAGGTTATGAAGCTTTATGTGCTAAGCATGGAGGATATAATGAGAGGCAAAAGACAGTCCCTGCTCTCAACGAGCTTACAATCTAATAGAAAAGATAACATGCAAACAAATGTATTCAAAGCAAGTTATTTACAAGCTTAATAGGAAATAACAGAGAGGAGGCACTACGATTATGAAGAGCTGGGAAAATTTCCTGTAAAAAATGGAATTTCAGTTGGGACTTCCACTAGGAAGTCAGAAGAATTGAGGAGGGAGAGCATTTCCCCCTCCTCCCGGAAAAAAAAGTTCCATTGCTGTGTTTTAACATTACTAACATTTACAATCTTTCAATATTACTGGCTTTTATTCTTTTGGATTTTTGAGTAGCATGAGTGAGAGCTTTTTTCCTGGATCTGACCACCCCCTTCAGGAACTGATTATCAAAGCCTCCAAAGCTGAGAAATAAGATCCTAGGCATCAACCAGCCAGGGCCAATGCAAAAGGAGGCTGAAACAAACCAGTCACCAGTTACCTATTGTCTATCATAATAAATTATATATAAGTATGATGAGGTGTAGGGATTCAGGGGCACTGGGACCCCAAAATCCAAACATGCAGGTCCTGCCAGAAAGAATTTGACTCAAGCCCTCTTTCAGCCAAAGACGAGGTTTATTAGAACACTGTCACATTGGGCAGACTCTTAAGGAGTTTCAACATGAGTAAGCAGTGGCTAGATTATAAGAATCTCAGCATCTTAATGGAGACAAGGTGGACCTTATATACAGAAGCACTGTGGGAGTGATCTAGGAGTGGCCAGGAAGCTGGGGTAACAGAATTCCCAGGACCTGGACCTCGTGGACAAGGGAGAATGGAGCCCAGCTAGGATTAAGAGTGGGAAATGGCCAGGGGCCATAGGGAGGTAAGACAATGGAGGGGAGATTTCAGGTAGCCACAATGAAAGGCCAGTTGATGGGATTATAGCCTCAGGTGAATGCCAGAGATTTGGCTATGTGGGAGAGTCTAGGGTTTTTGCTTTCTGGGGCCCAGATCCCAACCCCATTAAGTATATAACCACAAAATAGGCTCTAAATTTTTTTTCTTCATATACATTTTATAGAACTATCATTTGTTCATTATTATAAAGACTTTTTTTTAATCTTAAGGAATTTATATTTTAATGGAGAGAAAGCAAGTAGATGAAAACATTCAAAATAAATAGAGCAAGAATAAATACAAATTTAAAAAGGCACTTAAATGTAAGACAGTTTGATAGGGTAGGAACCAATACTTTGATAGGGTAGGGACATTCATTCCTTCCTAGTTTGTCCTTCATTCTTTAAGAGGACCATGAAAAGTGATGTTGAAGAGGTCTATGACTTTTGGGGTGCTGCAAACCCAAAATCACAGTACCGGACCCTGCTGAATGAATTCAACTCAAATCTTCTTCAGCCAGAGGAAAAGTTTATTAGTGATAAATCACATAGGCCAGGTAACCCGTGAGGACACGTGGGCATGAGAAAAGCTCAGCCTTGTGGGCCTGAGATTCTCAGGATCTGAATGAGGGCCAAGGTAGATCTTAAATACTAAAGTAACTTTGGGTGGCCAGAGAAGGGGGTTGGGAAAAGGGTCTAGGTAAGAATTCTAATTGGGGAGGTCTAAGAGATTGAATAGACAATGGGAATAGCTAATGGAGGGAACAGGAAAGCAAAAGTTTGAAAGGCACTGCACAATATCAAAGGATGGGGCTAGGACTTTCAAAAGGAGATGAAGGGGAGTTGATAAGGAACAGTTTGAGACCAGAGAAGGCCTTTCTGGGGCCTGTAGACAAAAGGGAGCCAGATTCTTTTAGGGCTATCTAAATAAGATTAAAAGGTAAGGCTAAGGCTTTCAAAGGGAGATGAGGGTCTGGGGCCTGTGAGTCAGATTCCCTTTGGCAAAGGGAGAAGATCTTGGCTTGGGCCCCGCCCCCATCAATGTCATGACTTGCAAGTGAATTGGATTCAAGTGAGGGCGGGCTTTACAAAGTCACCAGCCTCACTCTCCAGGTGGCAAGATATAGATTAGGATGCAGGTGCTCTTAAAAAAAAGGGGGGGCCCCCCGGAGCCAAGATGGTGGAGTGAAAGCAGTGACTTGCTTGAGCTCTCCCCCAAACACCTCCAAATACTCATAAAAAATGGCTCTAAACAAATTCTGAAGCAGCAGAACCCACAAAAAGACAGAGTGAAACAAATTTCCAGCCCAAGACAACCTGGATGATTGATCAGAAAGGTGTATCGCGCCGGGCTGGGAGCGCAGCACAGCTCAGCTTGAGCGCACAGGCTGCAGCAAACCTGGAGCAGGACTCACAGGACTGAATCTCGGGCAGCTGTGGAGGTTTCCAGACTCCTCAATCCACCAATGCCAAACACAAATTAGAAGGTCAGTGGGAAAACTCTGTTTCTCTCTGTGCTGAGAAAGGAAGGCGGGGTTTCAGCTCCATTCCCCAAGAGCATGGCGGGGGTGGGGGGGGCGGGGGCAGCTGCTTCCCAAGCTTCCGGCCCACAGACTGAGGGGGAATCCAGTGGCTGATCAGAGAGGGACTGCAGGGATCTCTTTGCCAGTGCTGAGGCAGGAATCTCTTGCTTTGCCCATGTTTGGATCTGGGTCACAGTTCTGGGCAGCAGTGCTGGGGTGAGGAGGAGCGCTGGCATGGTGGAGCTTGTAGTGGCTGTGCAGAGGAACCCCTCCTCACAGTTATAGGACAAAAAGGAGTACTTGTAGTCACAGGCCAGGAAAGGAGTAAACACCTTGCCCCTTATCATACCACCCTGGAAGAACTGAAAATTTACACGTCCCTACAAGTATCTCTGAAAACAGCTACACAAACCCCTGAAGCTTGGGACAGTACATTCTCTACATTGGAAGCAGATTCGTACCTTAACAAACAGTTTAAAACTCAAGTAATTGGCTGGGATCATGAGCAAGCAGTGCAAAAAGAGTCAGACTATATTATCTTACTTTGGTGAAAAAGAAGACCAAAATATACAACCAGAAGAAGACAACAAAGTCAAAGCTCCTACATCCAAAGCCTCCAAGAAAAATATGAATCAGTCCCAGGCCTTGGAAGAGCTCAAAAGGGATTTTGAGAAGCAAGTAAGGAAAGAACTGGGAAGAGAAATGAGAGTGATGCAAGAAAATCATGAAAAACAAGTCAACAGCTTGCTAAAGGAGACCCAAAAAATACTGAAGAAAATAACACCTTAAAAAAAGCCTAACCCAAATGGCAAAAGAGGTCCAAAAAGCCAATGAGGAGAAAAATGCCCTAAAAAGTAAAATTGGCCAAATGGAAAAGGAAGTCCAAAAGATTACTGAAGAAAATACTTCCTTAAAAATTAGAATAGAGCAATTGGAAGCTAGTGACTTTATGAGAAATCAAGACACTGTAAAACAAATCCAAAAGAATGAAAAATTAGAAAACAATGTGAAATATCTCATTGGAAAAACAACTGACCTGGAAAATAGATCCAGGAGAGAGAATTTAAAAATTATTGGACTATCTGAAAGCCATGATCAAAAAAAGAGCCTAGACATCATCTTTCAAGAAATTATCAAGGAAAACTGCCCTGATATAGTAGAACCAGAGGGCAAAATAGAAATTGAAAGAATCCACAGATCTCCTCCTGAAAGAGATCCCCAAAGGAAAACTCCTAGGAATATTAGCCAAATTCCAGAGTTCCCAGGTCAAGGAGAAAATATTACAAGCTGCCAGAAGGAAACAATTCAAGTACTGTGGAAACACAATCAGGATAACACAAGATTTAGCAGCTTCTACATTAAAGGACTGCAGGGCATGGAATATAATATTCCGGAGGGCAAAGGAGATAGGATTACAACCAAGAATCACCTACCCAGCAAAACTGAGTATAATCCTTCAGGGGAAAAAATGGTCATTCAGTGAAATAGAGGACTTTCAAGCATTCCTGATGAAAAGACCAGAGCTAAACAGAAAATTTGACTTTCAAATACAGGACTCCAATGGAACATGAAGAGGTAAACAGGAAAGAGAAATCATAAGAGACTTATTAAGATTGAACTGTTTACATTCCTGCATGGAAAGATGATATTTGTAACTCATGAGACTTTGTCAGTATTAGGGTAGTTGAGGAAAAAATTATGTATGTATATATAGATAGATAGATAGAGGGCACAGGGTGAGTTGAAGATTAAGGGGTCATATCTGGAGAATAAAATTAAGGGATGAGAGAGGATGATACTCGGAGAAGAAGAAAGGGAGAGGTAGAATGGGGTAAATTATCTCACAAAAAAACAGAAAATAAAGTCTCTCACAGTGGAGGGGAAACAGGGGAAGGTGAGAGGGAATGAGGAATCTTATTCTCATAGGATTTGGCTTAAGGAGGAATAACATACACATTCAATTGGGTATGGAAATCTGTCTTACCCTACAGGAAAATAGGGGCAAAGGGGACAAGAGAGCAGGGGGATGATAGAGAGGAGGGCAGATTGCGAAAGAGGGTAATCAGAAGCAAATACTTCTGAGGAGGGACAGGGTCTAAAGAAAGAATAGAATAAATGGGAGGGCAGGACAGGATTAAGGGAAATAGAGTTAGTTTTTCACAAAATGTCTACTATGGACATGTTTTGCATAATTGCACATGTACAACCTATACTGAGTTGCTTGCCTTTTCAATGAGGGTGGGTGGGGAGGAAGGGAGAAAATTTGGAACTCAAAGTTTTAAAAACACGTGTTTTTTAAAAAAAATGTTTTCACATGCAGCTGGGAAATAAGAAATACAAGAAATGGGGTACAGAAGTCTATCCTGCTCTACAGGAAAATAGAAGAGGAAGGGGATAAGAGAAGGGAGGGGGGAGAGACAGAAGAGAAGGCAGACCAGGGGAAGGGGTATTCAGAATGCATGCCATCTTGGGGTGGGGGGAGGGGTGAGAAATTTGGAACTCAAAAACTTGTGGAAGTGAATATTGAAAACTAAAAATAAATACATTTATATTTAAAAAAAACAATTTTTACTGGAAAGTCTTCTGTAAAGTTATATTTGGTTTTTCCCTTTTTAAAAAAACTATCATTTTACTTCTGCCAAGAGGGAAAAAAATAGTTCCAACAAAAGATTAAGAAGGTCAATCTTAGCTAAGACATCAGCTTAAGTCCAGCTCAAAAATCTCTCCGATCATATTGCTGCTGAAATGTGTAATTTGTTATATATAAAGTAAAAAGATGAGCTTGAAAACATCTAACATGAAACATCAGCGCTTTCTTCTTGGTAGTAAGAATAATAACTCCAACTAGATGCAATTTTATACTTTACAAAGAACTTTACAACAACCCTGGGAGGTAGTCATACCATATTACTAAATATCCATATTTTACAATTGAGAAAATAGGAGTGACTTGTCCAAGGTCACACAGATAAGAGTTGGGAGGGGAACCCAGGTCTTAGTGTCTCTACTTCTAGGGGGTTGTTCTATTACGTTGCTTTTTTTTTTCTGCAAGGCTATCGAGGTTAAGTGACTTGCCCAGGGTCACACAGCTAGTAAGTATCATGTGTCTGAGGCTGAACTCAAATCAGGAGGATTGGTTCTCCTGACTCCAGGGCCAGTGCTCTATCTACTGTGCCACCTAGCTGACCCTATTACATTGCTTTTTAAATTACTTTCTGCCTAATACCAAAAGGTTCCAGACACAGATGTGACCAGCCCTGGTTCTCCACCCACAAATGTAAATTGCAACCACTCCCCCCGGGGGGAGTTTCTTCATTTGCTAAGGATCAAATAATCACCTAGGGTCAAAGGTTGCTAAATTGTCTCTGTCACACACTAGCCTCACTAAAAGCCTTTGCTGCTCGGTAATACCTATTTCCCTGGCAGTCTTTGAGAATCCAGGGTCATTTCCCACCAGTATAAGGCAGAAAATACTTTGGTGAGATGATGGATCTCACACACACACACACACACACACACACACACACACACACACACACAGAGTAGGGGAAAAAATACAGTTAATTAGCTTTGTTTTACTGCACCACACAATTAAATAGGGGGAAATGACTTAACTAAGATTATGAATCAGTTTCTAGAACCAAATGGAAGAGAAATTCTGAGAAAAATGAGAAAAGTAAACTAGGGTCAAGAGGCTGATGAATAGAAGCAAGTGTCACTAAGAACAAAGAGAAGGGAAAGGAAAGAGGGGGGAAGGGAAGGGAATAAACATGCATGTATAGTACCTATTATGTGCCAAGATCTGTGCTAAGCATTTACTGTCATCTCATTTGACCCTCAAAACAACCCTGCAAAATAAGTGTTGTTATTATCCCCATTTTACAACTGAAAAAACTGAGGAAAATAGATTAAGTAACTTGCCCAGAGTCATATGACTGGTAAGTTTCTGAGGACAAATTTGACTCAGGTCTTCCTGACTCCAAGCTTAGCAACTGTGCTACCTAGCAGGTATCTGGTTACTCAAAACTTGCTCTAGATTCAAGACGCAGTGTTAAAAGAATTATATTATTATATGAGTAATATCAAGCTAATTTTACTAATTAATTTAATTAATAATATTAATTAAAGATTAAGTTTTTAGTCCAGGTTAGGATAGGAAAGGAGATTCACAGTATATCATTTCTCAATCAGGTTTGGTTTTGATAAGCTGAAAGTATTCTTTCCCTCTTCAAATTTTCCTTGAATACGTAGCCTATCTACCTCACAGAATCGTGTAGTGTCAAATTTGGACGAGACCTAAGAAATCAAGTAGACCAAACTGTAACTGAACAGGAATATCCTCTCTCCAATGAGAGGGAGCCACTAATAGCCAAAGCGGTGCAATTGGACAGTTCTCCACAATGTCTCCCCTACCCCCACCCCCTGCACTGCTTCTAGGTTTGACTCCTGGGCACAAAGACCTCCTCTGTACTACAGCCCTTTAAAACATTTTGAAGATATCTATTATGAGTCAATCCATCAACGACTATTTATTAAGTGACTACTATATATCCAGGCAAAGGCAGCTAGACTGCTCAGTGGATAGAGCACTGGCCCTGAAGTCAGGAGGACCTGAGTTCAAATCAGGCCTGAGACCAAAACACTAGACACTTAATTAGCTGTGTGACCCCGGGCAAGCCACTTAACCCCAACTGCCTAAAATTTAAAAAAAAAAAAAACCAAGAAGGAAAGGGCAAACCACTCTAGTTTTGCCAAGAAAACCCTATATGGGGCCATGAAGAGTCGGACAAAACTAAACGACTAAACAAGGTACTATGCAGGACAGAGGGCACAGACACAAAAAGTAAGATAATCCCTGTCTGTTCTCTAGTCTAACTATCCTCAATTTCTCAACGGATCTTTACTCACCACATTCTACTTTGTATAACACCTAATTATTTGTATACTCTTCAAACAATGTCCTTGGGTAAGCAACTTGATCTCTAGGCCTCACTTTCTAAAATGAAGGGATTAGACTAGACACAGGGATGGGAACCTGTGGCCTCGAGGCTACATGCGGCCTTCTAGGTCCTTGGGTGCAGCCCTTTGAGTCCAAGTTTTACAGAACAAATCCTTTTATTAAGGGGATTTGCTCTGTGAAGTTTGGATTCAGTCAAAGGGCCACACTTGAGGACCTAGAGGGCCACAGGTTCCCCACACCTGGACTAGACAAATCTGAAAGGGCCCTTCCAATCTCTCAATCTATAATTATATCCTTCCTAGTAGGAAATTAGCTCTGTCAAGGACAGGTATAAGAACTCTTATTTTTTTTTAAACTTTTGTGTCCTATGTAGTAGAGGGAGAAGATTTTAATCAAAAGTGAAAAAGGATTCAGGGAGAAAGAATAGGAGAAGGCCTTGAGGGGAAAGAAAGGTAGCAAGACAAGAAAATTTGTCTTGGGAGGCAGTGTAGTAAAGTGGATAAAATACTAGACCTGGAACCAGAAGACTCGGATTCAAATCCAGATTCTTACACTTACTAGCGTTATGTTCATGAGCAAAAAATTTAATTTCTCTGAGCCTCAGTTTCCTCATCTGTAAAATGAGGAAAATAATACCTATAATGCTTACCTCACCTGGTTGTTATGAGGCTCAAATAAGATAATACATATAGGCTGCTATATAAATGTTGATTATTATTAAGTAGGACAATCTGATAAAGTAGGGTCAGGAAATTAAGGGTAATTGTCAAAGTATTAACAAGGTGAAAAAGGCAGCACAATTCAAAAAGACCCACAAGTAGTTCTCTCAAGGAGTTAGTTAGCTACTGACAAGAATCACAAAAAAACTTAGTATCTCATTTCCACATAGTATGAGAACATGAAAAATTTTACAATATCCTACACAGAATGCTCAGTGCTATATGTCATCCACAGCCATAATGAATCTCAATTCTCCAAGTTAGAGAAGGAAGCATCCTTTTAAACAATTGAAAATAATGTTAAAAAATGAAGAAGCATGGAGAAACAAATCCAAACTTGTGTTTGTATGAACTCACAATGAGGAAATAAAAGGAATTATCAAAAACTACTTAGATTATATGCTAACAAAACTGATAACTCAGAACAAACGGATACTTAAAAAATATGCAGAGTACCAAGAAGAAATAAAACTATTTAATCCAATATCAGAAAAAAGAAACTGAACAAGCCATAAATGAACTGTCAAAAAGGGGGAAAGGAGTGCTTACTAAAAATGAGAGAAACTAAAATTAAAGCACCCATCAGATCGGCAAAGGTGATGAAAGATCAAAGTGACAAATGTTGGAGAAGCTTACAAAATAGGCTCATTACTCCACCATTAATGTAGCTATTAATTGGGTCTGCCATTCTGGAAAGTAATTTGGAACTATGCCCAAAAAGTCACTCAATTGTACATACCCTTTGACCCAGTTACATCAGTATTGGCTATATCCCCAAAAGACAAAAGATGAAAAGGACCTATATGTACAAAAATATTTACAGCAGTTCTTTCAGTAGTATCCAAAAAACTGGAAACTAAGGAGGCAATACTTCTACTGGGAATGGCTAAACAAATGACCATGACAAAACGCACAGTTTCAGAGATAAACAAGATTTCAACGAACTGCTGTAGAGCAAAGTAAGCAGAACCAGGAGACCTACAAAGGCAATATTTTAAAGAAAAAAAAATTTGAAAGACTTTAGAACTCTGAGTAATGTAGTGAAAATAAAAAACACTCATTACCTGCCAAGAAGTGATAAATTTCAAATGGAGAGACATACATTTTCAGATATGGCCAACATAAGAATTTGTTTTGCTAGACTATACATGTTTATAATAAAGGTTTTTCTTCCTTTAAAAAAAAAAACAATCCATTGAGAAGAGGAGGTAGTGGGAGAGGTCTCATAAATTTTTTTAAATCTTTAAATAAGAAAAACGTCAGTAGGAAGGCATGTAAGAACCTGGAACAGGGTGACTAAGGATGGCTGGTTATTTCTATAACTGGCTTTAAGCTTAAGGTAAACTTTAAGTGTGTAGTGAAGGGGTGGGTCCTGGTTGTGAGACAGGAGGATAGATTAAATGCCTAGTCCCTAGTAGCATTCTCAGAATCCCTCTCCATGGTGCTAACTTAAATAAGCATTCATTAGTTCAGGGCTGGGGGTGGGCAAGGAAGGCAGGGGAAGAAAAAACATTCCACAGCCCATTAACCTGCTTTTCAACTTCATTAAAATATTCTCCTTGACTCACAGCTAGAATTTGTCTTCTGAGAATGGAACCAGATGCTAAGTTTTAGTCTTCCTTAGGGAACAGCACTGTTCCCAAAGGACAAAAGCTACAAACAATGTAAGAAGCATCAAGGCAAAGTCCAAACAATTCTGTTCAGTTAAATTGGTATAGATCGTCAGTTACATAGCAAGGGCTGGGAGGACATTTCAAAAAGAGAGGAGGAGCCTGGGAAGCATATGAGAGGGGCAGGGCTAAGAGGACTCTCTCTGGACAGAGAAGGACATAGGCTGGAGGAGCCTTGGGGAGAGACAGGGCAAGGAACCTACTGGGATAAAGGGGCAATGGCTACAGGGACATTTGGGGGATAGGGAAATGGATTGTAGGAACACTGGGAGAAAGAAATCGAGCTGGAGAAGACACTGAAGGAAGAGAGGACAGGGAACTTTGAAAGGATTTAGGAGACTACTGAGGGAGTAGTACTCCCTCAAAGGTAGAGGGAATTCTAGACAAAAAATATGTGATCTTACCTCTACTCAATAACATTAATGAGCTCCATACTGCCCACGAGCCTCCTTCAAGACACTCAAGTTTCCATTCTCAATTTTTTTTTAACTGAAATGTTGATGTCCTGTTCCAACAGACCTAACCACCTCCCTGTGCCCCCACCACACCCTCACTCAAAATGTTAAAAGCCATCTCCATGATTTCTCATACTCCTGGCTTACTGCTCTTCACCAATCCATGGGCCTCTTCTCCTTCCAGGAAGATGTCAGAGATATGATGAGGATCTTCAAAAGAGTCTGACATAAGTGAGTTAGTAACAGCTAAGCAAACCTCCCAAACCTAGAACCTTTTGCATTATATCTTTGTAATTTCATTAATCTCCAAGCTCCAGGAGGGAAATTTTGACTTTGTATGCCCATTGTGGTACCTAGTCCACTGTAGGTGCCAAGTAAAAGTTTAGTGTTGAAGTGAACACTAACCCTAGGAAGAGAGTGACTTTCCCTATTACACCAAGGAGATATAAATCTACAAGAGAGAAGGGACTCATCCAGGTTACACAGTAAAAAGTCATTCAGAGACCTGAATCCTAGTTGAATGATGACATCAAGGGCATAATTGTCCATTTAAAAAAAAATTTATTACAGACTTAATCAACAAATACAAACATTTGAATAGACAAGAATAAAAACGAGGATTCCACTTGAAATAATGGACTTCTGTAATGTAGTTTATTTTTAAACTTCTATTAAATTGAACAATATGGCAATAAAAGTCATCTTGGTTGTGAACCCTTCTGGAAAATAAGAAAGAAAGAACTGCTATAGGTTACAAAATCTTGGGCAAGAAACTGAAGCCATTAGGGACAAAGGTAATGTTTTGTTTCACTTTTTAATCACTACTGCCAAGGCAAGGGCTTCAGAAGAGAAAGAAAGATTTGGGAAATAAATGACGTCATAAAAAAGATATTTAAAAACAATATTTGTAGACCATAGTTTACAAGACAAGAATGGCAACAAGGGCTAATAAGAATATATTTGCCTAGTGATTACAAATCTAATCAAAATGGGCTTTAAAAAAATGAAGGGTACAGGGAAAGCAGCCTATGCACATATAGGCATGTATACAGTGTGTACATAATGTGTGTGAATGTGTAAACACAAACACACACATATCATATGGTCTCTGGGGTTACTTTCAACTCTTGAGTTTTGTGATTCTCCCTGTATCCCAGATTCTTCATCTGTAAAATGGCCTTAACAATATTATTGCACAGGATTGTTGTGATGAAAGCATTTTGAAAACAAGGAACTGTTATATAAATGCAAGTTACTATCAATTATAATCACCCTATACTTTAGGAAAGCAGAAAAATTTTTTTAAATGATAGGTATGATTTTATGGTCTAAGATTCTAAAAAAGAAGACAGGTTTAGGAAATTCTCCAAACAAAAATCTTGCAACAGAAATCTTCTGAGAACAAACACAAAAGTCTTTTATTTTTAATAATATTTTATTTTTTCTGAATTACACGTAAAAACAATTTTAACAATTTATATTTTAAAATTTTGAGCTTGAAATTTTCTTTCTTCCCTCTGCTCTCCCCTCTCTCAGAAGGTAAGCAATTTGATATAGTTTATACATGTGCAATCATGCAAAACATATTTCCATATCAGTCATGTTGTGAGAACACAAAATTCTCAGGACACAAATGTCTTTCTCATTAATCCCAATGAGCAATACATGATGTGATTATAAAAGACATCAAATAAAAGATAGAACACAGGGCATGGAGCCAAGGAAGAATAAAAACAAATAACTCTCCTGGTGTCAGGAAGTTTAAACCTCAGAAAAAGCTGAGGCTTGCAAAAATTACAAAGTACAATGCAAAGGGTTTTTAAGGATATGTTTGCTGAAAGCAAGCAAAGATAGAACAGTCCTGCTACCTGAGGCACATGTTAAAGAAAAATAATAATATCAATAATAACCACTCCAGCCCTATTTTGTTCCACACATTATAAGGGTGAATATTCTTCAAACTGGAAAGGGTTAAACAAATTTGATTTGATGAAGTTTTCGGCCCTCTTAGAGACCCATAAGTTTTGCAAGATGCTCCTGTCTTTTCTAGAATCTTCCAAATCCCATTCTTACTTTCCCCATTTGAGTCTCCAAGCAGAACACAACAACTAAGAAAAGATAGGGAATTTGGCAAAACCTAATAGTGCTAAGCCTTAAGAGTGACCTCACCAAAGGATTATAACTAATCCCCATCCCTCTTCCTGCCATAGCATGAAGTCCCTGGCATGTAAGTTTCTCATGATAAATTCCTCATCATATCCTGTCCTAGGATGCTCCCCCTCCACTTTCCTATACCCAAAGTGCCTTAAATCTTCTCTCATGTAAATTAAAATACATTAGAATAAAGGCCTGTTGCTTTCCACATCACTTGTCTATCTTATTCTTTTGTGAAAACATCCTCTAAGCCCCCAAATTTGTGGTAATTAACTAGGACAAAATTCTATTACAGATTCTTGAAGAGAATAATAATGATGATAGCTAACATATACATAGAACTTACTATGTGCCAAGCACTTTCAAAATATTACCTCATTTGATCTTCATGACAACCCTGCGAGGTAAGTGCTATTATTCCCCACCCCCGCTTCTGCCTTTTACAGACAGGAATACTGAGGCAAACAGAGGTTAAGTGACTTGCCCAGGGTCACACAACTAGTACGCATCTGAGGCCAGATTTGGACTTGGCTTTTCCTAACTCCAGGCCTGGTGCACTATCTACAGCACAGTCCACTATCCACAGACAGTGAATGCTTACAAAGGGAAGTAGTGACCAGCCAGCATGAACCAGTACTCTTAAGATAAGTCTTTCCACCCTAATGCTTTGTTGGTGGAGTTGTGAAATGATCCAACTATTCTGGAGAATAATTTGGAACTATGCCCAAAGGCTATAAAACTGTGTACCCTTTGACTCAGCAATAGCACTTTTAGGGCTGTATCCCCAAAGAGATCATAAAAATGGGAAAAGAATCAACATATACAAAAATATTTATAGCAGCTCTTTCTGTGGTGGCAAAGAACTGGAAATTGAGGGGATGCTCAGCAACTGGGGACTGGCTGAACAAGTTGTGGTATATTAATGTAATGGCATACTACTGTCCTATAAGAAATGATGAGGAAGCAGACTTCAGAAAAACCTGGAAAAGACTCGTACAGACTGATGCTGAATGAAGTGAGCAGAACCAGGAGAACGTTGTACACAGTAACAGCCACACTGTGCGATGACTAACTTTGATAGACTTAGCCCTTCTCAGCAATGCAAGGATCTAAGACATCCCCAAAAGTCTCATGATGGAAAATGCTATCCACCACATCCAGAGAAAGAACTATGGAATTTGAATACAAATCGAAGCATACTATTTGCTATTTTTTTCTTGTTTGGTTTTGTTTCTTCTTTCTGGTGGTTCCTCCTACTGGTTCTAATTCTTATCTACAACATGACTAATGTGAAAACATGTTTAATAGGAACGTATATTTAGAGCCTATATCAGACTGCATGCCATGTTGGGGAGGGAAGCAGGGAGGAAGGGGGAGAAAATTTAAAATTCAAAAGCTTATGGAAGTGAATGCTGATAAATCAAAATAAATTTAAAAAAGAAAAAAAGACAAATCTTTCCAAATTAATCTTATTTCCTTTTCAGAAAGGATTATTACAAGGGAGCTCAAGAAAACGTTACACAGTGTGCATATACGTTTCGGCAAGGCGTTTAATCAAGTTTCATATCTTTAGGAACAAGAAAGAGAAATGTATTCTTCATGACAATTCACTTATATAGCTTCATGGGTGACTGAATGGCCATACTCAATATTGATTTATGTCAACCCAGAATGGGTTGGTTGTCTCATGGCTCTGTCCTTGGTCCCATCTTATTCATTCACAGACTGAATAAATTGGGATCCAAAAAGATATTGTAAGGATGGACCAATAGACTGAATCTAAAACATGACATTTAAAAGAGTCTTGTGTTTGCATTTTTTCCTTAAAAAGAAGCTCAATTAAAGACAGTATCTTATTTTATTTTAGTACCTTCAGTACCTCTCCAAACACCTGTCATGGTGTTTTATATGGAGTAGTTGTTTACTTTCTTTAAACAAAAGTGAATTTAATTGAATTGCACAGGTTGGAGAAAACACAGATTAACTTAAATTTACACAAAAAAGTGTTTAGTTGACCCTAGCTATAGAAGTCAATAGTTTGAAAGTGCTGCCAAAAAAAAAAAAGCTATTGCCAGTTGACAGAATTAACTGAATGAAGTTCAAACTACTACTTTCATCTCCATTCCACATTACTCCCCTTAATGCACATGTTCCAGCCAAACTGCTGTTCTCCAAACTGGACGTTTAATCTCCTACCCACATGCTTTCATACAAGCCAGTTGCTATTCCTGGAATGTAACCTTTCCTTATCTCAGCCTCTCAGTATCTTTCTTTTCCTTAAAGCTCAGCTCAGGTGCCACCTCCTACCTCCTTCCTGATTGCCTCCAGTTAGCAGCAAGGGCTTGCTCTCCTCTCAAATAACTACTTAGCTACTTCTCAACAAAAATATCAAATTTCCCCATTAGAATGTAATCTCCTTCAGGGCAGGGACTGCTAATTTTGCTTTGCATCTCCAGCACCCAGTGCTTTGCATTGTACCTAGCATTGTGTCTAGTACACAATTAATATTTAATAATTGTTTGTTTGCTGTAATAATAACAATAATAGGCAGCCAGACAGTTCAGGGGGGAAAGTATAAGATGTGGAGTCTAGAAGTTGTTGTTGCTCAGCTGTTTCATTTGTAACTAACTCTTTGTGACCCCGTTTTGGATTTTCTTGGCAAAGCTACTGGAGTGGCTTGCCATTTTCTTCTACAACTCATTTTACAGATGAGGAAACTGAGGCAAACATGGTTAAGGGTTCACCCAAGGTCACAGAGCTATCAAGCGTCTGAGGCTGGGTTTGAACTCAAAAGATGAGTCTTCCTCACTCCAGGCTGGGCACTCTATCCACTGTGCCATTTAGCTGCCCTAAATTCAGATAGGGCCTCAGCCTCATGCACTTACTAGTTGTGTGGGAAAATCACTTAACTTTTGCCTGACCTGTAAAATAAGTATAATAACAGCACCTATCTCTCAGGTCCCAGGGTTATTGTGACTGTCAAGTAAGATTATTTTAAAGCACTATGTAAATGGTAATTGTTATTATTATTATTATTATTATTATTATTATCATTATTATTACTGAGGTGCCATAGTGGATAGAGTGCCAGGCCTGGAGTCAGGAAGACTCATCTTCTTGAGTTTAAATCCAACCTCAGATGCTTATAGCTCTGTGACCCTGGGCAAGTCACTGAACTGTGTATGCCTCACTTTTCTCAACTGTAAAATGAGTTGGAGAAGGAAATGGCAAACCACTTCAGTATCTCTGCCAAGAAAATCCCAAATGGGTCACAAAGAACTGGACATGACTGAAAAACGAATAAAACAACATTGCAATTACTATTATTCTGCTTGACTCAGCACTAGCAAAAGCATATCTGCATTACAAGGTTCAAATCTGGGACCAATAAACTAGACCACATAAAGAAGTCAACTAGAGCTCAGTAACTCTGAAATTCAATTCAAAAATTTCTTATTAAATTCCTCTGTAGCACAGTAATGTGCTAGGTAATAGGACAGACATGAGACTTAGCATTGTGACTGACTTCATGAAATTTAAACTCTATTAAGAGAATAAGACAGATAATTATAATACACAATAAGATAAGTGTATTAATAAAGTGTAAGAAACTATATTACCTTTGAACTAGTGATACCAATACTAGGAATATATTCCAAAGAGGTCAAAGACAGGGAAAGGACCCACAGGTACACAATTATTTTTCTTACATATTTTGTTGCAGTAAAGAATTAGAAATAGAGTAGATAGCCATCAAATAGGGAATGACTGATCAAATTATGGTACATGATTGTAACAGAACATTACTGCACCATAAGAAACACACAAAAAAATGATTCCGAGAAACATGGGAAGACATATTTATGATACAAAGCAGAACCAGGAGAATAATGTATATGCTGACCTACCACCTTACAAAGGAAAACAACTGTGAAAAACTATGAATCTATGAATGAATATATGAATCTATGAATGCAATGACCACTCTTGACAGAAGAAAACTGACAATGTAACATTGCTTCCCATCTCTTAGCAGAAAGGTAACAGGCTAGAGGTGCAAAGTAAGAAATCCCACTGCATGAATGTGTGACTAAATATTTGTTCTGTGCTGGGTAGCAGAGGATGAAAGAATTGGGGCAAGAGAGATAGTGATCAAAAAAATGTATCAATAAGATACTTTTAAAATGCACACAAAAGAGTTGAAAAATTCAGGAGACAGAGACAAGCTGACCACTTTTGTTACTACTATAGTGCTGTATTTAATAGAAATTTTTTTTAAGTAATCTCCAGAGGCACCTAGGTGCCGCAGTGGATAGAGGACTGGCCCTGGAGTCAGAAGAACCTGAGTTCAAACCCAGACTCAGACACATGATACTTACTAGCTGTGTGACCCTAGGCAAGTCACTTAACCCTGAATGCCTCACCAAAAACAAATCCCCAAATTTCATGATAATTTAGCTTCCCAGGTAATTCTCTTTTTCTGTTCCTTATATACAAAAACGTTTTTTAAATTCATAACAAATAAAATTTGAAAGAAAATGTCCAAAAAACTGTGAAGCCTAGTATTATGTGATATCTGAAGGGAAAAGTCATCAGGGGACAGGAATAGGCATTTGAGGTAGACTTTAACGACTGCTAGGGGCAGGCAAAAATGGGCAATAGACTATAATCCAGAAACAGTATGAATGAAGGCACAGACGCTGGAAGAAAAGATTATCTTCAAGGAACATTTCATTTTAAACACAGAAAAGATGTTAGAGAAATATGAGAAGCCTGTAAAGTTAGGGTGGCATCAGATTGTGATGGGCCTAAATGCCAGTAATGAGAGTTTGAATTTTACTCAGCAGGTAACAGGAATCCAATTTTGAGCAGAGGAGTAACATAATCAGGTCTGAACATAAAGAAGAGTTTGTTGTCAGCAGTATTCAATTCAATTTAACAGGCATTTATTAGGCAACACTATGTTCCTGACACAGTGCTAGGTGCAAGAGATGCAAAGATAAAACCAAAACAGTCTCCACCCTCAAGAAGCTTACATTCTGCTGAAGGAAAACACCATGTACACAAATAAGCAGTTTCAAAATGTAAACAAAGAAATTTCAGGGACAAGAGAACATTGATAAAGGAAGGAAAGGGAAGTCAGGAAATATTTTATGTAGAAAATAAGTATTTGACCTATACATTCTGGGCTAAAGATTTAAAGAGGCAGAAGCAAAGAAAGTATTTGAGGCATTAGGAACATGCACGAAGATATATGCAGGCAGGAGATGGAATTTCACAAATGGGGGGGAAAGCAGGGCAACTTGGCTGCAAAGTAGAGTACACAAAGGCAAAAAAAAATGTAATAAGGCCAAAACCAAGGGGTTCTTAACCTGGAGTCTATGAATTTAATATTTTGATAACTGTATCTCATCATGGTTTATTTCCTTTATAATTTTTTTTGGGGAGGGCTAGGCAATGGGGTTAAGTGACTTGCCCAGGGTCACACAGCTAGTATCAAGTGTCTGAGGCTGGTTTTGAACTCAGGTCCTCCAGATTCCACTGTGCCACCTAGCTGCCCTATAATTCTATTTTATGTCTATAAAAACAGTTTTGAAAAGAGATCTACTTCACCACACTGCCAAAGGAGCCCATAAACAATCATGACTACAGAAGACTGATAATGTAACATAATCACTGAAGGTTAAGAACCCTAGATCTAGAAATACAGATTGGAGCTGTATTTCAAAGGGTTTTAAATGACAACAGAAGAATTAGTGTTTTATTTTAGAGGTAAGAGGGAGCCAATGAAAATTCCAGAAAAGTGGAATGACACAGCCAGACCTTTGTTTTTTTGCATAACAAAGTGGTATCTATTTGGAAGACAGAATACAGAGACTGAAATCAAGGAGAACAATTCAGAAACTACCACAACAGTCTCTGGCTGAGAAGTGATGGTGCTTGACCTAGGGGAGTGGCAAGAAGGACAACATATCTGGGACAGGAAAAGTAAGAAATATTTACAAGCCTCAGTAACTGACTATATATGTATATAAAAGATAGACTAGAAAAGAGTATAGACATAGGAAGACCTCTTAGAACTGGTTTGGAATATTACAGGAGGATGGTAATGAGGTGATATGCAAACTGTGCCAACTATGGGGATAAAGATAAAGACTAGGGATGAGAGATATTGTGGAAGTTAAATGAACAAGACTTAGTAACTGTATAAGAAAGCTAAGAAAAGGACCTCTCAGAGATAACTTCAAGATTTCCAACAATGGAAAACTGTGCCACTAACAGAAATAATCAAGACACAAAGGGGAAGCAGGTCTAGGCTGGGAAAGAATAAGTTTGAATTTTGGTTATATTTGAGATGCTGATGGAAAATTCAGGTGACTATAGGTAGTTTGAGATAGAGATCTAGACTCAAAAAAGATTATCTGGAGATATGGATTTGGACCAAATGCGCCATCTGCATTGAGGAGGTAGTTGAAGCTGTGGGAATGAATGAGATTGCAAAGAGATAAAGTAGAGAGAAAATAGAGAAGCAAGAGAAGAACTTTGGGGAGCACTTAAGTCCCAAGTCTCAGGAAGAGAATAAGTCAGTGTAATAGACAAAAATAACTGCTATTAGCCCCAAATAAAAGATGAGGAACCACATTCTTCTCCTCTGAAGAAATCAGGGTTGATGGACATGGAACACTGTATATAACATGGGTTTGGAGAGTTGTTATGTTGATCAACCCTGTTGAATAGTTTTTCTTCCTCTCTAAAGAAAAAATTCTTTATTGTAAAGGATGGCTGAGGGGGAAATTTAGGCTATGTAAAAACGAAACATGACTAAAAATATTTTGTTTTCTGAACAAAAGTAAAAGTTACAGAGAAAGGAGAAACAGGTGGGTGCAATTACTTTGAAGCCACGGGAATGAGACACACACTGATACACACACACACATACATATGTACACATATATGTCACAGGAAGAGATGGTAAATATATTCAAAAGTTGCAAAGCATTCAAGACCACTTATATCTGAAAGGACAGTTTCAGTAGAATGATGGAAAGATGGAAAAAAAGAGTAGTGAAGAAGTAAAGATATTAGAGGTAAACTAGTGTTTTGAGAATTTTAGCTATGAAAGGGAGGAGACAAAAGGGAAAGCTGCCAGAAGCAGTTAAAGGATCAAAGAAGGAGGCATAGCCAAAATGTCAGAATATCAGGAAGCAGCACAGTGGGCTCCTTCCACTCCCAAAAACACTCCTCCAAAAATACCTAGAAAAAGCCCCAGACCAAATCCTAAGGGGGAAATCCAAGAAAAAGTCACAGTGAGTCATTTTCCAGTCCAGGATGCCATCAGGACACCAACAATGAGGTCTGGGACCAAGAGTATACACAGTGCCCAGAGAGAGGCAGAGCACCAGAGCAAGTGTAAGTACCAGACTCATACTAGGGCACCAAGATGGGAGAGGAGTAAACTAGCAACTTTGTAACCCAATACCAAGTTCCAGGTCAGAGATTCAGGGCAGACTGAGGAGACCTGCATACATCCCTCCCCATTTCCGTGTGTGTGTGTGTGTGTGTGTGTGTGTGTGTGTATGTATGTGTGTGTGTGTGTGTGTGTGTGTGTGTGTGTGTGTGTGTGTGTGTGTGCGCGCGCGCGCACACGCGAATCAGGTTCAGAAACAAGCAATCATTGCAAACCAAAGGGGAGCCAGCTGTTACTCAGACCCAAACTCAGGTCAGGAACTTGCAGAGCTCAGACCACAGGAACAGCAATCAGACTTTACCCTGGATCACACCACTTTGGAAAAACTCAAAGCTTCCAGGTCCCCAGCCTGAGCTAATGTTGAGATCCTGAAACAATACAATACATAACAGACCAGCCCAGATTTTTCCTCCAGAATTACAAAGGCTGGCCCTAATATCAAGTTTGAAGTCAGGAAATCAGGATGAAAGAATAAGCAATCAAAAAAAAAAAAAGAGAGAGAGAAACCCACCATAAAAAAACTATTAGGACCACAGAGATGGTCAAGACACAAACCCAAAATAGCTACAAGCAAAGCCTCCAAGAAAAACATACTTAGCATAAACTCAATTAGAATTCCTGGAAGAGATGAATTAAGAGTTAAAATGTTTTTCTTAGTGGGATGAGCTACAGGGAAAAAGATAGAAAAGAAATGAGAAATATAGAAGAAAAAATTGGAAATGGAATTAATAGCTTGTCATAAGAGGTACCAAATCTCGCCCAAGCAACAAACTCCCTAAAAACCAGAATGGAATAAATAGAAGGCAATGACTCCATGAAAAAAGAAATATTAAAAACAATGTCAAAAGAAGAAAATGTGAGGAAGAGGGAGGAGAGGAAGAGGGGAAAGGGAGGGGTGGAGGATAGTGAGAGAGCAAAGGAGGAGAGTAAGGAAGGGGGAGGGGGAGAGAAAAAGAGCTGAGAAACAGACTGAGGAGAAAAAAAATTAGGAATCACTGAACTATCTGAATACCATGACCAAAAAGAGCCTAGACATCCTATTTCAAGAAATCCTAAAAGAAAACTATGCAGATCTCTTAGAACCAGAAAGCAAAGCAGAAAAAGCATTCACCAGTCACTCCTGAAAGAATCCCTAAATGAAAATTCCCAGGAACATCACAGCCAAAAATCTAGAGCTTCCAAGTTCCAAGAAAAAATACTTCAAGCAACCAGAAAGAAATGATTCAAGCACCAAGGAGCCAAAAATCAGATTACACGTGATTTAGCAGCCACCACTAGAGGAACAGAAATTGTGGAATACCATAGTTCAGAAGGCAAAAGATAAATTTACAGTCAAGAATAACCCAGCAAAACAAACTCTAGGAGAGAAAAAGAACTTTTAGTGATAAAGAAGATTCCCAAGCATTCCTGATGAAAAGACCAGAGTTGTGTAGAAATTCTGAAGTTCAAACACAGGAGTTAAGAGAAATTTTTAAAAAGTAAACAAGGATAAACTGCTTGTGTGTCCCCTCTGAATCTTATCATCATCATCAGAGGTCAAAGGAGTCTAATTAGAGAAGGCCTGGGAGTAATTCTGTTACGTCTTGATGACAGGGGAAGAGGAATATACTGGGGAAAGGGAGAGAAGGAATGTTAGGAAAAATTATCTCACAGAATCAGGGTACACAAGTAAACATCTATACAATTATTAAGCACCTACTATATGCCATGCATGGTGCTAAGCATTTTAAAAATATTATATAATTTGATCCTCACAACAATGCTGGGAGATAGGTGCTATTCTCACAATTTTACATTTGAGGAAACTGAGGCAACAGGTTAGGTGACTTGCCCAGGATCACGTCTAGTCCATATCAGAGGCTGGATTTGAATTCTGATCCTGGGCCCAAGAAAAGGAGGGAGGAGCAGCTAACACTTAAACCTCACTCTCTTTTGAAGTGGTGGTACGTGTACACACACACACACACACACACACACACACACACACACACACACACACACACACAGAGTTGGTTTCAAGAATACATCATATTGAACAAGGAAACAGTAGGGAGGGAGAGAAGGAGAAGGGGGAATTAGAGGGAGGGTAGATTAAGGGAAGAATCTGTACTAAGAAAAACCAAGTACAGGTAACGATGTACATAAATATTAATAGATCTTTTTTATGTAGCAAAGAATGGGGATCTGAGGAGGTGTCCATAAACTGAGGTATGGTTGAACAAGTTATGGTATATACATGTGATGGAATACTATTATATTGTGCTATAAGAAAAGATAAAGGGAATGGTTTCAGAGAAACCTGGGGGGATTTATATGAACTGATATTCACGTAATAGAAGAAAACAGAAGAAGTGAAATGAACAAAACCAGAACAATCTATACAAAGACAAAAATAAGATAAAGACAAACAATTCTGAAAAAATCTGAAGAAATCTGAGCACAATAGCGATTTCAGACAACTAATGATAAAACATGCTGCCCTTCTCCTGATAGAGAAGTGAAGGACTCACAGTAAAGAATGAGACAGGGGTTTTTTTGGAGGGGTAGGGGGTACGTGGCTAAAGCAGAAATTTGTTTTGCTTCACTATACATGTTTAAAACAAAGATTTTGTTTCTATTTGCCTCTCAGTTGGGCAAAGATGGGGATGGGAGGGAGGCTAAGTGGAAAGTAGAAATAGTAGATTTTTGCTGATAAAATATTTTTTTTAAATAGAAGAAAAATACCAAAGGAAGGCTGTTTTTCTGCTTGTAGGAAGACAGAGAGGAACCAATGCTGAGGAAAATTAAAGATGCAAGAATAAAGTCCTGGAGGAAGCAGAAGGGAATGGGCTCAAGGACACAAATAAAGGGACTAGTCTTTCTCAGGAAGGAGTATAGATACCTCTTTAATGATAAGAGCTGAAGGAATTCACCTGAGATGGTCTCAACCTTCTTAATAAAATTGGAGGTTAAGCCATCTGTTCTAACTGTGGGTGTAGAGTTGGGAAATTAAGGAAAGGGGGCAAAGTTTAGAACAGTGTCTATGGAGTACAAAAAATAATCAGGAAATGAATAAAAGTATTTCATGAGGAACAGCTGCTTAGCTTGGGATGTTTATGCTGGAAAAGAGAAATCTCAAGAGGCAAGGAAACTTCATCTGGATTAGATTTATTCTATGTATCAGCAGAGCATAGAACTAGGACCCCTAAGTCTGAGTTCAAAGTATAAAGCCCAAGAGACAGAACATTCTAACACATCAAAACAATCCAAAATTAGAATGGGCTGCCTTTTAAGAGTGGGTTTCTCATCGGTGCAAGACTATGAAAATTGTTACTGAGGGAGGATATCTGCCTGAAATAGCGGTTGGGTTAGACTAGATGATTTCTAAGGTCCTTTCCAACTTTAATAAAAATAATTAATACATATAGTAAAGTGCTTTAATATACTGTCTCATTTGATAAGGACAAGGTAGAGCAGTGGATGCAATGCTGGACCTGGATTCAGAAAGACTCAAGAGTTCAAATCAGAACCTTACTAGCTGTAATTAACATCTATCTGCCTCCGTTTCCTCAGTTGTAAAATGAAAATAACAGCATCTACCTCACAGGGATAAGATAAGATTTGTAAAGCACTTAGCATAGTGCCTAGCACATAACAGATGCTATATAAAATGCTTATTTGCTTCCATTATCCCCTTCCGATATCTTTGAGTAAAATGTTTTGACAACAACCCTGTGAAGCAGGTGTTATTATAAGCTCTACTTTACAGATATGGAAACAGAGGTTTGGGGAACTTAGGTGATTTGCCCCCTGGCCAAATGGCTACTAAGTATCTAAGGAAACATTTGAACAGAGGTTTTAATGACTCCAAATCCAATACTCTTATCTGCTTTACACATGAACTGTTATAGAGTACCTTACTAAAGGAAATACAATACTTGGCATTTGGCTTCCCCAAAGCCTCGAAATGGACCTTGATTTAAAGGAAGCTAAAGATTCTAAGAGTTGGAAATGGGATGAAATATCCTAGGAATGGTAAGCAGACAGTGCAAAGGCCTGGAGCCCAGAGATGGAATGTAGTGAACAAGAAATGCTAAATAGATCTATGTGGGTGGATCATAAAATTTGTAGAGTACAACATTGGAAAGGCAGGAGAGGGGCAGGTTGCAAAGAACCTTAAAACAAAGAATCACCTAATCCAACCCTCTCATTTGCCTCTAAGTGAGAACTTGAAAAGACCTTAGCTTAAAAGGGCCAAGGTCTTCCACTGCAACCTGGGCAGTCTCCAGGTCCATATCTGGCCACTGTACCCAGATGGCAACAGTTTACAGTTGACTTGCCCAAAATCTCAACAGCTAAACAGTGATAGAGCTAAATTTGTTTTTTAATTAAAGGGGCCATCCCTTAACTCACTTCTTAGAGATCTACTCACCAGAAACTAAAAAATCTATATTGTGAAGTCATATCTGAATTTGAATTAATCTATTAACAAAAATTTATCCATTCCATTGACCAAGAATTTTATTCTTTCTTAAATGTTCTTATTTATTAGTGAATTCAATTTTCATGCACGCAGTAAGATTTGTTCATTTACAGAAACTAGCCCATATGAAAACTGACTAGCAGGACTATGCCAAATGCAGGGAAAGTATTTTTACTTTAAAATGAGGGAGTTTAAGACGAGTTAAGCAAATAATATAATCAAATTATTTCTAAGTCCTTTAAAAGTATAATTTCAGAAATCTAACTTTTCTGTTTATAGTAGTTCATTTAATTATTTACATCAGTACAGCTGTGCCTTAATTTAAGCAAACCCTATATATTAAAATGCAGATTTACAAAAAAGATGAGGGAAATTTTTGTTTTACAAAGAGATCTATAAAAGTATTTTAATAGCAACCTCTAAGAATGTTTAAAATTAAATTCTAGGTTTTTAAAGTTTTGATTTATATAGCTTTTAAATGATACATGTGCTGTATAATCCATCTATAAATCCATAATAGATAACTTCAATACTTTATAAAAAGTCAATGAAGTTTTTTAGGATTAAGTCTAACAATATTTTTCAGTTACGTTGTACTTTAATATGTAATTATACGTAACTATTTCCACAATCAATAGTACAGGGTTTCCCAAAAGTCTTTTAAGTTTCAATAGCTTAAAACTGCACTAAGACTTTTGGGGCATAGTATATAAAATCCAGCATTACCCAGGATTAGGTTCTTGTCTAAAGTTGCTAAAAAGTGAATAGTAATCACTTTTGTGTGGTTCATCCTTTGTTTTCAGAGAGGACCATGACATTTGGGAGATGATGACATGACCTGTGATTGAATTTGATTTAAGGGAAGGAGGGCTGTGCAAAGTCACCAGCCTCACTTTCTCCTCCAGAGCCATCTGGGTACAGTGGGTAGATACTGACCTGGAGATGGCCCAGGATGCACTGGGAGACCTTGGCCTTTTTAAGCTAAGGTCTTTTTAAGTTCTGGCTTAAAGAGAAACAAGGCCCCTTCCCGTGCAAAACAAAAACAAAAACCGGAGGAGAAGACCCTCAGGGTTGTTGGCCAAAAGAGAAACACTTACTATTTACATTCACTCAGCCAGGAAGGCCCAAAGAATAACCATTAAGTTGTGTTTGGGCCGGGACCTATTGTTGTCCAATCAATGAGATCCGGAGGGAATAGGGTTTAAGGCTTGGTCTTTAAGAAAGAAATCTAGCCAGTAAACCCAGGTAGGTTTGGCCACCAAAATTTACCCTCCAATGGGCAGGACACTCTCAGGTAAGGGGTCACAAAGAGAGGGGAGTGAATACGGTTTCAGGCAAAGTCACAAAGGATACAAACTGATTTTTAAAAAAAAACTTATGTAAAATAGTTTTACAAAAAAAAAAAAGACTAAGATAAACAAGTAGTACCCAATGCCTTTAACTTCACATCTGTGTGCAAAAAGGATTGCCCAGTAGTTATCACACCACTGTGTGTTCAGAGCACGTCTAGACTTTTTGCATATTTTCCTACCTCCATTTGAGAAATAAACTAAAAAATTCAATCAGATTCATTTGACATGAGTCATTGCAGAGAACCGGACAAATAATTTTAACCAAATCTCCATACAGACTGACTATTCAGGCATGAACTGTTACCTGGACCATATCCTGACTGCAGATGGCATTTCATAGTTATTAATCCTAGCTCACTACAGGAGAAAAAAAGTTCAAAGCCTGGGGGACGCTGACAGTTCAGTTTTGATGCATCTGCTCAAGTGGCCCTCTATGTTTCTAGTCTATGGCAGGAAAGCACGGTGAACTCCCTGTTGCTCTTTGTGGCCCAAATGGATCATAAACGTGTAGACATTTGAATCTGCTCAGTATCTGGTGAACCACCTTCCAGGCTGGAACAGCACTAAGTTTTTATTTTTCTAGTTCCTTGTGGTTAAGATCCTTTTGGGAGGTTGATATGATTTCCCATTCAAAACCAGTAATAAATGACTGAAAAAGCATTTATTTACTAACATTATGTGTCAAGCACTGTGCTAACTTCTGGAAAAAAAACAGTTCCTGCCCTCAAGGATCTTATGTTCTATCTAACTTATCCTGGAGGAGAGAGGGATAGAAATGTTTTGTGAAGTTACAGGGACAGGACAGTGAGGGGAGCTGCAGAGGAGCAGACCCACACACTTTCCAGAAGCAATGGCAGATCTGAGTTTGATTACGGTATATCAGGACTGAAAAAGTGGCAAGGAGTAGAAGTGATGGCAATCCCCCCCCAATTTCCTTGAACTTTCCCACACAAGGTCTGGGGGTCATCCCAACTGACCTTTCATTGTAGCTACACCCAATCTCCTAATTCTGTTACCATACACCTAGACCAGCCCCATTGTCTATTACCTCGGATCACCCTGAACACTTCCCACCCTTAATTCCATCTAGACCCCCTTCTCTGTTCCCAGTCTTCTATATAAAAGATCCATCTAGCCTCCATTAAAGGGCTCAGATTCTTAAAACCCGGCCAACAGAAAGGATTCTTCAAAACTCACCCACCATGACCTGTGTTCTAATAAACCTTGTCTTTGGCTGAGAGAAAGCTTCTGTCAAATTCATTTGAGGCTGGACCTCTGTCACTATTTTGGGGTCCCAGCACCCCAAAACCTCAGAGGGACTCACCCTCAGAAAAACTATCAACTAAAGTCTGTTTCAGTATCTACCTCCCCACTTCCAAAGCCCACATCTTCCTTCTGTCCCCTGGTGCCTGGACCTTCCCTCAATGGTATTCTATGTTCCAGAACTTTTACTGGTCATAGGTCTGCTATAAAAATCTGTCTCATTTCTTGTCTTCCCTGCTCTGGACTCTGATGAGATGCCATGACTTGCTCAAAGTAACAAATCAAAACCAAGATAAGGACTCATGTTTTTTGTTCCAGAGAATTACATACTCATTAATTTAGAAGTCAACCAGACTTCAACCAGTCTCAGGGACAACTAAAGATACAAAGTTCCAGTGTTTAAGGGCCTTCATTTTTAAGATTTATATAGTTACATGATTAATGCTGTCTGTTTAGTTCCTGGAATGTCCTAAGTTTCTAATGCAAAAAAAAAAAGGCACAGGACTAATGCCAATGAAAATTACAGGTTCCCAATACCAACAATCACAAGGTCTCAGGTGCTTTGTCATAGGCCTTCTTCTTTTAAAGGACTGAAATCAAGTGATCTGATTCTTCAAAAAGACAAGGTAAAAATGTCAGAAAATAGATACAATGTAAGAAAAACTGAGCTATATGCTCAAACAGCTAACAGACACAGTCATATAATTGCAAAAAAAAAACCCTTCCTTTCTGATACTGACTGTTCCCATTGCGTAGCTATGAATCAGTCCAAACACCTCGGATAACAACTTGGCCTTCTGCAAGAAAAAGGATTAAACTGTTCATACCCTTTGACCCAGCAATTTCACGACTTGGTTTATATCAATCAGGTCAAAGACAGAAACAAAGTTCCAGAGTTTTTCATAGCGGCACTTTGGCTGAGTACAGTATATCACTGGCAAAGAGGCTACACGGTAGAGAGCTGGCTTTGGTGTCCAGACTGTCTGGGCACAAGTCCTGCCCCTCGCACATACTGACAGTGTTACCACCAAGTCACTTTACCTGTCAGTGCCCCTTGTTAACTCTCTAGTAAAAGACTAAGTTTCAAAGAAAGTGTGTGTGTATGGGGGAGGGGGAGAGAGAGGGAGAAGAGAGAAGGGGAAGAGGAAGAGAAAGAGAGGGGGAAGAGAGAGAGAGAGGGGGAAGAGGGAGAGAGAGGGGGAAGAGGGAGAGAGGGAGAGAGAGAGAGAGAGAGAGAGAGAGAGAGAGAGAGAGAGAGAGAGAGAGAGAGAGAGAGAGAGAGATTCTCATGCTAAAGCAATCACAAGTCCACTAAACAAAGTAAACAAGAGCAAGAAAACTAATGTGTGAAATGGTTGAACGGTGATATATAAATGTAATAGAATAATATTGTGCAATAAGAAATGATAATTGTGAGGAATTCAAAGAAACATGGGAAGATTAGTATGATGATGCAAAGTGAAATTAGAAAAAAACAATACACAATAACTGCAATGAGATCAATGAAAAGACTATTAAAATTCTGAAACTGAACTCTGAATAACTGAGAAATCAATAATGTTCCAATGAAGACACATCATGAACCATAGCTCCTTCCTACAAATATAGGAGAGTAGAATATCAGAGACAGTGTGAGATGCTTATTGCATCTGTTTTTTTCTATTAACTATTTCGGGGGAGTTGCATGAAAACATGCAGCACACAGATCTTGATCATATAACAGAAATAAAGAAATAAAATTGACAGTCTCTTGATCTAGAACTGCCAATCTAATCTGACTCAAAGACCTAATCAGTCTTCACTTAGTGAAAGATATTTTGATGGAAGGATCCCTGAAATCAGTATTATTAGAATTTACCTTGTTCAACGTAAACTAGATATAAATGACCTTATCTAATCTTTGTTCACTTTTGACCGGACTGGTTTCCAGGAGATATTTTTTCCAAGGGTACCTCCACTTGCGTTACTTGTTCTGTTTAAGGAAAATCAGATACCTAAAACTTAAGTCATGTACTTTTATTTTACTTTGCTTTGGAATTCTGTCTTTTGTTATTATGAAACTTAATGGAAATTGTTGGAATGAAAACATTCTAATTAGCGCAGGAAATTCTCCCACTTCAAGCCCCTCTCCAAGCAGAAATGCTTCCATATTAACAAATGTTTCTAACAGACTGGATAGACAAGTTACAGTTTTTCTTCCACACAAAAGAGGGTTCAACTTGGAGAAGAGGACAGCATATTCAGAAATAATACTGCTTTAAAAATAAAAGGCAACAATTAAAACTTTTTTTTAAACTGTAAGACCTTAAAAAGGAACTGCTTATTAAATGTCTCAAATGAATAAATACTTAGTATGGAAAATTAACTCACCTCAATGTCCCTTTCTAAGACAGGAGTGATAGTCACCAGGATTCATACTAGAACTTATTAAGGCCCAAGTAGAACAATTAACTCAGAATAAATTCAGATAATCAGTCTTTAATGCTGTCAATTCCTAAAACATCTCTGAGCAGTATCTGATTCCTCCTGGCAAGTATAAAACACATAAAGTTAATGATTTTATTTGGTAACTTGTTCTATCAAGACCTACCTAAAATTTAGACAGTGAAAGCTTCTACTGGGAAAGCTAATCCTGACATTAATTTACCCCCAGATGAAATGAGATACTTGTTTCCCTTCCCCTCCCTCCTCCACAGTAGGGCAAATGCTAAGTCTCTTTTCTTATTTTTTTTCAGCAGCTTGCTTTTCCTTTGCTTATCTCATAGTTACCAAATCAAACAGAAATGAGAACTGCTAATATACATTAAGGATCCCTGTGGGCTGCATACTGACTTAGTTTTAAAATATGTTATCTATCTTTTTATTCTATTTTTTATTTATTTTGTTAAATATTTCCCAATTACATTTTAATCTGGCTAGGATTGGTACTCAGGAGTTTTGCCCATTAGCTTTTTGGCACCTCAGTCATAGACTGTTAACATCCTTAATATAACTTGCTTTTATCTTCCCTTTATCATAACTCAGAGGAAAAAACACCAAATCTGGAATCACAAACAAGTTTCAAGTCCTGATACTACCTATATGACTTGAGCAAGTCACTTCTCTCTGGGCCTCAGTTTCTTCATTTATAAAATGAGAATTGTATAAAATAATCTGTAAGGTCCCTCTGATTCCAAAGTCTACTATCCTTTTGTTATTCTGTTCCATCTACTCACTGTATTCCTCCCATCCCCCAACCAAGATATCTAAGCTACATAAATCTGTTCTCTTACTCTCCAAAGCCAGTTTAAAAATCTAAGAACTAATGTGCCAAAGAAAAGTACTAGAATGTTGGGTCACAGACCTAGACCTGACAATGGCATCTTTACTTTTTAATCTCCTCTTCTTAAGGACTGAAATCAAATATGACTTGTGTAAAGATACTATTTCCTTCTGTGTTTCTCGCTACTGCTCTCCAATACTTTTCTAGCACCTAAGCCCACAGAAGATTTTATCTATTTCCATGACATAAACTTAGTAACAAGTAAACGCAGCCTTCAAATTACTTCCTAACACAGAAACTGAATGTTTTCAAAATCCTATTCTCTACACTTTTTTTGCCCAGGTCTCTGATTTCAGAATTAGGCACCTCGGTGGTACAATGAATAAGATAGGGATAACTCTTCTTTCTGACTTCAAATCTGGCCTCAGACACTTACTAGCTATATGACCCTGGCAAATCACTTAACCTTCTTTGCCTCAGTTTCTCCAGCTGTAAAATGAGCTGAAGAAAGAAGTGGCAAACCACTAGTTACCAGTTTCTTTGCTAATAAAATCCCAAATGGAGTCACGAGGAGTCAGACAAGACTGAAATGACTAACAACAACAAATGATTTTACTGATGCAAAGCAACCTGCCCACATTCACACAGCCAGTAAATGTTAGAAGTGAGATTTAGACCTAGATCCTCCTTGCTCCTAGTCCTTTACAAACTATGACAATGTTGTTTTTTTGTTTTTTGTAATTGGGGTTAACTGACTTGCCCAGGGTCACACAACTAGGGTCAAGTGTTTGGTCTGAGGCCTAATTTGAACTCAGGTCCTCCTGACTTCAGGGGCGGCACTCTATCCACTGCACCACCTAGCTGCCCCTCCACAATGTTTCTATACACACAATCTAAGTACATACACCAGGAGGCCCCAAATAAAAAAACTGCAATCTACAGGTCAATCTTTTAAGTTTTTCCTCATCTAGCAGACCTGTATAAGGACCTCAGCAACCTCTTCTCACCACTAAACAAGTATGTGGAGGAGGCTCAAGTCCTCTGAGTCACCAGGCTGAAATAAGGCCTCCCAGAACTTAGACAGAGATGGCTATCTCGACACCCCCCCCATTCCATTCCAGTATGAATCAGTACCAGTCTCCAAATCTTCATCTATATAATGGTTCAAGTCTCTGCTCACCCCAAAGCCTAGTGGGGCTTTCCCCAGGAAAAAAAAAAACACCCATAAAAACCCACCCAACTTTACTGGTTCTGGTGGCTCCTTCCACTGAATCTTCAGCAGACCTAAACTGTGTGACCTGTGTTCAGCCTTTGTGACTGCCCTTCTATATTTCCCAATAAGGCTGGCCTTCTCTGCTACCCTGTGTTCACTATTCTGGTGCTCTGTGTTTCCTTTGGAATCCCAAACCTGAATTAAGACAGCCAGCTACGGCCATCATGACTCTCTTCACTTTCATTTCGCTGGAATTCCCAAGGAGCAACAACCTAACATGAGCACATTTAGTACTTCCCACCTCCCATGCTTAAGGGGCTTCACAGCTAACCACACACAAATACACACACACACACACACACACACACACACACACACACACACACACACACCCAAGACCGAAACCCCAAACACACAAACACCCTTCAAGTCTTTAGAGAAAATGAGAAATTGCTCTTCTTTACAAGATCAGTTAAACTCCTTAGCAAACCTGTGAAGCTACCCATTCACTAGGTTAGAGCAAAGTATCAACAGAAAAGTATTATTCCTTGATTCAAAATGAAGAAGTTTTAACATACTCAATGTTAATGTACATAAAAAGAAAATGAGTGACTTATTAAGGTACTATACTTAGAAAAAGAAAACTTAGGGTAAGTGCTAGTATTCTGCAAGAAATTAAAGATATTCAGAGAAAAAAGACTAAGCTGGTTCTGAGCAGCCCCAGAGAGCAGAATGATAGGAATTCAAAATAGGCTTGTAGTTAAGTAAAAAACAAAGGAGCAGACTAAAAGTGGAACATGCTGTTTCTGGAAAAAAGTTTCTAATGGAGTTTGGATAAGAACTTGAGCAGCCTAGAGCAGCGGTGTCAAACTCAAATGGAAACTTCTGGGTGGCATTGTTAACTTAGAAAACCACAAATTAACATTATCAATGTTGTTTTGTATTTTTATTTATTTTATTAAAAGTTTCCCAATTACATTTTAATCTGGCTGTCCCTTGAGAGTTTTGCATATCTCTTCAGATACAGTCTGTATTAGAATACTTTTTTTTTAACTTGGACCCAAAAATTTATTTCCTGTAGATAAAAATATTTAGGGGGCAGATAGATATAATTTTAATACAATACCTCTTTTCTGAGGAGGGCAAAGCAGCCAGTCTAGTGGACCCAATCTCTTGCTCACCTCCAGCAGGAATCAAGTAAGATTCCAGAGATATTTATTCACACCTTTCCCATGAACCACATTTAGACAAACTCATGTGGACATACACTAAATCCACAGGGGGCAAAAGTATACATCTTCCACATATACCATAACACACAGAATTATATATTATAAGCAACATATATTATGTTATATTAGCATGGTATGGTACTACATCTGTAATCTTATTGGTTAGAATACTTTCAAAAGGTTGACTAAATAGTACTGCTAGGCAGCTAGCTCTGAAGTCTCTTCCAGATCTTAAGACTTTGTCACCTACAGTAGTAGGTACATTATAAGTGTAGCAATAAAAGACCTAAATGAATTTACCTTAACTAAGGCATTTTTTTTCCCTCTAAGAGTAAATCCTATCAGATGTTTGTGATAAGAAAATGGGAGAATAGTATTTTATACTTTGAACTGTGCACTAAATATTAATACCAAGACATTAATGCACATGATATACATTTACATATATATATATATTTATAAAATTTTACAAAGGAGTCCACAAGTCCTCTCAAAAAGAAGCTGGGATACATGGGTTATTTAATCCATTCATTATGATAAAGTAAAACCCTCAACAACAGGTATAATCCTTGCCATGAAATGAACATATTTCAGTTCAGTCATTTCCTAAATTTATAGGCATTACATTTAAAGTGCATATATACCTCATTGTCCCAGGTCATAATCTATTTAAATGAACTGCAAAAGCCTGATAACATTATAACAGATCTCACTAATAACTTAAGAGTTTAAAGATTTGTAAAGATTGGCTCAATTTAGAATTCAGGGTTATTATAATCACTTTTACGGATGAATTTAATGTTTGAAGGTTTTTTTGTTCATTTTTGTTTTCTGTTATTTTGGGCATGGAACTTCTTCCCCATGCATATAAGCAACTCATCACAGTCATAGAGAGCTGATTAAGTCACTGAAAGATTAAGTGATTTGTACATGATCATACTCAGTACATTTCTGAGGCAGGATTTGAAAATGGGTCTTTCTGACTACAAGTCCTCTATCCACTATGGCACAATCTAATATTACATAGGCAGGAATGGACTATTAACTACAACACTGACATATACTGAAACACTCTTAAAAGGCTAGCTAACGAGATATAAGAAACAAGAAGGATTATTTCAGAAAGTCTCACAAGAACTGACAGAAAGTGAAGTGAGCAGAACCAGAACACTGTAGACAGTAGTAGCAATATTGTACAAATGATTTAGCTAATCTTAGCAATTCAATGATCCCAGACTGACACAAAGACATCCAAGAGACTCATGATGAAAAATACCATCCACCTGATGAAGTCTGAATGCAGATCAAAGCATACTATTTTTCACAGTTTTGTTTTGGTTGGGGGGGGGTGTGCTTTCTTTTACAATGTGACTAATGTGAAAATATGTTTTGCATGATTGCACATGTATAATTTAAATCAAATTACTTATAGTCTCAGGGAGGGGGAGGGGAGAGAATTTGGAACTCAACATGTTATTTATTTAGCTAGTTTTAGTTTTCAACATTCATTTCTATAAGATTTTGAGTTCTAAATTTTCTCCCTCTCCCTCCCATCCCCCTTCACCAAGATGGCATGCAATCTGATATAGGCTGTAAGTGTACAATCACTCTGAACCTATTTTCACATTAGTCATGTTCTAAAGAAGAATTATAGAACCAACGGGAGAAACCATGACAAAGAAGAAACAAAGAGAGAGTACAAATAATATGCTTTGATCTGTATTCAGACTCCACAGTTCTTTCTCTGGATGTGGGCAATATTTTCCATCATAAGTCTTTTGGAATTGTCTTAGATCACTGTATCGCTGAGAAGAGCTAAGTCTACCAAAGCTGGTCATCGCAAGATGTTGCTGTTACTGTGCACAATGTTCTCACAATGTTCTCTTGGTTCTGCTTACTTACTCAGCATCGGTTCACGTAAGTCTTTCCAGGTTTTTCTGAAGTCCACCTACTCATCATTTCTTATGGAACATTAGTATTCCATTACATTCATATACCACACCTTGTGCAGCCATTCCCCAACCGATGGGCAGCCCCTCAACTTCCAATTCTTTGGCACCACAAAAAGAGCCAATACAAATATTTTTATACATGTGGGTCTTTTCCCATTTGTATGATCTCTTTGGGATACAGCCCTAGAAGTGCTATTGCTGGGTCAAAGGGTATGCACAGTTTTACAGTCCTTTGGGCACAGGAACTCAACATTTTAAAAAAAGAATGTTAATTGTTTTTACATGTAATTGAGAAAAATTAAAATATTATTCAAAAAACCAAAAAAGGTTAACTAAATGCTACAACTAGTCTACACAATTGAGAGAGCACTGTCTGGACCTGGAGTCAGAAAGGTCTGAGTTCAAATCTGGCCTCAGATACTAACTAGACAAGTCATTTAACCTGTTTTCCTCAACTGTAAAATGGGGATGATACTGGCACCTACCTCCCAGGGGTATTGTAAGGATCAAGTAAGATAATATTTGTAAAGTGCTTTACAAACCTTTAAGTGCTAGCTAACTATTATCATTATTATTATAACTGTCCTGTCTAAAGTGAAAAATACAGCTATGGTTTGGCAGTTTGTCTTTTTCAGACAAACTGAAACAGGCAGATTAGTAAATCATTATGAGGTAGTGTACATTTACCAAACAGATTGGTAAATCATTATATAGTAAAGCACAAGGAATGTTGAAGGAGGGTAAGGGGAGCCAGGTGGCTGAGTCAAAACTCAGGTCATACTCTTTTTCTGAAAAAGCCAATTTTTCCCCCCTCATCTGTAAAATGGGAATAATAAATGAGTATTAGTAAATGACATTTTTGTAAAATGGTTCCCAAACTTATTGTGATCTTAGGGTCATAGATGTAGAAGTGGAGGAAACGTCAAAGTTTATCTAATCCAGAGGTTCTTAACCTGGGTTCCATGAACTTGTTTTTTGAAATACTTTTATATTTGTATTTCAATGTAACTAGTTTCCTTCATAATCTAACTTATTTTATGTATTTAAAAACATTATTGTGAATAGAGTCTGTAGGCTTTTACAGACTGACAAGTCTATGACCCCCTCGGTAACTAGGTGGCAGAGTGGATAGAGAGAGACTTGGGATTGAAGTCAGGAGGCCTAAATTCAAATCCACCCTTTGACTCTTAACAGCTGTGTAACCTTAAGCAAGTCATTTAACCTGCCTGCTTCTTTTCCCTCAACTGTAAAATGGGAATAGTAATAGCACCTATTTTGAAGGGCTGTTCTGAGGATAAAATATCTGTCAAGTGCTAATTAGCATAGTACCTGACACACAGAAGTAGCTTAATAAATGTTTTTCCCCTTCCTCTTCTCTTTCCAAAGATAGTTAAGAATTTCTGATCTATATAAACCCCATTTCATGAGAAAACAGATGAGACCCAGAGAAGTTAAGTGTCTTACTTGTCCAAGGTCACATAAACAGTAAGCATCATAGGCAAGATTTGAAGCCAGGTTCCCTGATGCCTGAGCCAGTACTCTTTCCACTGTGTACACTGTGGATAATACAAATATTATAACTTGAAATTTACAATTAAGGAAAAAAAAGGTGAGGTGATGCTGAATCAGTCACAGACAATATTGCTTACAGTCAGAATTCAAAGAAAACATTTTGCAAACCTCAAAGCAATATATCTGCACTTGGGGGACTTTGGGCTCTAAAACTGAACCCTACCTGTCTCTGGTGTGTTCCAGGTGTGAAGAGGTCACAGAAATAGTACAAGCTGAAGAGGCGTGGGAAATACTACAACATGTCAATTTTTTAAATTAAAATAAAAATTTTTCCCCAAAATTTACTTTAGAATTTCAGATAACAAAGACACTGTAGAATGTTCTGAAATCATGATTAGAAATCATAGGTCTCAACGTGACACTCTACAGTTGTTTCATGAAGCTCTGACAACAGTAGAAATAATACTGTATTTGGAGTCTGACCTTGGGCTTAAAATCTCAGCTTTGCTACTCACCTGTGTGACCTTGGGTAAATCACTTTATTAACCTTTCAGAAGGTCACTGTCTTTGTCTATAATAACTAAATAATTGTACTAGACAGGGCTTCTTAAACTTTGAGGTGTCATGGATTCCCGTCACCATCAGGTAGAGACTATAGCCCCTTTCTGGGAATGGTTTTAAATCCAAAAAATAAAATACAATGAATTGCAAAGGAAGTCAATTTCATTAAGATATAGTTATCAAAATATTAAAATAAAAAAACAAATTCATGGACACCAGGTTAAGAACCCCTGTACTAGGTAACTCCTAAAGACCTTCAAGCTTTAAATTCTACTGGTGGTTTCAGTTTTATTTTCCTGTGCACTTATACAAGACTCCTAGGAAATCTACCAGAATGCAGGGGCATCTTGTTTTCATTAAGGTAAATGAGGTTAACTCACTTTTTACTAAAATCTTGCTGTGGAAGCATTATTTAAAAACTCCTTCAGTAAAATTAAAAATACTGAAAACAATATTTTCCTTTGAAGCTGTTAGAAATAGGCTTGACACCAAAAATTTAGTATCAAGAAAATTTATTATAAAGAAAGTCCAGAGGATTTAGACGTTTCTGGCCAGGAGGGGCGGCCCTGAGTGCAAGGGAAAGTGTGCTTTTATGCAGCTGAATTCGGTGCCAAACCTCCCAGGCCGGGATTGGTCCAAACCTTCCCAGGTTACATCTTTCCTTACATGTTTCCCCTTAATGTGCTCAAGTATGTTCCCCCTCCCTTGGTCATACGTCCCATGACTCATTAATGAGGCTCTAATTTTATGCGGGGTGTGTCAGATAATAGTAATGAAGTTCATTAAGCAGGCGCACTAACATTTTTCAGGTGTCCTCAGGTTGACCCTAACTGGTCTGAGCTGGCTTGACCCCTATCTTGATTTTGGAGTCTTTATGGAACCATCAACTTACTTTTTTTTGGCCAAGCCCAAGTCCACCTACAGTGTACTACTTCCTGGAGCTGTTGTTCTTTAAATCTCTGCATTATTCTACCTGTGGAAACTTAAGCCCTTCTAACTCTAACAATTCCCTCCTCTTCTTCTCAATAAGAATTATGTTTCCACACTTTTTGTTCCTGTTGTCTTTCCTCAAAGTGTTTTAACATTAGTTCAAATTCTTCATCAGAAGGAGAGGAATGATCATTAATTCTTTCAATCATCATCCTTGATCAACTCCACTTGATCCTGTTACCTGAATTCCCATAGCTGGTCCTATTGGGATACTTCTAGTTAGTGCTGTTTCTATTAATTTTTGCAGTAGTCCTCTGATACAAGGGTTGATGCAACACCTTACTGCAGTTAAAACTCCCGCAGCTAAGGTTAGAGAGGTGACGATGGATGCTGCTATTCCCTTCCATTTGCCAGACCAGGATTCTAACCATCACTTTAATCAGTTATCTATCCCAGAATTCTCTGCCAACTCCTCAGCTAAAGTGGTTAAACCGTGCAATGCCTTAGTGATGGTTCTACTTGGGACTGTGCTGCTGGGCAACATTTCATCAAGGGATTTTGGGGACTTAAGACAATACCAGAGAAGGAAGGGAAGAGTTGACCGATGCATTGACAAATTAAAAAGGGGGCAGTCCCCTTATTAAGTACAGATACAGAGACCCAAAAGTAATGATAAATTGTCCATTTAAAGCTTCAAAAGTCTCTTCTCATACCGCTGTCCGACACTCTGGACATCATCTGGTGAAGTCTTCTTGTCTAAGTGCTGTTCAAACAGTGTCCAGCAGACTCTCCTCCTGCAGAGATCCTTCTTCTTGTATCCACTCTCCTACAAGATTGATCTCAACACAATTTTAAATTACCTTGCCAATAACCAGGGCAAATAATGAAAATTAACTCAACCCTATGTCTTCACCATTACAAGATCAAAATTGGAACTTTGTCCATTGTCATGTTTCAAGACTCAAATTAAAAAAAATTAGAACCTAGCCTTACATTCTGCATTACTCATTATTTCATTATTCATTCCTATTCATATTCCTCATCAGGAGGATGAGATTCCACTAAGGAATTAATAACACACTCCAATACATAGTAGTTAATTTAAAACCAGTACATATCAAATAACAAAACAATCCCAACTTCTAGTCATGAATAAATAATCCTTAATTAAAGTAGATGCTTCTTTCAAGGCATTTACAAGATAAGCCATAAGCTATTCCTCTTTTAACATTAATTGTAACAAACTGAGATAACTTTAACATTAACTAAGTATTAACTAAGTAACAGAATAATATCCTTGTTCCACAATCTCCTGGCCTAATTATCCCCTAATGATGGGGTAAGGGTCCAAGTCGACCCCTGCCCCTTGCCCCAGAAAGAATGTGGCTCTCCTTTGTCTAAGGGCCCCAGCTCCCCATCTTCCTTTGAAAGCCCTGGCCCCACTTCTTGATCTTATTCAGATGCCTTTCAAACCTCCTCCCTCCAGTTCCCTTCATTATCTGTTCCTATTGTCTATTCAGTCTCTCAGACATTCCAATCAGAATTCTCTCCTAGACCCTTTTCCCAGCCCTTCCTCTGGTCACTCAAAGTTACTTTAGTGAATGTAAGATCCACCCTGACCCCTATATAAAATGCAGACTTTCTCATGCCTGCTCCTCCTTATGGGGGTCACCTGGCCCATATGGTTTATCTCCAACAAACTTCCCCCTGGCTGAAAGACCTGGGCTGAACTTCTTCAGAAGGACCTTGTGCTGTGACCTTAGAGTCCCAGCACCCCAAACCTCCAGACCTCATCATAACCATTATGAGAAATTAAAGGATCCTGACTTATACAGGAATATACTTAATTCTGAAATTCTAGGCCAAATAACTCAATCTTTTGCATCTTACTATAATAACCTCAGATGTTCCACATCAATCTATTGCTTAATAGATTCAATATTTATGCTTACAAACTTATGAATATAGGAATTTGCCATGAAAGAACATAACTAAAGTAAGGGAACAATGCTTCCCTAGATCCATGTCAACTCCAGGCAGAAGTTATATAATGACCAACTGCATTGAGCCAGGTTTAAAGTCTGCCAGGTGTCAGTGGGGAAATTGAGTCAGGAGAATCCTACCTCAGCCATGCAGAAAAGTCGTTCTCCCGACCTTCCCATGAGAACACCTTCTTGCAGCTCATAGGTGCAGCTCACAAACCTCTTTGCAGGTTGCTGACGTCATGGGTCAGTAGCTCAATCAGTTTGTTGTTAACCATACCTGGATTTAGACTCAAAATAATATTTCATTAACAGATTCCAAGGTCTTAGATAGCAAATTCCCCTCATCAGAGTTTCAGGTGTGACTATAGTGTCACATTAATTAGGGAACATCTCCAAAGTGAGTAGCTTGCATAACTTCCTACACATGTTGTGGTTCCTAATAACATCCTAAGTAAAATCAAATTTCCATTAAGATCATAAGTTGCTACTCCAAATAGATTTGCCTTTCTGTTTCTCAAGCTTATCTATCCCTAACCATCCTTAATCTGAAAGAATGAGACACTTTCAGGACTCGAATCTTATACATATAAGTTTAAATAGTAATTTTAGCTCTTTCTAGGCCATGGAATGAATTCAGATCAAAACAGTAAGATCTTTCCTACTTACAGCTTATGTGCTTTAGTATTAATCACTAGCCTTAGATCTCTGACACTGCTCCCATTGAGACTGTTTCTCTAAAAGCACCCAGTTAAGTCCAATCCAAGGACACAACAAACCCAGAAATGAAACTCTTAAGTTCATAAGAGATTTGAACATAATTTTCATCAACAATAAATTATTACTGCAACAAATTAGCTTGCAAATAGAAATTTAGTGGCCCTCTAAAAGAATATCAAAGATTTCATCAAAACATCTTCTTCATAAAAGTATCTCCTTTTCTTAAAAACAGCTTACAATTTCCTAATTACCATTGTCAACCTGAACATTGGTTAAAGAGACCACAAGCTAGTGATAAGTGACACTCCACCCTGACTCCGGGCATCTGGGTTACTCAGTTTCATGGTCTCCAAATGTTTAACCTAAGCATGAGAAAGGAAATTTAAATAAGATAGGCAAACGTCAGATCTAGGACATCTGGGTCTCCTTTACCACCATCAAGGTAGTGTCTGGGTTAAAGGCGCCTCAGTGGTCATAAACATAAGAATGCTCTTGATCAGCATTCTTAGCTCACTCAGGAAGAAAAGATCAGTTCAGGTTTTTGGCCCTTATTGGGGCTCAATTGATCTTAAATGATTATCACCATAAAATTCCTAGTTACCTAATTTCTTTAGTCCAGAGGTGTCAGTAAGAGTTCCACCTCAGAAAACTCCTGCACAGGATTGATAAGAATTATGAGATTTTACAAAATCTTTCTTTGCATAATTACATAGTTTCTTTACACACACACAAAAATACTTCTACCAGTAATTCACTTAAACAGTAACTCCAAATAGCTTAGTTAACAATTTTAAACTTCATAAGTGAGAGCCAAATAATCCCAGCTAAAACTTTCCTTTAAACAGAGAAAACTTTTAAGTTCTCATTTCTCAAATTATAGTACTTAAAAAGGAAATGTTACAGAACAGGGTCATATAGAATACCCCAACAGCCTTTACCCATTCCTTTTTTTTTTTCTTTTTTCTGAAGGCGCAATTCTTAATTTAACATTCTAGGTTATAAAATGAATTGCTCTTCCAACAACATAACTAATACAATTGCTTACCAGATTACATCACATAAGAAAATTCAGAAATATGTAAGCAGTATATTAAAAACTGGGAACACACCCAATTATTATTAAAAATAAAAACTTTTCTTTCTTTCTGAACCCCTTCATGAGGTTCAACAGTCTCCTGGGGCCACTCCCATCCCACTAGATTGGCTTTTCTTTATTATCTATGGGGATCTGATAGCCTCAGGCCACAACCAGATTCAACTTCAATGGCCCATCCCCCAACAAACCCAATAATTATCCTAAAGAAGGCCTGGTTTGAAAAACATATATGTACATATATATTTTCTATTTTTCTAATTTCTAATTGAGGCCCTGATATGAGAGAATACCTCATTAATTCCAAATACATATCAATAAGCTTTTCCACAATAAAATATGTTTGTACCACAGGGCATACATTATAAAATTATTTCCACAATTGTAATAAACTTTGAAACGACCCATTATCATTTAGATGGATGTTCTTCTAAGTCACTTTGTACAGAAAGTCATTCGTCTCATCATTAATATGTTGAGACTATAACTTTAAACCACCATATATTTTTATAATAGTCAAGATTTTAAATGAAAATCTACTATCATAGTCTTAAAACCCAATATACCTCACTAGGTATTTAACAGTTTCAAATTATCTCAATTTCATCACTAAAGATAAAGAGACATTTCCACTCTTTATCACTAAAGACCCATTCCAGGCCAAGAGTTACTTTAACACCATTTCTACCTCACAATGGTCCCTCAAATTTTACAGTCTAAGAGTTTTAGAAATACAATTTAGAAATACAGTAATAACTTAAACAATAAACTTCAGATAACATCAATTGAATTTCTAGATTATCACATATAGAAATTATCACTCTTAGTACTTTTAACAATTACATTATATAATAAATCGTGCCACTTCCAACATATGCCATTGTATTAAGCACTCTACAATCATTTCATTTTCTTTTCCATAATAACCATTATGTTTTTCCTTTATAGAACAGTAAACTTAAATCCAATCAGATCCTAATTTATAATGGCTATATATGATAAACATTTAAAAACATTTTTGTTTTAAATCCAATACTCTTGGCCCTTTAAAAGGAAATATTCTCCGCATGTTTATATATTCCCTTAAACAGACACATGTAAATAATTCCTGCTTTAAACAATTATCTTCCTTTTTTCTTTCCTACTTCAATGTTAACTAGGCCTAATCAATTTTCTCCCCTTAGGCAGAAAGCTTCTAGAGTTCCAATAAGTAATTGAACAGCCCAGTTTATGTAACAATCTCCAATCACAATGATCTGCAAAATTTTCACTTCAATTCTACCCAAAGCAGAGTCAAACTTCCTCACATTTTTAAAACACCTTGAAGGCAGCCAGAATCAATATCCAAGGGTGGCTTACCTCAAAACAAATACCCACTCATCAAGGCTGGGACAGCTTTGGACTCAGAAGGGACATAAGAATTGCAAACCCAGAGAAAAGCACTCTCCCAGCCTTTCCCCAAATAGCTTTTATAATGTTAAAAACCCTTATTTTTGTAATGTTAAACACATTGCCCCTATACTAGACACATAGGCCGGAGGGATAAAGACAGCTATTCAAACTCTTAGCCTTGGGATCCCATATAATCCTCGGCTCTTTTTCTTCCCTTGGCCCTAGCCATCTTGGGCTGCAAGCTCCTTATCAGTTAAAGGCTGCTTGCTGGCCTTCCACTAACTTCTGAGAGATTCTCTCCTTTTTTATTCTAATCTCAATCTCCCCCAGAAAGCCTGAGGCAGGAGGTCTTTCCCACTGTTCCTTTTCCAATCTCAGACCTCAAAAGTTACCCCAAAATTTTTCTGGCAGACACAAAACATCCATAGACAGACAGACAGGGTGCACACAATCCTACTTCTAATCCTGACCAGTCAAAACAAACTCATTTTGTCCTAGGGTCCCCTTTGAATAGGTTCTGAGGTTTTTCTCTCTTTTTTTTTTCTCCTTTTCTTTTCAAAACTCTTACTTGACTTAAGAATATACCTGTCGCTGTTGGGGTTATAGCCCCTGGGCCCAGCAACCAGCATAACCTTTTTCTTCTTGAGAGGCCTCTCTCTTATCATTTACATACAAATTTAGCAGTTGACAAATCCAATCCTCATCTGATCCAAATTTAGGCCAAAACACTGATGGTGCCAGGACAGGTTCCTTAGTTCACTCCTGGCAACAATATTTAATCATTTTCTTCCCTCTAGTCCCGGGAGCGTCCTCCCAACTTTGTAACATCCTTCCCAGAGGGCTATCAGAAGGAATGTCATCCCTGGGGATTCCTCCCCTTCTTCCAGGTACCTTAGCATCTGCACCTCCCATCTCCGAATCTGTTCTTAGCTCACGGCTAACCGATCAGATCCCCGGACCTTGGGAGTTTGAGAGCAGCAAAGATTGTTTCTTACCTTTGCCCAATATATTGGCTCTTCTGGTCTGCCGGCGGCTTCCCCAATCCCCTGGACTTCTTCCACGTGGTCCTAGATCAGGAGTTCGGTTGGGAAAGGCTCAATTCATCAAGACAGCTGAAATATAGCAGGAGCGCTCTTCCCGGGATGTGTTACCTTATCCCCTCCAAAGTCTAGATCGAGCGGCACCAAATTGTTAGAAATAGGATTGACACCAAAAATTTAGTATCAAGAAAATTTATTATAAAGAAAGTCCAGAGGATGTAGACGTTTCTGGCCAGGAGGGGCGGCCCTGAGTGCAAGGGAAAGTGTGCTTTTATGCAGCTGAATTCGGTGCCAAACCTCCCAGGCCGGGATTGGTCCATCCCTTCCCAGGTTACATCTTTCCTTACATGTTTCCCCTTAATGTGCTCAAGTATGTTCCCCCTCCCTTGGTCATACGTCCCATGACTCATTAATGAGGTTCTAATTTTATGGGGGGTGTGTCAGATAATAGTAATGAAGTTCATTAAGCAGGTGCACTAACATTTTTCAGGTGTTCTTAGGTTGACCCTAACTGGTCTGAGCTGGCTCGACCCTTATCTTGATTTTGGGGTCTTCTTGGAACAATCCACTTACTTCCTATTGGTCAAGGCCAGCCCACCTACAGTGTACCACCTCCTGGGACCTTTGTTCTTTAAATCTCTGCATTATTCTACCTGTGGAAACTTAAGCTCTTCTAACTCTAACAGAAGCCCTTTCCAAAATTCTTGGACAAGTTTTTTCTTAGGAAAATGGATTAAATGTGGTACTTTTAAGACAAAGCAGCTCTTATCACATCACAGCCTCCCCAACCAAAAGAATTAATTAGCTCTAGGACTCTTCATTCCCCAGTGAGAAAAAATTAAGATATAGATGGAAAAGGATGGAATGATAACTTGGTTTCTCTACAGCTAGGTTACTCAATAATTCTGGAAGGTTAACCCAAACTATATTTTTACATATTGTGATCTTTTCCTTCTTCAAGAATAACTTCAACATCCCTAACAAATGTTACCTGAAATCACATTGGGACACAGAATCACATTGGAAGACATGGGTGACTATGCCAATCTGAACATCTATCTATTTCTCTCCAAGCTACAAATGGTTTGGATAGTTTAATAATTAAATAAAAATGCTTCTGGCATATCTGAGCCTAAATTACTATTACATTTACTACTAATTATTAATTAATTACTATTAGTATTTTTCCTTGATGTCACTTTTTTCTTTTTCAATTTGTCCAAAAAAGAAGTCATATTTTAAAAGGAAAATTTTCCTCATATTTTAAAAGCTTTTAAAGTTAAAATAAGTTACAAGGTTAGAAAACTCTGGAAAACCAACATTGTTTACTGAACCCCCAAACAGGGAGCTCACCACTCATTTGTGTTCTGATAGCCCAATTATATGCTTCCCTCCACACCCACTTTATCTTTTTTCAGGAAAGCTTCTACTAACTAAACATCTCATGACCCTCAAGTTCTGTTGGGGGAAGGGCCCTCCATTGTCTAAAAGCCCATCAGAACTTAAATCCAGAGCATTTAATAGAGCCTATGTGAAATTCACTACCAGGATCATAGAACCATAGATTGAAGCTAGAAATGACCTTAGAAGTTCAACCCCACCTCATTTTACAGATGAGGAAACTGGAGCTGAGCAGCTAAGTGACTTGCTCAGAGTCACACAGCTAGTCAGTGTCTAAGGTTGGATATGAACCTTAAAACTTAATTTGGGTCTTCCTGACTTCAGCTGCTCTAAGAGGGTGCTGTAAACCAGATTCAAAACCCCCACCCTGCAGCTTTTCTTCAATCTTCCAACTGATGATCTACATTTTCACTGTCGTCTGTTTAAACAGCTTCTGTTTTTCATTCTTCTGACCTAAGTTCTCATCCTGGTCTAGGCCCATTTCCCCATCTCATCCCCTCTTCTACCCATATGAATCTGGCAGTACAACCAAAACACACTCCTTAAACAAACCCTTTCCACTCATTTGACACCATCCCTAAGATTTTACAATCTAAAAATACCCACTACTACAAGCTTACAAAAGGCAACACAGACATAAGCAAAAGGAGTAAAGAAAGTAAAAAGGAATTTTAGCCATATTTAGTCAACTTTTGTACAGCACCTATCCCATAATGATGGGTAGTTAACAAAGAGCAAAAAAGTGAACGCAGGAGCACAGAAACAAAAGAATAGTTGATTTGTGTTTGGAAAGTATTACTAGTTATCTGAACCTTTATGTATAGAATAAAAATGTTTTCTCATGAAGCACATTAAAAAAAAAGTCCTAAACTCAGCTACAGCTACTAAATTAGTCATTATGATGCCATAAGAGCCCAAGAAAAGAGGGGGGACAGTCATCATATACCCAGGATGCATAGATCAAATAAAAACTCTTCTGTTTAATTTTTAGAGGCCTTGAAACTTTGTGCAAACTATCTATACAGCCTCATTGTTTGTTACTCTCCCTCCGGCACAATCTGATACAGCCAAATTGGCCTTGTCTCTGCTCTTCAAACTCTCCATCTCCCAGCCTCGGCACTGGCTGTCCTCCATGCCTTCATGGACTCCCTCTCTTCCTTCAAGATACCACCTCCTATGTGAGGCCTTTCCTGACCCCCTCAACGAACATGGCCAACCAGTTTCAAACTCCCTTGGTATGGTTACTTTATATTTACTTTTAATTGTTTTATTCTTAATATTCATTCTTTATAAACTTCACATATGTCCTTGATGTCTCCCCAGTATATTAACCTCTTACGCCTAGGGACTGTTTCATTTCTTTGTATTTGTATCCTCATAGTGCCTAGCACATAGCAGGTACTTAAAAAATGCTTGTTAACTGATTGAATTTTTCTTGGACAATATAAAGGGCCTTAAAAAATTTTAAGGTAATGCAATATACTATTGAATTTAAAATAATCAGGCCTAAACAGTTCAAACTCTAAACCTGACACTCGCATTACTGTTCCACGCCAATAAAAATAGTAATTACACACCCTCAGGCTTCAGTGTTTTCCCAGGAGTGATTTTTCTATTGACTTGACTGGAGAAGCACTCCAGGTAATAACATAAGAACAAAGAACATAAGAACAAATAGGATTGGGAGGATAACAACACGTTTTAATGTCAACAGGTCGGGGAGGGAGGGAAAACCTATAATTCTAAAACATATCATCAAAGCACACTTCAGAATTAACTGAAAAACTACATGAAGAATATTTGTATTTTATATCCTAAATTAAGCAGCCCTTTTTGTAGTCATAAATATTTTAAAAGGAAAATTATATACTGTAACACTCTCAATAGACTACCACTCAGAAGAGTACTGGAAAGAAGACAGACTTTAAACAAAACAAAGCAGACATTTATTTACCCTTTCTAAGTCAAACATTAAACAGTGCACGGAAGACCAATTGAGATTCAATTTCATAAATGAACGGTCTGAATGGACTGGTGATGTGAACCAATGAGCATTTTAAGAATAATATCCTCAAGAAAAACTATTTTCCAGAGAAAACTGGTTACTGGAAAAGGGACAAGGAAAGTTTCTTAGGGACTTTTCATCAATATTACAGGTTTTACTACCTCTGGCCTCAAAATATTTTTAGGTTCCCCCATTCTATGACCAAGTTCTTTTGAATGCCATAGTACATTCCTCAATCATGTTATTGAACAACAGCTGGTCTGGTCAGTATCAGCCTAACCTTGAGGACCATGTATTTGCTGTTCTGAGATTAATTTTATCATTTGTAGAAGGTAATATCTCCAGTACTACGACTGGTCGGATGCTGCAGTTGTCAAGTGTGCTGTACCTAAAGTCAGATTTCAATCCCACCTGGGATACTTACTCGTTGTGTGATCATGAACAAATCACTTAACTTGTCAGTGACTAGGTTTCCTCATCTGTACAACAAATCTTAACTTGTACTACCTATCTCATAAGGATGTGAAGAAAAGTGCTTTGCAGTTCTTAAATGAGAGTTATTATTTAAGGTGCCTTCTAGAGCCAAAATAATTTTTAAGGAAATTTGGTGATGGTCACCCAGATTTTATCCAAGTAAAAAACAATCCCCTAGTGGAATAATGTTGAATTTATTATTACCAAAGAGAACTTTAGGCTTAAAATATCTGATCAGAGTAGCCACCTATCAGCAAATGATTTTTAATTTCGTGTCTTACCACAAAAAAAAGTAAAAATCATATAGAATTAAAGGAAAAAAAAGAAACAGACTTGCAAGGGTCTTCAGAAACCGTCTAGTCTACCCTATATCTGAACAAGAATCCACCCTACAAAGTAAATAAATGATGATCAAATTGTCATTGGAAGACCCTCAGAAAGGGGACATGAACATCCTACCTAGGCAGCCCTTTCTTCCATTTGGGGATAAGCTCAAAAAATAATAAGAACTTCTTCCTTAAATTCTGCCCCTTCTACTCGTGATTCCTAAACTCTGTCCTCTGGGACCCGATCTGATCTCTCCTCCCTCAAATGATGGGAACTAACTTCTTCCCTTCTCTCTCCTCCCCCAATTCTTCTCTTCTCCAGGATAAACACCCTTAAGTCTTTCAACTGATATCAATGTTCCTCCTAAAACATAGTGCTTAGAACCGAACACAGTATTTTAGATGTGGTCTGACCAGGCGAGAATAAAGCAGAACTCCACGGAATATTTTAACCAAATCATATGCTACTACCTAGATACCTTTACTTCTATTATTCACTCTATTTAAAATGCTACATATCTATCCTAAGAGAAAGCGCATGGGAATACAACAAGCACTGGATCTGAGACAGAAGACTTGGGTTTGAATCCAAGTGCTGCTACTTACTAGTTGGGCTAGCAACCAAGCATTTAAAAATCCTCAGGAGGGAGTTAAAATAAAGTCCTAAGGGGGACTTAGACTAGGGTTGGCACTACAGTAACTTTAACTTTTACTTTAAAAAAACAAACAAAACAAGTTTTACAGACGAATCACCTTTCAGAGTACAATCCTTCCCCCTCCCCCCATTCTTTGTATATGGATAATGTTCATTTTGTTGATATTTTCAAATTCTTAACCAGAAAGTTTTTAAAGAATGTACTTATTTGATCAAAAGGGTTTTATAATAAAAAGGATGGAAGGAGAAAACTGCCTACATATGTCCAGCAATCAAGATACTATATAATAAATAGCTATAATAAAGAAAGAATAGCAACTCAAACACCAGAAGCTCACAGGATATAAAATCCAAGAAAGGCATCAGAACCAAAACCAATGGCTTCAAGGTGACCAAAGATTAGGCAACCTGACTCCTTCTAGTACAGAGTTTCTTACCTTTTTGTGTGTGTTACGGATTGGCTTGGCAGTCCATAGGTAAAGCTTTTATCAGATCCTTTATCAGAATAATTATCAGGCTTCTTGTTTCCATTCTTAATTTAAGGAAATGCTAAATATCAATTAGAAATTAGTGAAAATAAATGTTAATTTTTTTCCCCATTCAAGTTATAGTACTCCCTGAAATGTCTACTACCATGGACTCCATAGACCCCTTCACAGTTTGAGAAACCTTACTGTCATAGAATGTAAGGTTCCTTTAAAGCAGGGACCGTCTCACTTTTCATACACATCTGTAGCACAGTCTCTAACACATAGCAGGTACTTCATAAATGCTTGTTGCTAAATTGAAGAAGTAGTGGTCCTAATGCAAACAAGCACATTTGACCTCAAATTTAAAGACTTGGTAGAATGAAACAAATACAAATGGAATCTGCAAAAGTCTAACTTGGCCAAAAGAAACATGATAGGTAAAAGGGGTTGAGTTGGAGGAAGGGGTAGAATTGTATATTAAGAATGAATGAATCATATTCAGGAGGACCCAAGTTCAAACCCGGCCTCAGACATGTAACACTTACTAGTTGTGTGACCCTGGGCAAGTCACTTAACCCCTTTGCCTAGCCAAAAAAACCCAACAAAGAATGAAAGAATCAAAGGGCATTTAGTGAAAGCTTTCTATGGGCAAAGTGAAGGAGATATAAATAGAAAAGTGAGGATGGTCCCTGTTTTTGAAAGTTTACATTCTAATGATGGAGACAACACACATGGGAGGTTTCAACTATAAGTTGGATGGAAAGTCCCATTGTCCTTAAGGATCAGTGATAAGATATAATCAGGTGAGGAAATCAATGAAGGTAAAAACAAGCAATTTTGTCATAAGAGTATTCTACCAACCACCTGGACAGGCAGAAGAAATTGATGAGAAGTTAATGAAGTAGATCACAACCCTGGCCCAAAAGTCATGACAGTATATTGTGACAGGTGTCTTCAATTTTCCAGAGACCAGCTGCAATTCTCTTCATCAAAAACAGAGCTTCTTGTCTAGAACGCCATTCTTCAAAACATTTAGGATTCAACATGAAGAAAGCCTATTCTCAAAGGACTAATCAAGCAATTGGCTGCTTGAGTAAAATTTATGGGAGCCTTGAGAGGTGACCACTTAGTTTTTTTTTCTTTTTTTTGCTTAGGCTATTGGGGTTAAGAGACTTGCCCAGGTTCACACAGCTAGTTAGTGTCAAGTGTCTGAGGTCGGATTTGAACTCAGGTCCTCCTGACTCCAAGGCCAGAGCTCTATCCACTGAAACACCTAGCTAGCTGCCCATAGGTTTTTTTTTAATAGAGGTGTAGGTAAGGTAAATTTTAGAGTGTGTAAAGTGGATTTTTTGTTATTCTTTTCTTAAGAGTTTTATTCCCAGGATCCATAGCCATAACAATCTCTACTTTCCAGTTAGATATGAATTCTCATAATCATGGTTCAAAACAGTTTGTACTGCGCAGTCCCAGTAGATATAGGAATGAAGTAAAGTAAAACTGTGAGGCTATTGCTGGCAATGTGCCTTCTTTGTCTGTTGCCCTGTAAAGCAAGCGGGCACTGGTCAGTGACCGGGGACCCCATTGGGATGAATATGCAAGCTGAATGCTGTGCATGCCTTGATCAGCCCCCATCAAGGCTTGGGAGGGGAAATCTGTGTGTTTGCCTCAACCAGCCCCCATTGAGGCTTGAGGGGATTTATGGGAGTGTACAAGTTGTGCTGGTCTCAACTGACCCCACAGAGATGAGGGGTAGGTAGTTGCATCCCCCCTTCAAGCCAGCCCCTATAAGAAGGGTTGTTAGAGAATGTGTGGGAGTTGGCGTTCCCATTATCAGCAAACTCCCTTTGAGAAGACTAGACTAGAATAAAGCAAGCTTATTTAACCCCTTATTATAACTCCATTCCTGTCTTCCCATCTGACCAGATCAAAAGTGAACCTGCTAGTGAGAGAGGTGCTAGAAGCCCTTCTGTGTCTCCTTCTAAGAAATTGTGTATTTGGTGTGTTTACTTGTCCAACAAGAGGAAAGATGAGAACAATATAACATGTACCCCAAATTTTGGGAGAGTAGATACAGTGAAAGAGGAATAGATGGGAAACTCTTCCAGATGAACTTTTAAAGGTAGAGGAAAAAATTCTTAAGAGAAAGGAAAAGGCTTTATCAGAACAATAAGGATGAACAGAAAACTCATCAATTAACTTACATTTTATTTTTTAAAGATAATGTACAGAAAGTGGAAGCAAGGGCAAGTAACAAAAGGAGGAATAGTCCTATAAAAATTGGCACAGTCCTATAAAAACAAGAAATGTGAAGACTCAGAATGAGCCAGGGCTATCAAAGAAAGTAAAAGAAACAAAAAAGTAGGATGGAAGAAGATAACTATTGGGGGAAAGAGGAGGATCAAATCAGGTAGAGAACTGTTATTTGTGGTTGGGTGAAACAATAAAAATGGACAATAGAGAGAAGGAAGAATTCCCCATTCTCATTTTGCTGCTGTTTACTCTGCCAAGAATGACCTTTACAGTGAAAATAACAGGAAAAAAATGGAAAAAAAAAACACAGAAAACAAGTAGTTGATACCAAGATAAGAAAGCAGCTAGTTGCCTTTGGTGAATTCAAGTCACTTAGCCCAAATGAACTATATCCTGAGATGCTAAAGAAACTGATGAATATAATTCCTGAGTCTTTCCATAAAACTGAAAGGTTGTGGAAAACAAGATGCCACAGAACCAGGGAAAGGCACACTTTCAAAAAGTGGGTGGGGGTGGGGAAAGCAGATTCTGTAAACTATAGACCAGTAAACTTGAATGCATTTCCTAGAAAAATATAGAACACATCATTGAAGGGAGATTAGTTTTGGGGGGTTTTTTAAATGTAATAGTAATTACAAAGAAGTAGCATGGTTTCATTATGTTAAAATGAATGCTCCTTGGGGAGTTAAAGATTCAGATACTGTATTTTTACACCCCCAACCCCTAGCAGTGAAGACCCACAAAAAATATTTACTGAACGACTAATCACAAACAACCCTCTCAGATGGAGCCCTCACCTCATTTCTTTATATATACAAAGAGTTCTCTCTTCTTTAATCTACATTATCAAAACCCTTTGACCTCATTTCCCATTCTCTTCTCTTTTAACCAAATATCAGATGAAGAGGTGGTCATTCTCCTTGCCAACCCTTCTAGTTACAATCTTGATCCCATCCCATCTAATTCTTCCAGAAAACTGTCCCCACAATCATGCCCCCTCTATCTTTCATTTTAAATCTACTGCCTCTTTCTCATTGCCCCAAAAATACCCCCATGCTTAAAAAATCCTCACTTAACTGTAGCATTATCTTCTAAAGCTATCAATCATCCTCTACTTCCTCTCTCAGCACTCATTTCTAAACCACTTGAAATCTGGCCTCTGACTTTACTTAACTGAAACAGCTGGTTCCAAAATTACCAATTGCCAAATCCAATAATCTCTTCTAAATCCTCAACCTTTCTCCATCTCTCTGCAGGAAGATAGGCAAGTAACAAGCTTTTATTAAGTGCTTACAGTGTGCCAGGTGCTGTGCTAAGTGCTGGGGAAACAAATATTAACAAAAACAGTCACTGCCTTGTTCTAATAGAAAACAACACAAAAAAGAGACGAAAAGAGGGGTGGGATGGGGGCCCAAATCCTTAAAAAAGGGAAGAGGAGGGAGCCCAAGTCCTTAGAATCAGAAGGACAGCCAAGAGGAGAATGAAACAGAGTTGACCAGTATCTTGCCCCAAAATGTAGGCCCCAGAAAGAATTCATTAATGGGAGAAGGAAACTGGTAGGGGAAGGTATACTGTAAGATGAGAAGGCCTCAGATACTGAGAGAAGTTCCAGGGTTAGACAAATTTTTCCAAAATTTTTCCAAAATATTTCCAAATATTCTCATTCCTTCAAGCTTTTGGTTCTTTTCCTACCTGTCTGACCAGTCCTCAGTCTCCTCTGCTGAATCATTATCCATGTCCTAACCCATAACTATGGATATACTCCGAGGGTCACCTTCTCTTCTTGTATACTCTGATCATCTCCACCATTGTAGCTCCCTTCTCCCATTGGTAAGTTTAGAACTTCTATTTTGGAGAAGGGCTCAGACCAGCCATCCTCCATTCTCAAGATCTCACCACCATGACTCAGCTGCCTTCTTCCTTGACCTCTGCTGCCACCTTCCCCCATTGGCGAGGTTCCAGCATACTCCATTCTCTGCATTTTCACCACCCTGCCTGCCCCTCCTCCCTCTTGCAGCTCATGTTGTCTTTTCTCCTGAGACTGTAAGTTCCTTGAGGGTAGGAGCTGTCTTTCTTTTTGCTTATAATATTAATATCCTTGGAGACTTACACAATGCCTGGTTCACATTAAGAGATTAATAAATGCTTGTTGACCTGACAATGGGATATAATTACCATCTCTGTGCAAATGATTCTCAGAGCTATCTATATATCCAGGTGTGGTTCTCTTCTAAGCTCCAGTCCTGAATTACCAACTGCCTACTGGATGTTTCCTGTGAATCTCAAACTCCACATGTCCAAAACAGAATTTGACTCCCCCTCCCCCCCCAAAAAAAAAACCAACCCAATCTTCTTCCCAATGTCCCTATTTCTATACAGTTTAGAAATCCTGGATCCATCCAGTCACCAAGTTTCAAAACCATGAAGTTATTCTTGGCTCCTCACTCTCCCCAATCATAACTATTCAGTACCCGAGGTGCTGATTTTACTTCCTCAACACTTCTTGCTTCCATACCATTCTTTCTACTCAATTAGTTACCATTCTAGTTCAGGTCTAATCTTCTCAGATGGACTATTATAACAGCTTCCCAGGTGGTCTCCCTGCCGGTCTCCCTGCCTCAATTATCTACCCTCTTGAATCTGTCCTACACAGAGCTTACAAAATGGTACTCCCAAATCATAGCTCTGACCACATCACTCCTCTATTCAATAAGCCTAAGTGGCTGTCTTTCACCTCAAGGATAATATACAAACCCCTCTCTGTTTGGCATTTAAACTCCATCACAACCTTGTGCCAAGCTTTCTACAGTTTTATAGTCCAGCCTTATAGTTGGGCCTCTTTCATCCTCCTACACACACACACACACACACACACACACACACACACACACTTCACTTCTTAGGATCCCTAGATTCCTTCGAACTAAGCTTAACTGTCACTCCACACAAAAGAATAATCCTGATACCCCACAACTCTAGTGTCTTCCCCCCAAAATTATCTTATATTCATTTTGCTTATGCATATGTATTATATGTATAAAATACAAAGTCCTTGAAGGCATGCACTGTTCCATTTTTGTCTCTCTATCTCTACCACCCAGTATAAAGTTTTGGCACATAACAGATGCTTTATAAAAATATTTGTTGATTGATGCCAGCCTAGCCTTATTTCCTTTTTTTTTTAACTGGTAGATCAAGAAAATGCTTTAGATGTAGTCAACAAAGTGTCTTTTACTATTATTTGGGGAAAAGATGAAGCTACGTACTAAATGATAATTATAATTAAATGGATGTTGAACTGCTTGAATGACAAGACTCAAATAGGAGTCATTAATAATTCAATGTCAAGTAAGCAGGTCTCAGTGGAATGTCCCAGGAATTCCTGCTTGACCGGTGCAATTTAATTTTTATAGTGAATTTACCACTGACAAAAAACTAATAAGGACAATGAACATACTACACTGGGTGACAGTCTCCTAAAAAGTTGTTCACAAGATACAAAACAGGCTGAATCTACTGAAATGAAATTCAACAGGAATAAATGTCTTAAACTCGGGTTCAAAAAAAAAAACCAACTTCACACACATATGATGGGGGTGAGCATATAATTAGAACCGAAGTTTGATTGAAATCAAACACAAAATGAGTCAGCACTGTGCTGTGGCAGCCAAAAAGCTAATGTGACTTAGGGCTACGCTGAGAAGCACAGCTTACAAGAAAGAATAAGGTGGAAAAGAGTCCCCAGGTGCTGTGTGCTGGTCAGTGCATATCTGGAGCATCCTGCTCGTTTTTGAGCAACACGCTTAAGAAGGATGCTGAAAAGTCATTGAGGGTTCAGAGGACAGCAACTAAGGTGAAAGGCTTTTGAGTCCTTTCATATGAGTATCAGCTGATGGAAGTGGGGAAGTTTAGCTACCTACTTAAGGCCCATAGGGAGTAAGATAGCTACGTTCAAAAATTTAAAGGGCAGTCCAGTCACCCAGATTGGTGACTGCCTCTCCTGAAGCATGATTTCAGGAAATCCCAGGCAGTGCTTCACTCCCTTCCCAGCCTTTCCTCACTAGCAGCCACCACCCACCCAGTAACTTTCCACAACAAAGAGTTCCTCCAGGACCACCCCTCCGGAGTGAGGAAGTTTCCTCCTTTACAAGGTAAGCTCCTTGAGGGCAATAACTGTCTCAGTTTAGTATTTGTTTACCCAGAGTTTAGCACAATGCTTCCATTGCAAATGGAAGTTGCAAAGAGGAAAATGTAGGCTTAATGCCAGGAAAAACTAACAATTAGAGAGATGAAGAAGTGAAACAGTATAGATTTAAAGACAGAAGGGACCTCAGAGGCCACTGAAGCCAACCTCTTCATTTTAGAGATGAGTATACTGAGGCACAGAGAGGGTAAGACTTGCCTGGAATCACACAGCTAGCTAAATGTCAGAAGCAGAATTTGAACCCAGTGTTCCCAACTCCCAAATCAGCCTCTTTGGAAAGATCTTCAAGCAGAAGCTGGATGACCACTTGTACATCCCCTCAGAGGCAGCTGGGTGGCTGAATGGACAGAGTGCTGGGCCTGGAGTCAAGAAGAACTGAATTCAAATCTAGCCTCAGACACCTACTAGCTGTGTGACCCTGGGCAAGTCACTTAACCTCTGTCTTAATCCACTGGAGACACCCTGATGGGGTGTAGGCCCTGGGAAAGCCTCCCCACACACACACACTTTTCTTTGAGTCTTCTCCTGTTCCCACATGGTCAAGTCTCTGGCGTTTGCCTGAAACAAGTTCCCTTCCCAGTTAGTTAACTGGCCCACCCTACAATTCCACGACTAGATCCTATCTAGAGCCCAAGACTCCCTTGGCCACATGGTCCAGGACCCTGGCGTTCCCAGTCCTTCTGTTACCTCAGTCACTCCAGACTACTAGGCCACTTCTAGATCCCTCCCACAGTCCTTCTGTATATAAGAATCATCATGGCTGCCATTAAATTGCTCAGACTCAATCTGGCCTGCTTGCATTGGCGACACAAACCTTAAGAGTCTGGCCAATATGGAGGATTCTTGAAATCTCAACCACCCCCAATCGATGTTCTAATAAACCTTGTCTTTGGACAGGACCCAGTGTAGCTATTTCAGGGTCCCATTACCCCCAAACCTCAACAACTCCAGTATCTATGTAGTTCATGGAACATGACTTAACAACAATATGCCTTTCAAGTATGAGTCGGAACAGAAGGCCACTGAGGTTACTTCCAATTGTAAAATCCTGTGATTTTATGTTTTTCAGTGTAGAAACTAGGTATATCTTTGTAGGAAAGTATAAATTTGTGGAGAGCCATTATCTTAAATAAATCTCACCTCACAAGCTCAGGCTATATACATAAGACACTAACCACCACCAGCAAGGGGTATCTAAAGTGGAGGAGTAAGTAGGGCTCAAACATCTATGTCTCAAATGCTAAAACTGCAGAACGTAAGTAATGAAGTGCTCACTGGAGAGATTTCCCTTCTCTAAACTGAGGACAGCAATATTAGCCAAACCTATGAGACTATCAATACTATAAGGCTTACTTCTTATGACAATACTTAAAGTAGTCTACCAACTACAAATTATGATAAAATATGGGAGTTAAAATAATCCCTAATAAGAGCCCTAATGCGATTCTATTACCCAACAAGCTCATCTCACTTGAAGTTCAGGAAGCCATCCATGTCTATCAAACCTTTTTGATCAATTTTCTCTGAAATGTCTTCTCCTAAGACATTTATAATCCATGCAGTATAATTTAGCACTTAATTTTATATATTGTCCTTTATTGTTCAATAAAGATTTCATTTCAGTATTTTCTCCCCTAAATGGATCATTAAGGGTACAATTCTTAGTTCTCTCCTACCCTGTAGCCTATCACAGGTACTTCACGGTACCTCAGCAAAAATTCTGACTGACTGAATGACTGGAAAAGAGTATTCCTCTTGCCTTATTGCAAAACCAGATGGTTAAGAAAGCAATTCAAATAAATAGTTTAAGGAAAGAAGGAAAAGTACCTTAATTATAAAGCTCAGAAATGAAGAGAGCTGAATGTGGAAATTTTTATCCCAGAATGGAGGCTTTATCAGTGTATATGAGGAACTTGAAAAGAGGAAAAAGTACTGAAAATTTCTGAGGAAAAACATGCTTGCATACAGAAACAAATATGAGAGTACTGGATTAGGTAAGCTTAACTATGAAATATTACTTCAGTTGCAGAATAAATTAATGGTACTGGCATTTGCAGAACATTTTAAAGTTAGTGAAGCCTCTTACATCACGTCTTTCAATTGTCTGTTTTACAGATGAGGTAACTGAGGCTCTACGAAGTTAAGGACATAATTATTAGACTCATATCACCTCTCACCTAGATCTGAGTGCTCTTTCCTCTCTAAAGTTTGCCTTGCATGTTTTTTATATGTTATTTATTTATTTATGTTATATCCCTATTAGAATGTAAGCTCCTTGAGAGGAAGATTTGTTTTCTTCTTTCCGTTTTATCCCCAGTCTTTAACAGGACACCGGCCACATATCAAGCACATAAATGTTGCAGATTGATCGATTTTCACTCTAAACGTGGAACTAAATGAATTCTGTGCAGGTCTTTAGATGTTACTGGTATAACAACGGCAGGAAGCTAATTCCCACTCTTCTCGGTTGGTAGGAGGAGGGTTAGATTGAATATATGCAATTATGCTTTCTAAGCCATTGGTAATGAAACACAGGTTTAATTTTAGGATGGGGCACTGGGAGGGCTCTCTCTACAGCAGAAATTGGGTATGTCACTTTCTCTTCTGGGTGTGAAATAAGTAGGTCTGAGGGAGGCTGAGTGCATGAGGGACCAAGGCTTTCGAACCTGTAAAAGCAGTGTGGAAGAAACTTGTAAACTGGGTTGGGATGTGCTAGGGCAAACGGTGCTAAAAATGGACTTTATCTGCAGCTCTCGAGAAAAGGATGAGCAGAAAATGTGTTTGGCAGCCCAGGGACGCAGGAAGGAGTAGGGTGGACGGCTCGGCGCAAAGGGAAAATCCCTCGCTGGGGGCCCGCTGTCCGGCTAGCGAGCAGAGGACGTCGAGTGGGAAGTGTATGTTGCAGGATAAAGCTGCTGTGATTGGCTGGAGGCGGGCGAGGGAGGGATAGGGCAGCGAGGGGACACGCAGAGGGGCCAGGAGCCGGGCAGGGGGAAGGAAAAGAAGTGTGGAGAGAGTAATTCGGTGGTTGTGCTGTAGGTACTGTCACACACAAACACACGCGGACACCCGTTTCCCTCGCTCTTACCCGGCTGTTGCGGTCGGTCTCCTGCACCTCCTCAGCGCTAGGTCCCCGGCGGATAAGCGCTCTCAGCAGCCCCACGTTGTTGGTGCTGGCGGCACTGAAGAGGGACACCGCCTCCGGGACGGCCCCCTCGTCCGCGTAGTCCTCCACCTCTGAGCAGCACCAGGACTCGGGCTCGCCCTGCTCCAGCCAGCCGTCCTCCCCATCAGACGGGTAGAAGGAATCGTCCGAGGCAATGCTGCGAGCATCTGGCAGGAGGGAAAAGTCCACATACTCCTCGTAGTCTTCTTCCGCCCCCTCGTCCTCTTTCTCCTCTCCGGCTCTCAGGGCTGGGAAGGACTCCTCCTCCGCGACGCAGCCCGGGCCAGCCGGTTGCTCCCCGTTGCCGCGGCCGTTGCCGCCTCCTTCTTGGCAGTCCCCCGACAGCAACCCCATGCTGGCGCCCCGCCCCGCTCAGCCTCGGGCGGCGTGAGCTGGGTGCGAGGGAGCCAGAGAGGCCAGCGGGGGCGGATGATAGGGTAGAGCAGCCCCCTTCCGAGACGAGGCGAGCTGCGGAGGCTCCTCGCGCGCTCTCCCAACTCTCCTAGCCCGGGAAACTCTCCACGTGAGTCGGGTGCCCCACGCTGCACTGCCCCGGTTTGCGGTTCCCTGAGGCTCAGGACCAAGGCGGGCGTGTATCTGGGGGAACGTTTTCTCCCACTTCCACTCACCGCTCTCCCCCACCCCCCGAAAAATACATTTTAAAATAGAACAGATTCTCCCTGCAGCCTCCGCCTTGCCGGAAATCAAAGACTATCTTTTTTCACTTGGCTAAGAAAAGTACGAAGCTGCAAACGCCAAGCCCCAGCGGGGTTCTGGAAGAGCGGCTGGGGGTTTCCAGACTTCTCAGGCGCAGGCAGAGGCAGGGGGCGGGTGCCGGGGCAGCCCCGCGTGCAGCGCAGGCCACGGGAATTCACGCTGGGCGCTCACCGAGATGTGCGTTCTTTGCAGAAGGCTGTCTTAGCTTAGCTGTTCGACTGACCCGCCGCCGTCAGCTCTTTCCCCTCCTCCTCTTCCAGAAATCCCCGGGGATTAATTTCTCCGACAAAAGGGAGGTGTGGCCCAGAAGGGAGCCCCTGTCTGAAGTTGAAAAAGAAACAGGTGGGGCTCCCCGCGGCCAAGGCTGGGGTTACTGCCCGCCCCACCCACTTCTGGCGGTGAGAGCGGGGAGCTAGCGCCTGGTCTGGGAGGATGCGCTAGGGGTGCCCGCTCCAGCTTTCGCACTTTGGGAATCTTTAGGCGAGTTTCCAGCAGGGAGAAAGAAAGCAGTAGTAAATAACTGCATTCTTCTCAATGATCCTAAGTCTAAAGAAGGCACACCCCCTCCCACATCTAAAGTTAAGCAAAAAGCGACTTGTCAAACGCCCGATCCCTTCGGGTCCTGCCTCAGATTCAATACAATTCTCCCTGGGACCGTTTCAATAAATAAATAAATAAATAAAAGTCTCAGTAGGTACTTTCTTTCCCCTGATCAGATACTCTTAGTCCATTTTCCATTTTCTCTCCACCCCTGGGATCTCGAAGCCATGACAACAGCCCGTATCTTCCATAATAAACTCACTCACCTTCTGTCCTCTTCCTCTTTAAGATCATGTAATCATTAAAAGTACATCAAGAAAAAAGGAGGAGGGTTGGGAATGAGGAGCGGAAAATACCGCAGATCAGCCTTAAATAGTCTACTCTAAATCCCCGTTACTCTGCTAGCTGGTAAACTGAGCGTGCTGGTCGGTAAACAAACTCTTTATAGCTGGCAATTCCCTAAATTATTAACCCTTTGGCCCTGCCTTGTGTGTAAGGCTCGAGCAACCCTAAGAGGGAAAACAAAAAGAGAAGATGAACAAAATCTAATAGAGTGGTTGGTTCTCAGAGGCAGGGGGAGGGTAAAGGAAGGAGACAGCCAAAAGATGTGTACTCTCTAGGCTTGTGCCAAGTGGTAGCAACGGTGCCAAGAAATGCCCTTCCTCCCCTTGTCTTCGAGGATGAGAAGGGAGTAGCAACCTAACTGCACAAAGGAACATGAAGGAATGGAAAGCAGAAGAAAATACAACCCTTCAGAAATAGAGTCTAGGGGAAAGGGAATGAAAGTAACTTCAAAGTATAATGTTAGATTGTGGGACAGAAGAAAATTGGAGAAAAGACTGGTGAGGAAATCATTTTTCTTTGGTGAGTTTTCTACTGCAAATATCTGGATGAAGACAGTGGAGACCACAGCCTAACCTCAGCCTCCCCAAGGGGGAAAAAAACACTCATAGGTTTAAAGTTGGAAGGAACTTCAAAGTGCAAGGTGCAGCCCCCTTATTTTATAGACAAGGAAATAAAGGCCTGGTGAGGTCAAGAAAATGGCCCCAAATCTATGCAAAAATGAAAGAATGAATGAATGAATGGTAAAAATATCTATTAACCTCTTACAAAATATTGAAGTACCAAGTGTTAAAATGCTAGGAATACAAATAAAAAAGTAAAGTCAGTCCCTGACCTCAAAGAGTTTACATTCTACTGAGAGAGTTGTGTTGGAATGATGCCCTGGAGAGGTGTTTGAAAAGTTTCTGGAGTGATGTGTTGAAGCTATTGGGAGAGTAGCTTGCCACACTTTTCCCAAAAGTATTTATTGACTTGATTATGGTTCCAGAACCAAAAGAATCAGGGTGAAGAAAGGCAAGAAGAAAGATGGAGGCTGAGGGGAAGAGGTAATAAAGTGAAGTATGGCTACAGGCATGCCTAGATATAAAGAATCACATCAGACATTCACCAGTCAGAACCAGGAGACACTGGGGCAGGAGTTCTAGTGCTAAACAGAGCAGGTTCTTCATTACATAATCTCATAGCCAGAATTTGACTAGATCTAGCACATTTTCCAAAGTACCAAGAGTAATTCAAAATTGCCCCAATGTCCATAATCAATCAACAAGAACTTAGTGGGAAAAAAAAGTATTTATTATGCTCTACCTCCCAGGCATTGTGGTAGGTACTAAGGATATGAAGACAAAAGAGAAGCAATCCCAGTCCTCAGGACCTTACATTTTAACAAGACCATTTAATGTGCTCATGGATAAGAGACAGACAGACCAACAGAGCATTTATTAAGTCCTTACTTAAGGACTGGGGATACAAATCAAGCAAACAAGACCATTTCTGCCCTCAAAGAACTTACATTCTAAATAGAGAAGACAACAAATAAATGGGTGGGGGTGGTATGGCCATAGTGATATGGGGTGAAAACGTCAGAGAAGTGGCATGAAGGCCTGGTTCTAGACAAGATGAAGTTCAATCACTTTTTGGAGCTCAGTCACAGGAACAGAGTCCCTTGCCCAATGGTGTGGAGGTGGCACATAGAAAATTCATGAAAAGCAGATACAGTCTTCTTGGGAATGGGGGTGGGCACTTGCAGTTACAAGGAAAGACCTAATGCAGAAAGTGTTAACTTGAGCTTAATCTTGAAGGAAACTAGGGACTCTAAGAAGCACAGTAAGAAGAGAGAGAGAGAGAGAGAGAGAGAGAGAGAGAGAGAGAGAGAGAGAGAGAGAGAGAGAGAGAGAGAGAGAGAGAGAGAGAGAATTTAAGGCACATAGATGGGACATGGAGTAAAAGAAAGTCAGGATGGGGGCAGCTAGGTGACATAGTGGATAGAACACGGCCCTGGAATCAGGGGGACCTGAGTTCAAATCCAGCCTCTGACACTTGGTAGCTATGTGACCCTGGGCAAGTCACTTAACCCCAATTGCCTCCAGAAAAGAAAGTGGAATGGCTAGACTGTAGATTCCATGGAAAAGAGTAATATGGAATAAGGGTGGAAAGACTGAATGAGGATAGGGTATGAAGAACTTTAAATGCCAAATAAAAGAGTTTATAAGGAATACTAGAGGTAATAGGGAGCCACTGAAGCTTGTTGAGATGTGGGGGATGACATGGTCACTTGGACAAATCATTTTCTTAGCTGTGTGGAGGATGGATTGAAGTAGGGAGGGATTTGAGGCAGGAAGACTATATAAGGCTATTGCTTTAGTTAAGAACAGAGATAATGAGAACCTGAACTAGGATGATGGCTGAGAACAAGAAATGGGATGAGTGTGAGAGATACTGTGGAAATATGAACAATTGGCAATTGACTAATTAGATATGTAGGATGAGTGAGATTAAGGAGATGAGGATTACACTGAGATTGCCAACCTGGGTGACTGGAAGGATGGAGCTGCCATTGACAGAGAAAGAGGACACTCTCCTGGTATAAACTGTGATAGGGTGTTTTCTGGGGCAGACCACTGGCTTCTACCCGCTAACTTTTTTGTTCTAATTTTGACATTTGCTCCTGATGCTTTCTAGCACTTTGTCTTCAATAGATTCTTTAGGGTCCCAATTTTCTGGGGAGATCAATTATAAAATACTTCTTGGCACCCTGCTCCTTCACAATATGGAATTTAATGTTTTCCATTCAGTAAGTAAAATGATTATATAAACTATTTAAATCACAGTCTTTGACAGGAAATATTTTAAGCAAAGATAATAATTGAACTCAGAACTCCAAGTCTGATTGAAGAAAGTGTTAGGAGAGAGTCATAATTCAAGAGAGGAAAGGAAATAGAAAACTGGGGTGGGGGGGTAATCTGACCATCATCTCCTAGTGACATGTGCTAGCTTAGCATGTTGACATCAGGGACACATGCTAAAAGGGATTTATTTACTAAGGAACATGCAGCTGTCAGGGTTATGCAGGGCTAGGTTTTCTCCTGGCCACAAAATAAAATTATACTTGACAGACAATTTAAAATTTAAGAACACCTTTAGCTACTGTTTGTTAAGCTGCTTGTCTTTGTTAACTTGTTTACTTGCTTCTTTAACCAGTCTTTAAAAGATGAATATAGCAAGAACCCAGAAAACTGCCCTGAAAGCTTGTGGATTAATTATCAGAACCTGAAGTCTATAGGAGGATTAATGTCTAGCAGGTGTATATGTTTATCTATCTATATATCTGTCTATCTATCTATCTACCTATCTAGGTTGTAAAGATTTGTATAGATATGCACGTATGCATATATGGATTAGTATACTTTTATATAGATATACACATGTCTATGTGAATATATGTACATGTATATAGACTGGCATATGGTATGTGTGTATGTACATATGTATATATGTATGCCATATACCATGTACATAGATACTCATATATACATGCCTGTTATATACCTGTTAGACATTAATCCTCCTCTAGACTTCAGGTCCCGGTAATTTACCCAGAAGCTTTCAAGGCAACTTAATGGGTTCTTGTTATATTCTATATATGTATAACACATATCACACATATATATGTTGGTATATGTGTATGTATATACACACATGCTGCTGGTATGTGTATATAGATAAATATATACCAGTTACATACCTGCTAAGGCTTTCTAGCCCATGTGTGAGTGTGTGTGTGTGCGCATGTGTGTGTATATACCCACATATACAGATTAGATAGATACACACATATAGATATATGGAAATATTTGCTTATTCAGATATATTTATACACTGTGAGTAATATAGGAGTTTTACTTATTTCTAAAGCACTATTCTAATGCTGAATTATAATTTTCAGTTTATTTTCAATAAAAGCTTTGAAATGAAACACAAACAGGTTCCATTCATTTCATTTTGCATTCCATTTTTAATGCCATTTCTGACACTAATAATAGTTTTATATCTGGATTCATAAAAATAAATAGAGGAAAACACCCAGACACAATTATTCTGTTTTTAAGCAGATTTCTTTAAATGGTGAAAATCATATAAACTTTCAAATACCAGATTTAAAAAAAAATTCCAAAAGTCAAATGTATGAAGTATCCTTTTTGGGAAGAGAATCTCAGTATAGTATTTTTGTATAGTGGAAATCACACCAGCTCTGGAATCAGAGGACCTTAAGTTCAAATCTCACCTGTTGTTGCTGTTGTTGTTATTGAACCTCAGTTTCCGTGTACTTCTGTTGCCTCTGTTCTGTTCTGGTCTGGGCCTGTCTCCTGGTGGTTTAAGTTTGATATTTGATACATTTAACAGTTAACAAAAAAGAGATTGCTTAGTCTTAGCAGGAGAAGGATATTCAATGAAGAAAGCCACTGAGAACACCAAAGGGGTGTACTCTACCAATGCAAATCAATACCTGCCTCTTTTGCTACTTATGGTCTAAGAGAGTTGACTAGGATACTGAGAGGTTAATTGACTTGTACCAGGGCACACAGTCAGTATGTGTCAGAAGGGGAACTTAAACCCAGCTCAGGCTCTTCTAAAAGACTATGAAAGGCAGATACTCAGGGTCCCATAGCCAGTCTGGGTCTGAGCCAAGATTTGAACCCTTATCTTCCTGAGTTGGAAACCAATTCTTTGTGTGCCATGCCAAGATCTTTCTCCATATATTCCTTTTAATTCCATTTTCTCATTTGAAAACCTATATTGTTCACAATTTGCATAGAGGAATGCCTGGCTTCCTTTAGAAACTGACTAGTTCATCTTTTTTTGATACAATAATTGTACAAAAGCAAACAACCATACTTTGTCTGGACCCTCAATACTTCATGTGTATATTTCCTCCATGCAGAAATCAGCCCAACTACACCTTCTCACCCTGTGTAATTCTTATCCATATTCTTCTATAGATGTTCCATTAAATAAATAGTAATAATAGCTGACGTTTAGGTAGCACCTACTATGTGCCAGGCAATATGATAAGAGCTTTTCACAAATATCTCATTTGATCAAAACAGTAACTCTGGGACGTAGGTGTTATTATCTTCATTTTACGTTTGAGGAAACTGAGGCAACAAGGGATTAAGTCACTTTCCCAAGGTCATACAGCTAGTAAATGTCTGAAGTTAGATTTTAACTCAGATGTTCGTCATTCCAGGTCCAGCTATAAATTTTAATCTAACAGCTGTTTTACAGAACATTTTATGTCAATAAAGTCTCTACAAGGGATGCTGCAGTCCTTTTATAATTCAGTTGTTGAAAGAACTTTATAACAGTCAATCAGAAATATAGTAATAGTGCATTGCTTTTTAAAAAATTACAGCAACCTTTTGTCTTTATTCACGTCAGTCAGTCAACAAGTATTAGCTAAGCACTTACTCTGTGCCACGTAGCGTATTAATCAATTTGGATAAAAAGAAAAGTAAAATAATTGTCCCTACCCTCCATGAGCTTACATTCTTCTGACAGGGAAGACTATATATAAATAAGTAGATACATGATATATAGAGAGTAGGTGGAAGGTAATCTCATAGGAAAGGCACAAGCAGCAGTGGGGACTTATGTAGACTTCCTGTAGAAAGTAAAATTTGAGCTAAGTCGAAAGCCAGGAGGTAGAAATGAGAAGAGAGAACATTCTAGGTGTAGAATAGAACCAGTGAGAAAGTATGAAGTTAGGGGATGGGTTGTCATGTGAGAGGAACAGCAAATAGCCAATCATTCCAGTCTAGTTAAGATTTTATGTCCTCAAAGTTATTTTTTCCTTTCAGTTGTTTTTGCAAAGTCCTTTTTAGATAACTTTTCATGTCTTTTTTTCTTTCATATTGCTTTATATCTCTTTGAATGACCTCTGATCATTCAAAAATGACCGAAATTTTTCATCTGTTTCCCTTATGTAAGGATTTCTTGTTAAAGTATTTTGCTATACAGCTTGATAGAAAATAGGAATTGAAGATTTGCTGCAAATAGCGTGCATATTCAAGAATGCTATCATCATGTTGGGAACAAAAATGGTCAATAAGTTATGAGAGCTCAGGTGATCCAGATTTTCGATGCTACCTAAAAAGCACTCTGTAATTTTATTTAGGAGATAGGGTAGAGTAAATGGCTAAATCTCAGTCTCCTTCCCCTCATCAGCAGATTCACATAGTTTCCAGAAAGTGGGGTTTTAGGAACACTAAAATCAAGCACTTGCATTTTTAAATTAAGTTAGAATCTGTTGATATAATATCTACCAAACTGAGTTAATGCAGTAAATATTGTTGAATTTAAAATATTAACAATAACTAACATTTACATAGAAATTTAAGATTTACAAAGAGCTCTTCTCACAATAATCTGTAATTTAGTTAGTAACTGTAGTATTATCCTCATTTCTTCAGAATGAGCAATACAGTCAGAAAGGTGAAATAATTTACCCAGAATCACATAACTTTAATTGACAAAGTTAGGATTGAAACCCAGTTCTTCTGATTAACCTGCATTCATTCAGGGACCATCAGCAACATCTGAAAATCACAAAATTCACTGAAATAGATTGATTGAGTCCAATTCATGCCTATTTAAAATATGAGAGGGCAGGAATTCAGATGTTTTGAAAATGTTCCATCAAGACAGTCATGAGTTTTCTGTTTAAAAAGAGTTGTTTTATGGGAAATGGTATATTTGCCCGAGATTATCAAGATCCATGAGGCAGTTAGGTGGCTCAGTGGATGGTGCACTAGCCCAGGAGTCAGGAAAACCTGAGTTCAGATCTGACCTCAGACACTTACTAGTTATGTGACCCTGGTCAAGTCACTTAACCTCTGTTTGCTCTGTTTCTTCCACTGAAGAAGGAAATGGCAAACCACTCTGGTGTCTGCCAAGAAAACCCTATGGACAGTATTGGCGTGCTGTGGTTCATGGGCTCATGAGGAGTCAGACACAACTAAACAACAACAATTAAGATGTATAACACTTTTACAAAACCAAATATTACCCTTTGGGCATATATATGAGGGAAGGGAATGAGTTAAATGAAGAAAAATTACAAAATTATTAGTATTTTCGTGTACTGACTACACCATTTCCCTGTGCTGGTTCACTCTATCCAACTCCTCCTTAATCTCTCTTTTATGTGTTGTCTTCCCCCCTTGAATATAAACTCTTTTAGGGCAGATACTGTCTTTCTATCCCCAGTGCTTACAACAGTGACTGACACATGGTAAGTGCTTAATAAATGCTTATTTCTGCCTGCAATCTGGAATCACCACCTGTGAACTCACCACCATGCTTCTAACTCCAACCTTGATTCATACCTCTTCCCTGAGCCTCTTCTCCCCTCTGTTTGGAGGGCTGGAGAGCAGAGTACCAAAATACACAATACTTTCCCTTACAAAGGGCAGAAACTGGATTCTCAGATTACTCCACTTTGCATCTTCTGCCCTGTCTGCATTCAACTCCTCAGAACTAGATGCCCCCTGATGTCCTGTCTCCCCATCACCCCTACTTTCCTGCCTCCTTTTGTGTTCTGTTTCCGTCCTTTGTAAGTTTATTGAAAGTGGAGACTATGTTTTTATTAATTGTATCACTAGCACTTAGCACAGTGCCTGCCACATAGTAGACACTTAATGTTTGTTGAATTGGTTTGGATCTGGGCATTAGAATATTGGGCTGGTGTATACTGGGATATTCTGCTTGTAGAAACAGTTCAGGGATGGCTTCACCTACCCCCAAGCCCCTCAGGATTGTATGTTAACTACATAACATATAAACAGACCATCAGGAAGTTGGCATTGCCTGATTGGTGACCAGTGAAGCTTCTAAATATGTATTATTGGGTTTTCTCACCCGAATTAATTCTATTTAAATAAACATCTTGCTGCCTTTTTATGATCCCTAGTGAAGGGGCTATATGAGTTTTTCTTTTTTTTTTAGGGGGGAGGGGCTAGGCAATGGGGTTAAGTGACTTGCCCAGGGTCAGACAGCTAGTAAGTGTTATGTGTCTGAGTCTGGATTTGAACTCAGGCCCTCTGACTCCAGGGCGGGTGCTCTATCCACTGTGCCACCTAGCTGCCCCTTGGGCTTTTCAATTTACATTTTTTCCCCTCTAATTTTCTTCCCATACTATTTCTAATATTCCATGATCATCCAGATTCCACTTCTGAAAGAAATAATTTGGAGATGAACATTCTTCCTAGCTTAGATTTTGTTTTTCTAATCAACTAACGTTTTCTGTCTAGTAAGAGCTGGGCCATCAACCTGTCAGGATAAGAAGCAGGGGCTCAAAGGGCAAGTGCTTCTCCTGCCTAGTGACATTAAAGTGAATTTTAAAATATATTTATTTATTTATATCTTTTGCTTTTATATCACCTATATTTCCCATTGTGTCCATCCCTCTTATCTCCTCCTCCCAGATAACTGTCTCTTATAACAAAGAATTTTAAGAATAAAGAGAAAAACACAGTAAGGCAAAACTAACCAACTCATCAGAAAAGGTCTGACATCACATCTAGCATTCCATACTCACAGTGCCCTGTCTCTGCCAAGGAGGTGGGGGATTTGCTCCCTTGTCTCTTCTTTGCTGCTAAAGTTGATTTATTAAATTTCATAGCACTCAGTATCCATTTACTATCGTGGTTATTGTACATACAGAGCCAAATCAGTCAATAAACGTTTATTAAGTACTTACTAAGCGCCAGGCACAGTGCCAAGAACACTAATATAAGCAGAAAGATAGTCCCAGCTCTCAAGAAGCTTACTTTCTGATGGGGTTAGGCAAAACATAAAAGGAAGCTGAAAAGATGTTGGGGAGGGGAGGGAACATCGTAGACAAAGTCTGTAGTGTTCAGATTAGACCCTGGACAGGAAGGACAACCTAGCTGCCCAGAGCAGTTTCCTTAAAATGGCATTTGGAGAGGAATCAGCCAATCAGAGAAAAGAGTCCTGGATGGGAGAGGATGGAGTGAGTGACCTTCCAGGGCGAGGTTGTTGTTGTTGTTGTTGTTGTTTGTCTTTTGTTCTCAAAGACCACCATGACTTCTGGGAGGTGATGCCCTAACAAGCAAGTGAATGGGATTTAAATGAGGGAGTGCTACATAAAGTCACCAGACTCACTTTCTCTTCCAGAGCCATCTGGGTCCAGTGGCAACAGTTTGATTAAGGCTAAGTAAGAAATGAGGCAGAGAATGGACTTTTTTACCTAGTCTAAAAAAAATGTAGATCTGGAAGGAGAAGACCTTCAGGGTTTCTGACCAAAACAGAAACAATTGCTATCTACATTCACTCTGAGCCAATCAGGGTCCAAACAATGATCAAGTAGGGCTTGGCCTGGGTCCTCTTGTTGGTCAATCAATGAGAGTCACAGTGATTTGGGTTTAAGGCATAGTCCTTAAGAAAAAAAAATCAGGATAAGAACTTACTATTTGACAGAAACTGCTGGGAAAACTGGAAAAGAGTGTGGCAGAAACTAGGCATAGAACAGAATCTCACACCATATACCAAAATAAAGCCAAAATGGGTTCATGATTTAGATATAAAGGCTGATACTATAAGCAAACTGGGAGAGCAAGTATACCCGTCAGATTTATGGAGAATAGAAGAATTAATGACTAAACTGGAGATAGAGAACATTGGGAAATGCAAAATGAATAATTTTGATTACATTACATTGAAAAGTTTTTGCACTAAGAAAGCCAATGAAAACAAGATTAGGAAAGAAGTAGAAAACTGGGAAAGAATTTTTACAACCTCTGATAAGGGCCTCATTTCTAAAATATATAGAGAATTAAGTCAAATTTATAAGAATACAAGTCATTCTCCAATTGATAAATGGTCAAAGGATATGAAAGGGCAGTTCTCAGATGAAGAAATTAAAGCTATCTATAGTCATATGGAAAAATGCTTTAAATCACTATTGATTAGAGAAATGCAAATCAAAACAACTCTGAGGTACCACATCATACCTATCAGATTGGCCAACATGACAGAACAGGAAAATGATTAATGTTGGAGATGTGGGAAAATTGGATCACTAATGCATTGTTGGTGGAGTTGTGAACTGATCCAACCATTTTCTTTTGTTTTGTTGAGGCAATCTGAGTTAAGTGACTTGCCCAGAGTCACACAGCTAGTGCGTGTTATGTGTTTGAGGCCAGATTTGAACTCAGGTCCTCCTGACTCCAAGGCTGGAGTTGTATCCATTGTGCCACCTACCTGCCTGATCCAACCCTTCTGGGGAGCAATTTGGAACTATGCCCAAAGGGCTATAAAAATGTGCATACCCTTTGGCCCAGCAATAGCACTTCTAGGGCTCTACGGTCTAAGAGATCATAGAAATGGGTAAAGGACCCACATGTACAAAATTATTTGTAGCAGCTCTTTCTGTGGTGGCAAAGAATTGGAAATTGAGGGGATGCCCATCAATTAGGGAATGGCTGAACAAGTTGTGGTATGTGAATATAATGGAGTACTATTGTGTTATAAGAAACGGTGAGCAGGCAGATTTCAGAAAAACCTGAAAAGACTTGTATGGACTGATGCTGAATGAAGTGAGCAGAACCAGGAGAACATCGTACACAGTAACAGCCATAATGTGTGAGGACTATGATAGTTTCATCTCTTCTTAATGACGCAAGGATCTAAGACAATTCCAAAGGACTCCTGATGGAAAATGCTGTCCACATCCAGAAAAAGAACTATAGAGTCTAAATGCAGATCAAAGCATATTATTTGCTCTCTCTTTTTTTTTTGTTTCTTCTTTCTCATGGTTTCTCCCATTGGTTCTAATTCTTCTTTAAACATGATTAATGTGAAAATAGGTTCAGTATGAATGTGTATGTCAAGCCTGTATCAAACTGCATGCTCTCTTTTGCGTGGGAAGGGGAGAGATGAGGAGAAAATTTGGAACTCAAAATCTTATGGAAGTGAATGTTGAAACTAAAAAGAAACAATTTTTTTAATTTTAAAAATTAAAAATAAAAAGAACTCTAGCTCATAAACCCCAAGATATTTTCCAAGGTTTCAGAAATCAAAATTTACATTCCTTTAGGCAGAGCATCCACAGAGGCTCTGTGATGTAGTAGGTAAAAGTCCAGAGAGAGAGGAATAGAGCGTGGACAGGAAAGTAGTTTGGAAAGGAGGACATGAGTATTTGGGATGATCAGGAAAGGTTTCATGAGTACAATAGTGCTTGAGCTTTGTCTTAAATGAAGAAAGAGATGCTATAAGGTTGAGATAAGGAGGAAATGCATTATAGACATGGGAGATGGGTGGGGTGGAGGGAATGGGGGAGTGGGCAGAGGGGAAGAGAAGGGTGGGAAGAGTTGAGTGTCTAGAGTGAGAAACAGAACTATAATTGGGCTGTATCACAGAGTGCAAGAAAGGGAGTAATGTTCAATGAGACTAGAACCAAAAAGTGCTGCCGTACATATTTTAATACGTATGGGATTTTTCTTTCTGTCTTTGACATCCCTGGGGTAAAAGCCCAGCAATGGAATCGTTAGGTCAACTGGTATGGAAATTTTAGTCACTTTATTCAGCAGAATTCCAAATTGCCTTCCAGAATGATTAGACCAACTTTCACAACCACTCCAACTGTGATTATTCCCACCTTTTGTCCTCTTTGCTAATCTGTCATGTATGAAATGAAAACTGAGGGTTGTTTTGATTTATATGTTTCTTAACATTAGTAATTTGGTGAATTCTTTCATATGAATTCTTTCAAATTCTTTCAATTGTTAATAATTGTCAATTCTTATGAGAACTTGTTGTTAATATCCTGTGGCCACTTAAAGTGGTTTTTTAAAAAATTAGAGTGAATTAAAAATGTTTTGAGAATTTCATGACACTCTTTGAGATAATGGAGGCATTCTGGAGGTGAGGTCACAAAAAAACCAACGTTGAAAAAACTGAGGTTTAGGGAGCTTTAGTCACTCAACCAGAACCACTCAGCTAGTACACTTCTGTGATAGAGCCGAACATTTTTGCCAGGTTTTCTGACTCCAGGTTTTGTGAATATTCTTCCCATTGGACCACACAGTTTTTCTTAGATGTTAGTTGATGTTTATATAGCACTTTATGTTCTACAAAGCAACTTATTTCTGCCATTTGGTTTCAGCTTCATTAAGCAAGAGTCTAGGTTGGGAAAAGAAGAATGTTACCCCAGGATGCTAAAATTTTAGGAGAAGAGAGGGATATATGGTATGCGGTACAGCTTAAGTGAGCTCCTCCCAGCTTCAGCCCACATAGTCCCATCATCAGTCTGGTCCTGGGAGGCATTTCCTTCTCTTCCCACTAGCTGCTCTCTTCCTCTGCACTAATAACTACTATACAACCCTGGAGAAGCAGTGCAATAGAGATGATGATTTCTATTTTATAAATGAAGAATCTGAACCTCAACAAGGTTAAGAAGTCCCAAAGTCATATAAATAATTAGTAGGAAAGTCAGGACTCAATGCCAGGTATTCTTACTCCACTACCAAGCCAAAGTATGATAATTCTTTATCCCATGCTTTTTACTACTCCTATCTTTATTACCTGCTAAACAAGCCTGCCCCTTCAATTGTTCTTTGTGTGGAAGATAACTTTCATTTTGAGCTTACATTTAACATAAACTTGGCATATTCCCAACATCATTCCTGTAAAATTGTCAACTTCAGGAATGCATTAAAAGAAGATAATGGTATTATCTATGCAAGAAAAATTAATTGTACAGTCTTTGCCCCCGTGAAGCATTCCTTATTTTGAGTATTTGCCTCTCACTGTGTCCAATATTTGGATCTAGCCAAATTCAAAGAGTGTCGGAAAAGGAACTGGATGTGTCCCAAAGATTAGTAATGCAATCTGAAGCCTTCCTTAAGCTTAGGATTTCAGCCTGTACCCATAATAATAACTCATATTTCTATGGTACCTTCAGATTTACAAATGATTATCCTCCAAAAGCCCTTGAAGAAGGTAGTACAAGGCTTATCAATGCAATAAGCATTTATTAAGCACTTACTAAATACAAGGCACTATACTAAGTGCTAGGGATACAAGGACAAAAAACAAAAGTTTCTTCAAAGTGCTTTCATTTTGCACATAAGCAAATTTAGACTCAGAGCAGGTAAGCAGTCTGCTCAAAAACCCCTCAAAGTAAGGACTGAAACCCTTCCTTGTATCCTGATTCCAAGTCTAATTCATTTGCAGTATCTGTCATTGCTCATGATGAAAGCCAGTATAGTTCATATGACAAATCTCAATATGGCCCTGTAAGTAGCTGCTTGAGCAATGATATATCTCATTTTAGGTCATAGATTTGTTCCTGAAAAGTCACATACTGATGGACATTTTGAAAATATGATAATATTTTCCTATCAACTAATACTGTAATTTTAGAGATATTTTATCCCTATTTCTAGTGGAAAGAATAGATCTTAGATTTAGAACTACAAGGGACCCTACAGGTCAAATCCAATCCTCTCATTTTACAGGTGAGGAAACTAAGGCACAAAAAGATTGAGTGTTTTTGCCCAGGGTCACACAACTGATAGGTATCTGAGGTTTTCTTGACTTCAAGTCTAGTACTCTATCCCACTATATCACCTAGCTGCCTCAAACAAAAAGGAAAAATATGGGCCCTTAAATGAAGCCTCTCACATGGGAAGTCTTTCAAAAAGGATCACACTCTTGGAATTCACTGAAGTGAATACTCTAGTGTATGCTTCCAGACTGCTAAATCAAATGGCCTTTTTCTCTTAATCCTCAACCTTATTGACCTGTCTGCAGCTTTTGACACCACTGACATCTTCCTTTTTCTGGATGCGTTCTCCCCCCTTGTCTTTATCCTAGTTCTCCTCCTCTCTGTCTTACTGCTGCTTCTCAGATGCCCTTACAAATTCTTCATCTTGACTTATGAAAGAAGAGGTTATCTACTCTCAGAGAAAGAGAAGACAAATAAGTATAGTACAGTCTTATATAGGTCATATGAATGCATGTGTCTATATCTGAGTCATGATTATAGATATCTAAGTATACATATGTAAGTGTATATATGTGGGTATGTGTATGAATATATATATATGTCTATGTGTATATATGTATATGTGTATGTGTATGTATGTATATAAATATATCTGCCCTTAATTGTAGTCTAGGTGGGAAGGAGGAAGGGGGAAAAAAAGAACAAAGTAAGAAGTGCACAGCAGAGAACAAAAGAAAACTTACAAGAAAGCAAAGAAAAGGTGGACAGTTCTCAACACAATGTGTGATATTTATCATTTAGGCTTTCTTGAAATGGAAATTTATTGCTATATATTTTGAATCCTTTTTCATGTTTTGCTATGGCAATGCTTTTTTTCTTTTATTATTTTGGTTTTAGTATTTGTTTCTTTTTTTCCCCCTTATTTTGTATTTAAGTTTAAAATAAAAAAATTTACAAAATAAAACCAAATTCTTCATCTCACAACAGTTTCCTAATAACTGTGGGTGTCCCCCAGAGTTCTGTCCATGGACCTCTTCTTTCTATATACCCTTTCCATGATCTTATCACTTCCCATACATCCAAGCATCATCTCTCCACAGATGACACAAATTAACATATACAGCCCTAAATATCTCTCCTAGAATTCTAGTTCTGTATATCCTACTGCCTAATGAACCTCATCACCCACAGTATAGTGGAGAGGACACTGTACTTAGACTCTGAAAGACCAAAATTCAAATCCCACTTCACAGACATACAACTGTATAACTCTGGGGTGATTCATTTAACCTCTTCTTTCTTCAGTTTCCTCATCCATTAGAATGAAAGTGTTGGAATAGACAGCCTCTGATGTCCCTTGTAGCTCTAAATTTATGAACTTATTTCATTGTACTGGCATCTCAAACTCAGTATATCTAAAACAAAACTGATTATCTTTCTCCTAACCCTACCCTCTCCAAACTTTCCTATTTCTATTGAGGGTACTATCATTCTCACCATTACACAGGTTTATAACCGGAGTCATATTTGACTCTCCCCTCCCCATACTCTACCCTTATAGCTAGTCAGTTGATAAATCTTATTGACCCTACTTTTACAACATTTCTACAATATCTCCTTTTTTTCCATTCACACATCTAACATCTTGCTTCAGACTCTTATTAATTTTCATGGGATCTCCTAATTGGTCTTCCTGGTCTTAGCTTCTTTCCTCCCTAATCTTTCTTCCCCACATAACTTCCAAAATATTCTCCATAAGGCACAAATGTGACCATATATACTCCTTTGCTCAAAACCCTTTGATCGCTTCCTTCTGCCTCTAAACAAAATACAAATTCCTCACAATGGCACTTGGGACACTCCACAATCTGGTTCAAATCTATCCCTCCAGACTTGTTTCACCTTTTTTCCATTTGAATTTTCTGTGTTCCAGCTAAACTGGACCTTTAGCTAATCCCTGAACTCAACATTCTATCTCCCTCCACGGTATATCTCCTAAGAATGAAATTCAGACTTCTTATCTTCCTTCAAAAGCTTTAGCTCAGGTGCCACCTGCACTGTGGAGCTTTACCTGATTGTTTTTACCTTGTTTTTACTTATCTAAGCCTCAATCACATTGGATGGACCACTACTGCAAATTTTAAGGGAAGACATAGACTGGAGGCACAAATGTGGGCAGAAATGCATGGGCCTGCATAGTGGGAAAGTGTACCCACATCAGTAAGACCACACATCCCTTTGAGTTATATTGTCTAGAGTTATCCTTGCCTAGGTTATACCTTCACTAATGGCCTAGTCCTTTATTTAAAAAAAAAAGGATCAAAGTTCTTAAGAAAGTCCTACTTTATAAGGTCATCAGTTTGAAATGATCACAAGAACTTCTAGTTCAACATCCTATGTAAGAATGAAGTAAAATATAAGTTTCTTGAGGGTAGAAATTATTTCACTTTTATCTTTGTATCACCAACATGCATTTAATAAATGTTTTCTTGGAATGGAATGAAATGGAATTGATTTAATTCTCTAGGTTCCTTGCTATACGGCTGTTCTGAGACTTGGACTTGACTCTTTCTACTTATGTATTCAAATCGTTTGGCTGTAGTTGAATAAAAGTTTTAAAAATTTAGTGAGAGGAGGTAGAGCTTTAATGTGATGTGATCTCTTCTCTATATTAAATGGATTTTGTAGCAGAAGAGGAAAAGAAAATTCAGGGTCTGAGATTCTGAATGTTAATAGTTTCCCATTGTGTTGGATGAATTTCATATTACAGATTGCTGCTATGCTCATACTGCTGGTGATACCAAGTAATGAAACTTGAGAGTTCACCAAATGCTGGAGGGGCTTTGAAAGGCCAACTCCTTCAGAAAGCGAAGGAGCTAGAGTTACTTTGAAGAGAAGCTGCAAAGTTCCTGACTTCTGTGCCAACAGTAGTTTTCATCCAAATCTGTATTTAGTGCACCTCCAGATTAATTTTCAAATCACTCTCCCAAACTAGCATAAATTGCATAATGAAAGAAAGTCTGTCAAAGCCTAAACCTTTGGCTTGGTGACTCCCATAGCTTTGTTTACACCAGCTGCTGTCCTTTTTTTTTGGCTCATTTCACTGACCCTGAGATTCTCCTGATTCTGCTTCTAATCAAAATATGTATACATTTTCTTCGAGGAGGATTATGAAAGAGTCAAAAAATTTGGGGGGGGGGACAATGACTTGGTCTAACCAGGAAGCCTGGTTGCCTGGCAATAAGTCAGTAGGGAACAGTATCAAGCAATTGATTGGGAGTAGGAGGAGAGATAAAGAAAAGTGCTAAGCTGTCTCTACTCCACCTCCCCCCATTCCCAGGTGGTTTAAAATGAAGGAAAAAGAGATGGAAGATGAAGTGCAATGTGATTTAACTTCCTTTTCTTCCTTTCCTCCTCCTCCCATTTCCCTTCTCTCCTCCACCTTCTTCTGTTTTCCCTTCTCCCATATCACCTCTGCCTTCCTTCTCTCCTCCTCCTTATCATTTTCTTGGGGCTACTCTGCCACAGCTGTTCTCCAAGTTGTAGAGGTGGCTACCTGAGTCTAACTGGACAAAGTGATTCCCCCTCACCCATCTGGTTATACCTGTGTCAGTTCTAAACTCTGAAACAGTTAAAATTATTCTTTGACCTCTCTTCTCTCCTACCTCTTGCCATATATTTTTCCTCTACCACCCATTTACACAACTCACTTCCCTTAAATTTTGCTCTAAGACAGTGTTAAGGCTTTAGTCCTTCTCTTAAAAAACCAAAAAGCATTTGACTCCAGAAGAATGAAGTTAATAGCAATGGGATGATTGACTGTAGGTTTGATATTTGAAGTCAAGGATTCTGAGATCATCTTGGAAATGTAGCTATCTACTCTTCCTGCTTATAAGATGAACCTTGCCTGGGAATGGAATTAGAGAGGCATCCCATCCATAGAAACTCTCATTCTCTGGCTGAGAATTTTGTAACTTTGTAGCAATGGACACAGGAAATAAAGTGTATCAACTTATACAGTATTTTGGAAAGAGCCCTGGATTTGAAGTCAGAGAACTTGGATTCAAATTCTGACTTGTGCACCCTGAGTGACCTTGGGAAGGTAATTTCATTTATCTGAGGGGATTGGATTAGATGGCCTCTGAGGTCCCTTCCAGCTCTAAATCTATGATGCTAACCAAGGGTTCTAAGAGTGGCTATCAACATATTTCCTCTAGCCATCATATCCTATCTGGGAAATAGGGCTTTCCTGTATTTAGGAATCTCAAAGAGTAATACCTTTGGGGGGTGAGGAAGCCAGGGTGACAAAGGCAGTGTTAGAGCTCTGCTCAACTTGGAGAGAACTAAGACCTGCTCAGAACCAGAGAGATAACTGGGGAGATAATGGTCAGTTACAGAGTCCCACCTTACTCATTACCCTGGGGAAACTTGGTGCTCACCTTAGAAGGGGAAGTAGTAAAGGGTTATGTTCACAGCTTGGTTATTGCAGTAGAGCTCACTTGCTCAACACTGACTCAACAGCCTAATGTAACTCATCTACTCTTTCTAAATACAAATGTCTACATTAACTATATCAACTCCCTTACCTCATTGACTACAATGTAATTTAAAGTTCCAAAAATTAAAATTACAAAAGATAATAAAACACCTACCTCCCAGGGTTATTATTAGTATCAAATGAGATAATAATTGTAAAGTGCTTAGCACAGTGCCTGGCACATAGTAAGCATCATATAAATGTTAGTTATCTCATAATTATTAATATACTCTTTTCCATTTTCATAAATACAACAGTATTGATCCACTCTCACAGATCCACAGAAAACATAGCTATTTCATTCAAGGGTTGGAGGAGGTGAAGTTGGAAAATGTCCCTGTCAGAATGATAGGTTGGGATTTTATGCCTAAAATTTTCAATGATGAAAAGTTCCTTCAAAAGTTCCATGAACTCAAATTTGCCTTTCTATTCTTTGCTCTCTTAATCTGGCAGCATCATTACTAGAAGTACCAAATATACGAATAAACTTCTCAATATGCATGTTTTAATTACAGATTACCTCCTCCCCTTACTCCCACACCACAGTGACTCATGCCCATTTTTACAGCACTGGCATCTGTCTCAAAAATCACCCCTCACCAATCTGCACCAATGTTTTAGTGCCATGTAGACTCAGATAAAATCTCTTCTTTGAAACTTCTTACTCCTGCCTACAAAGATGCAAAATTGAAGCCCTCCTTTATTTAGCTGTGAGGCTAAATCAATCAACAACTATTTGTTAAGGGGTGATGATGTATAAAGTGCTGTGAAGGGATAAAAAAAAATGAAATATGGTCCCTCAACTCAAGAAACTTCTAATTTAGTTGGGGCAGTAAACCACATACACACAAAAGGGTAGTTAATAATATAAGGCATAGACAGTAAGTGCTATGGAAATTCAGAGGAAGGCTAGATAGGTAGGAGAGAGGTAAGTAATCAGGGGAAGCTTCGCAAAAGGCTTGAATGATGGGTAGGATTTAGGCAGGGGAAAGGAGGTAAGTAAGTACTCCAGGTGTAGAGAGTAGCCAGGCAAAATCACAGAGGTAGCATGAGGAGAGTGCTAGGGACAGAGTCCTTTTCAGTTCTCGTAGGATTTGAGTTAGGTATGAGTAAAAAGAAGGGTACTGTTGTTGTTTAGTTGTATTTGTGATCCTGTGGACCATACTTTCCGGGGGATTTTCTTGGCAACAATACTGTAGTGGTTTGAAATTTCCTTCTCTACTGGATTAAGGCAAACAGAGGTTAAGTGATTTGCCCAGGGTCACATAGCTAGTAAGTGTCTGAGGCTGGATTTGAATCCAAGCCCAGTTCTCTATCCACTGAGCCATCCAGCTATGTCACTAGAAGTGTACACAACTCACCAATTTAAATTCAATTCAATCTAGATCTATATTCCAAAGAGATAAAAGAAAGAAGGAAAAAAGGAAAGGATCCATCAACAAATGAGTGATGGAAAAAATTATGGTAAGGATATATAATGGAATATCATTGTGCTTTGAGAAATGATGAAAGGGATAGTGTCTGATAAACCTGGGAAAACTTATGTGTAGTTGTGAAGAGTGAAGAAAGAGAACAATGCATACAGTAACAACAACATTGTAAATAAGGGGGGAAAATGAAAGATAATCATTCTTTTTTTTTTTTTACATTTTGTTAGGCAATGGGGTTCAGTGACTTGCCCAGGTGACACAGCTAGTAAGTGTCAAGTGTCTGAGGTCAGATTTGAATTCAGGTCCTCCTGACTCCAGGACCAGTGCTCTATCCATTGCACTACCTAGCTGCCCCAAAGATAGTCATTCTAATCAATGTAACAACCCACATTAATTTCAGAGGACTAATATTAAAGAATACTATTTACCTCCTGACAGAGATGATGGATTCAAGATGCAAAATGAAACACAAATTTCTAGACATGGCCAATGTAGGGATATTGTTTTGATTGATTATGCATACTTGCTACAAATATATCTTTTTTCCCCCCTTTTAATGGGAGGGGGAAGAGGAGCTGGTGACAGAATAACTAAAAACATTTTTTAAATTAAGAAAAGAGGGTCTTTGGAGCAGTTTTTAAAATACACTGAAGAGAACAGAAGGGAGGTCAGCATGCAATACAACTTTAAAAACAATATGTTCAGTTTATTACATCTTTTAAAAGAGCAAGCTATATAGCATACATATTTGTAGCATCATGTACAATCCTCTTTTTCTATTCTGTTTTCTTTATAAAAATGCTCATCTTATTTTGTATTAATTAAGTTCAGAATAAAACATTTTAAAAATAGCAATTCAACAAATATATACTGGGCACCTAATGTGTGCCCAGGGTAATACTAGATTCTCTAGTGGAAAGAGAGCTCCTTGGAAGCCTTCTTAACAACTTCCACCCACATGATGTAGATAGATTCCAAGATCCTCCCTCTGCCCACTGTTAATCTCCTACAGTTTTCATTTCAGAAAACTCAGCAAGCTCTAATGATTTCAGACTCAAAATGTACTAAGCAAAGTATTTAATTAAACCACAAAGCAATGTCAGTAATAAGGAAGTGAATCAAATAGCAAATACATTCTCTGCTCACGCAAAAGGGTCAAGAATCATCTACCCTCTAAGAGAGTTTTAATCAAATTCCTCAGTTCTTCTAACTTCCCTGCATACTGAGAGGGCGTAAAACTTATGCTTTAGAACTCCTATGTCTGAGAGTAGATTCTTAGTGTGGGCTTTGGTCTGCTTTTCTAAATCTTTCTTAGGGTTAGCTGAAAAAGAACTGACAGCTCTGGCTTCAATTCAGTGGTCATCATCATAGATGCCTGGATCAAGAATGTGGTGGTTGATGCCACCACATGTGGTCTGTTCTCTACCACAGCTCTTCATCCTCTTTAGCTTATTTCCCCTTAATGGGTATTACAGCCCCATTTTTAAATCCTTCCCTGCTGCAGAACCTCCTCACCCATTCATCTCATCTGATGTCACCACATGATTAATACATAAACAGCTTTGTGGTAGAGGTAGTCTAGAGAATTTCTCCCCGATAAGTGAGGCTGCCTTGATCCCAAGCACTGTGGTAAATAAAGTCCATGGATCTATAATCTACATATATCTGCAGTCCCAATATACCTGCTAAATACGGTATCAAATCCCCAAATGCCAACTGGACATCATTCTTGGATGTCACCTCAAATTCAACATGATTAAATGTCATCTTCTCCATAAAACTAATATATCTCCTATGTACTTCCCACTTCTATTAATGGGGGATTCTTATTACCCAGACTTTTAACAATGAGCTTACCTTTGATTGTTCCCTCTTTCTCTTCTCCTTCCTGACCCTCCATATGCAGTCAATTACTCAGTGTCCATTTTTCCTATGTCATGTCTGTTACATCTGCCTCTTATATTCCTCTCCATCACTCTATCCTCATCACTCCACCACTCCACATTTGGACTATTGTAATAGTGTCTTAACTAGTATCCCTAGTCTTTCTTCACTTTCTTCACTCCAATAAATCCTACATACACACTGCTTCCAGACTGTTTATTTCAGTACTCTAAGGATCCATAATTTCACTGTTGTGGGTACCCCCAAAACAGATCACAACCCTTTCCATGCCTTAGTAATTGGTTTTCATGAGTTTCCATAGCCATAAAGTATCTGACAATTATCCCTATGGTAATAAGCCTTTCCACACTTAGTTAGGCTGGCCCTTTGAAAATAGACATATAGTTGTGCTATAAGAAATGATGAACAGGTCGACTTCAGAAAAACCTAGAAAGACTTGTATAGTCTGATGCTGAGTGAAGTGAGCAGAACCAAAAGAATGTTGTACACAATAACAGCCAAGTTGTGCAATGACTAATATTGATAAACTTAACCCTTCTCAGCAATACAAGGGTCTAAGACATCCCCAGAGGCCTCGTGATGGAAAATGCTATCCACATCCAAAGAGAGAACTATGGAAGCGGAATTGCTACCATTTTTTTTCTCTTCTGTTGAGTTTTGTTTCCTCTTTCTAATGGTTCCTCCTATTGGTTTTAATTTTTACTTACAACTTCACTAATGTGAAAATACGTTTAATAGGAATGTAAATGTATAGCCTATATGAGATTGTGCGCCATCTTGGGGAGGGTGGTGGGGAGGAAGGGGGAGAAAAATTTTAAACTCAAAAGCATATGGAAGTGATTGTTGATAAGTCAATAAAATTTAAAAAAAGAAAAGAAAAGAAAATAGACACATAGGCTGCTACTTAAGACTTGCCAGAGCTTGGACTATGCTGATGTAGGCTTGGAGAAACCAGATTAAACTCCATACTGAAATTAGAAATAGGACTATAGTAGAGGCTTCCATATTAATCTTTAAATACAATTTCATACATCATTATCTCCCCACCAAAAACTTTATTTCTTCCCCACTGCCTATAAGATAGATTCCAGACTTCTTAGCTTTTCAAAGTTCTCTACAATGGGATTTATGTTTACTTCTCCAATCTTAGCTTCTACTATGTTGTACACAACTAGTTCACTCGGCTACAGAGCCTTCCTAGGACCTAGGATTTCCCAATCACCTGAAGAATCAAGACCAGCTTGATCTTTCACTCTGAGCATGCATTGATGAGGCGGGAGAAAAGATGGCAGCAACTCCTTTTATTTTTAGGAAAGCACTTACTTATACAGTAAAATAACAGGAACTCTTTCTCAAGTTACAATGACATATAGCCCATGCTGTGCTCAAGGACAGTGCATGCACAGTCCGTGCACTTACCTACCACCTACACTGTTAATGACTAATGAGTAACTAGGTAAGTTAAAGATGCATAGAATGGAGCACCGAACCAAGCAACCTTTGCTCATAGATCAATCACCTGAGAGGGACCTCCGCCCATCAGTGAAACCTCATGAACAGCCTGTGGCCCTCTACATCCTTACAGATCCCCAACAACTCCCCGTTTTTGTTTCTGTTGGAGACGGAGCATATGAGGCTCAGTCCCAAAGTCCTTTATCTGATTAGCTATGCACCTGAGCAAACACAGTCCAAAACACAGCATGGCCAGCAATAGCAAACATAATGGCAATAAAGAAGATAATAAAGACATAAGCCAATGTCCAAGGTTATCAAAAGAGTTACGGAGTTCATCTAGCCAATCAAGTATATGTTGGGCAGTCTTATCTGGCATCAAATCTTCATCAGCCACCCTTGCAATATCATCAGCAATTTTATATAAATCATCAATACAATGCAACAGTAGAATTCCCAAATAGCCCATTCAGATGTCTACATATTCTCTGCCACTCCCATTGGGAGTCATTGTATTTAACATTGGTAAGGCAAATGAATTCATACCTATAATCACATTTCAAATGTGTTCTATATTCTAAAATATCCAATTCATCACCTATTTCAATAATGGTTTCCTTCATTCCCTCAAGTATGTGGTAAAATCCCTCATCTATCCTTTTTTGTGCTTGAAAACCCTTTGATACATTGCAAGCTAATGATTCATAAAATCAGCTTGAACCATTTCATTTCTTGCAATAGATATAGATTGAGATAAAAATACAGAAGCAGTTATAATAGCTATAAGTGATACAATTCCTAATACTACACATGAAATACATCTCTTCTTCCTAACAATTGCTAATTGATTTCTTTGGTCTATTATTCCAAAAATATGATCAGAAATGTGACTCATACCAATCTTTGCTTTTCACAGGCACCAAAGCAAACTTTTGTTGTGTAATGATGAAAATAATTCGGTCTCTAATCTTGGGTCCTATACGTTCAGATACACTGAAATTATTGCAAGTAACATTATATTCTCCCGAATTCATCATTCTTTTGAGATGTAAACTGAAATTCCTTCCCCAATCCTGCAGATGCATACCCTTGTAAAACAACCTCAGGTATTGTCTGTCCCCAAGTAGTCAGTCTTGGCCATGGTGGTCTTATCACAAAAGTCCATCTGTTGTACTTCCTGTCTCTGCTGCTGTGTTCTGTACCACTGCTGACGATAATGACAGGAGTCACAGCTTGGTTACAAGTTCATGTAGTGCCTTCTTCTTATTCTTTCGACTCCTTCGATTCCTGGCCGGTCTGTGTTTTCTTTTCTGCTTGCCTTGTCCCTTCTGAATGGATAATGCAGACATCCTTCATTCTGACCCAAAGTTCTCCATCACCTGTGAAAATAAGAACAAACCCTTGCCTCCAGGTTAGCACTTGCCCTGGGCCCTGCCAGACACCATCAATGCCTCTCCACAGGACTTTCATATTGTGTTTAGGAAAAAGGAATTTGTTTGATTTAGTGGTGTCACTAGTACTGTTGTCATTTCCTGCCAGATATTTCATTGCAGGAGAGAGGTTACAACTGTCGAATTTTAAATAATTTATAGTATAGAGTGCAGTGTTTAATTGATGCCATGGGCATCCCTTAGCTCCCCCTTTTTATTTTTGGAGCACCTTCTTTAATATACGATTGGCGCGTTCAACTATGGCCTGACCACAAGAATTATAAGGAAGGCCAGTAGTATGACTAATAGAGAACTCAGTACAAAACTTTTTAAAACCCTGCGAAATATATGCAGGACCATTATCAGTCTTTAAGCATTGAGGTGGGCCAGTGAAAGAAAAACAATGAAGCAAATGATTAATAACATAGCGGACAGCCTCACCCGCTTGAGCAGTAGCAAAAATAAAGCCTGAATAAGTATCAATAGAAACATGAACATACTTTTGTCTTCCAAAGGGAGAATAATGAGTAACATCCATTTGCCATAAGGCGTTAGGTGTAAGTCCCTTGGGGTTGTGTACATCAACATGAAAAGGGGGCTGAAAAGGCACACAAGTAGCACAGCGCTTAACAATTTCACACGCTTGTGATTTTGTTATGCCATATAAAGTTCTTAAAGACCTAGCAGATAAATGTAATTGATTATGACTATTCCTTGCTATTTCCACATTCATTGTTAAAGATTTATCAACAAAATCATTACCTTCAAAAATTGGTCCTGGAGCAAGAGTATGGGACCGAACATGCAAAACATAAAATTTTTCTGTCCTATTCTGTATATAATGTTGTATATCATGAAGCAACTGACAGATATTATTCCATATTTTTTTATTGCAGTCTCTAGGTGTTTTAGGATTCCTTTTACATATTTACTATCTGTGATGATATTCATTGGCTCCTTATATTTGTGAAAGGCACAATAGACAGCATATAATTCATTCTGTTGTGTGGAGGTAAAAGGTGTATTAATCACCTGTAATTCCTTTCTTTTAGGGCACCAGATAGAAGCCTTATTCATCTTTGTGGCATCAGTAAAGACATTAATTCTGTATACGGGTTCACCTGATGTATGTGTGGGTTGTATCCAAGGCCAATTCTCAAAGATTACATGATATTTAAGGGGTTTTCCATACACAAGCTTCAAATTGATATTCACTTGCCAGTTGGGCATTGTTTGTATTGCCATTTCAATTATTTGTTGAGAAAATGGAAGGTATATGACTTCTGGATGTGTGCCACATAATTTTAAACATCTGTTATCAATTTTATGTATTAAGTCCCCTATCAGGACCATATAATTACTTAAAGTGTTTTTTGACTGAGATGGTAAATATACCCATTCTAAAAGCCTTTGTTTCTGATGTATTACTGCTGTTGGAGAATTTGGGGTGTTAAATATAGAAGCTTCCGCACTTTCATGCCTATCAATCCTGTTTGTGTGTACTCCAGCTACTTGTTCCTGAATATACAACAATGTTTGCTTTGCCTCAGGGGTCAGTATCCGGGGGGAATCTAATTGAGGATCACCTTTAAGGCAATCATACAATTTATAATTTGGGATGCCAACCTGTGACCGAAACCACTGTATATCTCCTATAATTTTCTGAAAATCATTAAGTGTTTTCAATTTTTGTAGGTTTATTGTTGGTGGATGTAAAACTATTTTCTCTTGAAGTATTTGATGGCCTAAATATTGAAATGGTGGATGTTTTTGAATCTTTTCTGGGGCTATTTGAAGCCCATGACTTTGCAACAATTCTTGTGTTTTTTGTAAAATTTCTTCTAACACTTCAGGATTAGGATGAGCACATAAAATGTCATCCATGTAATGTATCATTTTTAGCTTTTTGTAATGGAATAGTAAAAAAGCAATCATTTAAATCAATAACTATGAAAGGCCGGGAAGTCATAAAGCATCATTAATTTTCCTGACTACTTTGCAATAATAAAAACAGATGAATTTTAAGGAACCCAAACAAGTTCATTAGATTTTGTTTTGTATTTTGTCAGTTTTATGGATAGAAAAAGCACAAACAGTGGGCGGGAGAAATAACAGCTCTCAGTAAATGTAAAATATCGCGCCCACAAATTAAGGGGAAATGAATTGAGTTTTAGCTATCTGTTATCCTAGTAGTTTAAATTCATCTTAAAATAATTGATTAGTGGTGATTTATTAGACAAGCTAAAAGTAATTAATATCCATAAAAATTGTATGAAACTTATTAAAAATTATCAAGGAATCTTGATTAATTTGTAACATTTTGGTGGTATGCTTGTAGACTGTAGAACAATATACCTAAAGTAAGCAAAGGGTGATACCTTTTGTACCTTGTCAGGGGTAATTATAACTCTATGAGACTGAGAGGCTTGTTAAAACTTGGGCATTAATAAGGAGAGTTTGGTAGTAGTAGGACAACTGCAAAGTTTATCATCCATATAATAAATTATTTTTGTCTGGGAATATTTCTGACTAACAAGTTTAATAGTGTTATGAACAAAATTTTGGCACATGGTAAGAAACATTCCTCCTTAAAGGATCACAATAGGAAAAATGGGAAATACTGATTTAATGAGACTATACCCAAATTCAAACTCAAAACAAAATTAATTATAGTTCTAAGAGTCTTTTACCTCAAGCAGTAAGTTTCACTGATTATGGCTTAAAGCCAGATACAGTTAATTATTTTCATAGAAATGCAATAAGCAATAAAGATTTACTAGGTCTCACATATATAAGAAATTTTACTTAACATCCTTTCTTTCCCACATTTAAACTTGTCTTGGTGAGAAAGCCAATTATTAGAAATTATTTATATAAAGTTGCAATTTCTCAGTAAGCTAAATGAATTGTTTAGGAACTCAATAACATAAACAAATTCTTTTCTCAGAGCAGATGACCTTGGCACACAGCTGGTAGGAGCTTTTGGCAAGCTTACAAAGTTAAGGGAATTGCCTTGTGCCCCTCCTTTTCTCTCAGAAGTAATTAAAAATTCTAGGTCTTAACTTTAAAACAGTAACTTCAAATAACTTAGTTAACAATTTGGTAATTTTCCTGAGTGATAGTTAAATTGTTTTAGCTCTAAGCTGTTCTTTAATCATAGGTAAAGACAGAAATACCTGATTTTCTAAATGACAGTTATAAAAATCATAGAACAAGATTAACCGACTTGATAAAAATAATTTAGCTGATTTACACAGTTATCTCACTACCTTTCAGTTTCTTTTAGTTCACATTTTAATAACATCTAAATTATTAAAAATTGCTTGACATAACACATAAAAGTGTACCAATTTGTAATGAGACTAGATTTTTTAAAACTTGAAACATGCATATTGCTAATGTGAATGAATAAATTATCTTTAGATTGTGTTCCAATACTTAAAAACTTTTCTTTTTGATCTTAAGAGGAAAACTCGTCCCTTATCTTTTCCCTCTTTCTCCCCCACCCCAACCTGGCCAGGGTTGGAATTCGAGAGAAAGGAAGAGAATATTTTTCAACATAATCTTTCAATCTTACACCCAAAGCTTTGGCCAGAGCCTTAGAATGCAAAAAAGAAAGAGAATTTTTTCTCCAAAAGTTTCCAAATCTTTTACTCTCAAATCATCTATTCCTGCTATTCATGCAAACAGATTATATTATTCTTTCTATCCATACTTTTCTTTATTCCTGTATGCTTAAACTTTCTTGCCTTTTGTCAAATTATATAACCTAAATAATGAAGTACTTTTTCTCCCATTCTCTCCCCATCCACCTGCTCCTGGGAATGTGGCTGGTATTAGGGAGGGGGAAGGGGAGAAAGTCACTATCAGCATTTCAGAATCCAGTTGCAGCCCTTGGCTGCCTGGCAGTGAAAGATCAAATAAATTATAAACATTAATCACAGACCATCATTCACACAGACACAGACAAACACAGAACAAAATGACAGGGAGAATCCAAAAGCGAGAAACTTGTCAGAAATTCCCTACACAAATGAAATAATACTATTTTTATTTTATTTTATCTTTTCTTTCCATGGTATTCTAAAACCAGGCAAAATCTTTCTTAAGGTTTTGGTTTTTGTAAAAGGCAAAACAATCTGTAGTTGTATAGGAACCTCTCGTAATGCTGCTTGAGTCTACCTAACAGCTCAGGGTATGGAGAGTGTGGAGGGGGTTTTGAAGCTTCAGCTAAGTCAGGATATAACCTATAAATCTTAGGTCTGTTCTCTCTCTCAGGACAGCCTGCTCTACTATTGTTAGGTGAGCACAATGAAGAAGTTTGAGTACAGGCAGGGAATTTTCTCTTCTCACCCTGTATGTCAGCTTGTGAGCCCATTTTTATAAGATTATATAGAGTGAAAGTGCCCAGGGGAACTGATTTTGGGCCTTTGGTATTATAAAATTCTGTCAATTGTTCCCCCACTATCTTCCATGGTTCTAAATCTAAACTCCCTTCCCTTGGAAGCCATGGAGATGTTATATCAATAATGTCTAGAAACTCTCTTATTTTCTTGGGAGTTACCGAGCACCCCTGTTCCTTGATCACTTGATATATTACTCTAACATTTTGTTCCTTATCTGAGAGTTTACCTAGATTTTGCCTCATGGTAAGAAATTCTCCTGCCACTCCATATCTTGCAACAGGATGCGATTTGGAGACCTCTCACAAGGAGGCTGCCTAGCTCCAAAAGACCTTGGTGTCTTGATGTGGGTGTCGTGTCTTCTTGGTCCAGACATTTCCAAACTGTTTCATGTAGTTGTCTTACTCTCCGTATCTTCAGTGCAGCTTCACAGCAGCAGTGCAGCCCCACGTTGGGTGCCAGTTCGTTGTGCACAACTAGTTCACTCGGCTACAGAGCCTACCTAGGACCTAGGATTTCCCAATCACCTGAAGAATCAAGACCAGCTTGATCTTTCACTCTGAGCATGCATTGATGAGGCGGGAGAAAAGATGGCAGCAACTCCGTTTATTTTTAGGAAAGCACTTACTTATATGTAAAATAACAGGAGCTCTTTCTCAAGTTACAATGACATATAGCCCATGCTGTGCTCAAGGACAGTGCATGCACAGTCTGTGCACTTACCTACCACCAATCATAAATACACTGTTAATGACTAATGAGTAACTAGGTAAGTTAGAGATGCATAGAATGGAGCACCGAACCAAGCAACCTTTGCTCATAGATCAATCACCTGAGAGGGACCTCCGCCCATCAGTGAGACCTCATGAACAGCCTGTGGCCCCCTACATCCTTACAGATCACCAACACTACTACTCTACTACAAAATCTATTTTACTATATTCCAACCACACAGGTCTACTCATTGCCTCCCAAGCATACCATGCACATTCCTGCCACCTCATCATTGTTCATAATGTTTTCCATACCTAGGATGATATCCCCTAACTGGAATGCCCTTCCCCTTCCTTCCAAAATTTCTCCCAACAAACTTCCGTTACATATCATCATGATTTTTCCAGAAGCAAGCTCCCTAGCTTGTCTACGTGGAGAATTACATTAGTGACACTCTGCCTATGCTCACAGCAACTAGTTATTGACTAGTCCCATTAAATGTATTAGATTGTTGCCAAGTTGTTTCAGTCATCTTAATGGAGTGATTTGCCATTTCCTTCTCCAGCTCATTTCATAGTTGAGGAGCTGAGGCAAACAGGGTCAAGTAATTTGCCCAAGGTTACACAGCTAGTAAGTGTCTGAGGCCAGATTTGAGCTCAGGAAAATGAGTCTTCCTGACTCCAGGCCCAGCACTCTATCCAGTATGCCACCTAGCTGCCCCATGTATTGGGTAGGCAAAACCAAACAGGTTAGCAATATGATTAGTGCTCATCATATATATGTTACTGCTGTTCTGCTGGTTACATTCAAATATTAAATTTCATCACTGGGGAATCCCATTGGCAATTCATTCATCTTGACGGGGCACAGCCCCTGGAAACCCTCCCCCCATCCCCCAACTTCCCCTGAACTCTCCCACATGGCCCTGGCATTCACCTGAGGCTCATCTCAGTATAATCCTTTCAACTGTCCTTGTATTGTGGCTTTGACCCAGCCCCAATCTCTAATTCTCAGTTACCTCAAACCCAGCCCAGCCCTCATTGTCTGCACCTGGCCCCACCCCTAGACCACCACTCCTTGATTCCATCTAGACCCCTTCCATGTGTCCCAGGTCCCTGGCTTTCACCTGGGATACGCTTTCTCTGTTACCTCCCAGTCACCCCAGACTACTTGACCACTCCTAGATTCTTTCCACAGCCTTACTGTATATAAGGTCCATCTTGCCCCCCATTAAATCACTCAGGTTTCTTAAGAGTCTGGCCCGCTTGTCAATACAAGTGTCACAAATGCTCAGATTCCTTATGAGTCTGGCAAACAGTGTGGATTCTTAAAATCTGACCCACTCCAACCCATGTTGTAATAAACCTTGTCTATGACTGAAAGAAGGCTTGAGTAGAATTCTTCTGAGGCAGGACCCGTGTCTTCTGCCCTTTGTACCCCTAGACCTCAACAATCTGACTGTGTGGCCTTGCATTAATAAGGATATTCCACAAGTATAGTACAGATGATGTCAACAATGGATAAAGATCAGTGTTTTAAAGGACCAACTGAGTGTGGCCATGGCTTCCAGAAGAACTCTAAGAGCTCAGCTCCACAGAATTCTGGTGAAACCATTACTATAGCAGTCATTCCTTGGTGTAGTGTGGAGGACCTAACCTTACAGCACAATCAATCCAAAATACTGTATTTCCAAAATAGATAAAGTGGGGCCTTGGACTATTATACAGGAATTCCAGATAAGGATTATCTGTGAAACTATAGGCCTGAACTAGAGGCCACACAACCTTCCAGGCAGCTGCTGGTGCAATGGATAGAGCACTGGACCTGGAGTCAGGAAGATGTGAGTTCAAAGTCACTTACCCTCTGTTTGCTTCAGTTTTCTCAACTATAAAAAGGAAATAATACACCTCACTCTCAGGGTTGTTGTAAGGATCAAATGGGATACTATTTGTAAAAGCATTTAGCACACTGCTTGGCACATGTTAGGTGCAATGTGAATGCTTGTTTCCTTCCCTTCCCTTACAAAGCCTCATAAGGAGTATCCTGTTTGGAAAAGTAACCAGTGTATTTGAAAATATTTCTAAAGTAAAAATCACCTTGGAACTTGCTTTTATTTATTATGTTCTTTTGTGGGGAAAGAGTCCAAGATGACCTACAGAGAATGCTTCATATAGAAAATACCAATTTAGAAAATCCTCTGAGGAATAAATTAAATAATTTTGCCTAAGCCAGAATGGGTCTTATTTTTATATCTACAATCACACCTGGAGATCTGGACTGTTAACAGTGAGACTAAAAGACGGAGGAAGACTTTTGGATTAACTTCCTGTTCTAGGGAAATTGTGTATAAGACTATTTTGAAGTGAAGAAAAGCAGTCAGCAGGGAGAAGAGTTAGAAGAGTATTGCAGGAGCCTAGGCATGAAATGTTGATAGAACTCTAGGGACAGATACAAGATATTACAAAGGAAGGTAATTGACTGTATATGAAGAGTTTTCCCTTAAGGAAAGGGAGATAAAGTATTCCTAGGACTCCTACTCAGAGAGAAGAAGACCACCACCATTGAAAGGGGCTTACTCAGGAAGATCAGAAAGAGAATATGGAACTAAGAGTAAAGTTTCTGTTCTGAACCAAAAGATCACTTTAGTAGCTATGTAATTTTTCCTTTGGTTATTTATTCCCCTGCATACAATGGTGTACTGGAGCCAGCTCTAACCGTCTTTAAAGAGCCAACTGTTAAATATTATTTCAAGTATTTATGCCTCAAAACAGAAAAATGCTACAAATCAGGGCTTGATTTACTATTTTGTTATCTAGACTTAAGAAAGCAATGGAGAAAATGTTAATATTGCAGATTAAACTTAAAAGGATATCATGCAAACACTTTTTTTTCAGAGAGCCAATTGTTATACATTTACTTGAACACCTGTACCCATATGGTTGTATTTCCCTATATGTTATTATGTAGCACATAGTAGTTAGTCCTTTTCAATCAAAAGCCTGAGAAGGGCTACATGTAATTTTCGGGGCAAAGCAAGTGACTAAATAAAGAAGCTCTGTCTGGCTTCACCCCATAGCCACCTGGGAATGACAAAACTAGGAAACAGAGAGGAGATGGTGACAGGTTTAACCATGAAAGGGAGCACCAGTGAGCTTTGCTTTGCTAGTAGAAGAAAGAGTGGGGATGCATGTACTCCATGATACCACACCATGCAATGTCAGTGGGAACTCAAAGGAAAAGAATGATTAAGTGCTAAGAAAAATAGATCATCTACATACTGATCTCTCTGGGATTAAAGGCAAGGCAGTGTTTACATTAGCCAAACAAAAAACAATTTTCTAATATTAGCATTTTATTCAACTTCCATCTATACAACTGTTTCAAAGTTTTATGTTTGCTTTTGAGCAAAAAAAGTATGGAGGGATAGTTAACATAACTGCCACCATTATCACTCACTAGATTCATTCTAAGGGAAATTTGGAGGCAACCATGATAGAAGAGAATGGCATAGTCACCATCTTGCCAAACCTGGCATTTCATCTCCACCAAAAAGAAAAAACCACACACTAGAAAAGATAGAATAAGTATTGTTAATAGGAAACAAGTAAGATAAGTAAGCAGGCAGTAAAAGAAAAACTAACTGAATGAGTTCATTTTCCAAAGGAAAACTAGCTATGTCCTGGTTATAGGCTGGATTTATAGGCATGCTGTCAGAGCCACTGTCAGTAAACTTGGAGAAAGTATAGGACCAAAAAGAAGTACTGGAAAATTGGAAATGGGCTAATATTGTCCCAATTTTCAAAAAGGGAAAGAGGTAGATTCTAGAAACTATAGACCAATAAGCTTAATATCAATCTACAGCAAAGTCATAGAAAGTTTGATTGGGGGATCCATATTTACAAAAATATTTATAGCAGCTTTTTTTTTGTGGTGGCAAAGAATTGGAAATTGAGGGGATGCCCATCAATTGGGGAATGGCTGAGCAAGTTGTGGTATATGAATATAATGAAATACTGTTACACTATAAGCAATGATGAGCAGGTGGACTTCAGAAAACCTAAAAAGACTTATATGAAGTGATGCTGAGTGAAGTGAGCAGAACCAGGAGAACACTGTATACAGTAACAGGAACATCGTGCGATGACCAACTTTGATACACTTAGCTCTTTTCTGCAATACAATGATTTAAAACAATTCCAAAAGACTCATGATGGAAAGAACTATGGAGTCTGAATGCATATCAAAGCACACTATTTTCACTTTTGTTGTTGCTGTTTTTCCTTTCTCATGGTCTTTCCCTTTGGTTCTAATTCTTTGTTACAACATGACTAATGTAGAAGTAAATTTAATATGATTGTACATGTATAGCCTATATTAGATTGCTTGCCATCTTGGGGAAGAGGGGAGGGGAGGGAGAGAGGGAAAAAAAAATTTGGAACTCAAAATCTTATAAAAGCAAATGTTGAAAACTATCCTTAAGTATAACTGGAAAAAAATAAAATAATAAACACTATTAAGTGGGAAAAAAAGAAAATTAGATTGGGAATAATCTTATAGATCACGTAGCCCAATCACCTCATTTTGTAGATGAATAAATTGACTCCAATGCTTAAACTAAAGTCTGCTAATCCCTATTCCAATGCATTCTTTTTTCTAGAATGGATAACTAAATGGGTTATTAAGGAGGAAAATAAGTTGACATTAACAAACTTATCTACTTCATTTTAAAATGAAGAAGTAACTGGTTGCAAGCATGAAGAATTCCATCTATCAATGTAAATGTCACCCATCTATGACTTAGAAGATATGTCATAGGGAGTTTCTTGGGTAACACAGTGATTATCTAGAGTGATAGAGCTAGTAAGTATCATAGATCAAGTTTGAATTTTCTGTCTCCACAAAATCTTAAAAGTCCAGCATTCTGTCTACTAGGCAACACTACTTCTGTTAACAAACAAATAAAACAAAACCCACACAGTCAATTTCATGTTGGGTTTGTAGAGAGCTGGCTGGCAGGAGCAGACAGTTCTGACCTTTATAGCTAGAGAGATTGTAGGACCAAAAGCCAAGTGCTCATCCCCATGGAGCAATATCAGCATATTAGTATATGTATATGTATATACATGTATATGTGTGTATAAGTGTGTGTGTGTGTGTGTGTGTGTGTGTGTGTGTGTGTGCGTGTGTGTGCTTGTATATCTAACTGGCAGAGTTCTAAGCTTCCGTAGTCTCTACACAAAAGAAGAGAGTGCTTAGGAAAAAGTCAGTGGACCCAAAGTCTGAATTTAGGTACAATTAATAACAAGTAGGAAGTGTCTGTGAATGTGAGAAGGGGAAATTTGTGTCAGACATTAGCAAATTGTAATACTCTCAACGGAAGATGACCAGGATGGTAAAAGGTCTAGAAATTATGTCATATGAGAAACAAAGAGGAAACGGGGAATGCTAAAATTGGAGAAGAGAAGATTCACAATGGGGATATGATTGCTGTTATCAAATATTAAGAGACTTTAATGTGGAAGAGAGAGTAGACTTGTTCTGTGTTGTTCTAAAATATAGAACTAGGACCAGTGGATAGAAGTTACAAGGAGATGAATTTTAGCCCCAAATAAGGATGAAGTCTCTAAACGCTCAACCTATGTAACAATGGTATTAGCTGCCTCGAAAAACAGTGAGCTTAAAACTTAAAACATTTTCAGAACCTGGCTAACCATTTGTCAGGGATATAGACAGGAGCATGCTGTTAAATGTTTAATAATCTGCTCTCAAAAAAAAGTATGCACAATGGACTTTTTAAAATTTAATCTGCATTATTACCATTTTCTCCAGCACTTTCTTATGTCTAGATAATCAACAAAACAATAAATCAAGCTCTGATTTGTAGTATTTGCTGATTTCCAAGGTCTGAAAGCTCACACTAAAAATTTAACCATAGGCTCTCTCAAGTTGGTTTAGGATAACCCCATCAAACCCCTGGATGTAGAGGAGATCGCTATATTAGGTAGGAGGTTAAACTAGATGATTTCTAAGATCACTTTTACTTGTAAAATTCTGTGACCTTGAAATGGCAATCCAGCTTCAAGACCCTCCCTATTTCTCCTATGTATTTGGGAATAGACCCCATGCTACTAATGCAGGTCAGCACCTTCATTGTAACTTAAAGAGATGCTTGTATCATTGCGACTCTAAAGGACTTGCCCACGGTTACATGACCATTATCTGCCAGGCAGGAACTAAAGCCATCTCTTCTTGCCTTCAAGGTCTTCTCACTATCCACTATAACATGCAGCATTAATCATTTTCTCTATCCACAGGGCTTCACTAACTTCTCTCTATCAAACCATTTCCCATCCATCCTTTGCTCTCTTTTTGAAATCCATTTCTTCTATTAAGCCTTCTCAGATCAATTCTACCTTGTTTCCCCTTTCACGTATCTAACACCTTCCCCTTCAGTATATAACTCTATATTCTATGCGTGTTTATGAAAGATTGTTATGCAGAAGGTGGAGAAGAGTCTCTAATTGCTCCAGAAAGGGGCCAATAGGTGTCAGTTACACAGGGCCAGATATTGGCTTTATACTCACACATATGGAGGAGTGGGATAGGAAAAATTATTCAATACAGTTATGTATTTATATATATATATACATATATATCTATATATCATGGGACAGAATATCTATCCCAGTAGGATGTAAGCTCCTTAAGGGTAGGGACAATTTCATTTATGTCTATGTCTCCCTAATACAGTGCCAGGCATGTAGTAGGTGCTTAATAAATGCTTGCTGATTGACAGTTGAGGCACCCAAAAATACATAAGAACACATGTGATAGACACTTTTATAAGTATCTAGGAGTTACTTTGAAGACAAATCTTCTTTAACAGCATATTTGCATAATAATAGCTGACAATCATGTAGTTTAAAAAATTTGCGAAGTACTTTCCCTACATTATCTCATTTAATCCTCACAGAGTGAGACAGATCCTACAGGTTTTACTATTTCCATTTTACAGATGAAGAAACTGAGGCAAAGTGACTTGTCTGTGGTCACATAACTAGCAAGAATCAGGATTCATTCATTTATTTATTTATTTTTTAGGCTAGGCAATGGGGTTAAGTGACTTGCCCAGGGTCACACAGCTAGTTAAGTGTTATGTGGCTGAGGCCGGATTTGAACTCAGGACCTCCTGTATCCAGGGCCAGTGCTCTATCCATTATGCCACCTAGCTGCCCCTCTATAGTTCTTAATACATCTCTCTGCACACAGAGGGTGCCCAGGACAGAGATAGAAAGCATCATGCTTATTTGCTTCTTTATTTATCAAAGCAATAGTTCTAAGTCAGGGGACAGCTTAGTCCTTGCCTGCCATTTTTAGCAGTATGACAGTTTATCAACTGAATTCTCATAGAAGAAAATCTTTCCAGATCAGGGATGGCTGATGTTTGAGAATTCCAAACAGATGTCTCTCCTTCCTTCCCAGTTCCTTTTATTCATACTCTTCTATCTTCCTCATAATCTCTTTCCATCCCCATCTCCTTAACAGAGATCCTCATTAATCAGGATGGGAGAGAAATGGCCAAAGACAGCTTCCAATTGGCTTTCTGCATGGAGAGGCCCTGTGTAGTTACAATCATTATCAAAAATGGTCAACTGGTAGAGGTCAAAAGACAAGGATTTAAATTCCAAATTGAGACTACATTAATTGGGATTACTTTTTTTCCTCATCCTGTCTATAGAAAGACATTAACAATCCTTAAAATTCCTTGTAATATGTGATATTGGCTCCTTTCGTATATATAGCCAGAAACTGCTGAAAAAAATCATCTCAAAAAACCAAATTATTAATATGCACATCTACAAATCACATTGAGTGGAGCTATTTTAAAGTGAACGGCCCTATATATTTTAGTAAAAAAAAAGTGTGATTCTAAGGGTAATTCTTAATACCTACAGCTAAACCCAGTGGAAAGAACATGACAGAAGAATAAATAATAACATCTATTAATGTAGGATATAATCGGGTTGCCTTTTTTTTTAAACATCTGTGCTTCTTCTTTAGCAATCACTAGTTTCATTTCCCTGCCAGAAATTCCACATGTGAGTAGGAGGCGTGGGGAGTTTCTATTTGTTCCTTTCCTACCTTGCACAGAATGTTCTCCTATCAAGAAATTCATGTCTTAGAATCAGGGCTTCATTGTGGGTGTGGAGACTAAGACAGTATGTACCCCTCAGCCCTGCTCTTGGCAAAGTCTTATAGAAGCCCCCCCCCCAATGTCTGCACAGAGGTTGCCTCTAAGGTTACAAAAATGCCTTTGAATGCACTCTCCCATTTGAGCCTCACAACAATCCCATAAGGAACATAGTGTAATATTATTCCCATTTTGTGGAGGAAAGTTAGGGAGGTACCCAATGTCACACAAGGTGAAAAAGATGGAATCAGATCTTAAGCTCAGGATTTTGACCTTAAATCTAGTATCCTTATCCTTTTTCCATACTACTCTAAGATTGATCTTTTTTTTTTTTGATTAGGCAATAGGGTTAAGTGACTTGCCCAGGGTCACACAGCTAGTAAGTATTATGTGTCTGAGGCTGGATTTGAACTCAGGTTCTCCTGAATCCAGGGCCAGTGCTGTATCCACTAAGCCACCTAGCTGCCCCTAAGATTGATCTTCTTAAAGCACTACTTTGGTTATTTCATCTCCTACTAGACGACTTTGAGAGTCTCATTACCTTCTAAAATCCATATTCTTTTTTTTCCCTTTTGGATGAGGCATTGGGGTTATGTGACTTGCCCAGGGTCACACAGCTAGTAACTGTTAAGTGTCTGAGGCCGAATTTGAACGCAGGTCCTCCGGTGCTCTATCCACTTCACCACCTAGGTCAGGATCCTTTACCATTATAGTTCTAGCCTGCATTTTTGATCTTATGTCCTGCAATTCCCTCATGGAGAATTGAATTTAGCAAAATCCTACTTAGTTTAAATGCCACTTCCTTAATGAAGGTATGAGACTTGAGCTGGTTTCTAAGGAGTGAATAGTAATGGATAAGCTGGAAATAGGGTAGAGAGTAGAGCTAGTTTGGGAACATAAATAAAAGCATGGCAGCCAGAATAAGCACAGTTTATTTAGGAGACAGTGAAAACATCTCCCTTGGAACATGGGATAGGTGTTGAACTGTATGCTGCCTTGGGTGAAGTGCAGGAAGATATGACTGGTTTTAGATAATGGCACCAAATTAGGCAAAGTCCTGAAATTCAATTCAACTAGCAGTTACTAAGTGCCTGAAATATGCAAGATGCTATACTAGGCTCTGGAGAAATGATGACAAAGTGAAACAGTCTTTGTTCTCAGAGTGCTTACATTCTGTATTGCAGGAAAACCATATGAAGAGGGAGCATGAGGAAGTGGACAGAGTGTTGGATTTGTAGTCAAGAGGACTGGGTATAAATTACTTCTGGGTGTGACCCTGAGCAAATCACTTTATCTCTCTGAGAGTAAGTCTCTTCATCTGCAGAGTGAGTGGTTGGACTTGATGACCTCTAAGGCCCCTTACAACCCTGAATCTGTGATCCCATGTGTATACTTACACTTTCTCCATTATAGGATTATTTCGTATATGGGATCAAAAATTTAGAGGCCCTCTGGTAGATTGTAGAAAGGTAAACTAAAAGGTGGGAGACTATGAGCTATATATATGAAAAAAATAGAAAAATAAGATCAATGATTTGAATATGCAATTTTTAAAACTTAAAAAAAATCCGTAATAAGCACAAAAAGGGGCATCTTTAAAATTATTGGAGAAAGAGAAAAATGAGCAAAAAAACTAGAAACAAAATTAAAACCTTTTTAAAAAACTACTTACAAAGTTGATAAACCTGGAACCAGTATAATCTAAATAAAGAGGAGAAAAAACCAAATTACCAAAATAAAAGATGAGCAAGGCAAAATCACAAGTGAGAACAAAAAAGATGATCAAAACCTACTATGCACAATTATATACTGGCAAAACTACAAATCTAAAAGAAATGTAGGATCATCCACAACAATATAAAATATCCAAATTAATTCATAACTAAAATAAAGATCTTAGGATTTTAAATAACTCAGTCCTAGAAAATGAAATTGTACAAGCCATAAAGGAATTACCAAAAGGGAAAAAATCCTGGTCCAGATTTGTAGGTGAATTCCTCAAATATTTGAAGAATAACTTTCATGCCACACAAATTATCCTCAAAAACTGAGAAAGAAAATATTCAAACTTCTTTTATGAGACAGATACAGTCATAATACCTAAACTATTCAATCCAATAAGCAATGTTCTAGGCATTGTGTTAAGAACTGGAAGTATGATTCTTTTTCATGTTGTTTATCCTTTATTTTCTTTTTTATAAGTTATTTAAAATTAACTTATTTTGATTTATCAACAATCTCTTCCATAAGCTTTTGAGTTTTAAATTTTTCTCCCCTTCCTTTTCTATCTTCCTCCCCAAGATGGCATGCAATCTGATATAGGCTATACATATACATTCCTATTAAACATATTTTCACATTAGTGATGTTGTAAGAATTAGAACCAATAGGAGGAACCACCAGAAAGAGCAAACAAAGCACAACAGAAGAAAAAAAAAGCAAATAGTATGCTTCAATCTGCATTCAAAATTCCATAGCTTTTTCTTTGGATGTGGATAGCATTTTCCATCATGAGGCCTTTGGAGATGTCTTAGATCCTTGTATTGCTGAGAAGGGTTAAGTCTATCAATATTAGTACCTAACTGATTATGTTATTCCCTTCTTGAGCCAAATCTGATGAGAGTAAGGTTCAAACAATGCTCATCTCCCTCCCTTCTTTCCCTCTGCTGTAATAGGTTTTTGTGCCTTTTCCTGTAATGTAATTTACGCTTGTCTGTCTCCTCCTTTCCTTTTCTCTCATACATTTTCTTAGTTAGACCCACTTGATTAGATCTTTTTTTTTATCATTACATCAAAGTCAACTTATACCCACCCTCTTTATGCTATATACCCCTTTAACATGGTGTAATAATAATACAGTTCTCAAGGGTTACAAGTGCCATCTTCCTTTGTAGGGATGTAAACAGTTTGCCCTTATTAATAACATGTTGTTTCTTTCTGTCCTGTTTACCTTTTTATGTCTCTCTTGAGTCTTGTATTTGAAGATCAAATTTTCTGTTGAGCTCTGGTCTTTTTATCAGGAAGGTTTGGAAGTCTCCTATTTCATTGAATATCTCTCTCCACCCCTGAAAGATCATGCTCATTTTTGCTGGGTAGGTGATCCTTGGTTGTAATCCAAGCTCCTTTGCCTTATGGAATATCATATTCCATGCCCTATGGTCTTTTCACGTAGAAGCTGCAAGGTCCTGTATAATCCTGACTGTGGTTCCATGATATTTTAGTTGTTTCTTTCTGGTGGCTTGCAGTATTTTCTCTTTGACCTGGTAATTTTGGAATTTGGCTACTATATTCCTTGGCATTTTCAATTTGGGATCTCTTTCAGGAGGTGATTGGTGGATTCTTTCTATGGCTATTTTACCCTCTAGTTCTAGGACCTCAGGGCAGTTTTCCTTTATGATTTCCTGAAAGATACTGTCCAGGCTCTTTTTTTCAAGTAGACCAATAATTTTTAAATTGTCTCTTCTGGATCGATTTTCCTGGGAATATGATTAACAAAAAGAAAGACAATTCCTGCCCTCAAGGAGCTTACATTCTAATGAAGAGAGACCAGCAAAAAGAAGTATGAAAAGGCATGAAGTATCCAGTGTGGGAACATCTTGTTCAGTGGAGTTAAAACTAGGCAGGGCAGGAGATGCAAAACCAAGTGATCTGAAAGCCTACTTTCTGCCCTCTATAAAGGAAGGCATTGGGAGGAGTTTGGTACCCCATTTTCTAGCCCTCCAATCAGAGGGGAGAGGAGGCTGAGGGAAGGATGAAGCAAAGAAAGAAAATTATAGAATAATATCATAAGTAAACATTAATGTGAAATTATTTAAATAAAATTCTAATTTAAAAATGATGACCTTATATACAAAGAAATATTTGCTATAACCAAGTTGCATAAATACTAGGGACTCAAGAATTTTTCAATGTTAGGACAACTAATTAGGACAACTAACTATTAGTACAACTAGTTGGGACTAACATAAATAATCATATTTAAAATAAAAATACCTCAATCTTAATTATTTTGGATTCAGAAAAGGCCTTTGGCAAAATATAAGTCCCATATGCTTAAACGAAACCCGCCCTACAAAACACATATATATGTATGTGTGTGTATGTAATTGTAAGATATAATAAATTTTGAATTGCTAACAATTTATGAAATTATGAAATGGGGCAGGCATGCCTAATATCTAAAACAAAATGCTAACATTATATAAAATGAGGAAACACTAGAAGGTTTCTCAATAAATATCTGGGTGACAAAAGGATGACCCTTTCCTGTTGTTGGTCTTAGTTCTAGAAATGTTGGCAATAGCAGTTAGGCAACAAAAGGTATATATAATGGTAAAGAGACAAAATTATCCCTGTTTTATTTAATTTAATAGTATTTTATTTTTTCCAATTACAAGTAAAGACAACTTCCTTTTTTTTTTTAGTTTTCAACATTCACTTCCATAAGATTTTGAGTTCCAAGTTTTCTTCCCATCTCTCCCCTTCCCACACTCCAAGACAGTGTGCAATTTGATATAGGCTTTACATATACATTCATATTGAACCTATTTTCACATTAGTCATGTTGTAAAGAAGAACTAGAACAAATAGAAGAAACCACAAGAAAGAAGAAACAAAAAGGAAAAGAGAGAGAAAGAGCAAATAATATGCTTTAATCTGCATTCAGACTCCACAGTTCTTTTCCTGGATGTGAACAGCATTTTCCATCATGAGTCCTTTGGAGTTGCCTTGGATCCTTGCATTGCTAAGAAGAGATGAGTTTATCAAAGTTAGTCCTCGCACATTGTGGCTGTTACTATGTACAATGTTCTGCTGGTTCTGCATCACTCAGCATCAGTCATTACAAATCTTTCCAGGTTTGTCTGAAGTCTGCCTGCTCATCATTTCTTATAGCACAATAGTATTCCATTATATTCATATACCACAACTTGTTCAGCCATTCCCCAATTGACGGGCATCTCCTCAATTTCTAATTCTTTGCCACCCTAAAGAGATCTGCTATAAATATTTTTGTACGTGTAGGTTCTTATCCCTTTTTTTAAATGAATTATCCCTATTTGAAAAGAAATACTATTCAAAATAATCTTAAGATGCATAAAATAACTGGAAAGCAATTTTCCAAGACCCAATCAAGACTCATAGAAAAGCAATTTCAAAATATTCTTTAAAGAAATAATGAATGACAAATAATTAGAAGGATTTATAGTGCTCATTTACAGATTTAATGTTATACTAATCAAACCCTCAAAGAGAGAATGGTATAGAGCTAGACAAAATAATAACAAAATTAATTTGTGCTGATATGTCTGGAATGTGAAGGAAAATAATGAAAAGCGGTAGGAATGAAAGAAGACTAGCACTTCCAGACTTTAAATTTTATTATGAAGCAGTTATCATCAAAACTACTTGGCACTATATATTTTTAAGTATATCAGTGAAAAAGACTAGATAAGCAAAAATCAGAAACAATCAAGTTTAATAACCCAGTATTTGATAAACCTGACAACATAAACTATGTGGGGAAGTACTTCCTTTTTGAAAAGAACTGTTGGAAAAACTGGAAACCACTTTGGCAAATTTAAGTTTAGAACATCTTGCACCATAAACCACAATAAGTTCAAAATTAATATAGAATCAGAATGTAAAAAGTCATACTGTAATTTTTTAAAATGAGATTGGGTACCTTACAGTTATATCTAGGGAGAAATTTCTCAACCAAAGAAGGAATATAGAAGATTACAGAAGATAAAATATATAATTTTGACTTTGTGAAGTTTAAAAGCTGTTGCATGAACAAAACCTATGTAGTTAGCATAAGAAGGGGCTTTGCATCAAATATCTCTGACAAGGGTTTGATATCCAAGCTCTATAAGAAACCAGCATAAATATATAAAACAAAGCTACATTCACCCAATGGATAAGGGGTCGAAGTATATGAACAAACATTTTTCAAAAGAATAACTGCAAACTATTAACAACCACATAAAAAATTACAGAGGCATCATGGAACAGTGACTGAAGATCTGATCTTGGAGTCAGGAAGACTTGGGTTCAAGTCTTGTCTCATATATACATACATACATATATATATATATATATATATATATATGTATATATATATATATATATATATGCTGGGTATACAACCCTGGGCCAGTCACTTAACTTCTCTGTGTCCCAAGCAGACTCTGAAACTAGTTTCAGAATAATTACCAGCTACATTGATACAGAGATATTCTGGGGGACACCCTTGTTCTTGTTCAGTCATTTTTCAGATGTGTCTGACTCTTTGTGACCCTATTTGGGGTTTTCTTGGCAGAGATACTGGAGTAGTTTGCCATTTTCTTTTCTGGCTCATTTTACAGATGAGGAAACTGAGGCAAACAGAATTAAGGGGCTTGCTCAAGGTCACACAGCTACTAAGTATCTGAGGCCAGATTTGAACTCAGGAAGATGAGTCTTCCTAACTTCAGGCCTGGCCCTCTGTCTACTGTGTCACCTAGCTGTATCCAAGCCAGGGATTTAGAATGGGGTTAGAATGCAATGAAGCATTCATAAACCATAAAATTGGCTAATAAAAAAACCCAACTTTATTGATAACAGTAGATTAAAACAATATAATTTGCAAAGTTAAAAAAGATACTGACCCATAAAATACTACTCCCCTTTACAACGATAATCATCACAACAACCAACCATGCTCAATGAGGAAAATGTTTCCCTCTGGGCAGTAGGAGCTTTACTAAAACCCTAGACAACAATTCCTCTTAGGCTTGTTTTATATATTACGTAATGAGGAAGCCAAAAATCCTGGCCTCCTCAAGGGATCAGCCCAACTTACATAAAACTGGTGTTGTTACCATAAGGGGGTTTCCTTACTGGGAATTCCCTACTCTAGAGAAATCACAGGTCCAGACCAAGAACAAAACAAATGAAATCCCTTTAAAAACCAAGATAGTTCCTAGAAGTGCATGGAATACAAAACAAAATGATTAACAATGTTAAATATGGGAGGAAGAGAGAAATAAAAAGATTGTTCCAAATCACTAATGTAAATCAAAACAAAGGTGAGGTTTCATCTCTCATATCCAACAAATTGACAAAATGACAGAAGAGGGAAATCATATTGGTGAGGCTGAATGAAAACCGGCACAAAAACTCACTGTGAATTGACCCAATCATTCTGGAAAACAATTTGGAATTATGCTAAAAAAAAAAAGTGACTAAAATGTACTTTGACCCAGAGATCCCACTGATAGTCATGTACCCCAAAGAGACCAGAGATAAAAAGAAAGGTCTCATATACATCACAATATTAGAGCAGTACTTTCGGTGTTAGCAAAGAACTTGAAATAAAGAAGGTGCTTATTTATTGGGGAAAGGCTAAACAAATTGTGTTGCATGAATGTAATGGCATATTACTAAAAGAAAATGATAAATATGAAGAATTAGAGAAGCATAAGAGTTATGTTAATGAGAAAAATATAAATGGTAACAATAATAACAGCAATAACAAAGCCAAATGCTATGTAATTAAAAATGAACAAGCTTGTCCCTATAGAAGGTTTAAGAAAATGTGTCTCTTTCCATTTGTTGTAAAGGTGAGGGACTATACATATAAAATATTGCATGTACTGTCAGACATAATCAATGTTTTGGTTAGTTTTGCTAAACTGTTTTCCCTTCCCCCTTTCTTTAATCTTTAAAAAAAATTTTTTTAATGTAAGAGATGACTAGCTGGATAGAGGAGGAGAAAGGATATATTTGGAAATTGTTGAGTCATTTCAGTCATGTCTAACTCTTTGTAGCCACCTCTGGGGTTTTCTTTCACTCCACCTTCTTGGCTCTGCCATCCCCAGATACCCTCTGGGATTTTCTTGACAAAGATAATGGAGTAGTTTGCTATTTCCTTCTGCTCATTTTACAGATGAGGAACTGAGGCAAACAGGGTTAAGTGACTTGCCCAGGGTCACACAGCTATTATGTGTCTGGCCACTTACCCAATCCAGGGATTTAGACTGGGGTTAGAATGCAATGAGGCATTCATAGACCGTAAAATTGGCTAATAAAAAACCCAACTTTACTGATGACAATAGATTAAAAGTATATGATTTGTAGAGTTAAAGAAGATACTGACCCATAAAATACTACTCTCCTTTACATCGATAATCATCACAACAACCAATCATGCTCGATAAAGAAAATATTTCCCTTTGGGCAGTAGGATTTGAACGCAGGTACTCCTGACTTTAGCCTGGTGCTCTCTATCCACTGTGCCACCTAACATTACTATGGTGTAAAAACAAAAGGCATTTATAAAAGTGAGATGAAACTTTGTGAAGCTTCTTGTGGGGATACTTAATTCCCTTTGTCACTGGTGGCCTGGGTCCTAAAAGGGCAGCTATCGCCCCACCCCCTGAGGTTTTAGAAATAACCCCATGCGACAAAGAATTTCTAATGAAGTCCTTTACAAGTCCCCACCAATGTGCTTCCCGTTCTCATCAGTAGGCCAGACTTCAATTCACTTTCATAAAAGGTATTTCTCAAGTTAGCATGGTAAGAAGAGTTGGTACAAAACACTTCCCCCAACAGTGTGAGGCACACTCTCCCACAAATACAAAGATGTTCACAGGAGAATGGCTTTAATTGTAGAGAACATACACATTCTCACAACTCCTGGTTACTGGAAGTCCTTTCTTTAGTCGATAGTGGTCATTCCTCAGGTACAAGGTGTTATGCTCCTTGAAACTTCTTGGCTTTCTGTGTCCATATTTGTCTGTGTTTATCCTCAATAGGTCCTTTTCTGTTCACAGTACAATGTATTGTCTTCTCACAGTCTGATCTCTCAAATGACAAAATTTTTATATATATAAATAAAGACAGGAGATCATTGGTAGCCTTTGAGAAAGCCAGTTCATTTTTGAAATGGTGGGTTTTATTTGTTTATTTTTAGGCAATTGGGGTTAAATGACTTGCCCAAGGTCACACAGCTAGTAAATGTCAAATGTTTGGTCTGAGGCTGGATTTGAACTCAGGTCCTCCTGACTTCAGGGTCTGTGCCACCTAGCTGCCCCAAAATGGTGGGTTTTGAAACAACATTGCAATGGTTGGGGGGGACGGGTGGGGAGGAGGAGTTTGAGAAGCTTTATCCTCAGTTTCTCAAATTTTCACACAAATGTGTAACTTTATAAAGTACAGTGATAGTCTGCTATCCCTTGTCAGACTTGTTTCTTTTGAACATGGCATTTCTTCCCATTGCCATATTCTATTTAGGAGAATTGCACCAAATCTCAGTGAGACCTATGAGATTATTCTTATTACTTCATATTTAAATTCCAATTTTGCCACCCATTGCCCATGCCATACTGTGTATTGGTATACAGAAGTGTAAGACCATAAGTATTATTCTGAATTATCTTCTCTATTGTCCCAAAATTATTGGGCATTTTCTCTACTGCTGTGTTATTTTATAGTTATTTTTCTTTCTCACTCTCAAATTTCCATTTAAAATCCTTCTAACCAGATTGCCAGGTTGGGATTGTTCTCTCTCTCTCTCTCTCTCTCTCTCTCTCTCTCTCTCTCTCTCTCTCTCTCTCCCACACACACACACACACACACACACACACACACACGTACATTTCCCCCCTATCTGCATAAGAGACCCCCCACCCAAAAAAACCAGAATAAATATCACATTACTTGCCAGACACCCACGGAATGATACATTGTGGTCACACTAACCAAATTCTTCACTAAAAGACTTTCCATGCATATAGCTACTTCTTTCGCTTGAATAAATCATATAACTTTTAACAGGAAACTTTTTTAAAAACCCTACCTTTTTTTCCCCCAAGTCTTTCAGTTACCTGCTCAGGAATCAAGTCATTCAAGAAACATTTTAGTTTTTTTCTGGCTGTATCACTTTTCCCCACACTAATGAGCATTGGTGGGTATTAGTCAACGGACTAGATAAGTGTTGATAGACTTTTTCATGTCTTGAATAAATTTGTCAGGAAGACAAGGTGTTTTCCAACTGGCCATGTCAATTCTGCTCCATACTCCTTCAAAGTAAGTCACCATTATACATCTCTTCCTCTTGGCATTTATAATAGAATTCCTTACAGTTCTGTGAAACATGGAGTGTTGGTCTGGCTTCAGTGACACATAATTTCTCCTATTTTCCCTTTGTGTTGTGCAAATTCTTCCATTTACTAAACTCTTGATTCTACTTTCAATTGTCACCTACCTATTCCAAATCTCTCTTCTTTCTGACTGTTTTGCTGGATGCTTCCTCCCATTCTGTGGTCTGGACTTGCAACCTATGGAATGAAAAAACACTGAACTGGGAGACAGAAGCCTTAGGTTCACATTTCAGCTCTGCCACTTAGTAGCCTTGTGACTTTAATCACAAATTACTTAAACCACTCACCTAACTTCTTGGAGCTTGTTTCCTCATCTATCATGGAGGTAATAAATATTTTGCTTTACCTGTTCACAGAGTAGAGGAAAATAAACTTTAAACTTCTATACTGTATAGTATAAACCTTAAAGTAGCATATATATAAATTATTATTCCTATTTTTCCACTTTAGTCCAACTCTAATGCCTCTTGGAGCAATGAGTACATGTTCTCAGATTCTACCAAAGAGGGTAAGCCCTAAGAAATAAGTCAGAAAGACTTCAGATGTGGACCTAGTGATAGCCTGCATGTCTGTTGTCTGAGGACAGATCTACTCAAGTTCAATTTTCAATAATGACTCATGGCTCCCAATAATGGCTCCCAAGTAACTTTTTTTTTTAACCTCAGCAGCTCCCAAAGACCTATTAAGGCATGGAGAACTCCCTGAAGTATAGCTTAATCAGAAAGTGGAGCTCATCAGTGGGGGCAGGGAGGCTCAAGAGCTTGTTTTTGATTGGATAAAGGCACAAATCCAAACATCTGATAATGAGTCAGCCCTGCCCCATAGAAAGAGGTAGAACTGAGAAGGATGGTGACCTTTTTGAGAACCACAGAAAACAGCACTTACTCAGAACTTGTACCCATAAGAGTATGGGCAAACCACCTGGCAAATCATGATGTCCAGAACTGAGATCGTTTTTATTAACCAGGATAAATGACAAATTCTTCAGCCTGGCATTAAAAGCCCCCTCCAATCTGGTTCCAACCTACTTTTTCAGCCTTATTTCATGCTACTCTCCTTCACACATTCTACATTGTAGCAAAACTGGAATACTAGCTATTTTCTGAAGTTTACTTTCCATCTCCTGCATCCTTTCATTTACAGAAGTACTTCATGCATCAAATGTACTCCCTCTTCTCCATCTGTCAGAATCCTTGTTTTCCTTCCAGCCTCATTTCAGGTACTGATTCTTTCCAGAAGCCTTCCATAATCCACCCAGTTATTGGTGATTTCTCCTTCCTCAAATTACCTTATATTGACCTATGTACATGTTTTATCTATAACAAAATGTAAGCTACTTGAGGGAAGGAACTTTTTTTTTGTCTTTTTATTCACTACACCTCAGTGTCTTAGTCACAACGTTTGCTGATTTGAATTGAATTGAAGCTTTACACACTCTCCAAGGCAGGTAGGTGGCACAGTGGAAAGAGCACAGGGCCTGGAGTCAGAAAGACTGAGTTCAAATCTAGCCTCAGACACCTGTTAGCTATGTGTCCCTGGGCAAGTCACTTCACCCTGTTTGCCTCAGTTTCCTCATCTGTAAAATAAGCTGGAGAAGGAAATAACAAACCACTCCAGTATCTTTACCAGGAAAACCTCAAACAAGCTCACAAAGAGTCAGACACAACTAAAATGACTGCAATAACAACATACTATACAATTCTCTGGAACAGTTTGCTTTAATCTTAGTACCTTCCAAGGTCTCATGTTGAATTGTGTCCTTTGTGACTTCCCCTGGAAACTTTTCTTGGAAACTACCAGTATAAACTACTTGCCATATCATTTCTTTACTAGTTACAGGATTGTGTGATGTGTTTCAGGACGATTTTAACTGTTGTTAGAGCCAAAGGGTTAGGATGCTTGCCCTTTTCCTTCTCTGCTAAAGGGCACCTTTTAGCTCTGGGCCCATGCACAAAGTGGACGAGGTTCAATCCTAGAATTATAGGATCATAGATTTAGAACTAAAAGTGACCTCAGAAGCCAATTTATTAATTTTATAGATGAGGAAACTGAGAGAAAGAGAAGTTAAATAACTTGGTCCAGGTTACACAGCTGGCAAGCGCCAGGGGCAGGATTTAAACCCAAATCTTCTTAACTCCAACTCCATTAAGCCTGACTTCCTAAGAGAAAGGTCAGTCTCCATGTTCTTTCACTCCTTGGTTCATTTCATCTCCACTGTGGCACAGAGGGGAAATACTTAAAGTTTAAGAATGACTTACATCGAGGATTTCCCCAAAGGGTGAGGGGTAATAGAAAGGTATTAACTGTATGATATAAATCAGATATAAGACAGCTATTTGTTTCCTCTACACAAAATAACCTTTAAGCCCACCATTACAGAAAAACCTTAAAGTAACTAGTAACTTCTGTTATGCTCCCCCAGGAGGTTGAGACTTAAAACCATTGAAATATAAACCACTTGGCAAGACTGTTGAATAGCATTTTGCATTTCGCCTCAGCTCTGCAATGTCCACACAATTCCATCCAGATCCACGTGTTTTGTCAAACCCCGCGAGGCACAGAGCTCCTTCCGCTGTCTGTGACATGCTCTCCAATGCCGTAATCCTGCCAACCAGCAGTTAACTCTGACAAATGGATCCAAGATCTCCGAACTCTGGAACTCACAAAGTTGCCTTTAAGCCCGGACGGGTCTCTCTCAAAATTGGTGTTCATTCACCTGTGTTCAGGAAGGAACGTCAAGTAGAAGACACAGCCAGAGGCCCAGGCTCAACCTTACCTAGTTGAAACTCTAATTCTGCTCTAGCTGCCAAGTAGGAAGTCATTGTTAGAAATAGGCTCGACACCAAAAATTTAGCATCAAGAAAACTTATTATAAAGAAAGTCCGGAGGATTTAGACGTCTCTGGCCAGGAGGGGCGGGCCCTGAGTGCAAGGGCAAGTGTGCTTTTATGCACTGGAACTCAGTGTGAAACCTCCCAGGCTGGGATTGGTCCATCCCTTCCCAGGTTACACCTTTCCTTACATGTTTCCCCTTGATAAGCTCAAGTATGTTCCCCCTCCCTTGGTCATACGTCCCATGACTCGTTAATGAGGCTCTAATTCTGTGCGGGGTGTGTCAGATAATAGTAATGAAGCAAGAACACTAAACATTTTTCAGGTGTCCTCAGGTTGACCCTAACTGGTCTGAGCTGGCTTGACCCTTATCTTGATTTTGGGGTCTTTATGGAACCATCAGCTTACTTTTTCTTGGCTAAGCCCGAGCCCACCTACAATGTACTACTTCCTGGAGCTGTTGTTCTTTAAATCTCTGCATTATTCTCCCTGTGGAAACGTCAGCCCTTCTAACTCTAACATCATCGTGCTACTAGGGTGAGGAAGGGGATGATATTTCTTCTCACCCCTTAGGAGCACTCACTGCTTGCTACATAGAGCGTTGAAGGAAGCAGAAAGGGCCAAAGTCATCTGCATTCTTTAACTGATACTGCACCCTGTCCCCATGCTGCTATCATAGGAAAGAGGGAAACTGAAGGGATCACCCAGGGTTTGCTGGGTCATGGCAATGTATCAAGTCCTTTCCGCACTGAACCATCACGTGTGGTTGGCCTGAAGCAGACAGGGTAAATGAATGCTGCCTTTGAAACAGCTTGGCCATTCCTATTTTTTCCCTCTTGATGTTAAGGTCTTCTAATTGTGCTTGGTATTAGTCTCCCCCAATAAGATTACAAGCTCAAAGGGCAGGTATCCTCCTTTCTATTTCCTTTTATTTTCACAGAATAAGGCAGAGGTTTGGGCACACAATAACTATTCTTTAAGTAATCGGAGGGCTGAATTGAATTTCCCAAGGCAATATAATGTCTAGAGTTGTCAGTAACCATCTAGGAAAATGCTGTGGTAATGTTCCATTGTGCACCCAGAGCCTTAGTTCTCCAGACATGGGATGAATCTCCTGGGGACATTTCTGAGAACCTCTTCAGGCTTCTGATACAGTACTGCGTACCTTTGTTTCAATCTCCTCTGGTTCCTGAGAAGGGAGGAGAGAAAGAGAGTCATGTAATCTATACCTCAATACTTGAAGAATTCATAATTCAATCACTGAGTGTACTTCATTTATTAGTGATAATAGATACACAATGTCTATGACCAGGCTGTACTTGAAATATTTCCAGCTTGTTGAAGCCTTCTGACATAACCCAGAGACTTGATGGGGGTGGGGAGACCAGGGCTTTGTTCTAGGGAACTCAAAGTTAGATATCACTTACATTCCAAAACCACTAAGCTTAGCATCTAGTTGGCATAAATAATTTGTTAAATTAGGGAGCTACCAGATGGCAGCTTCCTTACCCAGGTGGGTTCCTTTATGGCCCAGCCATCCCCAACTGTCAGAGAAAGTGTCCTAGGATCTCTGACCCACAACTGAATTTGTCTTAAAAAGTTAATTTGAAGGGATTTTTTTTCTACTTTTCCCAGGTACCCTAAATTACTCTGGCATAGCTTGAGAATCATTTCCCAGCTGTAATGAGCCACCTGAGAAGGACTTGTGTAGAAAGAAATAAACATTATTTTAGACTTTTAGAACTAAAAGAGTACCTAGACCAAGTCCCTTTCTTTGTTTCACAGATGAAAAAACTAAGGCAGAGTCAAGGGACTCTTCCAAGTTCACACCTCAGAGTGCACCTTTTCAAGGATAGCTCCTAGTCTGTGCCTGGGGATCTGTAGAAGGAACTGCAGCTTCGTTTGCTCAGAGGTCAAGCTTGAATTTGCAGCTTTTCTGTCCATGAACAGGAAACCTTGGACCTTATCTGCCCAGAGCTCGTTGTTTGGAGGGAGGAGGCACTTGGCTGCTTCTGGAAAGTAGCCATGTGATTGGGCAAGAGCTCTCCCAGGGTGGAATGTAGGGTTGGAACACCGCTAGGCCTGTGTTCTCAGTCCTTTGACTGGATGATTCCTTAGCAACCATCCCCACCCCCCCCACCCCCCGCCCATTCAGGATGCTCTCTCCCTATCCTAATCAATTAACAAGAATTTCTTAATTACTGTGTGATAGGCACAGGAGCTACAAAAGTGAGACAAATCCCTGCCCTTTGTAGTCTACTGGGGAGATACATGTTCACAGAGAAGTAAATACAAGATATGTACAAGATTTTAGAGGTTCATTGACACATAAAGGATTCTGGAAAGACTTTAAGCTGAGCCCTGAAAAAAAAAAGAACTTCTAAAAAGTGGAGGCAAGGAGGGAGAATAAACATGGAACTATGCAAAGGCTCTGAGATGGGAGATAAATATGGTGAGCAAGGAACAGCAAATAAGCCCATTTGTCTAGAACTTCAAGTGCATGACGGAATAATATGTAATCAGCCTGGAAATAAAGGCTGGAGCCAAACAGAGGCCTGTATAGTTCCCATTAGAAGAAATTAATTTTAGAAGCCCTCAACCTTTGGGCTGGTACCTCTGAAGGGTTAGGGGTATCTTTCACTAATGCTTTGACCTAGAGTCTCCCTTCCAGTATCTCTCCCCACTCACTCCCCACTACTGTCAATGGCCAGTGACTAGCACTCTACTTCCATTTACCCAGTTAATATTGATTGGCACATGTCCATGTAGGAACCTATAGAGTAGAGTCCATGGCTATAACCAAGCAGCACATGGCAGATAACTCTGCAGCTTACAGCTATTCAGAATTACTAACTCACATGACAACAACAGTCTGTGGACTTTGAGCAAAGCATCACTGAAGTTCACCTTTCACTGAAATTGGACACTCATCCCACGGTCCAGCCATGCCAGGAGCCAATGTGATCCTTTCTCTCCCTCTCCACCCCTACGCCCAACTCTAGTCCCTAACATGTTGTTACTTTCTGTCTAGGATAATTGCTATAGTTGGGAAATTTGGTCTAGGTTTCCAAGTCATGGCCCTAAAGGGACTTTCCTCCAGGGAACAGGTGTCATTGTCCTTAGGGCAGGGAGAGGAAGTACTGGTCACCCAATCCATTTCCTGAATAGTTCAAGGAATATGCTGCAGTAAACAGTGAGCTCACACATTCTTAGTCATGTGATGCCTAATAGTAACATTTGCTTTATTTTCTCCCGTTCTGGGTACCTTGGAGCTTCAGAACAGTGGAATTGCACAGAGCTAAGCTGTATAACCACTTAGAGATGTCTAGAACCTTCTAGTTTATCACCATTTGATCCCCAAACAATGTACTTGAACTTAAATAGTAAGCCATCAAAATAAGGAAGGAATCTGGCCAACTGAATAATAAAAGCACTTCCTCTTGAGATGCTTCAAGAATTCCACATCATAGAAGGAATTTCCCCAAACTTTCAGGAGGGATTGAGGACAGGTAAAGAGGACTAGAAGAGACACTTGACTCTTGTTATCAAAGGCTGGTAAAGATGTGGCTAAACTTCTTGATTAGGGTAGATATCAATTCTGGGTTCCCAGGGACTGGTGTTCCAGGGTAGTTGCAAGTCATCTGCACTCTGAAAGATTGTGAGGAGACTGGAATTGGTGTGATTCTTACATCTCCTTGTCTTTCCTTTGCTACCACGTCTTACCTTCTATACTGTGTCCCTGGCTGCCACTCTGTAGTACTCAGAGAACTGCCTGGCCCAGATGTGCTCCACCTGTGGCTCTGATCCCTGTGAATCTGCATGAAAAACCAGAACTTTCAGAGACACCGAAGAAGTCTCAGTCAACATTTTTCTGTCCAAAGTCTGTTTAGGAGTTCCAGGTGACCTACTTGGTCTTTAGGAAGCCTGCACTAGTGCAGAAGGCCGTGGCTTTTTGGGGTCCTTTGATTGTCTTAGTAAAGTTGAGAAATAGATAGTGGTTTACGTGGATTCTTTTGTGGACCCTGAGACCTTCAGGACCGAGGTAGATAAGTTCATGGAGGAATACATGAAGATAGCTGCAGATGATGCCAGATGAGGAAGGCTGGGTAAAGATGACTTGAAAAGGCTGGTGCCCAGCCTCCTCTAGTCAGAGGCCCACAGCCTGCAGGAGAAAGAGAAATGGAAGCCCGGAAAGAGTTGCAAAACTTCTTTGATGTTTGGCAACTCTGGGAGGTCAAGATGGAGCACTTGGCAGAAGTTTGAGAACAAGCAGAGAACTGCTCTGATGTAGGCTCAGTGCAAGTTTTGTCCATCCTGAATTATGGCAGTCAGTATTCATTGAGGAGGGAGGGACCAGTGGCCATTCTCTCCTATCTACTGGCACCAGGAAGGAAGCAGGCTGGCACAGAGGGAGAGGAGAGAGAGTAGAGCTCTTGGCACCTGGCTCTGACCAGGTCCCCTTACAGTATTCAGGGACCCCAGCTTTCTGGGGTCTCCCCATCTCCTTAGCTGCATATGCCCACACTTGCCTCTGTTTAGGCACAGTATAAAGTAGTTGGGAAGGAGGGTGGGAGGCAGTGGTCATTTTCCTTAGGATAGACAGCCTCACTGCCACTTTTCAGGGAACCTTGGGTTCAAAAGGAACCACACCTCATTCCCCACCTACAGCCTGTTGAGTATTAACCAAATCTGATTCTGAGGGGTCTAGTCTATCCACTTATGATAAAAGCAGATCCCCCTCCATTCAGCCCAGCCCAGTGTATTAAGTTGACTTTCCTAATCAGAATTATTTTCCTAAAAAAAGTGACAATCATTTTCTACTTTCCCTTGCTTGTCTTTCTCAGAGTGATGCCTCCAAGCAGAATGTGTTATTTCTTTAAAGTTATTTGTTGGACAATTGTGTTTATAGTATCAATCAGTCAACTAATATTTATTGAACTCCTACTATGTGCCAGACACTGTACTAATCGCTGGGGATACAAAAGTAAGGCAAAAAACAGACCCTTCTCTCTAGGACCTTGCAGCCTACTGGGGCAAACAATATGCAAACAGCTATGTACAAATAAAGTACACACAGAATAAGTGGGAGAGAATCAGCAGAGGGGAAGGCACTAGCATTCAGAGGAATCTGGACCAGCTTCTTGCAGACGGGTGGAATCTGGGCCTAGAAGGAAGCCAGGGAAGGTAGGAAGCTGGTGACTATTCTCTGGCCTCACTCCTCCAGAGCAAAGCAAGCCACCTATCGCTCTAATGCTTCGAAGGGTACGATTACAGGATTAGGTCATTTTCTTGAATGTTATAATCACCCATTCCAGGGTGTTCCTCTCCTACTGTTAGCTAGCAGTAACTAGCACCCCAGTTCCATCTGGCCAATGAACAGTGATTACCTTTTACAAAAGGGTGTATACTTCACAGACACAGCAAGAACACAAGTGCAAATACTCTCCCCCAGTACTTGGGGGCATGCTCTCCACTACACCACATAAGTCCCAGAGGAAAATGGGCTAAGACTTGATGTGATGTCTACATAGTATTGGTTCCACCAAGTTTACTTCCAACCATGTCACTGCTGCAGATGAGTCCTTGCCTCGGCTACTACGGAGCTGTGTCCCAAAAGCCATTCATTGATCCTTGGGGCATCATAGCTGGCTGGAGCATATAGCTGCAAAACAGGAAATATGCTCTACTCTCAGACCCCCAGATCCAATTTCCTCCACCTAAAATGAAAGAACATATACCAAGGGAAAGAATTGGGCCAGATGTTGGCTTCAGATGGCAAGGGCCCACGGCCTCTTTTTCTTACAGCATCATCTCTCTTCTCTCACCAGAACTGCCTGGCAGGGAGAAGTCAAATCAATATGATGGCAAGGTTCTGGTCAGCTAGTGACTTTTGCATAACCCCCTGATTCAATTACAGCCATCGACTCTGGGCAAGTCACCTAACGTCTGTTTGTCTTAGTTTCCTCATCTGCAAAATAGGAATAATAATAGCTTCTATGTCCCAGATTTGTTGTGAAGGTCAAATGAAATATTTATAAAGTGGTTAACATAGTGCTTGGCATATGCCAGGTACTTAATAAATGCTTGTTTCCACCCTTTTGTTCAGTTGCTCAAAAAGGCCTCTCTTCGTCAAGTGCTTAACAGACCAGAACCGGTTACAGAATGTGCAAGCATTCTCAAAAATTTATGTGGGTGTTGTAGTAGTCAAGCACTGTGAGTATGCTTATAAAGACCAGACTCACTGGCTAATCCCTCATTAGATATTGCTATTCTCCAAACTAAAATTTAATACCCCTTCCCCCTTTTCCAAAATTCTAGGTGTCTAAAAAATTTTTTACCCTTTACACTGGCTAATTAATTCACATTTACTGTCAGAGACACTGATGCCTTAATGGGAAAATAGGTTATCTTTTTTTTTTTTTAATTCTGCATAGCTATGTTGCATGTGCTTGTCTTTATTTTTAAAAATATTTTATTTTTTCCCAATTACATGTAAAAGCAATTTTTAACATAACTTTTAAAAAACTTTTGAGTTCCCTCCCTCCTTCTCCTTCCCCCTCCCTAAGACAGTAAGCAATTTGATATAGGTTATATGTGTATAGACATGTAAAAATATATTTCCATAATAACCATGTTGTGAAAGAAATACAGACAAAAAAACCTCATAAAAAAGATTAAATGAAAAATAGTATGCTCCAATCTACATTCAGACTATCAAGTCTTTCTCTGGATATCATGTTTTTAAATTGTTTTAAAGAGTTTAATAGTGACACATGTGAGTGAAAGGATTGCATTTCTCTTGAAGATCTGAGCCTCCAGGATGGACCTGAACTTCCTGGAACTTCAATTCCAATGAGATGGTGTGTCTATGGAGCAGGAAGATGACATCGAGTGGGCAATGGGGACTTCTAGGAAGGAGGGGGTATCATAAATACAAGTTAATTAGGGCAGCACTTGGTACAGTAATGGAGGCATCAGGGCTAGGGCTATTCTGAGGAGTGTCTGAGGTGTTTAGGAAGGACTAACACCTCTAATGTGAGGGCTTGCTGAGCCCTTTTCGGGGCTACTCATCTCGCTTTAGAGTCTACTGTCACCTAACTCTCACTGATGGCTCCAAGAAGCTGCAGCACATGCAGCTGGCACACCCCATAAAACCATCTCAGCAGACAGGCTAAACCAGGCTGAAGGTAAAGGACAGGCCTCAAACCTGGCAGTGAGTTGGGGGATGTCTATATCCAGCATGTGAAGAACTTTCCCCAGGAGAATGGGTGGATGAGAACAATTTGTTCCATGAAAGCAGCTGAAGCAGGCCCTGGGGAGTGCTTGGAGCTCGGTCAGACATGAAGACCCCAAAGTTATCCACTGTATCCTGGGCTATCACCCGTTGTCCTGACTTTTGTTTTGCCACTGGATTTCAATCACTAGAAGAGAGAGTGAGGTTGATGACTTTGTGAAACTCTGCCTTACTTAAATCCAATTCACTTGAAAGTCAAGACACCATCCTGGGATGTCATTGGTCCTCTTCTCTCCTACAGTGAATAGAGAATGCGCGAAGTGGCAGGTAATCTAAGTGGAGATTCAGACATTGTAGGAATAAGTTTTCCCAACCTTCAGTCTGACTGCGTGAGGAATATTTTTCATGCCTTCTCTAAACCAGAGTGATAACTCTCAGAGGAAAATTTTTTCCCTGCTATTTGTTCAGGTATAATAATAATAGATTATATTTATATAATGTTTTAAAGTTTGTAAAGCCTTTTACATTGTATATATTTGTCAAACTTTAGAGCTGGAAGGGATCTTAGAAGACAGCTAGTATAATCTCCCTTCATTTTAGAGACAATCTATTAAGCACCTACCATTTGCCAACTAGGTGGTACAATAGATAGAGTGCCAGGCCTGGACTCAGGAAAACCTGCGTTCAAATCCAGCCTTAGATATTTTAACTAGCTGTGTGACCTTGGGCAAGTTATTTAACTTCTGCCTCAGTTTCCTCAACTGTAAAATGGGGATAATAAGTGCAACTACTTCACAAGGTTGTGAGAATCAAATGAGATCAAATATTTGTAAAAGTGCTTAATACAGTGTATGGCACATAGTAGGTGCTATAAATGATAGCTATTATTATCGTAGTTATTATAGTCCTTCATGGCCATTAGTATTTATTTATAATGGAAGAACGTTTTTTGAGTTTTCCTTTCATACATATGAGATACCAGGAGAGAAGATTGTACCCCTGTCTTTGTGTTTATTTAAGCATGAGCTATCTTCTATTCTCTCAAGAATAGAGAGAGAGAAAACAGATGGGTCCCCAGTCAGTGTTTTATGGAAACAGAAATTAATTTAGTTAAGATGAAAATTTAACATCTATTAATGTTTCTTAAAGTGGTTGCTAACTGATTCTCTTCCATAACAGCTCAGAAAGAAACATGGAAATTTCCTTAAGCATTATTTCAAAGAAGAAGCTCTGACTTTCACAATGATTTGATTCCGAAGAAAGGGGGGGGGAAAGGAACATTTTTTTCCTGCCCCATTTGTAACTGAGCACGTAGATCATGATATTCCTGATTAAGTTCCATGGCCAAAGTCAGTCATGAGGCAACTTTCAACGTCCATGAGATTTATTGAAGCCATATATTCTTTCAGTGATAGGGCAATGGTTGTCACTTTCTAAGTGGTCACTAGTTTAATCCATCACCTCCATTCTATGGTAAGCAAGACCTCTTTATATCCTCTACTCTTTGAGTAAGTTTTTCTTCCTTCTCCTGGTGCTGAAATCTGAGACTCCCTTGTTGACACTATAATCTCTTGGAACCAAGTCCAATAGAAGCTGATCTTTCTCCTATTTCTTTGACTACCAGAGGTTCAGGAAGATGCAGCAAATACTTTATTTCCTACTGCCACTTCAAGACCATCACCATGACTTGGTAATTTCTCCTCTTTAGAAAGCTATGCCATCTACTTATATCATGCTCAATCCATTCAAAGGGCTGCTATCGATCAACTTCTAGGTCATTTTCCCACCTTCTTCAGTGACTTCAGTCCTCAGTTTTCTTCTCTACTCTGTCACCCTTAATGACTTCCTCCTTCACCCCTTTTCAAACCCTGCTGGAAGCTGGAAGAAGTTATAAAACTGTGGTGAGTGGTTTCTCCACAAATTTATGTTGCTTATTCTCAACTGGGCCCTCACTGTAACAAGGCAATTCTACTACTCCTCCATACTTGATGCTCCATCCTATTCACCACAGTAGCTGTTCTAAATTATTTCACCTCTCCTCAGGCCTCGTCCTTCCACCCTCTCAGGTGAGAACCTCAGATAATATTTCACTGAAAATACTGGGGCCATTGTCAGAGAGTTCTCTCTTCTCTCTTCTTTGTTTCACATTCCTCTGACATTATGTCACACCATACCTCCTTTGCTCCAGTCTTTGATGATGAAGTGGCCCTTCTCCTTGCCAAGGCCAACCCCTCTACCTGCACTCTTGATTCTGTCCTTTCCATGTTCACCAATGAATTGCGTCCACAATCATCCTCACTGTTCCTCTAGTATTCAATATCTCCCTCTCTATTTGGTCCTTCCCTGCTGTCTACAAACATGCCCTTGTCTCCTTTATCCTTTAAAAAAAACACACTTGATGTTACCTTCCCAACTAAGCAATCATCCTATTTGTCTTTCCCCCTCCTCACCCCATCCCTGCCCCAATCTTTCTCAGCTAAATTCCTTGAAAAAACTATCTATATCCAGTGCTTCCACTTCCTCTCTCTTTCTCATATAAACCCACTACAATCTGGCTTCCACATTCATCACTGAACTAAAACTGCTTTCCCCAAAGTTACCAAGGATCTCTTTTCTTTTTCTCTTTCAATTTTTTTTTATTCTGACATCAATGAGCACCAATTAAAATAAGTACTTTTATGTAGACAGAACAGAAAAAGAGGATTGTATTGTGAATATCTATATCTATATATATAGCTTGTTTTTTCTTTTTTAAGTGTATGATAAATTAAACATGTAACTTTTAAAGCTGTCCTGCTTGTCTATGATTCCTTCTGGCCTTCCTTCTGTTTGCTTTTAAGCATTGAAAAAAAAAAGCTTCAATGATTCTCTTTTGTATTTCTTACTTTTTTGGGGGGGCACCCCTAACACTAGCCCATCTCTTGCTCCTAACTGCCCTCCTGACTGGGTTATGGGACCTGGACTCTTAAAAGGAAAAGTCCATGTCTCTAGAAACAATACAATTCCTGAATTTTCCCATGCATTCCAGCAGCCCAGATCACTGACCCACCCCAGACTATTTGATCACCTAATTAGTTTACTTGACATTCCTTTCACTGTTGCACTTGGAGCCATCCCAGACTACTTGCATATACTCACCACTCCTCAGTCCCACCTAGATCTTATTTAACATTCCTTTCTCTGTCTTACTTGGCACCCCCCAGACTAATCCCATCCATATCCTTTCACTATTCCTTTTGTATATAAACTGTAGTCTTACCCCCATTAAGTTGCAGGTTCCCAAAGAATCTCCCTGCCTTATTAGGATTATAATAAACTTTGTCACTTGAATGGAAGAAGTTTCAGTGCATAAATTAATTTCCCAAACCTCATCACTTCCATTTGCAAGAAGAAAGAGAAATAAAATCTTTGTAACAAATAAATGTAGTCCCACAAAACAAATTCTCTCAACTAATAAGAGGAATTAATTGCTAAAACTTATGGCCTTTTCTCAGTCTTCATACTTTTTGACCTCTCTGAAGCTTTAAATAATAATCACCTTCTCATATTCTCTCATCTGCTGGCTTTCATGACATTAATCTCTACTAGTTCTCCTTTTACCTATTTGACTGCTCCTTCTCAGTCCTTAGCTGTATCTTCATCCATGTCATGCCTGATAACTGGTAGGTGTCCCACATGACTCTGTTCTGGGACTTCTCTTTTCTATGCTATCTCTTAGCTCATTAGCTTCTAGGGGTTCAGTGAACAGTTCTATATAGATGATTCCTACATCTATATATATCTAGCCCATAATCTGTCTGTAATGTATATTTGAGACTGGATATACCATAGGCATGTTTAACTCAACATGTCCAAAACAGAACTCATTATCTTCCCCACCCAAACACTCCCCTTTTCCCAACTTCCCTATTACTTACGGTTGGCATCAAGATGGCCAAGTTTAAATTCAGCTTAAGACATTTACTAGCTATATGACTCTGGGCAAGTTGCTTAACCTCATCTGCCTCAGTTTCCTCAACTCTAAAATGGGGATAATAATAGCATCTACTTCTCAGGGTTGTTATGAGGATTAAATGAGATAATATTTGTAAAGCTCTAAGTGTAATGCCTGGAACATAGTAGGCACTTAATAAACGCTTGTTCCCTTCTCGTGATAGGTTTTACATTGACTAAATTCATGATAAGATAATTTCCTCAATAAGATGGATAATAGCATCCTTATCTTACAATTAGGGGTAGCTAGGTGGCACAGTGGAAAGAGTGCCAGGCCTGGAATCAGGAAGACTCATTTTCCTGAATTCAAACCCAGCCTCAGATACTTATTTAGCCGTGTGACTCAAGACAAGTCACTTCACTCTATTTGCTTCAGTTTTCTCATCTGCAAAATGGGCTAGAGAAGGAAATAGCAAACCGCTCCAGTATCTTTGTCAAGAAAACCCCAAATGGGGCCAAGAAAACCCCAAATGGAGTCATGAAGAGTCAGACATAACTGAAAATGACTGAACAACAAAAACCTTATTATTTATACTTCTTCAAATCTAGAAAATTCATGTATCAAATATAATTTTCTTGGAACCCCTTTTATTTCCAAAATTATTTTGAAAACCATTTTTTTTGAAAAAACTTTTATTTATTTGAAACTATTTCCTTATACACAAATAATCTTGTCAGTTCATCTTATACAGTTACAGGTTGTATTCTACCAACAGAAAGTAAAGTCCTTGAGGACAAAGATTTTTTTTGTTTGTTCTCTTGGTGTCCCTAGTGCCCAGAACAGTGCCTAATATATAACAAGTGTTTAATTAATGCTTATTGGGTTGGATTACTTGCTGAGTGAGAGAAATTATTATTTCTCTCTCATATTAAAAGCCAATTATTAAAATTAAGGAGACCCAAGTTTTTTTTCCCTGTCCTATGTCATCTAATCTCTCAAGGACAGAGAAGATAGGATTAACATTCTCTTCATTCTGAGTATTGCTACTCCACCCAACTGATCAGACTTCTAATCTAAGGTGAAATTTCTGGCTCATGCTTGAGTGGGGTTTAGATTGGGGGGGGGGTGTAAAGTAGAAGTAAATGACATAATCAAAGCTCATTAGAATAGGTCCATCTCCTTATTGTAACATTTATTTTCTTCCATTATTTGTTAGCCAATCAGAGTTGATTGCCACCCTCTGGAACACCCACTTTTCCAAGACCATGTAAGCCTTGAGCCTGCCACCATGAAGAGTCTTTGTCATTCAAGAGTACTACTGACCTCTTTTACTAAAATGCTAGATTATTAATGTGTGGGGTACAAAGACCCTTACCAACAAATCAGAGACTCAGAGATATTAGCAAGAGAATAGTTTGTTTTTTGGCTTTCTGGAGAAAGGGCTCCCTCAGAGGACCCAAAAGATGGCGGCCAACTGAAGAGAGCAGAAGTGTGTTCAGCTCAGCAGATTATATAGATCCCAACACAATCCCCCACCCACACACTGGCTCTTCTTTCTATTGGCTGGGCTTTGGAGCTCACAGTCTAGGTGTCAAAGACAATCTTCCTATCCCATTAGCTGGGAGGCAGGCTCACATTCTAGGCACAAAAATTCAAAGACAAAGAACAAGAAAACAGGGTATAGCCAATCCAAACATACATGTCCTTATTTAGTAAACCTGATGCCTAACGTAGCAGTGGCATGGTGATCAGGAGGGGGTTTAGGTCTGAATTCCCATGAGTTAGGTAACTCCTAGAAAACCGAAATTTACTGCAATTTCCCCTCCCTAACCCCCTTCCTCCTTATCCCAGAGACAAGAGAAGGCAGGAAACTAAGAGCAAGCAGTTCAGGTTGGGGGCAGGGCTTATTTTTTCTGTTATGTGCTTAAAAACAGGCTCTGAGTGGGGGAGAGTTTTGAAAGCAACAATCAAGAAATATTAACAAAAGCTGAGGACACAGCTCAAAACTGGCGAGAGCTCAACATTTCTAACCATCCCTAGCCACCCAACCATACTCTATTGTCATTTTCCTGTCATACCTCCCTCATACACCTTAGTTAGTCCTCTAGCTCCCAGCCTGAGGCTGTCCTGTCCTCACTGGTGAAAGCTAACTGTATCTAGCTAGCCTCAATCACTTTACTATGCTTTACTTACAGCTTGCTGCTTTGCCCTTCAGCTGCTATGCATGTGCCTTCCCACTACCACTTTCTACCCCTTGCTCTGGGGAAAGTAATCAAAATCAAGATTACCATTAAGTCTGGAAAGAGCATGTCACTCAATTGCCCTTTTATACATCAACGGTCAACCATCTCTGATTTCTATACCAAAACAGGCTCCCCTGCCCACTGCTCACTGCTCCTCACTCCTCTATACCTATTGTCTCTCCCATTAGAAGGTAATCTCTCTGAGTTGGAAAGGACTATCTCTGTATTTGTATCCTCACTGCTTAGCTCACCATTGGCCCACAGTAAATGCTTAATAAATGCTTTATCCATTTACCCATTCAAGGCAAAATCATTTAATGAAATAGAACAGTAAAAAAAAATCATTGAAACATTCTCCCATAAACATAGGTCACATTTTCCCACAAATATATATATATATATATATACACTGTCAATGGGGAAAGTGAGTGTGCATAGGGATTATGCATGATGGAGCAAGAACGCCTACAAATAGGGAATTTATGTAGAAGAGTAGTTCATACCCAGTAAAGAATATATTTTGCAGATGTTTTGTGATGTTCCCAGGCCTGGTTGTTAATGAGTGAGTTACCTCTGATGGGTTGATTGTTCCACTGGGCTTGCTAGGCCTGCTTCTCATTGGGCATGACAGTGTCTTTGCTGGGCTTGCCCTTAGTGAAGCATAAAAATAATAACAATAGCTAACATTTATTTGTTATATATAACAAATATAACATATAACAATATATAATAATATAACAAATATATTTGATCTTCACAAAAACCCTGGGAGTTGTTATCCCCATTTTTATTAAGCCCATTTTTACAGATAAGGTAACTGAGGCAAACAGAGGTTGAGTGACTTGCTCAGGGTCACAGAACTAGCAAATGTCTGAGATTGTAAGCTAGTAAGAGTCTGAGACTGTACTTGAACTAAGGAAGATGAGTCTTCCTGACTCCTGGCCCAGCAACTATCTACTCTACTACCTACCTGCACTATAAGGGTTCTACCTTTCTGGGCTTTCAGTCAGCTAGTGGTTAGTGACCAGAACCAGCCCTGATAAGTGTAGGCAGACTTCTGTTTAGTGATAACTACCACTGGAAGCTAACAAAAGCTGGGCAGAGTGCTCCAGACTAAAATTATATCTAATTACATCCTTTTAACCCTTACATCTGGAATATAGATCAAAGCCATTTACATGTTACAGATAACTACCTTACTTTCTTGGCACATATTAAGCCCTTAAGAAATACTTTATATATCTACTTACACTTGTTACCCTCCCCACTAGATCCTATCAGGTTTACTGTAAATGAATTTGAGCCAGGACCAAAGGTCAGCCAGGAAAAGTTTGTGTACTGCACCCACCTAGCCCACGTTCCTGTCTTTATTATGCACATTTGTCAATAATAAAGTCTAATTGCTTTGGTACAGTACTGTATTTTGGCCAGTAAAAAAAAAAAGAAATATTAGCAAGAGCTACTGATCCCCTGAGGAGGTTTCACTTTTGAGAGATTATCTCTCACATTAATAAAATAACTAATTACCCAGAAATTATGTCTCTCAAACTTTCTTTTTTAAGTTTAAGGATGGTTTTTATTTTTTGAATTTTTGTGTGTGTGTGTGTGAGGCAATCAGGGTTAGGTGACTTGCTTAGGGTCACACAGCTAGTGGCCTGAGGCTAGATTTGAACTCAGGTCCTCCTGACTCTAGGGCTGGTGCTCTATCCATTGGGCCACCTGGATGGCCTTTATTTTTTAAAAAGTCTTTAGGACTACAAATTACAAAGGAAGCAGATCACTACAGTAGAAACCTATTAGATAGATATGTAATATCTATGTACAAAAACTTCATATATATTCCACTCACAAGATTATCATTTATAATGCTCTTCCCTATAAGGCTATTATACTTTCAAATTACATTACACTTCATTTCCTCAAGGTGTATTTTTAATTTTAAATACCAAATTCTTGGTTCTTAATGGCACATGCTAAGATAGGGCATTCAAACTTTTTAAATACCACATGAACTAAGGTAAATATCAAGTTATAGTGTCATTGTGTTGTCCAAACCTCTCCCATTATGTGTTTATTTGGGCCAATTATCCTGTCGCTGGCTGTCCTAGCTGATGCAGGAGCTTCCCTTGCCACTCCAGTAGATATTATAGTACAGACCCCTGTACTTCTCAAAATCATAAGGTCACCTCCAAGCCTGGACATGGCCCTTTTGAGGTTGCTGCTCAGTTACCTGCTCAGGAAAAGAAACAACAGAAGAAAAGGAAGCCAGGGGTTCAGGCACAAACTAGCTGAAGTGAGACCCTTTGCACTAGGTATGTGGGACTCATGCGTGTTACCATTATGCCTGGCTATGGGAATAGGCCAGTTCTCAGGACTTAGCTCAAAACAGGCAAAACAGCAGCAAGAAAGGAAGAAAGGGGGAGGAAGAAGGCCAACGCCTTTTGTATATACACTGCGTCATCAACGCTTTAGCCAATAAGGAGACTCAATCACAGTACAAGTCCCTTAGTGACAACTCACTCATTGCCTGAAGGCCCTGACAAGCTTCCACATGTTCACCTGGAACCAGATCTGGCACCTTTGAGCATGCCCTATGGTGGGAGGGATGGCCTCAAGTAAATATATAAATAAATTGAGCAGAACTGATTTCAAGGTCCATTTCTCCTTTAACTAGCTTCATGACTTGGGACAAGTTACCTACCCTTGAGTTCCTTATAAGTTACTTATTTTGGTTTCCTTATCCTTTCAATCAGGGTAATACCTGTTGTGACTATCTCACAGAGCTATAGTGAATTTCAAATGAGATAATATACATGAAAGTGCTTTATTAACTGTAAATTCAAATGTGAAGAAAAAAAGTTCTTTTTGATGGTTAAGTTTAACCTTTAGAGGCTGTGGCTATTGCAAAACACCATAAATTTCCTGACAAGGTCTTTAACAACAAAGGTTCCTATTTCTTGGTAATTTTCTCCAACATTGATTCCAAGTTTAGGGTAATGAATGACTGAGGTGTGGGTGGCAGGGATGGCTTATGTATAGAAATAAAGATTGGGAATGAAGAATAATACCTATGTTAGTAGTTCCAACATTGACTGAATGTTTAATCCAAGTGAATGATTTGTCCTGAATTTCTGCTCAACTAGAGTTTGCAATAGAGATTAAAAAGATCTTTGAAGATTTTAGCTAGCCAGGAGTAGTGGGATTGGCCTATAATCTGGGCTTCTGGGGAAGATGAGCCAGGTGGTTTGCAGGAACTTGGGTTCTGGGCTAAAACAAGACTAAAGCCAGATTGCACTGAGTCAGGCCCCAATATGATAACCTTCCAAGAGTAGGAAACAGAAAAAGAGTGGGGGTTGGAAACAGAATAGGTAAAAGTTCTAATAATGTTCAGTCAGATAGCTAGCCAGTCAAGAAGCATTTATTAAGTAGTTACTGTATGCCAGGCACTATGTAAAAGGAAGACAAGCATTGGGATCAGGTTGTGAATGTCCAGCACTCCTACCTCTGCCAGATAGGGAGATTCAGAGTCAGAAGCAAAACCACACAAGAAAGATCTTAGCTTTGTTACTTTTATTTTAATAGTACAAAGCAAAAAAAAAAGGATTGGAAATAGAACAGGGAAAGGGAATATAGTACTTATTTCTTAGTACTTATATCATTGAATGACATAGTTTTCATTTGGAGGTAATAACCCCTGATCATTTTATCTTCTTGCTCAAAAACAAAGTTAAGAAAGCAGTTATTATCCAGTAGGTTCACATGAGCACGTGTGGGTCTACAATATAATGAAACATTAAAAATATATATATATATATATATACATATATATATTATAATACAACATAATATAATATTGCTTATATATATACACATATATAAATACATATACATACATACTCAATGTGTGTGTGTATATGTATATGCACACACACATATTGAATAGACCTGTTACTTACTTTTTCAACCAAAGCAGATCACAGAGCACTGAGAAAGTAAATAACTTGCTCAGGGTCAAACAGTGTATGTCAAAGGTAGGAATTGAACCCAGCTTTTCCACACTCCTAGGCCAGATCACTATTCAATGAACTTCTAAACTACACACACACACACATACACACACACACACACCCCTTTAAATTTGGCATGCCTTTTTCTTTTTAGACAATTCCTGTTCTTGAAATGAATTGCTTCCTCATCTTCACTTTTCAGATTCTCTGTCTTTCTTCAAGTTTCAGTGATGTGAAACCTGCTGGGTGCATCCTCCCGTACCCTCTACCCTGTATTATGCTCAGAGCTATAACTAGGATAGAGGTGATTTTGTTGTAGGACACTGAAATTTAGTAAATAATCCCCCCTCACCTCCATCAACTGAATTTGTCTTATTTACTTTTCCTAATACTTACAAACATGAATTACAAAGCTGATTTGACGGTCATTAGTGTTATTTGCCTCGGTATGTTTCTTGTTGCTTGCCATAGTCACAAAATTTCTAGTTATGACGCAGATTATGCTTAGAATCATAGAATACTGGATTTGGAACTTGAAAGAACCTCAATATGAGCACTTTGAGGACAAGCTTTTATCTGATCCCCAAGTACAGTGCTTGGAACATATAAGTTCTTAACAAATGCCTTTTGCATTGAATTGACCTGTTATTCTCCAAAGTAGCTACCTGGGGAGGTTATATACATATTCTAGTGCCATGGTTGTTTTAAACATTTATGGAAACTGCCAAACACGGTCCCAAACCATGTTCAACTCTGGCAGATAAATCAATGACTCTGAGGATTTAGAGAAAGTCATGTCCATTTTGGCTCCAGCTAATATCATCTTCCCATACCTACCCCAACTAGATTCCTAAAATTGGTTATGAGATACTTTTGGCTCCTTCCAAAAAACAAATTTATCCTCAGAAAATGAAGCCCTGCTACCACTGAGGGGATTCAAAAGTCACAGGATTTAAAATCAATACTACCAGAGAAATTTCGAAAACATTTGGAGCAGAGACAGTGTAGGGAAATCCTCACGGTTGGTATTGGCCAAAGGCAGCTGAAAAGTGTCAAGACAAAGGTTTTGACCAGGAATATAGGCAATGGCTCCATCTTCTATTCATAGCCTTTCATTATTGCCTTCAGCTAGACCCAAACTCCACACAAGTCCTGAAAATGTGTTTTACAGATGCAGACTCAGAATTAGGAGTTTTATAGGAATTAAAATAAATTTTCTAGTTTCATATCATTCTTAACTCCATATCATCATAGTCTGAGACTACAGACCTCAAGTCAATACTATTAGAAATGTAGTCAAAAGTTCATATGTAAGCTTAGTTTCTGCTAGCTTTTAAAAATTTTAATTTTTTAAATTCTGAATTTAGTCACTCCCTGAAAAGGAACTTTTCTGTATGCAAAGTAGAACACAAAAAAGATTATATATGAAATCATGAACCTCTTTTTCATACCACTTGTTTTTATAAAAAGTATGTAATAAATTCAGCATATTACTTTCAAAAATGTCTGGACTTCCTTCTGAGCTTCCTTCTGTTTTCCTCCATGTACTTTAAAAAATATTTAAATAGTCTCTCTCTCTTTTCTTTTTATCTTTTTTTCTTTGACACTCCTCCAACCACTCTCGCCTTTGATTAAAAAAAAAACCAACTCCTGGTAACAAATAAGCACAGTCAAACAAAATAAATCCACACCATGGCTATGTCCAAAAATGTTTCTCTTCACACTTTGAGATCACTAGTTCTCTGGGAGGAGATGGGTAACATGCTTCATCATTGAAATTCTGGAAAAATTGGTTAGCAGTTATTTTGATCAAGAGTTCTTAAGTCTTACTTTCTTCTAGGTATTCTTGGAGTCTTTCAAAGTTTTTTTTTTCTTTACAATGTTGTCCTTGTGCAAACTTTTCTTAATTCTGCTCACTTCAATATGGATCAGTTTATACTTCACAGAATTCTCTTCAATCATCCTTTTTATCATTTATTATGGCACAAAAATATTTCAATATAATTATATACTGCAGTTCATTCAGCTATTCCCCAATGATAAGCACATTGTTAAGTTTCCCTATCTGTTCTTTTATTTTTTTTCCTTTTAGCCTCACCTTTAGTATCATAGAGCTTGTTTTGCTGGTAATGATTCCCTCACTAGTATTATTTTCCATCTTAAACCCCATCTCTCCTTCCCAACCTGTCTTCTTGTTGAGTTTGGTCAGTTTCTACACATAATTGAGTGCATAGATGGTATGTGATTCCACATTTCTTTGGTTCAAATAAGAATGAAGTTCCGCCGATGCCTGCTCTCCCTCCTTTTTCCTTCATGTTTGTATGTTCTTTTCATGCACTTCAATTATGAGAAACAGTAAGATTTACCCCCTTCTTCCTTTCTACAATAGTGTATTCCTTTTACCTTCCCATAGCTTAAAACTCACTTCAACCTTTCCATCATCCTCCCACAGTATTTTGTTTTTCTTATTTAACTCTCCCCATACCTTTTTAAAGACATTAAGGTTCTGAAGGGATATTTGTTTCTTCTTCTTTTATTAGAATGTTAGCACTTCATCATCTTATAACCTTTTTCAATTATTCAAAAAATTTACTTTTCTAGGTTTTGCTTGCCTCTTGTGTTTGTAATTCAAAACTACTATTCAGTTCTGATCTTTTCATCAAAAATATTTGAAAGACCTCAATTCCATTAAAAGGTACATTATTTCCCTTGATAGTTCTGAAATAAGATTTACAGGATAGGTTATTCTTGGTTGTAGGCCTATATCTGTTGTCTTTTTGAATATTATATTCTAAGATCTCCTCTCATTTTATACTTGAAACTGCCAGGTCTTGTGCAAGGTTTTATGTGACTCTTCATGTGGTTCCTTGTTATTTGAACACTTTCTTTCTGGATACTTGCAGTATTTTTCTTTGATATGGCAGCTCTGGATTTTTGCTATGACATTCCTGGGACTTTTCTTTTGGGGGTTTCTGTTAGGAGGTGATCAGTGGATTCTTTCTATTTTCACTTAGTTCTCTAGTTCTAATAGATTTGGGCAGTTTTCATTTATGATTTCTTGAAATCTTGTATCCCAACCTTTTTTTTTAAAATTATGATTTTTCAGGGAGTCTGATGATTCTTTTTTTTTTTTTGGTGAGGCAATCAGGGTTTAAGTGACTTGCCCAAAATCACACAGCTAGCAAGTATTATGTGTCTGAGATCAGATTTGAACACAGGTCCTCCCAACTCCAAGGTCAGTGCTCTATCTACTGTGCCACCTAGCTGCCCTGAGTCTGATGATTCTTAAATGATCACTTTTTGGCCTGTTTTCCAGGTCATTTGTTTTTGATAATAGATACTTGCATCTATTTTTCTTTTGATTTAGTTTTATTTCTTGTTGTCTCATAGAATCATTGACCCCCTTTGGTCTACTCTAGTTTTCAAGGGAGGCCATTTCCTCCCTTATAAGTATGGTTCACCAGGTTCTCATCCAAGCTATTAATTCTTTCCTCCAGAGATTTTATTTAATCATTTATCACTTGCTTACTTTCTTCTAGGTATTCTTGGAGTCTATTTTTTTTTTCCTTTTGAGTCTCTGTTTACCATTGTTAAGGAGCTATGTTCTCCCTCTAGGTTGGATTTTTGAGTATCTTTGGATGTATTATAATTCTTTGTAGGGGTCTACATCATCCTTCCAGCCTTAATTCCTGAACTGTGGCTTTGTGCCAGGGCCAGCTTCTGCCTCCAGCTGTGCTTTTGTGTGGGGAGGTTGGGTCATCAGTTTAAACTGACTACTACCACCTCTCAGAGTAAGACCTTCCTGGATCTTTGAGGTTCAGAATCTGGATCTCCAGGGCCCTCTATGGTACTCAGGACAGAGTACTACAGACCCCCAGAACCTACGGTCTTGCAGTGCCCTAGGCCAGGGGAGGAAACCTGTTGGCCTTGAGGTCACATGTGGCCCCCTAGGTCCTCGACTGCAGCCCTTCAACCAGATCCAAACTTCACAGAACAAATTTGTTCCCCACCCCTGCCCTAGGCTGAGGACTGTCACAACAGCAGGCACACTACACTGCTGGTGGCCCTTCTTGGTGGTTTCCAAGATTGGAGCTGTGGGTTTCTTACCACTCTGGGTTTTTCTTGGGAGATCCCTTTCCTCTTGATGCTTCTGGACATAGAGGCTCACAGATTATGCATGTCTCCCACCGCTGTTTGTTGTGCTGGATGTCTACTGAGTTGCCCGCCTGAATGTGGGCACTGACTCTACGCTGACTATCCTATTTTGCCTGAATGCTTCTAGCTGACTTTTTATGCAGATTTGGGGGGGGGAAGAAGTCACTTACCATATTTGTTTATTGGATTTCTTAAGCATTGTTCAACATGGTACTATTGTTAGGTTTTTGCTGGAGTTGAAGCTGGGAAGCCTGCCTCTCTCTCCAGGCAGCCTTCTTGTCTCATAGTGGCCTTGGGATAGCTTTTTAAGCTTGTCCTTCTCAATGGGATGGATCATAGTCCTCAACTACGCACTAAAAGAATGTCAACTAGCCCTTGTATTCTAGCCCCTGCACTTCAGTACATAGCAACGTAGAGCGCAGATGGCTCTGAAGAAACTAAATAACTAAAACCCAGCAGATGGTACTGGAGAGAAGCTTGATGATCAGTGGATACTCCCAGTATAGATGATGAAGAAGAGAGACTCTCTGCCCAGCATATATGACATGCCTAGAGGAAAACAGAGATGTGATGCACAGTACAGCAGTATAATGACATCACCAGAGGACAGATCTGTGTGATCACAAGTATAACTTGCCCTAGCCCTGGCCTGGTATTTCTCTTCCTGTATGGACTCCATGCATGTAGCCTTACCATAAAGACTCCTTGCCTATGCCCCCTCACTCATGGACCTTCTCCATATATGTTTCATCTCTCTCTCTTGTTCTCCCCTTTCTCTCTCTCTCTCTCCCCACCCCCTCACATATGCACATACACATACATTAATGGTTGCTGATACATCTAAGATATGTTTTCTGGGGGACTGGATATGAAGAGGACACCAGATGCCACCACCACATCATCATAATAAGTGTATGAAGCTACCCAAAAGCAGATTTTGAGTAAGCAGCATTCATTTTGATGTAATAAGTATCAAATAAGATCATATGCAAAAATTTTTATAGTCCTAAAAGTAATGTATAATATAGATGCTATTATTAATTTCATTATTATATAATTATTGTTATATTTATTTTATTATTATTTCAAGTTACAGTATATTTATTTAAAAGTCACCTATACAAACACATTATGCATTTTACTTGGCTAGAAGTGAGGGGTGTGTGCTAGCATTGTGTACCTACCTTCATGCAACTTTATTTCACTTTCACCTCAGAAAACCTGCAGAAGTCATCCCTGCCTCAGTGTCCCCCAGCAATCTCCTCTCTAAACAGCTCAATACAAAACACAAATAAACACAGAAGGAAAATGTATTCTTGACAGGCAAGCTGTGTGCTCAAAGATTGTCACTGTTGGAAAATGAGAAAATAAACTACTTAACTCTACAAGTCATTTGGGCTGGATCCGATTATCCATCTGTTAATGCAGTGCTGCCAGTGAGTGTTGCCAATGACAGATTAAGGTCAAAGAAGCAATCACTCCTGGGAGATACCCAGTCTGTCTCTCACAGGCTGTTGTTGCCAGAGGACACTTTTTTTTTTCATGCTTGGAGACATCATTTGCTGTTATTACATACCTTTGTGCTAGAGATATTTTTAGTAATCAGAGGTAGCTGTCTCATCAACAGGCCAAAGCTAGAGATGATGTGGAAATTTAAATGCCTGGTCTTAGCCTGGACTCATTGTATAACAATATAATTACAATAATGAAGGTTAATTAATAATTGATTATTAGGAAGACATATCAGATTTTGGATACTGGACAGATGATGTCAATGGAATTGATGTCATTTCTCAAAAGCCTATACACTACAAGATAAAAGAAAGAGAGGCCCAAAATGAGGTTTAAATCTAGTCACAAAAAGAGAGGGAATTTTTTTCCGCCTAATATTACTTGGCCCCTTGACTTGTTCCTTCTCCCATTTCTAAAACTATGAAAATACATTATCCTCATATGCCTGGTTTTTTGGGGTTTTTTTTTTGGCTAGGCAATGGGGTTAAGTGACTTGCCCAATGTCACATAGCTAGTAAGTGTTATGTGTCTGAGGTCAGATTTCAGCTCAGGTCCTCCTGAATCCAGGGCCGGTGCTCTATCTACAGTGCCACCTAGCTGCCCCTTCATGTGCATATTTTTGCAAATCACAGCTGTATTAGACAAAAAGAATTTACATTGGAAAAATCCTAATTATATGCTTTTAACTTTCCATGTCTTATTCATTACTGTCTTGAGTATTTCTAGGGTAAAAGTTGTTGAAATGCAGTCTCACTGTTGCACAGTACAAGAAAAGGAAGTAGAAGGTCTTTTATCCAGGAAACCACCAGTCATGGTCACCTTCTTTGTTAAAGGCTGATGGTATAAACAGCTTTACAGGTTCCGTATGAGATAATCACTAAGCAGCACTTTCATCAAAGTAGTTTCAAGGTCATTAGATCTTTGATAACTACACCCATGGGAACAGTTTTTAATATGTCTGGATACCATTTGTGCTGTGGATCATACAGTCTGCACTCAACGAATATTAAATTAAGCCTAGTTTTGATGGAATTATTATGTGACAAAGAATAAATGTGCAATTCAATTCAATAAACATCTATTAAGCGATTAATATGTATAAGGCACTATGTTAAGTGTTGCTTCCTGCCCTCAAGAAGCTTACATTCTTCTGGAAGCAAAGTGAGATAAAGGAAGTATTATAACTTACTTAGCAAGTAAAAAGGCGAAGAGAAAAATTGACCCGAGGAAATTCAATCGCTTATTCAGATTTCAAAATAAGCAGAAGAATCTAAGCTCTTTCTCTAGGGATAAATAATGATTGTGACCTCCAAGAGTAAAAGGTCTAGCATAGGGACTGAAAACTACTGCTAGGGCCAGAGGCCCAGTGCCTGCTTTCTGAGGGCCTCAAATTAAGACTGGTTTTTACATTTTAAAATAAAATTTCATTGTATTTAAAAATGTAAAAACCTTTCTTAACTGGAGACTATACAAAAACAAGTAACTGGTCAGATTTGATCCTTTTGATGTAGTTTGTTGACCTTTGGTCTAGAAGGCAGCCAAACCCTGGACATGGTGGGGAAATCCATTATGGTTGTTCTTCTTGCAGTCTCAGATTTGCCCTCTGTTTGGAGCCCATAGCCAGTGGGGTTAAGTTCATGGCTCAAAGATATCTGAGCTTCCATGAAATATAAGCAGGAGTCCAATTAAGTCCCTTTCCATAGCATGAGAGAAACCACTCCAAGGACCAGTAAATTGTGAAATAACTGAATTTAACATTTCAGCCCCTTGCTCCATTTTCCTTTAAATGTTCTCCAGTTGCTTGCCCAACATGACACATTGCACTAAGTAAACCCACCTGTTTGCAGCCTCTACCTTCCAGTGAAATGCACCTTTGAAATTCTGCCACTCATCCTATCTAGTGATTTGGATCCCTGCTCAAGGAAGAGGCTAGAGACCCACTGGCCGGTAATCTGCTTTTGTTAGATAATCCACCAGGAAGTGGTGAGAATTTCTAGGCAGGCCTAATATGGAAAGGGTGTGCAGAGGAAGGACTTCCCTGTGCTACAAAAGAACCCCAGACGATTTGTTTCCTTCCTCTCTCTTGACAGCTGCCTCTTTCCAGTGGGGCAAAAGTTTCTATCTGACAGAATAAACAGTATTGAAACAACTGAATTGCTGCCCTCCAGTAACTTTATTCATTCTGATCCCAAATTGTTTAAATGCTTGAATTAAGGATTTTTACTGCTGAGAGATTGGATGCAGTTGCTAGAACCGCAATCAAACCAAATAGAAATAGATTCTGCACCCCAGTGTGTTAGGGGCCAAACTAAACTAACAGCTCTTGAAGGAAGAATCGCAAACTGTTAATAACAATATGCAGATTCCTACAAATCACTGCTAATAAAAGAAATGCAAATCAAAACATTACTGTGGTTTCACCTCGTAGTTGGCAAAGTGACAGATGACAAAAAATGGAAATAGTCAGTTTTAGAGGCACTGTGGAAAGACAGGAACACCAACCCGTTCTTGGTGAAGCCATTCCATCCTTCAGGGAATAAATTTGGAGTTATGCTAATAAGGTAATTAAAATGACCATACACTTTGACCCAGAGATCTTACTGCTAGGATTGTATGCCAGGGAGGTCAAAGATAGAAAAGTAAAGTCTCATATATATCAGGAGATTCCCCCTCACATGTTAAAGGTACTTAAGCCATGTAGCATACGTGTATAGCTTAAACTGACTCAGGTCTTTCTGAAGATGCTAACAGTTCTAGCTATGAAGCCAAGAGAAAAAGGTTCCTCTGGCACATGATTACTCACTTGGAACCAGTTATAGAATGTCTCTCAATGTTCCACTATCTCCCCAAGACACTTCCCATGCATGTCATAATTCTCCCTGAAGCAAGCTCCCTAGAGTCCCCCGTGGGGAGAAGTTGCATTACCTAAGCAAACTGGTGGGATGTATTCCCATTACACTTGTAACAAGACTACTGAGGTAGCTAGCCCCACGTGCAGCAATGAATATAGGGGAAGGAGATAAAGATAAGGAGAGGAACCCAAGAGCATCCTCCTTAAAGGTTCACAGAGAAAGAGAAACTCCTTTCTCTCTCTCTCTCTAAAGTCTCAGCTTCTGATTTGTAACAATGCTATCTCTGGTCTAGGGGAACGTGACTCACTTCAGATCATAAATCTCTCTCTTTTCTTTTATTTCTCCAGTTTATCACTTTGAACTTCTTTAGAAAAAGGTCTCAGGTAACACTATCAGATTTAGGATTCCTGGGAAGAGCCAATTCCTCAGCCCACACTTCCCCCCTTATCTGTTACATACCCTTATTCCAGTAGGCACTGGATGAATCTACGTCATTATTTCGGACTCTCCTAATTTCTGTCACACACACGACAACTTCTAACAAAGGTTAGTGGCCACTAATACATTTCATAAAACTGAAATTAATAACTGCAAAGGCACAGATAGGGATGTGGGTGTAATACATTGAGGAGGCATAGCCAGCTGCTGCAGAAACCACAGCTTTCCTGCATTCACTCTTTCTACTCACAGAGAAGAAGTAAAGCATGAATTCTAGTAGTGTTGCAATAAGCCACACTTGCCTGCTCTCCAGCTCACAGTCTTTAAAGGTGGTAAGGGTTATGTCATGCCACCTAGTCTGCTCAACTCAGGATTACCTCCTCACAGTACTTCTCCACCCACCCATCCTATAGCATCGTCAAATGGGATGGTTACCACTGTGCTGTCAACAAACACTTTCATAGTGTTTGAAGGGGAGAGCAGTGAAGCATAAATCTGATTCTGCCAAGAGCCATGGGACTTCAGGATGCAGATGACCCAACCTTTTACCTCAGAGTCACAATCAACAAGCATTTATTGATCATCTGCTATGTGACAGGCATTCTAAATGCTAGGGGTACAAAGGCAAAAAAAAAAAGCAGCTTCTGCCCTCAAGGAGCTCAGAACCTAATGACGGAGAAAACGCACAAACAACTATGTATAAATAAGACAGACAGGATAAATTGGAGCTAATGGACAGAGGAAAGGCACTAGCACTAAGGGAGATTCCAGAAAAGCTTCTTGCAGAAGGTAGGATGTGAGCTGGGACTTGAAGTGTAATCTCAGTCCCAAGTCTAGTGGTGTGGGATTCTCTCCTCACTGGTAGAGATCAATGTGACATGCCTGTTTGAAGGAGTGGGGCAGAGCTGGCAAGAAATGGTGGAGAGAACCAGTCTCTAAGATTTTAGACCTGCTTTGACTCGCTTCAAACTCTTGAGTTCTGTAGACTCAAGTGCTTCTGACTTCCAGCTTCAAGAGAGAAGATGGATGATGTCAATCCCACTTCAGATTGCTAAAGGAAAAGACTCTGGGAAGAAGATAACTTGTGGAGAGTGGGCCTCTCCATTATGTCCCTGTCCCCAGCTTGCTGCACTAAGCAGAGGTTCCCAAACTTATTTGGCCTCTTTTTAAAAAAATTACCCAGCACCACTCTGGAAATCTACTTTATTTAACTCTTTAATGGTTTGATGTTTTTTGTGGTTTTTTTTTTGAAATTTGCATCATTTTAAACTACCCCCCAGATCATCCCAGCACCCCACAGGGGACAGTATCGCCCACTTTGGGAACCTATGTGAGACTTTGGAGAATTTCCCCGTGGGTGAGATCTGATACTCTTTCTCTTAGTTGAGCTGAGTTACCTGGCTCTCAATGGGAGAGCTCCTTCACTCTATAGTGTTTGGTATATATTCTCCTATACATACTTTCTCTGATATCTGCTTGCCATCATTTTGGATAAATAGGTTCTCTGCTGCTTGCTGTGTATGTACATTATGGTTTTTTAAATATTTTTTTAAATTTAAATTTTTAATTAATTAATTAATTTTAAATTATCAACCATCACTTCCATAAGCTTTTGAGTTTTAAATTTTTCTCCCCCTCTCTCCACCTCCCTCCCCAAGATGGCACACAATCTCATATAGGCTATACATATACATTCTTATTAAACATATTTTCACATTAGTGATGTCGTAAGTAAGAATTAGAACCAATAGGAGGAAACAAAACACAACAGAAGAAAAAAAATAGCAAATAGTATGCTTCAATCTGCATTCAAACTTCATAGTTCTTTCTTTGGATATGGATAGTATTTTCCATCATGAGGCCTTTGGAGATGTCTTAGATCCTTGTATTGCTGAGAAAGGTTAAGTCTATTAATATTAGTCATCACACAACATGGCTGTTACTGCACAACATTCTTCTGGTTCTGCTCACTTCACTCAGCATCAGACCATACAAGTCTTTCCAGGTTTTTCTGAAGTCAGCCTGTTCATCATTTCTTATAGCACAATAGTATTCCATTACATTCCTATACCACAACTTGTTCAGCCATTTCCCAATTGCTGGGCATCCCCTCAATTTCCAATTCTTTGTCACCACAAAAAGAGCTACTATAGATATTTTTGTACATGTGAGTCCTTTTCCCATTTGTATGATCTCTCTTGGGTAGATAGTCCTAGAAGTGCTATTTCTGGGTCAAAGGGAATGCACATTTTTATGGCCCTTTGGGCATAGTTCCAAATTGTTCTCCAAAATGGTTGGATCATTTCACAACTCCACCAACAATGCATTAGTGTTCCAATTTTCCCACATCTTCGCCAACATTTATCATTTTCCTGTTTTGTCACGTTGGCCAAACTGATAGGTGTGATGTGGTACCTCAGAGTTGCTTTGATTTGCATTTCTCTAATCAATAGTGATTTAGAGCATTTTTTTTCATATGGCTATGGACAGCTTTGATTTTTTCATCTGAGAACTGCCTATTCATAACCTTTGACCATTTATCAATTGGTGAATGACTTGTATTCTTATAAATTTGACTTAATTCTCTATATATTTTAGAAATGATATGTATGTACATTATGGAACTAATATTTGGTAGGAAGGTAGTTAAGTCTTGAATATAAAACTTGAGGTACTGTTTCCCCCATTAATGTAAAAGAAATCAAAATTTAGATTGAACCTGGAAACCACATCCCCTAGACTAATAATATTTAAGATAACAGATAGATATAGTTATAGTCCAGTACCCCCTCTCTCTGAGGAGAGCAGAGAGGCTAAGCTTCTGGCCCCAACATTTTGTTTCTTCTCCAGGCACGAATTAAAGTCTCCTTTATGGAGGGGGGAGGGGAGAAGAGGCCAGAGATGTCTGTTCTGTCTCCCTTTGAGCCACACAACAGCACTTCCATGCTTACATGTGTGAGACAGCCTAGTTAGAGACAGAGAAAGTCAAAAGACATATGAGGAGGGAGAGAATGTCGGGCTCAGGGCACAGCCAGGGAAAATGCTCAGAACTGGGAAATGGAAAATTTTGTTCTAGAAACAGCAAGGAAAATATTGTAACTGTATCCTAGGAAGTGTACAGGGAGAGAGATAAATATGACATAAGAAACCTGCAAAGGCAGGAAGGGGCCAAGTTATGAAAGGCTTTGAATGCCAAACAGAGGATTTTAGACTTCATCCTGGAGGTGATAGGGAGTCAATGGAGTTTATTGATAAAGGGTGGGCACTGACCTTGTCAGACCTGGCCCAATCAGGAAAATCATTTTAATAGCAGATAATATGAAATGGAGACAGACTTGAAGCAGGAAAAACTAGTCCAGTCACGAGGTGAAGAGGGGCTGCACAGGGATGGTGCCAGTGGCAAAGGAAAAGAATGAGATGTGTGTGAAAGCTATTATGAAGGTCAAAACAATGGGACTTAACAACTGAATGGATGTGGGGGGGGGGAGTGAGAGAGAATGAGGAATCAAGAACGACACCTAGGTTTTGTCTTTTTTTTTTTTGCAAGGCGATTAGGGCTAAGTGACTTGCCCAAGGTCACACAGCTAGTCAGTGTCAAGTAAGTGTCTGGTCTGAGACTGCATTTGAACCCAGGTCCTTCTGACTCCAGAGCTGGTGCTCTATCCACTGCGCTGACACCTAGGTTTTGAGTATGGGTGAGTTGGAGGATGGTGGTACCCTCAACAGTAATATGAAGTTAGAAAGTTGGGGAAAGATAATGAGTTCAATTTTGGACATATTGAGCTCAAGATTTCTATGAGATATCTAGTTCTGGATGTTTATTAGATATTTGGAGATTTGAGGCTGAAGGTTTGAAGACAGGTTAGGGAAAGTAAAGGTAGATCTGAAAATCGTCACCATAGAGATGATAATGGAATCCATGGGACCTGATGAGATCAGCAATCAAAATAGTACCGAAGGAGAAGAGAAGAAGGCTCAGGATAGACCCTTGAAGGGATGCTCATAGTTAGTGGATCTGGCTGAAGATCTAGCAAATAAGACTGAGAAGGAGCAGTAGGTTGGGTAGAAAGAGAATCAGGAGAAAATAAAGAGAAGATCATGTCAAGGATAAAAGGGTGATTGACAATATTGAAGGCTCCAGAGAAGTGAAAAAGAATGAGGGTTAAGAAAAGGCCATTAGATTTGGCAAGTAAGAGATCATCGGTAACTTTGGAGAGAACAGTTTTGGTTGAATGAGGTCAGAAGCCAAACCACAGAGAGTTAGGGAAACTGTGAGAAAAAAAGGAAATGGGGACAGAAGACATAAATAACTTTTTTTTAAAGAAACTTTAGCCACAAAAGGAAGGTGAGATATTGGACAAGAGCTAACTAAGATGGATGGATCAAATGAGAGATTTTTGAGATGGAGGAGAGAGACATGGTAGTTTCTAGGCAGTAAGGAAGAAGTCTCCCTCCTTCTTTGACTTCTGATGTTTTTCTCTCCGAATTCCCTTGTTCTATTAATGTAGCTAGCATTTCTAGCACTATATCAAATAGTAATGGTGATCGTAGGCACCCTTGCTTTATCCCTCACCTTATTGGAAAGGACTCTATCTTATTACATATAATGTTGGTTCTTGTTTTCACAAATATACGATTTATACCATGTTAAAGAAGGGTCTATTTATTCCCATCTTTCCTAGTGTTTTTTTTTAACAGAAATGGATACTGTATTTTTGTCAAAAGTTTTTATCTGAAGGGCTGCTAGGTGGTGCAGTGTATAGAGGGCCAGCCCTGAAGTCAGGAGGACCTGAATTCAAATCCAGTCTTAGACCAGACACTTGACACTTACTAGCTGTGTGACTCTGGGCAAGTCACTTAACCCCAATTGCTTAAAAAAAAATCTTTTGAAAAAGTTTTTTTCTGCATCTATTAATATCATATTATTTTTATTGTTCTTAATATGGTCAATTATGTTTCTAGCTTTCCTAATATTGAACCAACCTTGCATTCCTGGTATAAATCCAACCTAGTAATAGTACATAATCTTTATTGTATCTCCCAGAATTCTCTGTGAACACTTCCCAAAGTCTTCACACATAGACCTTTTTTAGGAGTCCTTTTTCTAAAACATCTGTTTCTTGTAAATTCTGGAATGGCTGTACATCATAAGACATGGCTACATATACATATGAAAATATCCATAGCATCACTTTTTATGGTAGTAAAGAAACTTAAAGTAGCTGCCCATCATTTGGGGAATAGCTAAGAAAAATGTGGTACAGGAATATAATGAAATGTTGGGACATGGTAAGAAATTAGTTAATATGAAGAATTCAGAAAAACATGGAAAGACATGATCATACGTGTTCATTTAAGCTCCCATTAGTGAAGTAGAATCGGGAAGATAATATGTACAATGAATCTTATAAAATGACCAACCGTAGTCCCAGAGAGGAGTCAAGAAAAAGAATCTAGCTTCTCTTTATGCAGAGGTAGGGAACTATGGGTATAAAACATCACAGTTGATGAATGTCATTTGGTTTTGCATAACTATTTTTCTTTCTATTAAAATGCTTTGTTACAAGGACTGACTTGATGGGAGAGAGGGGATCATATTTAGTTAATGTTAAAAGAAAAAAGATACCAATAAAAATCATCCAATGGCCCTTAGTTCTAAGTGGTTTTTTGCAAGGTTATTTTCTACAGCATTTGATTTTGTAAATTGCCATTGACCTAAGGACACATAACATTTTTTTTGAGATTTTAAAATGATGATTTCAGCCTTTCACATTATTTTCCTTGAACATTATGTGTATATAATTATAGGAGGAAAGATGGAGTTATAAACTCCATCTTCCCCATGGCCATTAGTTTTCAACATGGATTCTGAGTCCCTCCCATCCATTTCCTTTCCTTGGTGGCTCAGACATGTTAGGAGGGCAATTTACTTAATGATAATCAAAGTCTATTTCTGACCATAGGAACATTAAATAGCTTTAAAGCCAGAACATTTTAATTTTTAAATGTTCCTAAAACTCCAACTGGACAAGTTAGTATTTTCAAATTTGGTATGAAACCCATATATGAAAAGCTTGAAAGAATTTCATCCTTATGGCCAAGCAATAAACTCCTGAAAAAGGAAACATATGGCAAAAATGCTGATGTAGTCATAACTCTCTCTATGCACACAGCATATGGATGATATTGCAGAAATGTTGATTCATCTTTAAGAAAATGCCTGGTAATATCTTTTTATAGCGAAGGATTTTGCTTATTTAGTTCCTGTTTCCTAGCTGTGCAGTAAGTGGCCCAAGGGATAGTCAAAGAATATGGATATAATGGATGAAAATGCTATTCCTCTGACTGTCATTGTCCAGTCATTCAGTTGTGTCTGATTCTTCATGACGCATGGACCATACTGTCCATGGGGTTTCCTTGGCAAAGATACTGATATGTTTTGCCATTTTCTTTTCCAGTGGATTAAGGCAAACAGGTTAAGTGACTTGCCCAGGGTCCCATAGCTAGTAAGTACCTGAGGACAGATTTGAACTAGTTCTTCCTGACTCCAGGAACAGAACTCTATCCACTGAGCCACCTTGCTGCCTCCTATGCCTCTGCTACTCATGTATTATTGTAATGTGGTGACCAGTGGCATTTTGAAACTATTGTCTTAACATCAAATGCTCCTCTTTAGACAGTGAATTATAAGGAGTCCTTGACTCACAAACACTTAAATGTTATGGATTATAAAACAACCCATAATAATGGATTTGGAACTGCATGTTACCACAAGGGTCATCTAATCCAACCCCCTCATTTTTACAGCTGAAGAAATAAAGGCTCAGAAAGGTAAAACGATTTTAAGTTGAGCCATGTTTAGAACACATGTACTTCTCACTCCAAATACAGCACTTTTTCAACCGCTTCAACATTTCAACTGACTCTCTTGAACACTCATGCCCACCTTTCCTCCCACTGCCACCCTGTAAGCCCCACACTAACCTCCCAGTCCCTATCACCAGGGCCTTGCTATTGTCCTGGAGCTTGGGTGGGCCAGCTAAAATCTGACTCTTCTATGGAAATATGTTCACGTGACTACATGGGTGTGCGAGCACACACATACACACACACATACAAATAGGTATAATCTATACCAAATTGCTTCCCTTCTCAATGAGGGGGATGGAAAGGGAGGGGAGAGAATTTGGGACCTAAAATTTTAAAAACAAATATTAAAATTGTTTCTACATGTAATTGGGGAAAATAAAATACTAAATAATTTAAAATCTGACTCTTTTGAAATTGAAGGGAAAGGCATTTCCTGAACAGAACCTTGGAATATAGTTTTCCCCAACACACTTTTATGTACAACAATTAGGTTTATTTTTTAATTAATATTTTCCTGGTGATATTGCACGGCTATGATTATTGAGTTAGTACCATCACCTCCGAAGAATTAAAGTTGAGTACTATCCAAAAGTCCAAAGGGAGAAATGTGGTTGGTGTGATGAAGTCGTAAAACATTATCAAAGAACTAGGAAGGAGATGTTGCAGAAGACCTTGGAAGAGAAAAGTGCCTAGAAAAGGAGGTATGTGTGTATGTGTGTGTGTGGGGAGGGATCCATGTGGGAAGAATGAGGGATAAAAATGCTACATTTAATCATTTGAGTTCAAATGCAGGTTCTGCCACTTAAATATGAGGAAGTCTTCTCTAGGAGAGATATCTAAAGACTTTTGACCTATTGAATCATCCTATTCTGGACATTTTGGGGTACTAGTTTTCCCCCCACATACCTTAGACTCCAGAGGGTCCTCCCACATTCAAAATCCATATCTTGTCTTCTCTTGTTTTATCATTCCCCTCTCTTTTTCTCCTTCTCTCCCTTTGCCTCTTTCTCTTTTTTATGCTTCTCTCTTTTAGAAATCTCTTAGCCAGTCAGGAGTCACATCTTTCAGCACGTGCAGCATCACAGGATTGTCCAACACAACACCAAATCTTCTTGGAAGTGGAGCTACATTTGTTACCCAGGAAACTATAGAAACACAATGATATGTATTATTGATTCCTGGTTCAGGGCTTAGATATTTAAAGTTCTGAAAGGGTGTGGCCAGTTTTCAGCCTAGCTATTCACTTGCCCCTTATGACTCAATCAGAAAGTGGTGTTCATACTCTAAAGAGATCATACTGCAAAGGGATTACCGGGTGTTTAAACTTTGTTACTACACATGGATAACCGTTCAGTCTGTATCCCATGACAACATAAACTGAGCTGGAGGGCAGGGGAAGGAATTCGATCCTTCTTCCTCTGTACAGGCCTGGAGAATAGCCATTACAAAAGCATAGACATAGGATAGGATATTCAATGTGTGAGGAACAGAAAGGATGGTTTGACTGGATTATGGGTTCTAGGATGGGGATCTATGTATAATGAGGCTGAAAACATAGGATAGGACCCTTGTGAAGAGATTTAAAAGCTAAATAGAAGAGTTTATATTTTATCCCAAAGGCAGTAGAAAGCCACTAGATTTGTTGACTAGGATAGTGAGACGATCAGATCTGCCTTTAAGGAAAATCATTTTGGTAGCTGTGTGGAAGATGGATTAGAAAGGGGAGATACTTGAGGCACTGAAACCAATTAGGAGATCATTCAATGGTGTAGGTGAGAGGTGACAAGCACCTGAACTAAGATGATGGCTGTGAGAAGACAGAGTTGGAGGTGAGTGATGTTGCTTAGGTAGAAGTGGCAAGATCTGGCAATTAAATACGAATACTATCTCAATCGACTTTCCTGTGCAATCTCATCTAGATGAGAGGCTGCAGCTGTGTGTAGACTAAGCAGTTGAAAGATAAATAGTCAATCAACCATCCAGTAATTTTACCTATGACATGTCACCTGAATTGACTCAATTTTTTCCCACTGAAGTGACTGAGCTGTCTGGTATTTTTAGCATCATGTAGATATCCCTGAATCAAGCCAATGGGGATACTGAATTTCTGGTGGCATCTCATTTTTAAATTTTCCTCCTCCTTATTACAATCAGGCTAATTTCTTTAGTGTTTCCCACACACTCCATGCTTATTTCTATTTGCATGCTTCTGCTCACCCTGTCACTACTACCTAGAATGCCACCCTCTTTGCCCATACAGCTCCTACTCCTCTGTTTCTTTATCTATAAGATGAGGGGGTTGAATTAGAAGACCCTTCAAACTCTAACTTTTATGATCTTATGAGCCTTCAAGGTTCAGCTCAGGTACCACCTCCTCCCAAAGTGCCAGCATCTCCCTGACAACCTCAGGCAGTGCTGTTCCCTCCCTTCTCTGAATTCCTACAGCACTTGTAATTTGTAGCATCTGGTCCTAAGCTCTCTTGTTGGAGGCTCAGCTCTAAAGCTAATGCACTCAGTTTAGTTTCAGTTTGGGGATGAAATGAGACACAAGTCACAGGACATTTGACAAAAGATTTCTTTTAGCCTAACATAGCAAGAATACAGTGGCACTTAGTTTCAGCTTTGGTAGATATGACCTCCATCACCTCCTTACAGAGATAAGTCTAGTAATGGCTACTCAAGTGGTCTTAGGCACCCACCAAATATGAGACTGCATGTGGCTGGAACTTATTATGCCTTTAGATGATGAGGAAACTGTGTCAGGGAATCTGGGTCAATTAGGTCAAAAAGGGTGAGTGAAAAAGAGGGAAAAACCATTATATAGATGAGTGCTTTTCTTTCTTTTCTTTCTTCTCTCCATATCTCCCTTTCTCTCTTCTTTCCTTCTTTCACAAATATTATCTCATAGCTTTTCTTTCTTTCCTTCCTTCCCTTCTTCCTCCCTCCATACATCCCTTTGTCTTCCTTCCTTTCTTTCCTCCTTTCTTTCTTTTCTTTCTTCCCTTTTTTTTTTTGGCAAGGCAATTGGGGTTAAGTGACTTGCCCAGGGTCACACAGCTAGTGAGTATCATGCATCTGAGGCTACATTTGAACCCATGTCCTCCTGACTCCAGGGCCAGTGCTCTATCCACTGTGCCACCTAGCTGCCTCTCTTTTCTTTCTTCTTTAACAAATATTTTCTCATGTGATCCTCACAACAATCCTGTGAGGACAACTTTGTCTTCTTTTAGGTAAAGCCTGTCCATGTTATAGATGGAAGAAAAAAGGGTACATCAGGGAAATTCTGGTCCTATCACATCTCCTATACTGTTTTCTGGTTGTTTCATAAAAGTTTAATGTGCCCAAGAAGACTGTAAACTTTTCAAGGGCTGGGACTGTCTTATTTCTTTGTTATTTCCCTCAGAACCTAGGGCAAAGAGGGATATCTACTTTTCAACTTGAGATAGTTTATCCTCAGTTACTTTCCTTCAAATCAATTCAAGTCAAATAGACAAGCACTTATTATGTGTTTCTTACATGTCAGGTGCTGTGCTAAGCCCGGGAGATATAAAGAAAAGCAAGCAAACAAAACCTGCCTGCTTTGAAGCACCTCACAGTCTAAGGGGGGGAGACAAGCATATACATATGTACAAACAAGATAAATATTCAGGATAAATTAGATGTGATCTCAGAGGGAAGATAAGATTAGGGAGGACTGGCTTGTTGCATAAAGGTGGATCAGTTATTTATGCTGGTATGGAGAGGGAAACCAGGGAAGATCAAGGAAGACAGCTGCCCACCTTTCTTCAGTGACAGAGAATGATATTACCATTTTTCTGGATCCCTAGGTGCTCCTGAATTTGGTTTGCTCCTGAAATCACTTTTTTTCTTGTCTTTAGTTCAGAGGTCATACCCTCCTTTTCTATGCAGACTCCTATATTCCTTCAGGGCACATGTTCAGAGGGGCAGCTTCTTCAGCTGGGCCTGAATTCCAATAGTATATTTATCACAGGCACTGCAATTCCTAGGGGTGGCTCTTGAGGAGAGTTTGGAAGCATCAGCTAGCACACTGGGACTTGCTTAGTAAGCATCACCTAGATAAAACACATGGTCCCTGGGCTCCAGAAATTGCCCTGACTCCTGGGGAAGTGCCAGGTGTCAATTTTAGTCCATAAAGCCTCTGCAGGATTTAGCTTCTGCCTATTTTCAAGTCTAACTTTTACCTTTCGTCACCTTGTTAACTGATAATAGATGGCAAAGGGAGGGAGGCAAAGAAGAAATAAGAGGAAGGAGACTTGTATGCTGGACAATCCAGGGACGACAATTTGAGAAACAAATTGGAAGGGTCCCTGAAAGGGTGGTGAGGGGGAAGAGTTATAGTGAAATCTATTTGCCTTGCTGGTCCATTTGAATACGAACAGGAGATCTCTAAGACAAGGTGCAGTTGCTGGGACTTTCCCTGAAGGTGGTTGTTTTTGGTGTAACCATCCAGGATTCCTACATCTATAGTAGAGGAAGTGATAAGGGTTGGATCAGCAAGATGACTCAGTATGGTAGGGATATGGGGAACAGAATAAATCCACACTTAAACTCATCAACAGTATTACAGTGTAGAGACAGATTCTCTTGCCCCAATTCCTCAGATGAAGGATATTTTCCAGGCCCTAAAAAATACTTTTCATGGCAAGCATTTTTTATATCTTGCTAAGTACACATGACTATGGGCTTGGGGAAACCCTTAAAGCCAGCCCTGCAAATAAGTACTGTCCCACAGGCCCAGAGATTAAAAAAATAATAAAAATTGAATTTGTTTCCCACAAATAAAAGGAATTACAGTTCTTTTCTAAGCTAATGGGGCATATTGCTATTAAATATTTCAATTTTAAAAGTTAATTACCCTCTTTCCCCACTCACACACTCTGACTACATTTTCTTTTCTTTTAAAAAATTGTAATTAAAGGGGCAGCTAGGTGGCGCAGTGGATAGAGCACCAGCCCTGCAGTCAAGAGGTCCTGAGTTCAACTCTGCCCTCAGACCGAACACTTGACATTACTAGCTGTGTGACCCTGGGCAAGTCACTTAACCCCAATTGCCTAAAAATTAAAAAAAAATTGTAATTAAATAGATTCCTTTTGTTTTGATATTTATGTCACAGTTATTTCTTGATGTACTCCTCCTAATATGCCCAAACTGACCCTTTCTCTCCCACACATTGCAACGCAGAAAGAGAGTTAAGTAGAAACAATTGATACAGGGGTTGGATGGGAGAATGTATGCTCTGTGTGTGTGTGTGTGTGTGTGTGTCCCTGTAGTCCACTGCTTCTCCACTAGTTGAATGGAGCAAGTTCTGTTTCATTATCTGCTCTGGCATGATAATTTTTTTTTCAGTCTCTCAGATTTCACCTTCCTTTTAGTGTTCCTTTCATTTCTATTATTGTAAACAGATTGTTCTTTTTTCAGAGGTGTGGAAAAGCTATCTAGGGTTCTGAAACTCTTTGCTCCTGAAATGGACTGGGAGGTTTATTTAGTGTGTGTGTGTGTGTGTGTGTGTGTGTGTGTGTGTACATATATGTGTGCATGATATATGTGCATATACATATATGTGAACATACATTTATATTGTGTATGTGTGGGTATAGGTATGTATATGTGTGGGTATGGATATATATGTTATATGTGCATGTGTGAATGAATCCAGCTTTTAGCTAATCATGGACAGCGGAAAGCTCCTTAGCAGCCCCAACAAAATGATTTCCTGGCCCAGAAACCTTTATTGCTGTGACACTGATAAGGATAGAAGAACTGCAGCAGTTCTTGGTGACTCAGTAACCACTTTTTTCCTGCTTTGTTCTCTTATTTGTAAGGATCCTGAATGTCTACTTAAAGATCACATCTGAAAACCTACCCAAGAATTACCTTCCTCTGCACCATTCCCATTCCAAAAGCAGATCCAGGAGAGACGTTAGCAGATTTCAGAGAAGGAGCTTGTCATAGTTGGCGCTTTCTATTTGAACAGAAGCGTCTCTATCCTCTGACATTTCTTTAAAGCCGGTTTATATTCATTCATTTATTCAGTCAATAATTCTGTTTACTGGGTACTCATCAACTATACAGACACATAGGAAAGTAGACAGATAGCTAGAACCTTATGCTCAGCACTAAGAGGGTTAGAAAGATGAATGAGATATGCTTCCTGCCTTACTTTAACTGCAAAATCACCAAGTTATAGGCAATATTGCATTACATGCAACCCCACCCCTCATTTTGGGAAGGCAAATAAGGTTAAGGGTAGTTTGTGTTTTTAACTTGGATTTGGTGAAGGGTCAAGAGGGAAATGTTAATTTTCTAGTAAAATTTTTCAGTATACATTTAAAGATACTTTATTGTAACCCTGCTATAACACTTCTTGCTATAGAAATAAATAGAATTCAGTTTAAGATGGGTATGTTTGGAGTCTCATCCAAGAACATTTCATTACTGAGACTTCAAAGGGACAGCATCATAATCTGGACTCCTAAGAACAGAATCAGAATGGAGCTCCTGTGTCCCTTGCATTAGAGCTTGATAGAAAAAAAAGTTTATTTTAATAAATGACCAGAAGAGGAAGTCTACGTTAGTTTCTTCTATTTAAATGTTATTTAGTAAAATTTAAAAGGCAGTCCTCTTGGTGTATCAAACACTAAAGAAAGTTATTTCATTTGAGTCACCAACAGCCAGACAATAGAAATAAATGTATCATCGATTGACTTATTTTAATTTAAATTAGTCATCTTTTAAAAAAAATTTCCTTTATAAGAAACCTTGGACTTTGTTTTCCGTTTTATATTATTTGCAGTTGATATTTCTTGAGAGCACAACATGCTAGCTGCAATTCAGAACCATTCTCTACATCACTGTACTGGAATACAGTTGCCCTAGTTGAGTCGGCTTTCCCATGATAAGCTCTATGTTTGAGATTTAATATGTTGGCTGCTACTATGTCATTAAGCTGATTATTCTGGCTCATCAGGCTGACAGTAAATGCAGACTTTTATTAAAGTAAATTTTAAAAATAGAGAAACAGATTTGAAATAAACAAGATTAAAAGCCAAAGTGTGCAGTTCTAAGTAAATTGTCTTCATTTTAAATGATAAACAGTCAAGGTCAGCCTTGGGCCAAATTGGGAACTAGGTAATCTTTTTATCATCCTCTCACTTTCCTTTCTGAATTTCCTAATTTCTTGTGCTCATTGTCTGCCCCACCCCACCCATTTTCTTTTTTCCCATAAATCAAAAATCTTACTCCTTCACTGGAGCTAATTATAGCTAGAAGTAGGAGAATTAACAATATCAATATTATCTTTTAAGGTATGAATGATTACTAGACTCCCAGAGGTATTTTCATTTTTAAAAAGGATCCCAGAATGAGTCTCTCATTGGTGACATTACAGGTAGTCCAACAAGGTGAAGTGAACAATTTGATGGATGAGGGAGTTATTTTGTTTTGTTTTAGAGAGATGTGTTTCTCCCATAGAGCTCATATAGCAGTCTACTTTACTTATAAGTGAAGCTAGACATATAAAAAGGCAATGGTAATTAGCATAAATTACACTAACTTGCGTCCAACTTTTGTTTCATATTCTATAAGTAGACAAAGCTTATTATATTATTATTATATCATGTACTTACATTATAATTATATTACGTACTTACAGTATTACAGTGGGTGAAAATCATAGCCATTCTGGTGACTTCTTTGTGGAATTGCTTAATTATTTATAAGATGTTTGGCTTTTGTTCACTAAACAGTTCTGTTCTAGGGATACCTTAATTATATGTATAGATCCCTGACGTATGACTTAAAGGGTGCCCTGAGCCAGCATGGGTTCATTAAGAATAAGTTATACTTTAATAGCCTCATCTTTTTTTTTTGTTTAACAAGGTTACTGGATGAATAGATTGTAGGAATGCCATAGATATAGTATGTTTAGATTTCAGCAAAGCATTTGTAAACATATCCAAAGGCCTAAGGTGCTGGAATGCATTCTTCATCTAAAGTGGTCCTAGCTCTGGCCTCAGACCAACCAGGTTCTGAGGGTGTGTGTGGCATCTAGAGGCTAATTCTTTTTTTATCATTGTATTTATGTATTTTTTATTAATTAATTTTGATTTGTCAGCAATCGTTTCCATAAGCTTTTGAGTTTTAAATTTTTCTCCCCCTCCCTCCCCACCTCCCTTCCCAAGATGGTGTGCAATCAGGCTCTACATATACATTCCTATTAAACATATTTTCACATTAGTCATATTGTAAGGAAGAATTAGAACCAATAACAGGAACCACGAGAAAGAGGAAACAAAACAAAACAGAAGGAAAAAAAGAGCAAATAGTATTCTTCAATCTGCATTGAAACTCCACATTTCTTTCTTTGAATGTGGATAGCATTTTCCGTCATGAGACCTTTGGAGATGTCTTAGATCCTTGCATTGCTGAGAAGGGCTAAGTCTATCAAAGTTAGTCACTGCGCAACGTGGCTGTTACTGGTTACAACATTCTCCTGCTTCTGCTCACTTCATTCAGCATCAGTCCATCCAAATTTGTTTGGTTTTTTTCCTCATTGTATTTAGCTCATTAGGGATTAGATTTATCTACTTTCTGGCCAATGAGTAGAAGTAACAGGGAGTGAGATTTCAGCTCAATATAAGGGAAAACTTGCTTACAGTTAGAACCCCAAAATGGAAAAGGCTTCCTCAGGAACACATTTTCTGACTGTGAAGTCCCTTAGGCACAGGCTGAATCACTATTTGCCAGAGGGCTTCAAGTAGGGAGCTGGACTAAGTGATCTTAGCTAGTTTGTTCAAATGGTGGGATTCTATGGTCCAAGTAGTCAGTCTGCTACTATCTCTCTGTGCAGTGGTGGTGGGGATTCCCCGACTATACACTTTTAAGTCTATCTGCATTATTAACATTCTCTTCATCACTTTCTTAAGTGTAGACAATCATCAAAACAATACATCAAGCCCTGGTTTGCTGATTTCCAAGGTATAAACGCTCACACTGGAAATTTAATAATTGATTCTCTCAAGCAGATAGGAGCTGGCTACAGTATATGGGTCCTGTAGCTGTTTCATTACCTGGCAACTGTAACAATCAATAACCTTACATGACAGACAGGATCATTTGATAGATTGGACATAGCCCAGGGATTCCATATGTAAGTATCATCCTTGTTTGGTACAGTCCTATCTTGGAGGGCAGTATCTGTATCTATTTAATTGGCTTGTGAACACGTGTAATATATCACCTCCTACAGATTCAGCAATGCATCAGAGCACAAAAGGATTCTAGCACTTGCATCAAGGTGCTCACAGTCCCCTCACCCTTGTCAAAATTAGGTGAGGGTAGAAAACTCACCAGAGGCAGCTAGATAGTGGACAGAACACTGGGCCTGGACATAGTCAGGAAGACCTGAGTTCACATGTGACCTCAGGCACTTACTAGCTGTGTGACTCTGGGCAAGTCACTTCACCTCTGTTTGTCTTAATTTCCTCAACTGGAGAAGGAAATAGCAAACCACTCCAGCATCTTTGCTGAGAAAACCCTATGGATAGAATGGTCCATGGGGTCACAAAGAGTTAGACAGGACTGAACAACTGAACAACAAGGAAACTTATCATTGCAATAAATGGGTAGAGGATGCAGATTGCAAACAATAAATTGATACTTCATTGATGGTTCTGGTAGCACGCCTACAGATCTCTTGGCCTAGAAACTCTGGCTCAATTCCTAGCTTCCCACTCCCATATCAGTCCTTTAAATTTGATAGCCTATGAAATTCTGGTTTCTGGCAGGCCAGGGCACTGGTTTACACTTCGATTTCAGAGCCCATCTCTCTCCAGGAGGAGACTTCTCCATGTTCTCAGTGATGATCATTGGTACATATCAGTTCCTTTCAGAGGATCTGACCCCAGGGCATAAGAATACTTTGAAGTATTATTGATTACACAAAAAGCCAATAATATTGATCCAAATAATCAAGGTAATTCTGAAGATGAGAAATGTCTAATACTTTCCTTTTGGGAAAAACTTCCTCAATAAAAGTTAATAAGATGGTTTTCTGGCACCATTGCCTGATACATATTGTCAGACTGGTAATATGTTATAAGGCATTTAAAACTCTTCACAATCTGGCTCCAGTCTGTTCCCATGATGATTATACACCACTTCCCCTCACGCACTCTATGTCCCAGCCAAATTGGTCTACTTACCATTTCCACTCCATATCTAACATCCCACCCCCTATCTCTGTGCCTTTTCAAGGGCTATCTCCCACGCCTGGAATGCTTCCTCTCTTGGATATCTGGGAACCTCTAGCACCCCGTGAGGCTTAACTCAAGAGTCACTACCCACAAGAGACCTTTTCCAGTTCCTCAAGTTGTCAGAGTCACCCTCCACCCAAGTTATTTTCTATTTATTTGATGTATATTTTGAGCTTCCTTATTGAGAACATGTTGTTTGTCCCTTTCTCCCTCCTTGAAGGCAGCTAAGTGGTATAGTTTGACAGACTGACAGATCTAAAGTCAAAAAGACCTTGAGTTCTAATCCTTCACCAGACACTTAGTAGCTGTGTCACCCTGGGCAAGTCACTAAAGCTCTCTCAGCCTCAGTTTCCTCCACTGTAAAGTGAGAATAATAACAGCATGGACTTCACAGGGTTCTTGTGAGGATTAAATAAGATAATATACATAAAGAGCTATGCAAATCCCAAAGCACTATATAAATGCCATCCAACGTAATTCTTTGCTTTTGTATCACTAGCACCTAGCACAGTACCTGGTATATAGTAGGTACTTCATAAATGCAAATTGAATTGTCTTGACTTGAAGCTGTGCCCAAGGAGATGGGAGAGAGAGAAAACCTTGTGAAGGGTCCCTGTCCTGTCTAGTCTGCCTGCTTTGGGCAGGATTCTGGTGCACTTATGTGTTATGAGCTGGAGACAATGTCAGGGCCGTGGTTGGGCTACCTACCATGTTCACAAGCTACAGGATCAAGAGCAGAAGTGTGGCCAGGTGATGGTCAGAGGAAGCACAGAGCTTCCTGACAGCTAAGAAGCTGTTTGATGTACTCAAAGTATGTTCTGGCAACATGACTCAGCACAGCCCCCTTTACAGGCCTCTCTATACTCTATACTGCCTAGGTGAGCCAGGTAAGACTGCCACCCCAAGGCAGATGGGGCTCTCTGGCATTGGGTGAGATGAGCTATAATTTGATAATCTGATTGATTTAGGGCTTTGCACTATGACTGGTTTATTACCCACAACAGGGGAATAGGGGTATAATGGAACCTGCTCCTCTGAGCTATTGAGAGCTGATTGTTAAATTGTAAGTGTGAACATTTGCATCTCAGAAAACAGCAAAGTATAAAAATCACGGCTTCATTTATTGTTTTGTTGATTGTCCAGATTTGACAGTGATGGAGAAAATGTTAAGAACGTAGATTGTACCTAAAAATGTGTCATGGGTACATTTTTCTCAAGAAAGGCAGGTGTTAGACATTTACCAGCATACCCTAGAATATAAGTGTAGAGCATACCCTCATTTGAGACACCCCATTAGAGAATTATGATTAGGACACTAAAATGCTTTATTTTAACATGCTAAAGTTGATTGTGGTATAGCAAAAGAAATTCTGGGCTTGGAACGAGATCTTATATGTTTGTAATATACAGATATTCATACATATTTTTATGTACTTATACATGTACGTGCTGTCTCTCCCAATAGAATGTATTTCATAGAGGGCAGAGACTGTTTCATTTTTGTCTTTGTGCCCCCAAGACCTGGCAAATAGTAGGTGCTTAATAAGTGCTTATTTGTTGATTGATGTGGAACTAGATGGCCTTCTTCAAGCTCTAAATTTATGATTTGATGATCCTATTGAGTCCTAGCTCTGCCACTCAGTAACTGTGATCTTGGGCAAGTCCCTTAGCCTCTCTAGGTCTCAGTTTCCTAATCAGTAAAATGATGAGTTTAGACCAGATGACTTTCCAAAATCCCTTCCAAATCTAAATCTACCATTTACTGGTATTCATGGAGGTAACAGTTGAAGTCACAGGAACAGATGCCCTGAATTATGGCTCAGGATTACACATTTTGCTAACTTCTGCTAACAGAAACTATACAAACACCTGTACATTCAGTTAGCCCCATGTGTCACCTCACCTTGGATGAACTGGTCAAGCCTTGGCAGCTGACACCAAATTTGTAATACTACACACATACCATCTGCCAGGCACCCCAATGAGTATTCTGTCTCTTTGGGGAAGACAGCTAGCTCCTATCAAAAATAGTCTCCAAGACATAGTACAGTTCTGTGTGTTCAGGAATCTGTGTGTCAGGAGAGACTATAGGCAAAGTGTTGTTGTTCAGTCATTTCAGCTGTGTCCGACTCTTCTTGACCCATTTGGGGTTTTCTTGGCAAGGTTACTGGAGTGGCTTGCCATTTCCTAATCCAGCTAATTTTACAAATAAGGAAACTGAAGCAAACAGGATTAAGTGACTTGCCCAGGGTCATACAGCTAGGAAATGTCTAAGGCCAGATTTGAACTCAGGTCTTCCTGACCTCAGACCTGTCATTCTATCCACCTCTCCACCTAGCTACCCTAGGCAAAGTGTAGGTGTCCCCATTAAGTAAGTGGTAAGATCCATTTCTTGGCTCAAACTTGAACCTTGAATGAAAGTCCTAGTAGACCAATTTTCTGAAAAAGCTGTAGGATCTCAGATTTGTAAGCGATCTCAGAGACACCCCCAGTACCTATATCTGACCAAGAATACTTTGTACAGTCTACCCAACACACAGTTCATCATTCAGCCTTTGCTGAATAACTCCCAGTAAGGTCAAAGCCACTGTTTCCCAAGGGAATTGACTGTTAGGGAGGTTTTTCCTTATGTCAAGCCTAAATCTTCTCCCCAGTGATCATAGTTCAGGCCTTTGGAATCAGGAAAAACAAGCCTCGCCTCTCTTTTCCATGGCAGCTCTGCTGTTTCAGCCAGACTAGTACCACTGACTAGTTCTGTTCTTTAAAGGGAACAGAGAGTAGCAGAAGCCACAGAATGTGGGCAAAATGGCAGTGACGTCAAAGGGTCTGGGTTTGAATTTTTGACTCTGCTATTTTGTAGCTGTGTGACCTTGGACCAGCCATTGTTCATCATGGAGTCTCAGTTTCCTTATCTGTAAAAACGAATTCACTGGAATAAATGGTCTCTAAGGTCTTGTCTAGCTCTGAATCCAATAAGCTTTCCCTACAGGGGCATATATAGTCTCAACTACTTTGCACTTTTGGCAGACCCCCATTACAAGAAGTTTTCTTTCATTGCCTTTCTCTGTTACAAGTAAGGTTCTGTTGGGTGGGTGGCAAAGTCGGTTTGTCCACAAATGATTGGTATTTTTTTTAAACAAAAGGTAGCAATACAATTTTAAGATTAAAAAAAAAACCCTAAAAATACAGGCAGGACTCTATAAAGTCTCTAACCATTACTCCCTCCCTGCACCCTCCCCTCCCCCCATTATTGCTCATAATCAGCTTTGCTCCAAAATAAAACCAGGAGCCTAAATTCTCAATCACTTGCTCAAGCATTTCACAGACAAAAAAAAAAAAAGAGGAGGATTTGAGTAGGACATGAAAGGGGCTGTGTAAGTACCTGCTTTCTGAAGTAATACAGCCACGGCTGAGCAGTTGCTAATAAACATATTGCCTTTAGGAGAGACCAAACCATTCCCAGAATATAATCAGATGCACCACGAATTGTTGAGCAGGGTGTTCACACGGCAAGAGTACAGTAGTTGACTTCTCTAATCATTGGGAGATGAGGCAGGAAAATGGAAGAATAACCTGAAAATAAATATAATATCATTAGGTTCTTGAATTTCTAACTCTGTGTGTGTGTGTGTGTGTTTACCACTTTATTTAGAAATCTTTTCCAATTATGAGCTAGGGCAACAGCCAAGTGTGGAGAGTCTTATGTGGGTGATTCTTAATTTTCCCCAGAGAGGTTTTCAGAGGAGGAAAAATCATACATCAAGTGAAAAAAATCAAGGAGAGGAGCCAGGGAAGGGGAGAAAAGAACTAGAAAGTCTCACAAAAATCAAGCTTCTTCTGCATCTTCTGAAAGAAGCCTTTCCTCCTCTCCTTGATCTAGTGCCTTCCCTTCTTTTGATTATCTCTAACTCATTCTGCTATGTTTTATTATTGTTAGTAGTTTTTCAATAGCATCTGACTCTTGTGATCCCATTTGGGATTTTCTTGGCAAAGATACTGAAGTGGTTTGCCATTTCTTCCTCTAGCTCAATTTTACAGATGAGGAAACTGAGGCAAATGGGGTTAAGTGACTTGCCCAGGATCGCAGAGGTAGCAAGTGTCTGAGGCCAGATTTGAACTTAGGAAGGTGAGTCTTCCTGACTCCAGGCCCAACACACCACCCACTGAGCCACCTAGCTGCCCCTATCCTGCACTATGCATCTTTGTGCATAGTGGTCTGCATATTGTCTCACCCATTACACTGTGAGCTCCTTGAGAGCAGGAGCTGTCTTTTGCCTTTCTTTGTGTTCCCAGCACTTAGCAAAGTACCTGGTACCTATTAGGTACTCGAGAGTTTATTGAATGACTTTACAAAGTACTGCTATGCTCACATATAGAGACTACAATATATTACATGAAAAATAACACAGGTACCTAGGGTTCTCCTTTTCTTATTTGAGTAAGCAGGAAAAATTAAGTGGTCCAACCAAAATAATATTTCCAGTGGTGGGTGAAGTGATGGGAAACAGTGAAAAAGACAAAGATTAGAGAAAGCCTAGAGGTAAACAGGAAGAGTAGAAATGGTAAGAGGGGAAATGCGAAAAGGAAGACAAAGGAGAGAAGAATGAAAAGAGGCAGATCCAGAAAAATTTTTATCCTCATCTTATAGTAGGGAGATGACATCAAAAAATTGAAGGACTACAGAGACCACAGTTTTCCTATAGGAAAATAGGACTATAGAAAGCTCTGACCTGACCAAAGGACTGGTATTTTGCTCGGCTATGATATGGAGTGGTGAAGCTGCTGGGTGGAAACCAGAGTGAGAAAAACCACCTGTTCCCACCTACAAGCATAAGGGAACAATGGGTTCTTCCTGAGGGCTTACATGTCTAGGACTAATGGTTACCCATTCAAGAAACTCAATTTTCCTTCCTTCCCTTTAAAAAAACTTTATTCTAAGGAGATAGAGAATCTTTTTACATGACATGAAAAAAATTCTGCACCTGAGCTCAGAAAAGGTCTGTTGAATGACTGACAATGGGGGAGCTAAATGCTATCTCAGCCATTTTCTTCTGTCCCCAGGGGGCTTGGGATTGAAAGATCACCATAAATATGCCAGTGCTGAAAATCCGTACCTGTATAAAGAGGAAGATGATCCATGAATTTCCTTACAGCTCTGTGATTTTATAATGGAAATCAGAAGCTGGCTCATACCAATGTACAGAACTATCAATGGGTTCTTTAATTATATGATGGTTGAGAAATTCTATAGATGATCCTCCAGTTAGGCTAAGAGGGTCCACAATGAGCAGCCATAGATTTCAATCACTGACTAGCAGAGGTGAGTTTCATCCTCACCCCAGGATAAAAGCAGCCAGATACAGACTTTATAATAGAATATTCATCTTATTCCTCCTGCACAGTTCATGATGCCTGGAATGACAAGCCATTTATACCATTGTATTAGGCTTATTCGGCTATTTTCAATTACTTACATGTAAGAAGACAGACTTATTACTATCTCTTTCAAAGTTGTTATTAATTACCTGATAATGGGATTTCCAATTACCATCTTCCATCTCTCTGTGATATCTAGTATCTCCATCCTTTTACTAGTGAGGTCTTTTGCTTTGTTTTTTCACTCCATGATTCCACAAGAGAGACTGACCTTCTGTTCCTGGGCACTGAGAATGCTCCCCAATGCTACATGCCATTTTCAGCCTATGTGTACCATGAAACATTCTATCACTGGTATCTCTTTATATTCCATCTTTTCTGGTCTCTTCCTTCCCCAGAAAATCTAATTCAGATTTTTTTCCCCCCAAATGTGCCACATTAACATGCTTAAAAAAATCAATAAGCCTATTCTTGCTCTGTTATCTCCTATTTTTCTAGCTTTTCTCAGTATCTTTGATCTTGGAGAGGGAATAAATAACAAAATTTACAATTTAGCAGAGAAATCACGTCTTTAATATTATATGAGTGGGAGCTTCAAAATGTGATGGTGCTGTAAGAAGAAATTATTGTGCTTGAGGCAAATTTAATTGAGGAGTAAGTGATGGCAGCAATGTGAGGGTGGGGTTAAAGGTAGTGCTACAGAGGTATAATCAGTTCAGAAGAGAAGGAAGCCATTCCCTCAGAGTATGCTGGGACACTATGGAGGTTGGAGGGAAAGGCAAGCCCTTGGAGAGGAAAGCCACAATGACAGGATCAAATTTGGTGATTAGTCCCCATATGGTTATAGTGGACCCCATAGCGGTCTTGAAACATATTGGTGTGGTATGGACTCTAAGGTAAGGAGAGGTAAAGGGGCACAAAGAGGATGTGCTTGCCCCTGGGTATCAGTGCCCTGGAGCAAAGGCTACTGGTGCTAGTTATATCTCTAAATCTTGGTATGTGCTTGCTAAGGGAGGCATCAGGGTACAGTGGAAAGTTCTGAAACTTCTAAAGGCAGAGCATGGAGTATGGGTATGGAGGGTATGGAGGCAAATGACTAGATCAAATCCTGGCTCTGCTACTTATTACCAGTGTGAGCTTATGCAAGTTATTTCATCTTCTTGGGGCTCAGCTCCCCACATGTAAAATGAAGGGACTGACACTCTCTATGGTCCCTTCCAGCTCTAAATCTGTGATCTACGTTCTCAGTAGAAACTCTAGTTGCAATGGAATTGCTGCTCACCTTGACAATAATATTTCCCCTAATTCTTTTTAGCAAGCATAAAATAACTTGTTATATGCAAGATGGGATTAGGAGGTAAGGGGTTACTCAAGAGATTTACATGATATTGATAGCCTGGCTCAAGAATTGGGATGCCAGGACATAGACCCATTTCCAAGGCACTATATTGTCTGTTTCAAAATTGAAGAGCCATTAGACTTGCAAAGAACACTATTTATGCCTGGAAAGACTTGTATAGACTGATGCTGAGTGAAGTGAGCAGAACCAGGAGAATGTTGTAACCAGTAACAGCCACGTTATGCAGTGACTAACTTTGATAGACTTAGCCCTTCTCAGCAATGCAAAGATCTAAGACATCTCCAAAAGTCTCATGATGGTAAATGCTATCCACATCCAAAGAAAGAACTATGGAATTTGAATGCAGATTGAAGCATACTATTTACTATTTTTTTTCCTTCTGTTTTGTTTCCTCTTTCTTGTGGTTCCTTCTATTGGTTCTAATTCTTCCTTACAACACAACTAATGTGAAAATATGTTTAATAGGAATGTATATGTATAGCCTATATCAGATTAAACGCTGTCTTGGGGAAGGAGATGGGAAGGGAGGAGGAGAAAAATTTAAAACTCAAAAGCTCACGGAAATGATTGTTGCTAAATCAAAATTAATAAAAAATGGAACACTTTATAATGTCACCCTGTAGGGGTAGGAGTAAGGACAAATATGGAAGTAGAAGGGAATCAGAACTGGGAGAGAGGGAGCCAAGATTATAGAATACACATTATTTCATTTTCAGGACACTTTACATATGCCTTGAGTACCCAATAGGTTTGAATACAAACTCAAGTTTGGCCTTTTCAATCCTTGCACTCTGGCCTATTCAACCTTTCAGGCCTTCTTATGCATTATCCCCCTCTGCATGCTTTGCCATACTGGTCTACTTGCTGTTCCTCACACATAACACTCCATCCCCCATTTCTTGGCCTTTGTACCAGCTGCGCCCCATGCCTGGAATGCCCTCCTTCCTCACCTCCACCTCTGTCAATCTCTAGCTTTCTTCAAGACTCAGCTTGAGCACCTCCTTCTGGTGCTTAAAGGCCTGAGGGCTTTGATGGCCTCCTCAGCTGCTAAAGCGTTCCCTCCCAAAATTACCTTGTGTCTTCTTTCTATGTGTTTTGTACATACCTATATATGAATTTTGTTTATACCTCTGTTAGAACCTCAGCTCCCTGAAAAAGGAGTGGTTGCACATCTTTGGATCCCCAGCACTAAGCACAGTGTCGGGCACATGGTGGCACTTAATAAATGTCTGCAGGCTTGATTATGGAAGCTGGCATGCTGTTAGATAACATTCTTCACAGAAGGTTCTGTGACTTCTAAAGGCATGTGAGTATTTTGAAATGAATTTCTGCAGAACTCATCGGAATTTTAATGGCCTGGGATAAAAGATCCCCCACAGCTTAGATCCACAGAAGAGTATACTGAAGTTGAAGTGACTTAGCTGAGATTAACACACATAGCAGCAGCAGTAGGACCCTTTATAGTATATTTGAAAGTAGCTTTCTTTTCTTCCACAGAAATTTTAAAAAAAAAGCTTTCTTTTCAGGTATTCACCTGGATCCCCCCAGAATCCCAATCTCTGCTTTTGCTTTTCTCTGGCTTCTGAGGAATGTTGTGAAATGCTTTCAAGTCTACCATTGCCATGACTTCAAAATCAGATATCACAAATGTCCACTCTGGTGTTTCTCCTTTCTGGTTCTTTTTGGGGATATGTTGCTCAAAAAATTATGTAGTGGATAGGCACCCTCCACCCATACTCCACCAAAGGACATCATGGGACAAAGGAGTATCTTCCCTCCTTGCCAGAAGGCAGGGAGTCAGGACATAAAGCCAAAACCAAACTGTTGTTATGCCTGGGGTCTAAGTTGACTCTGCTTTGGGGTAATAGCATATGAAATTTAAAATCATTGTACATGCACAGAAAAAGAGGTCACTGGGTGATTTGCTCCTTACTTTTTATTTCTAATTTGGGGTTTCCTTTTCCTTCCTTCAGCCTTTTCTAGAGAGGCTAAGCCGCTTCCACTGCTGTGTTTCTTCTATTGGGAGAGGAGTTTTTATTGACAATTTGTACTGTGACCACTCAGCCACTGTGACACGAAAGTAGCAATTGCTACTGTCTGAGTAAAACCCAAACTTGGAGCTTCACCAGTCTCTTCTAAGGGAACCTCTTCTTTCCAATCCTTTTTCTTTTCATGGAGGTGTCTCCAACCTGTTTGCTACTCAAGCCCCACCAAAAATCTGTGCTGGGTCAGGGTCAAAGACGCTGCTCCTGTACCAGGTAATAAAGAGTTTTATCAGTTGTTTGTGATGCTGTTAACCTATGTACTCTGTCTTTGGCTGCAGAAACAGAAGGACCTGAGGACACAAAGAAAGACAATGCTAATACACAGGACCCTAAATTTGGGTCTGGAAGGCATGTTAAAGGCAAATAATCGCTTTTTTACATATGAGGAAAGAAAAAATGTTAACCGTCAAGTATCTTGCCAAAAGTAACACAAGTAACTATAGGCAAAAGCAGGATTTGAATCCAGGTACTCTGGACTCCAAATCCAGAACTCTTTCTTTTGCCTCAAACATGTGCAATATGCTTATTTGGAACTCAGAATGCATGAACATATAGAAACAATGTTGCTATGTATACATAATAGTTAGGTTATAAGGCCAACAAACAAAAACCAAAGTATCTAAAATGAGAGGCAATGTGGACATAGCTGGTCTCAGAGTTAGGGAAGCTTAGGTTAAGTCCTGTGCCAGACAAATATTGGTTAAGTAACCCTGGGCTAGTCACTTAACCTTTCTTCTTTTTTTCCATTTAAAAATTTTTTCAATTTTATTTTATTTTCAATTCTGAATTCTTTCTCTGCCTCCTCCCCTCCCCTCCACCAACCATTGAGAAAGCAAGAAAAACAAAACCTGTTACTAACATGTATAGTCATGTAAAACAAGTTTCTGTATTAGAGAGAGAAGGGAGGAAAGGGGAGAGGAGAGGAGAGGAGAGGAGAGAGGGGGAGGAAAGGGAAGAGGAGAAGAGAAAATAGGAGATGGGAAGAGAGGGGGAAGAGAAGAGAGGGAAAAAGAGGAGAGGAGAAAAGAAAAGAAGAAAAGAAAAGAAAAAAGAAAAAAAGCTTCACTCTGCACCCCGAATCCATCATCTCTCTATTTCATGCTCCACTAATTTACTTTTGATATTACCCTTCGTGTCTAAATCATATATCCATTTTGAGCTTATCTTGGTATGCTATGTGAGATGTCAGTCTATGCCTAGTTTCTCACAGACTGCTTTCGAGTTTTCCCAATAGGTTTTGTCAGATAATGAGTTCTTATACCATTAGCTGGGGTCTGTGGGTTTATCAAACCCTAGGTTACTGTGTTCTTTTCTTCTGGATATCGTGTACCTGGTCTATCCTATTATTCAACCTCTCTATTTCTTACTCAGTACCAAATTGTTTCAACTATTACAGCTTCGTAGTATGATTTAAGGTCTGGTAGTGCTCGGGCCATTTCCTTCCCCCCACTTTTTTTGTTGCTGTTGTTGATTCCCTAGATATTCTTTTTTTTTTTTAATTTAAAGAAAAAAAAAAAAGAAAGAGCCCCAGACTAGTCATTAGGACCTGGTTGTAACTCTGATCTCCCAAAAAACTTATTTCTTGTCTTTGCTTTTGTCTTTATCTTTTCCTTTCCTGTCTTCATCTTAAAAATGGGCCATTTGTTCTCAATTATCTCTAACATCCCTTCCAGCTCTACCATGCTATGTTCCAAGGTCCCTTCAAGATCTAACATTCTATGTCCTATGTGCTCACTGACTCTGCAGGTGTGACTCTGCTTGAGGGGCTCTTCCATCTCTAATATTGTGGAGGCTCTTTTCTTTTTTTTTTCTTTTTTTAAAAAAATTTTTATTTTTGTAATTTTTTTTCCATACGCTTTTGAGTTGAAAATTTTTTCTCCCTTTCCCCCCCCACCCTCCCCAAGACGGCGCACAATCTGACATAGGCTTTACATTTACATACCCATTAAACATATGTTCACATTAGTGAAGTTGTAAGTAAAAATTAAAACCAATAGGAGGTGATTCCCTAGATATTCTTGACCTAAAACCTAAAATAGATGTAATACTGAGGTCCTACATGGAGTACAGTGCAGAAGGATATGTGGTCATGTTACTGGTGTTGTTGTTGTTCATTTTTCAGTCACATCCAGCTCTTCATGACCCCATTTGTAGTTTTCTTGGCAAAGATACTGGAGTGGTTTAAGATTTCCTTCTCCAGTTCATTTTACAGATAAGCAAACTGAGGCAAACAGGGATTAAGTGACTTGTCCAGGGTCACATAGCTACTAAGTATCTGAAGCTGAATTTGAACTCATATCTTCCTGACTCCAGGCCCAGTAGCCTAACCACTGGACTACCTAGCTGCCCTCATGTGATTGATAGAAGGAACCAAATTGGAGCATGGAGATGTTTGAATGGGGAAATGGTGACCTACTTATGAGGAGCTATAGTCCTTTTTTTTTTTTTCCAGTTGTGAATTTGTATCCCATAGGGGGAAATACCATCTCAGCTGACTGGTACTACAAAGAGAGAGACCCAAATTAAATGTATACACCTAATAGGGTTGAATATTATAAATCAGGGTCTTGGCCACATGAGAGCAAAACAACGCCAGACACCGTTCTACCTGCATAGCTTGAGCTGTTTTGGGGAGAGTGCAGTAGCGATGAAGCTCTGAGTTCCTTTGACACAACAAAGGATGCTGATAGAGGGTCAATTTTGTTTTCCTGAGCAAAAACACTGAAAAATTGCCCTTCCAGGATCTCTCCTCGAGTGTGAGCGTTGAGGTTGGGAACCAAACTCTCAGTTCAATTCAGAGATGAGTGAAAATTTCTGAAAGACAGAGTTTGGGGCAGCTAATAATGAGTTTATTAATTAGTCTAGCAAATAATCAATAAATTGATGTCAGTGTTTCTTTCAGAAACCAAAGACCCTGCATAGAGGCTGTTCATTGTTTAAATACCTTTGGAAAAGGGAGTGCCTTTGAGGGCAAAAATCGACTCTGATTGGTTAACAATTAAGGAGACAATCAATATTATAATGAGAGGTGGGCTTTTCCTAATTGGGGGTAGGGGAGAACATGACTGATCATGTCAGCATTTTCCCAGATCATTTCTCCTCCAGCAATCTATACAAAAGAACCTGTTCTCCACCCATTCCTACCAGAGTGGAACAATGGTGGGGTACATAGTAAGAATTCCACTTAGATAAGATGGTTAGGGTGGGATGGATTTTTAGGTGAGGTCAGAAATGTCTTTGAGAGGCTGGGCTTTGAATGAGCGAGCAAAAAGAGGATCTTTGGGACCTGCATACAAAATTGCTTATTAATGTAATAAGAAAACAATAATTTTTTCTCATCCAGGCTTCTTCCATGCGTGTTTCTGAAGGGGCTGATACAGGGTTTGAAGGAAGATCACATGCTGGGGAATGTGCTTTCTGTGTATAATGATGTTAAACTGTTTTAAATCACATCTACAATTGTGATAAAAATCTGTATATGATAACTATGTCTTTGTAGTTGTAATGAGAGACTGGCCATTGAACCCTGTCCTTGTGAGCATGCTCAGAATACTGTTAATGCAGTTCTCCACATGGAAGAGCCCAGGCAGCCTGCTTCTCCGAGACTCTTGATGAGGGTAGTGGAAGTGCCTTGGAGGGACTTTGGAACCCAGCAGGAATTCTGTTCTTACCACATGGGGAGGAGGAGTCTTTTTGATTAGCTGCTGGTACATTCAAAATGACGGAACATTCAAAAGGCACTAGCTGAGCAGAGAGAGCCTTGGCCTCTCCTCTCTCATTTTGACTTGTCTTTGAGTTCTTCCTGCTAGATATTGTGAGAGACAATGCTGTGAGGGGAGAGACCTTGGGCCCTCGCCCCATCCAAGGCCACATGGTCTCATGAAAACAGGCTTCTGTTCTTTGCTTCAGCATTTATTTTTTCATTTTAGGTAAAGGAAGTTAGAAGCTACAAACTTGTGAATTTCAGAAGGTCAGGAGAAGAAGCAATGTGAGATGAGTCTTTAGGAATAGTGATAACGGTGGGGTTCAAATCTTACGTAAGGAGCATGTCTGTGGGGATATGTGTTGCTCTTGTGGGCTGTATGTGTGTATGAATGGGTCTGTTTAGATGTGTTTCACAGGGAGGCATAAATAGACATCTGCAGAGTCTCTTGAACACCGTTCTCCAAGGAAGATTGATTTCTGCCAGGAGGGAAGGAGGAGATTGGAGCCATTAGTGACCACTCTTCTCTCCTCAGAAAGCAGGGCTGAGGAAAATAATTTTCAAGCTGTACTCTTGGATACTATGCCTCTAACAGGGAGGGAGTGCTCCAAACTATATACTGTATAAAAAGGCACCAATAGCCAGTTGTACACAAAGACTGTCAGGTGTAATAAACAGCAGATAAACCGATTTATCTAATCTAATAGCAAACAGATCTCGGAGAAGTTATGCAGATTCAAATCCAGGGATGGGGAAACTGTGGCCTTCATACCATATATGACCTTCCAGATTCTTGGGTGAGGCCGTTTTACTAAGTCCATGTTTTACAGAACAGATCCTTTTATTAAGGGGATTTGCTCTGCAAAGTTTGGATTCAGTCAAAGGGCCAAACTTGAAGACTTAGAGGGCCACATATGACCTTGAGGCCACAGGTTCCCCACCTCTGTACCACACAATATTCAGAGTGAATGAGCTCTTCCACTGAGAGAGAGAGAGAGAGAGAGAGAGAGAGAGAGAGAGAGAGAGAGAGAGAGAGAGAGAGAGAGAGAGAGAATCCCTAATCTCACCCAAAGAGAAATTCTTTAAAACTCTAGTGTGGTAAATTGGATATGGAGCTGGCCAAGGTTGGCTTCAACTAGGATACTGCCTCTTCCAAGCTCTTGCCAACTTTGCCCTTCACACAAGTAACAGAGCATTAAGTATTCATTCTGTACCATTGAGAAGTGTCATGCATTCTTCCCCTGTGCTGAAACTTTTTGCAATCCCTTGCAAAAATCAGCTGGGGCAAGCTTGAAACCTGTAACTATACAGCATCAAGACGACAGCAGTGTATTAAAACAACAAAGGTGATTTTCCCTGGCATCCCAGCTACGATGCCATTGAAACAAAAATAAAACAAACGCACCCAACGATATTTGCAGTAGACATGACATTAATCAGAGAATCACTTGACAGGGTACCAGAGTAATTGATTAACCATGGGCATTGAAAAACCACTTAACCATTCTCTGAGCTTCAATTTCCTTATCTATTAACTGGTTATAACAAAACCACCTACCTCCCAGAATTGTGAGGATCAAATAAGATAATGCATGTAAATTGTCTTGTAAACTTTAAAGGGGTATCTAAACATTAGTTCTAATTATTGTTGTTTTCCCTTCATTACTACCAGTCTTGTCAGTCTTGTCCTGAGCCAGACCAGAGCTAAGCTGATATGAGAGCCCTGGAGCTGCCTGGGGTGGGAGGAGGGGAAGGCTTCCAGGGAGCATCTGGGCAAGAGGTGGGGAAAGCTTGAGATCCCTGGCAACATAAGGTTATCCAAGGTGAATTCCATTAATCTTCCTGGGTTGAACATTCAAAATAAGGGACAGATGTTGGCTTTGGCCTTGAGTTATCGAAAGCCCTTATAATAAGCCTGCCTACTTTAACTCCTTCTAACCTTATTCCTTCCTACTATCCTGAGTAGTTCTCTCTCTTGAGGATGGCTCTGTCTCCTCTTTAAGATCAGACTGGGAGAATCTTTTTCTCTACCCTTCCCCAAAGCAATTCTGAACAGAAAGCTAAAACAGTCCTCAATGAGAAGAGCCACAGAGCCCCTCTGGTCCTATGTTTATGTTTTGTTTCAGTGTTTTCCCAATCAGAAACAGTCAACACATTTCTGGTACTATCTATTTTTTAGAAAATCCTCTGTTTGGAGACACATATTTTCATGCAATGATGTACTCTAAAGCTCACGTATTTTTTTAAAGGGCCAAATATGTTTTTGTTCTTTGTATCATTTTAAAATATGCCAAAAGACAGAAAGTTTTTAGAGATACAGAATTATTCATGGAAGCTTATCCCAGTAGGTCTTAAAAGCTTTTAGTCTTTGAAAAAAGACAATTATTAAACGTATGAGGGGACATTTCTTTAAGTTCTTATCATCTTACAACATAGAAGGAATTGTCTTGTGAACAAAGGCATTTGCAAAGGGCTAAGTAAAGGAGCTCAGAGATACCCAGGTCTGGGAGATTAGTCCAGAAAGGGAAATTTGAGAGTGATCATGAAAACAAAAATGAGAAATCACCTTTGCACCTTGCTTAGGGCCTTTTTTCATAATTTTGCCTGTGGTAGGTTAGCCCTACTCTGAAGGTTTTCTATCCTAAATTATCAAAATCTCATCTTACTAGCAAAGGGATGTACTAGAGGCATCTCCAGATTTCTATGCTGTTTCCTTAGGGTTACCCAGGTTGATAGAGGTGAGCCTCAGAGGCTTACAAATTAGATTCAATAAGTTTGTTTAAAAAATTATACCAAAAAGCAGATGCTCTCTCTATGCTCATGATTGTGGACCAGACCTATGACTTTATTAATTTAAAAACATTTATTCTGGGAAGGCTCCATAGGCTTCACCAGAATGTCAAAGGAAGGAAATTGGAATATCCTGAGATCCTCTGTAGGAGGTAGCATCTGGCTGAGACCATGAAGAAGCCAGGCATTTCTAAGAGAGACATGAACAGGAAATCAGGTCACTTTGCCACAAAGTATAGTATAGCAACAAATTTTGGCTTTTTCAATTTTGAAAACATCTGAAAAGAGAAAGGGGAAAAGGAAGTAGCTTTCTCAAATACCAAGAATAGATATTATAATCTATTGCCAATCACAGATAGTGCTGGCATAAAAGCCAGCTTTACCACAAGACCCCAGTGAGCTGTGTTATTGATGGGGTATGGCCCAAGCCAAGGTCTTTCCCCCTTCCCCAAAGGGAATCTGGCTCCCCTTTGTCTACAGGCCCCAACCCCTCATCTCCCTTTGAGAGTTTTAGCCTTCCTTTTAATCTCATTCAGATGCCTTTCAGTTCCTTCATTATCTATTCCCATTGTCTATTCAATCTCTTAGACATTCCAATCTCTGGGAATTCTCACCCAGATCCTTTTCCCAGACCCTTCTCTGGTCATCCAAAGTATATAAGATCTACTCTGGCCCTCATTCGGGGCTGAGAATCTCATGCCCAAAAGGCTGAGACCTTCTCATGCTCGCTTGTCCTTACGGGCGTCAACTGGCCTATAGTTTTATCACTAATAAACTTTTCCTCTGGCTGAAGAAAATTTGAGTTGAATTCTTTCGGGCAGGGCCTGGTACCACGATCTTGGGGTTCCAGCAGCACCCCAAAACCTCTAGACCTCTTCATTATGACAGAAGACTGAAATGCTCAAGTACTCCAAAGTGGAGGAGTCTGAAGGATTAAGGTCTTTCCCCGTATTTCTGCTCCTCAGACAAATTTCTGCTCCTACCTTTGCAACCAGGAGTTTAGGAAGGCAGGAACTATTCCTGGATAAGAATGCCTGAGTCCCTTTAGAGAGGATACTTAAGGTCCTAAGGAAGGAGGGAAAGAAATTTAGGAACTTTATCTTTCCTGGCCTCAGTTTCCTCATCCAGAAAATTAGGGAGTTGGACTACACAAGATGATCTCTAAGACACCTTCAATCACTAAATCATTTGAAACCTTTGTTCAACTTCTGAACCCTGGAGGAGAGTTAGGCTAAGCCTTTTAAGATCAAATCTCAATTTTATGCATACAGATTAACAGTATTTTAAGAAACCAAGCAACTATATCTTGGTCTAGGAATCCTGACTTCTTCATTATTTCACTGGCTTCCAGGTGACCACCATCCTAGTCACCCTCTTGTATGCTCACCGCTTATCAAATGTCTCTCATAAAATGGAATGTCTAGAAGTGATACAATACGCCAGGTAACACACAATTCCCCATCCCATCCTTATTAGTGATCTGCCCCACTTTTACACCAGAAATTACATTATATTTACTTATCTGTGTATATATGTTCCCCTCACCCAAAAGAGTATACACTCCTATAGGGCAGGGATGACTTTTAATTTTGTCTTTGTATTCATAGTGCCTAGAATAGAGTCTGAGACACAATAGATGCTTAATAAATGTTTATTGAATCAAATTATCTAACATATTTGTCACTCATTAGCAGCCTGCTGACTTTGCCTGTTGAATTCTATACCTCTCCTCTGCTAGCTCTCTGAACTCAGTCACTATGCTTCAGTTGCCTTCTCACTCTGGAAAATCCCTCCTGTCCTGTGGCATCCTTTTTCCGTTGGTGAATTTTCCTCCTAGAAGCTTCACTTTTAGGGAAAACACCAGGCCTGCCATCCTTCATTTGTCTCCTGACTCTACTTCTGATTCTCTGGACGTCCTCACTATGCCCCCACTCAAGTATCTTCCTCCTTCCCTTTTCAACTCTCTTTTAAGTGTTGCCTTCTTCCGTTAGAATGGAAGCTCCTTGAGGTCAGGGCCTGGCCTTCTTTTTAGCTTACATTTATATCCCAGTTGTTTAGCACAATGCCTGGCATATTTTTTTAAGTTAAAGTTGCAGATTTCTTCACAGCATGTATTTGCCATAATATTAATTGGTGATAAGACTTCTGAAAATTTTTTTGGACTAAGTCTATTCAAATTAGAAAGACCTCTGCAAAATGGGAGACTGACCCATCTGCAACCAACTTAACCTTTCATTTGGAAGTTGATTTTTAATATGACAGAAGCAAATGTCTTACACCACAGGTTGAGTGTTGGTAAAAGAGATAACCACATTAAGACCCTCAACCTTAGCTTTCATCCCCTTAAAAATGTTTGTTGTTATGTACAGAACAAAGCCTTTTCTGTTTTAGTTACAAGATTTATGTGAACATTGTCACAAAGTCTGGCTCTTTCTTCCAGGGTGTCTTTTTCATTGTGCTGCAGGTTGAATCCAGATAACATTCTAACCTCAAAAATTCTTATGAGGTTGTGGGAGGTCAACAGCTTTTCAGATATTCACTGCACACTGATTGGGATAGAAAAATAACTGAGTCATTTTCTAATTTAATATCCTCTAGGAAAGGGAGACCCAGAGGAATGAAATGACTTTCCCAACATCATAAAGAGAATGGCAAAATAGTCATTCATTCATTCATGCCCTGAAAATGTTCATAGATTCAACAAATTTCTTTTAAAAGAAATTCCTTAATCCTGGGAGGGGTGGGTTAGATAGTAGGAGAAATCAACAAAAAGGGAAGACACGAATTGGCTAGCCAATGCTGGTCCCCGAGTGGAAGACAGAATGGCTTTGTAAATTTCCTAGAGGTCTGCTTTTATCAAGTTACAAGAATTTAATTATAGCGTGAGAAAAAAGCAGTCATGAAAACTATTCCATTTCTATCTCTAGGATGTCTTCCTGGTGGTTCTCCCGAGAAGAGGCAGGAACAGGAGAGGCAGTTGGCAAAAAGGATTGCCGGCTTAAAGTCTTAGTCAAGAAAAAAGATGGCAAGGTCTCTGATGCGCAGAATAGGAAATTTGCTGTGTGATTTCAAGAAGACTCTCACTCTTGCTCAAAAAACCCACTGGCCCATCTGACAAATCCTATAACAAGGAATCAGACCTCTCCCACCATAATTTGGGGCAAATAAATTATGAATCCTTCTGAGAAAAGTAACATATAATTTAAATTCATAAAGAGTTTTAAGTTTGGTGGGTGAATAACTGATCCTTTTCTGAGAGGAAATTTTGGTAAAGAGACCATGATTGAAGAAGGGGTAAAAAGGTTTTATGAGGGTGGGGGAAGAGAATTCCACAGGTTTTGGGGAAGGGCAAAGAAACAAAATCCTAGACTTGACAGGTCTTATTTATCCCATAGTTTGGGTAGGGCTGGCTCTGTTTATTTGTAAGACTCTACGATCGCTTATATTGTTTATTCAAGGTCCTTGTACAGGATCGTAGATTTTGATCTGGAAGGAAGCTCAGGGACCATATAATCCAGTGGTATTCTGGTTGATTGCTAAATTTTCAGTCTGAGAATTTACACCTCAAAAATCAGCAAACATTACAAATCAGAGCTATAGTATTTGTTTTCTTGGTTGTCTATCTTAAGAAAGTGATGGAGAAAATGTTAAAAAATTAAGATTAAACTTAAAATGTGTCATGTGCACTTTTTCTAATGATTCCAGTTGTTAAATATTTACCAGCACACCATGATTTATTTTACAGATGAGGGAATGGAGGCCCATTTTCAAAAGGTTATTAAGAACAATAGATTTAGAGTCACAGGTTTTTTGAGATAGAAATCATTAGAGTTATTTTTCTAACTTAAATCCCTCCTTACAAAGGGGAGGATGAGATAGGTAGAGTGACTTGCCTACCACATAAAAGATAATGGCCAAATATTAATTTGTTCATTCAGGAGGCAGTACATAGCAGTGGAAAGAGCATCAGACTTTCAGTCAGGAGTTGGAAATCTGTATTAGCATTCTGCCACTGGGACTGCATGACTATGGAACAATTGCTCTGAGCCTCAGTTTCTTCATCTATAAAATGATACTAGTAATTGCAGTACCGACTTCACAGGGATGTCTTGAGACTCAAATGAGAGGAGGTATGTAAAGTGTCATGTAAGTCTGGCATTAGAGGATGAGGGGTGGGACACAAAAGTAAAATGCAATTCTTGTCCTTAAGTTGTTTTAAATATAATGGAGGAGAGAAAAGACACATACATGGATAAAAATGTCTAATACCTTATGACAATTTGTTATCTCAACCTTCATTTCTTTTAAATTTTTTAAAAAAATACATTCTTAACATTCTTTTTTTATTTTTTTATTTTTTTAAATTGTATTAATTTATTTTGATTTATCAACAATCACTTCCATATGCTTTTGAATTTAAAATTTTTCTCGCCCTTCCTCCCCCCCCACCCTCCCCAAGACGGCACACAATCTGATATAGGCTTTACATTTATATACCCATTAAACATATTTTCACAGTAGTGAAGTTGTAAGTAAAAATTAAAACCAATAGGAGGAACCATCAGAAAGATGAAACAAAACTCAACAGAAGGTAAAAATAAGTGATAGCGATTTGACCTCCATAGTTCTTTCTTTGGATGTGGACAGCATTTTCCATCCCGAGGCCTCTGGAGATGTCTTAGATCCTCGTAATGCTGAGAAGGGTTCAGTTTAACAATCTTAGTCATTGCATAGCGTGGCTGTTATTGTGTACAAAGTCCTCTTGGTTCTGCTCACTTCACTCACCATCAGACCATATAAGTCTTTCCAGGTTTTTCTGAAGTCAGCCTGTTCATCATTTCTTATAGCACAATAGTATTCCATTACATTCATATACCACAACTTGTTCAGCCATTCCCCAAGTGATGGGCATCCTCTCAATTTCCAATTCTTTGCCACCACAAAAAGAGCTGCTATGAATATTTTGGTACATGTGGGTCCTTTTCCCATTTGTTTGATCTCTTTGGGATATAGCCCTAGAAGTGCTATTGTTGGATCAAAGGGTCTTAACATTCTTTAAAAAAAGAATTCTGCATGTCAAATTCTCTCTCTCTTTCTAGCTTCTCCCCTGCCCATTGAGAAGGCAAGCAATATGATACCCATTATACTTGCAAAGTTATGCAAAATATATTTCCATATTAGCCATCCAACCCTTTATTTCCTCAGCTGCACAAAAGTTACTTAATTTACTAACAATTACATTAGGAGAGGAAAGGGGCTATATGTCTCCCATTCTGTTTTAAATAGCTACATCAAAAACAAACAAAAAGTGGGGCAAGAAGAGCAGAAGTCATCACAAGGGACAGATATGAGAATAGTAGGGCAGAAGCAAGCTGCATTTTTGTCTCTTTCCACCGGATTAAAAAAAAAAGTTTTTCACATCAAAAACCACAATGGAAAGGGGGCTGCCTGGAAAATATAGTATCATTTCCACTAGAAGAGGCAGAGCCTAGACAAAGGTGATTTCAAAAAGACCCGTATCTCTCGTGTTTAAAAAGTTGAGGGGACTGAAGAAAAATATGTAAAATACACATGGATTCTGCCACTGTGCCACTAGGCTAGGACACAATTGTCCATTCTTGCTTCTGGTACAAAATTAGCTAGCTATGCTACTGATGGTGATTTTAATCCAACTTCAGCAAGTAAAGGCTTCCTTCAAGTCTCTGCATGTATGAGTGGAACAAGCTCCCACATCATGGGAAGATGGAAAGGGTTAACTGAAAGGCACTCCTCTCAACTCAAATCCACAAAATAGGAAGAGATGGGATCATTAAAATAGGAATTCCTTGACAGTAAGGATTGTTTCGTTCTTTGTACATATATGTGTAATAAATATTTGTTGATAAATTGGTCATAGGTTTAGATGGTCTAATTAGAGATGGTCTAATACAGGGGTGGGGAACCTGTGGCCTTCTAGGTCCAGGTCTTTGGGTATGGCCTTTTGATTAAGTCCAAACGTCACAGAACACATCCTTTTATTAAGGGGATTTGTTCTGTGACGTTTGGATTCAGCCAAAGGGCCACACTTGAGGACCCAGAGGGCCATATGTGGCCTTGAGGCTGCAGCTTCCCCACTCCTGGAATCCAACCCCCTTATTTGACAAAGGCCCAAAAAAGGTGAACCCTTGTCAGGGTTCCCATGTAAAATGAGTAGCAAAAGTAAGATTTGAACCCAGGTACTCTGACTTCAGATCTAATTCCCTTCCCACTAACTATACCAGATTGTCTCCTAAGGAAATTGATAATAACAAAGTATGATTAATGTCGTGTAGCTGATTTTCAAACAGACTCAGAACTTATGCATTCAAGTAAGCATTGTCCTGTGAAGGAAGTAATCTTGAGGGGTTTGGTGGAAAATCTACTGAACTTAGAATCAAGGGATACAAGCCTTGGACATAACTATGTGCTATATGCTGTATGCTATGTGACCTTGACCAAGTCATTTATCTTCTTTGACTTTCAATTTCCTTTCCATAAAATATGGTTACCTCCTTGGGTGGTGGTGAGAATCACATAAGATAATACCCATAAAATGCTAAAAATGCTTTGTAAAATCTACATAAATGTCAATTATTATTACAGTTATGTCAGTGATGCTTTTATTGCCTAAAACATTTTTAGAATTCTGTGAATAATGGTTAATTATTAGGCTAGCTATATTAATTAACTATATAGTTAACGTACTCCTCCCTTGAACTTTGCTTTTCTGCTTAAGTATCTGTTTGCCAGGAATTAGCTTCTCTTGGCTCCTGAAACCCAGTCCCAGAGAAGAGGCAGATCACATTCCTCCCTCATGTCACAGGTGATACCTAGTTCCTTTGCACCCTTGAGATGCCTTTCACAAGAATACCCTGGGAGATATGAAAGAGTATTGCCAGTAGTTTTTTGTCTTACCCTCCTTTGGAGTATAAAAATCCTTCGGCTATAAGAAGGAATTTGAGTCACCCAGCATTCCAGGTAATGATTCCCATTGCTACCATATGTTCTGGATTGTTGATTGATGGGGTCTTGCATATCCCCAGCAATGGGTAATCAGATGCATTAGTATTTGAGCTGCTCATTCAGTGTCTTCTGTGACTGTGATCCACTAGTTCAAAGGGGGTACTGCTTGGTACCTATGCTTGAGTGTCCTTTAAAAAGAACTGGGATTTATTTTGTAACTTCCATCTAAGTCATTTCCTACACACTGCAATTCAAAAGCAAGCTCTTGATTGGCTGGTCTGTCCAGCTAACAAAAACTGGTACCAGAAGTGGAGCTCAAAAACTGAACTCCTATAGTTAGGTAGGGATAATGAGGACTATGTAGCATGATGGGAAGGGTGATGATGATGGGGAGAATATTCTCTCAATACAGAGCTGCAAAATTATAGGACCTAACATGTGGTGGCTCAACAACCGACTGGGTTGTGGCCAATCACTTCATGAGAATTGAAGTATGCTTCCACTGATGAGAACAAATTGTGAAGGGTGACAATGGCTGCCTTGGGGTTGTATGAATGAAAGACTGCAGCGTTTACTTCTTTTAATGCCAATAAAAAAATGTATACATGAAAAGAAGTGATGTGAGAAGCCATTCTAGATCAAAGCAGGATGTTCCATGGTCAAGGGAGGAAAGTAAAGAGGGAAACCCAAGTTAGAGGAAGGAGAATTAAATTGAGCAGATGGAAAAGAAAAAGGTAACATTCCCCCTCACTTCTGCCTATATAGTGAGGGGTAGGGAAGGAGGTTTGTAAAGCCAAACTAAAGAAAGTGAGCAAATCAGCACTTCAAAAGTTTAAGTTTCATGATGAATATGAAGAATTCGAGGATGTATGGGAAGCCATATGACCTGATGCAGAACGAAGTAAACATCACAAGGAAATAAGCATTCTTGGCTGAAAGATCAATAAAACAAAACTGAATGCTGTGTAATTATAATGATCTATCTTGATCTAAGAAGAGTGTTAAGAGAATATACTTCCCTGCTTTCAAGGAAGAGGTGGCAGGCTCTGGGTATGGAATATTGCATATTCTGTCAAACATTATTGCTCTTTACATGGGCTTATGAGTCAGACTGATCCTCTGAGCCAATTGCTTTCTTTCTTGAGTCACACCTCATAAAGGGATTACTGTAAGCAAGCCATCTTCTTTATATATCTAAAACTTCACCATCTCCATTGATTGATTGACAGATTGGGATGGGGGAAGAAACCCACCCTCACATTAAAGGTTCAGCAGAATCATTTTCTGAGTCTGGTCAGCTAATGACATGATTTCTTGCTTCCAAATTTGTTTCATTAAAAGGACAAAATTTGTAGTTCAGGATCAGAATCTCCTTATTTTCAGGGTAGCAAGGTATGTTGAGTTCCTGATATCTAAACTGTTTCAGGTTATTTGCATTTCTGTTCTCTTCAGTTGAATTTTTTTTTGAAAAGCACATTTTGCAAACTACATATTTTAAAATTCATTGATTTGTGATTAGAAGGGAAATATAGAAAGATAAAAATATATTTCCTCATAGGAAAAGGGAAGTTTTACTTCAACATATGAAGAGTATAATTGGAAGGAGTTAGAAAGTATAGAGAAAATGATTGATGAAATCAAAGGCATTGGTGGAGGGGATTGCCCTGAGCAAAGAGGACCATCTCATCCTCTGAAGCTGCAGCAAAAATGCAGAAAAACTTTAGAAGAGACAAGAAGGTTTGGAAAAGCCCCCGAGAGCAATGTGATGGGAAGTTCATCAGAGAAGAATGAAGGGAATGCTGTGCAGTAATGAGGGCCAAGTTGAACTTGGATAACATAAAATAGTACTTGCAATTTAGACCAGCAAACATCATTGGATCCCCACTGTGTGTAATACGCTGTGCTGGTCCCTGACAGATACAAAAACAAAGGCAGCCGTGGCGTGGTGTCGAGGACACTGGATTCTGAGCCAGAACACCTGTGCTTACATTCCTGTCTCAGCTGTTACTCACAGTGTGATTTCTGCTGAGACACTTCTGTGAGCCTCAGTTTCCTCATCAGTAAAGCTATGACAATATTGTCTGTAGGATCTACCTCATAGGATTGTTTTGAGGGTTGAGATCACGTAAAACCTTTTATATTTTTTGAAAGCTGTATTCCGATCAATTGTATCCTTATTATTACTGATGTTATTATTTTATTCATGGTCTTTTTGCATTCTCTTCCTTTAGTTAAAGGAGTCTTAAAGAAGTACATTTAGGTCCAAGACAACTCATGGGTGATTGTAACAACTGGCCTTTAGTCAAGGAGGGCTCCAATAGAGGGGGAAGCTGCTGAACACAGAAGTATCCCCCCCCATCCCCCAAAGCATTTATTAAGCACTTATTATGTGCCAGGCACATAGTGTATGTGCTTGTTGGCTAAAGGACTGAACACACACTCACTAGGGCCCAGAGTATCAGAAACAGCAGGTACATTTTTATGTCCTTATTTGTAGATACTTATAACTTTATTTATTTATTGCCCCCCATTATATCATCAGTCAGCTTAGGGCAAAGACTGTTTCATATTTATGTTTTTGCTTCCCAGAGTGAGGATAGCTCCTGACAGCATTTGTTGTTATTATTGTTCAGTCATTTTCAGTTAAGTCTGACTCTTTGTCACCCCATTTGGGGTTTTCTTAGCAATGATACTGAAGTGATTTGCCATTTCCTTTTCCAGTTCATTTTACAGATGAGGAAACTGAGGCAAGCAGGGTTAAGTGACTTGCCCAGGGTCACACAGCTAGTAAGTGTCTGAAACTGGATTTGAACTCAGATCTTCCTGACTCCAGGCCCAGGACACGTTGTCCATTTCGCCACCTATCTCTCACGTAGCAGGCACTTAATAAATGCTTATTCATTGATTGATTGACTAACTGATTATAATATCTTCTAGCCCTCCAGGAGAATAAGGTACTTGTCAAATGTTTTTCTGAAATCTAGGTAAACTCTAGGTAAAACATCGCTGTGACTTCACAGTTTTGTAATCCTGTCAAAAACAGAAAATTGGCTTAGGTTAGCTTGACCAGTTCTTGATAAAGCCACATTGATTTGTTACAGCAACTTCTTTCTCTAAATGTTCACTAATCATCTACTTAACAACACAATGTAGAATTTTGTCAGGAGTCAAAATCAAGTTCACTGTATTTAGTTTGAAGAATCCATTCTGTTCCCTGTTTTGAAAAGTCGGACAATTTTTGCACTTCTCCAGGACTGAGGTACCTCTCCTATTCTGCACAATTTTTCAAATGTCCCTGACAATTCTCAGCAACAACTTTCACTGCTTTCAGTATCTGAGGAAGTAAATTATCTGAGACTAATGATTTGTATTTATCAAGAACAGCTATACTCTCTCTTACTAGCACTTCTTCCGGTCGTTACTTCCTTATTTGTTGGGCACTCGCCAATTCGAAGGTGATTCCCCTTAGCCGGGAGGTCGGAAGGGAAATAAGAACAAAGCAGCTCTGCCTTCCTGCTGTCAGCAGTTAAGCATTGTACTCCCCACCAGAGCGCCAATGCTATTATTTCTTCCACCTTCCATATTGCCCCAGTACAGCTTAAAGACAAAAACCAGTTTTCTTGTCCTTGTTTTCCTCACAAAGTTTAGCTCGCTTTGAGCTTTTGGATTCCAGATCCTGTTCTTTCAGGACCAGCATATGCATGTGTGTATGTGTGTGTGTGTGTGTGTGTGTGTGTGTGTGTACAAACATACACATCTATATATGCACATTTATATTATTATTATCATGATTATTATTAAAAAAAGGACTAAGCTTTACTGACAAATTGCTGTAGACATCTTGACACGTCTCAGCTAGCTATTTAGGCAAACTTTAATCTTCAAGAACAAAATATATCTTTATAAAATCTAAGTCTGAGGTGAATTATCTGTGCCACCACATGAGTCTCTTCGGACAGCTCCTGTTTCTCTTTGTGTCTTCAGAACGTAATTCTTGAGAATTTCCCATCTTTCTTGGGCTGTCCTTCCCTATAGAATTTTACTCCCTTGGATCTTACCTTTTGTTCCTTTGAACTCTTTGAAATCTGCTTGCCTCAAATCTATGTTATGCCCAGCCAATCTGAGAAGTGTAAGATGGTATCTCAAAGTTGTTTGCAATTGCATTTTTCTAATCAGTAGTAATTTAGAGCTTTTTTCATATGACTATTTGTAGCTTTGATTTCTTCTTTTGTTATTCATGTGATCAAGCATGTTAATAATTTTCTCAGATTGAACCAGCTTTGCATTCCTGCTATGAATCCCAATTGGTCACAATGTATACTCTTTGTGATATATTGTCGTAGTCTCTTAGCAAGCATTTTATTTAGGATTTTTGCATCAACATGCATTAGTGAAACTGGGCTATAATTTTCTTTTTTTCTTTTTTCTTTCTTTTTTAATCTTTAGGCAATTGGGGTTAAATGACTTGCCCAGGGTCACACAGGTAGTAAGTGTCAAGTGTTTGGTCTGAGGCTGGATTTGAACTCAGGACTTCCTGATTTCAGGGCCAGTGTTCTATCCACTGCACCACCTAGCTGCCCCTATAATTTTCTTTCTCTGCTTTTTTTTCCTGGTTTAGGTATCAGCACCATATTTGTTTCATAAAAGGAGTCTGGCAGGACTCCTTCTTTGCCTATTATACTAAACAATGTATTTAATATTGGAATTAGTTGATCTTTGAATGTTTAGTAGAATTCACTTGGAAATCCATCTGGTCTTGATGCTTTCTCCTTAGGAAGCTCACTTACGATCTATTCAATTTCTTTTTCTAAAATAGGTTCATTTAGATATTCTTTTTCTTCTCTTGTTAACCTGGGCAGTCTATATTTTTGTAAGTATTCTTCCATTTCACTTAAATTGTTAAATTTATTGGCATGTAATGAGCAAAATAACTCCTAATAATTGCATTAATTTCATCTTCATTAGTCGTGTATTCACCTTTTTCATTTTTTATACTAGTGATTTCATTCTTTTTTTTTTGGTTCTTTAAAAAGTTTTATTTGTTCATGGCACACATCAAAACAAGCCTAGGAGAGGGGTTTGTTTAGCAAAGTTTCCCTCTCCTACATGTCTGAGTTAAAACATCAGCTTGGCTCAACTTGTTCCTGGATGCCACAAGTAATGACATTTTAATAAAATGGAGAGTTACTGATTTTAGTGCAAGCTGTTTTCATTTCCCCCAGAGCATCATCTTTGGTGTAGAACAAACTAATCATCTGAAGTAACTTTGAATGATGTCAACATAAGACTGTTATCTAGACTTTATCAAGTAACGAGTCTCTGTCTTGATTTCGGCTACATTCCTACTGCTTTCATCCAGCATGAGCTACAAAGAACTTGACTCAACAGGAGTGAAGGACATAGAGCATAAGCATATAGGCTTAAAGAGGTAGGGATAGCCCTAGTTCTTTTGAATCCCACTCTAAAAAACCTGCACTGACCCTTCTCCCTTCCTACGTGAAGGAGCTGCACTGTGCCTGGGGAGCACGAGCCCAAAGGCTGAACTGCCCAAGGCCCTCATCACTACCAGGGCTGCTAACGTGCTTAGAATCACTTTCCTGTTTTTAAAAATCATATCATCTACTTTATTTATCTTTTTTGGTGTGTTTTTTTTTCCTAAAACCAACTCCTAGTTTCATTTATTAATTTGATGGTTTTCTTATATTCAATTTTGTTAATCTCACCTTTAATTTTCAGGATTTCCAATTTAGTGTTTAATTAAGGATTTTAATTTGTTTTTTCTAGTTTTTTAAATCACATACCAATTCATAAATTTATTCTTTCTCTATTTTATTGACATAAGCATTTAGAGACATAAATTTTCCTCTACTGCTTTTGCTGCATCCTGTAAGTTTTAATATGTTGTCTCATTATTGTCATTCTCTTTAATAAAATTGTTTATTGTTTTTTTGACTTGTACTTTAACCCACTCATTATTTAAGATTAGATTATTTAGTCTCCTATTAATTTTTAATCTGTGTTTCCATAGTCCTTTATTAAATGTAATTTTATTGCATTATGATCTAAAAATGATGCATTTAATATTTCTGCTTTTCTGTATTTAACTATGAAGTTTTTATGGCCTAATATATGGTCAATTTTTTGTAAAGGTGTCATGGCTCACTGAGTAAAAGGTGTATTCCTTTTATTCCCATTCAGTTTTCTCCAGATGTCTACCTCATCTAGCTTATCTAAGCTTGTATTCATCTCCTTAACCTCTTTCTTATTTATTTATTTTTTGGTTAGATTCATCCAGCTTTGAGAGGGGAAGGTTGAAATTCCCCACTATTCCACTTTTGCTATTTATTTCCACTTATAATTCACTTACATTTTCCTTTCAAAATTTAGATGCTATAGCATTTGGCACATATATGTTTAGTATTGCTATTACTTCGTTATCTACAGTACCTTTTAATATAGTGTAGTTTTTCTGCTTATCTCTTTTAATTAAATCTATTTTAACTTTAACTTTGTCTGAGATAATGATTGCTACTCTTGCTTTTTTTTTTCAGCAATCATATTGAATATTCATCATATTGGCTAGACTCTTAAGGAATCTAAGCATTTGTATCATTAATGCAAATGGGCCAGATCTTAAGAATCTGAATACCTTAATAGAGACAAGATGAATGTTATATACAGAAAGACTGTGGGAGAGATCCAGGGGTGGCCAAGTAGTCTGGGGTGACTGGAGGAGGGGTCTAAGGAGGATCTGGATGGGAGTGGCCAGCAAGCTGGGGTGAACAGAATGCTAGGGTCCTGGACTACCCCTACTTTTTTTTTAACATCAGCTGAAGTATAATAAATTCTATTCCAGCCTTTCATTTTTACTCTATGATGTCTCTCATTTTAAAATGTGTTTATTGTAAACAACATATTTCTGGATTCTTGTTTTTGATCTATTCTGCTATCCATTTCCATTTTATGGGTGAATTCATCCCAATGCCATTCAAAGTTATAATTGCTAGTTGTGTATTTCCCATAAGCCTATTTTCCTCTCTCTCTCTCTCTCTCTCTCTCTCTCTCTCTCTCTCCCCCAATCCTCCTCAGAAATCTAATTTACTTCTGACCACTGCCTCCCTAATCTGCACATCCTATCCCCTTGACCTTCTATTTCTCTGTAAATTAAGAAGACTTTTATACCCTACTAGATATATGCCATTCCTTCTTTAACCCAATTCTGATGAAAATAAGGTTCCTGCACTACCTGCCTTCCACCACATCCTCCCCTCCTATGTAATAATTCTTCCATTCACACCTCTTTTGTATGAGATGATTTGCTCCATTTTACCTCTCTCTACCCAATTTAATGTTTTAGGATCATTCCATCACAATCATCTGAAACCCAAGTCTTCTATTTATATATACTCTTTTGCACTACCCTAATAATGATAACGTCCTTAAGAGTTATAAATATCATTTTCCCATACAAAAAGTAAACAATTTAATCTTATTAAATGCCTTATAATTAGTTTTTCATGTTTATCTTCTTATGTTTCTCCTAATTCTTGTAAGTCAGATTTTCTATTCAGTTCTGGTCTTTTCCTCAATTATACTTGAAAGTCTTTTAATTTATTTGTTATCAATCATTTCACTCTCAGAATTACACTCAGCTTTGCTGGGTAGGTTATTCTTGGCTACAAACCCAGCTCCTTTGCTTTTTGAAACATCGTATTCCATGCTCTGTGGTCTTTTCATGTAGAAGCTGCTAAATATTGTGTTATCTTGACTGAACCTCCATAATATTTAAATTTTTCTTTCTCATTGATTGTAATATTTTCTCTTTGACCTGAAAGCTTTGAAACTTAGCTATAATGCTCTTGTGAACATCTTGTGATCTCTTTCAGGTGGTGATCAGTAGATTTTTTTTCAATTTCTGTTTTACCCTCTACTGTCAAAACTTCAGGGCAATTTTCATTTATAATTTCTTGAACTAGAGTGTCTAGACTTTTTTTTTATCATAACTTTCAGGTAGTCCAACAATTCTTATATTAGCTCTTCCCAATTGGTTTTCTAGGTCAGTTGTTTTTCTAATGAGATGCATCACATTCTCTTCTATTTTTTCATTCTTTCGATTTTGTCTTATTATTTCTTGATGGCTTATGAAATCATTAACTTCCCGTTCCCTAATTCTAATTTTCAAGGAGTTATTTTCGTCCATAAATTTTTGGATTTTTTTTCCAATTGGTTGACTTTCTTTTCATTCTTTTCTTGATTTTCTTGCATTATTAATTTCTTTTCCCAATTTTTCCTCATCATTTCTTTTTTTTTTTTGGTGAGGCAATTGGGGTGAAGTGACTTGCCCAAGGTCACACAGCTAGTAAGTGTCATGTGTCTGAGGTAGGATTTGAACTCAGGTCCTTCTGACTCCAAGGCCAGAGCTCTACCCACTTCTTATTTGGTTTTAAAAATCTTGTTTTAAGCTCTTCAAAGAATGCTCTGGCAGCTTGTGACCATTTTACATTTTCTTTTGAAGCTTTACAAGTAGCTATTTTCACTTCATTGTCTTTTTCTGAGTTTGAACCCTGATCTTCTCTATCACCACAGTAGCTATCTATGGTTGGGTTTTTTCTATGAATATTTACTCATTTTTTTTAATGGCCTATTTTTTGGCTGTTAACTTTATGTTAGAGTTGGGCTCTGCTCCTGGGGTGTGGGAGATAGTGGCTCAGGCTTCAGGTTTTTGTGTTGTTGTCTTCTGAGCTCTGTGTGAGGATCTTGGACTTTTTGGTTCTTCCATTGTTCTGTGATCCAAGACCAGGTGTGGTCACTGCTCCTCTGGCTCATTCCTTGGTCTATGAATGGCCCCAGGTACTCCTCTGTGCTCCTGAGCCACAACAAAGGCCCCCAGTACCACTGTCCCCATAATAGCTCTTGTTCCCTGTCGTCCCTCAGGCAGCTGGGTCAGCTTGTCTCTCTGCCCTGGAACTTAAACCAGGGGCTCTGTTCTCCTGGGCGTGACCACAACCAGCAGTGACCCTACCCCTCTGCTACCTAGTGCTTTCCTCCTTGTCTGAAGTCACAGCCTGGGATTGCATCTGGCTTGGACTTGCTTGTGTCCAGCACCAGCTGCCCAACCCCCATACTATCTGTGGGATGAAGGTTCTGGAAGCTGAGATTGCGTCTGACATAGCTGCCCCCCAGGACTTGTTGTTTGTTGACTTGGTAGTATCTGCCTGGAATGTCAGTTCTTTCCTAACTTCCTCCTAAGTTGTCTTATGTTGGATGACTGCTTTAACCCAACTTTAAATTATTTTTGCCACTCTAAAATTAATTTTGAAGTGTTATTTTAAATTATCTGGGGAGAAATTTGGGAGAGCCAGTAATTTCCTGCCTTATTCTGTCATCTTCCCACAATTCCCTTCCATGCTTATTTTTCTTATGGTTTTGTATTCATTTTGATATTTCTCCTAACAAGTCAGTAGACAGAGAGTTGATTTGGGAATGACACCCCCATCAGAAATGATTTGTTTCCTATCTTTTAAAATAAAATCTAGGTCATTTTAGTGACATTATTCAGTGCTTGCCATGTTTAGAATCTTTTGATTGTTTTATTGAACAAAACATTTATGACAGACAAGTAGGAGATTTCTATATCGGTTTACAAATCTTTGTCCTCTCACATGTTCTCACATTCCATATTTTCCAACACATTTTTACCAGCCTGAATTATGCCCATATTCACATTAAAGACACAAAATATTGAAATAGCTATTGATTTAATGTAGAGGTTCTGATAGAGTTCTTCATAGAATTTCTCTTTCTTTTCTTCCCCTGCCCCAGATACTGGTGCATAGGCTACAGTTATTTTTATGGTGGTCTTGTTATAAATACTTATCATTAGCGCTGCAACAGGACATGAACAAATATCCCATGAAATGATGTTTCTTGCTGTCATTGTATGTAAGATAAAACCAGCTCTACCATTTCCTTTATTTGCCTCTTCAAGAATTACCTATGAGTCATCCTTCCATCTAGCTTTAACTTTGTTTGTTTTTCTCAATGATATCTATGAAGTTAAATTTGCTTCCTTAGGTTAAGTTCTCTTTTTTCTCTCGCTTGCTACCTAAATTCTGTGCATTTGTGTAAACAATGACACCTAGTTTTATGCCTGATTTTTTTCTGGGATTTTGTCTCCTGTGAGGTTCTGGACATCTCAATAGCTATTTTTCTTCCAACATTATAATTACTCTCTATAATGCTTTATAGAGAGGCAGTTTTCTCCATTTACTCAACTCTTTTATTTTAAAACTCTATTATGGATAAATTTACATGACATTGGGAAAATACATTCTTACCATTCTTTATCAGGTGCACTCCACTACAGTCAAGATCCTGGTATTCCCATGTTTTAATTTAGGGTCTAGGCATCGAAATTCATTCCAGATATCATCTTCTTAGCCACTTGTTCATATCTCAAATCAGCTTTTCTCTTCTTTAATCTTTGCCTTCATTGGGCAATAGTGATTTTAAAAAATGCCATCCACCTCCCATACTCCAATGATCTTCAGTTTTTTGCTCAAGACTTTGTAATCTAGATTCTTTCAGTCAGCATCATTTGTGCCTACATGAAGAATCAGAAGTGGGCAACAGTCATACATTCTGACAAATGTTGGGAGGTTACCTGTTATGTCTTAGACATGTACTTCTAGAAGACAACTCTACTGTCTCTATTCTACTGTTACCAGAGCATCACTGAGCAAGGAGTCACTGACCACCTCAGCTCTTCTCCCTCCGAAGCCTACCAGATGATTTCTCACATAATGCCTGTTCCAATGCCTCATCATGGCATGGAGGTGATCCTGGGAGCTTGAAGACTATGCCAGCTGAATGGAAGCTTGGATAGTTTCTACTATTCTGGAAAATCATGAAGTATGGCCTTTGCTACAAACTGAGTCTGCTTTGTAAGGAGTGGCCTACCTAAATGCAGAGAAGCTTATTGTTGATAGCTGGAAAATTGGTGATGAATTTCTTTGGTCATGACAGCCCATGAAATGCAGGGGAAAAAAAAGTGTCCCTCAGAGCTGTAAGGCCACCTTCCATTTCTGCAAAGACAATGCCACAGTGGTAAAAATGAGGCAGAAGATACTGAGAATCAGTTTTTGGAATTACTATAACCTTGAACTTGGCCATTCTTACTCTAATTGTGGGATCTCTCTTCAATGACCAAGGAGTACATATGCTGTTAGAGGAATTGGATCATATCAATCTTGGCATTATCATATTCTTCAAGGACAAGAAGAAAAATTTTGTGAAATATTTAGTCATCTCATATTTGAGTAGTCCAGAAAAGTATTTGTGAAAAGATCACCATGAGAATACTATTGTTCTATAAGAAATGATGAGCAGGTAGATTTCAGAAAAACCTGGAAAGACTTGTATGAATTTATGCTGAGTAAAGTGAGTAGAACCAGGAGAACATTATACATAGTAAAAATAACATTGTGTGATGTGATGATCAACTTTGATAGACTTAGCTCTTCTCAGCAATACAACAAATCTAAGACAATTCCAAAAGGGCTCTCAATGGAAAATGCTATCCACATCCAGAGAAAGAACTATGGAGTCTGAATGCAGATCAAAGCGTACTATTTTTTCTCTCTTTTTTTCCCCTTTCTTGTGGTTTTTCCCTTTTGTTCTGATTCTTTTTTCACAGCATGACTGAATGTGGAAATATATGTATAGCCTATTTAAGATTGCATGCCATCTTAGAGAGGGGAGAGGGGAGGGAAGGGGAAAAAGTTGGAACTCAAAATCTTATAAAAGTGAATGTTGAAAACAATAAATAAATAAATAAATAAACAAATAAATAAATGAATGCATAAATGAATAAATAAATAAATGAATAGATGTATGAATAAATAAATAAATGAATGAATGAATGAGCGGGCAAGCAAACAAATAAATAAATAAAAGTGGGGTTTTTTTAATATTTAAAAGAAGAGAAAAGATCACCGTGAATGTAATTGCAGTTTATGTACTCAGTATTTGGGAGATTCTGAAGGAAAGTGTGGGAGAGAAAAGATATTGGCTGCCTGCCAAACTACAAAGTCTACAGAGCTGTTGTGCTGACCTCATTGTTGTTTGCCTGTGAAACCTGGACAGTATGCCAGCACCACGCCAGGAAACTGAATCACTCAAATTTGAATTGTCTTAGGAAGATTCTGAAGATCACCTGGCAGGATAAGGTACCAGACACTGAAGTCTTTTCTTGAGCTGAACTGCCAAGCATTCAAACTCTACTTCAGAGAGCTCAACTGCAATGGGCTGGCCACATTGTTTGAATGCTAAATGTGTTTGCCTAAAAGATTATTTTACATAGAACTCACACAAGGCAAGCACTCACAGGGAGGTCAGAAGAAATGTTTCAAAGACACTCTCAAGGTCTCTTTGAAGAGCTCTGGAATTGATTGTGAGACATGGGAGGCACTGACATGTGCACTGACACAGGACCACCCCATCAAAGAAGACACTGTGCTCCATGAGCAAAGCAGAATTGCAGTAGCTCTAAAGAAATGTGAGATGTGCAAATTTAGAGACATCTCCATTCCAAATGTTCATACAGATTGTTTGTGCCTAGCCTGTGGTAGAGCCTTCTGAGCTCATATTGGTCTGAACAGCCACAATTGGACATACTATACTTTCACTCCAACAAAGTGTTGTCATTGCAGAGGATTAAGATAAGACTCTATAAATGAAAGTGACATACATTTTGATACTCAGCAATTTTAAACCAAAGGTAGGAATAGGTAAGTATGTTGAGAAATATATCAGAAGCATCATCAAGAAGAAGAATAGAAGGCCAAAGACTTGTAGATTACACAGAAGCTCCACATCTTTACATCATGAATAACGTCTTCAGGAAAAATAAAATCAACAAGTAATGGACACAGTAAACACCAAATTATATCACAAAACAAAATTGACTATATTTTTAATGGGCATGAAAAAACTCATTAGTGATGTGGAAGTCATCCTTGAAGCAACTGTTTCTGTACAGTCAGACTACTGACCAGAGCAAAGATTAGCATTAATAAAAAAAAAAAACCTAGAAAAATACTAACAAGAAAGATACGACATTTGATCAAAACAATTCAATCTTGTATGATTCAAGTAAGTAATTGATAATGAAAAATGAATAATGGATAACAGAAACCATATCAATACCAATTATAATAATTTTATAAAAAGCCTTAACTGATGTAAATTAATTGCTAGAAGTCCAAAGAGCAGAAACTTGACTTACTTGTCAAACAGAATGATACAGTGGCCAAAGACAATTCTGTTTTAGAACATAAAATCACTTAAATGTTGGAGAAGATGTGGGAAAATTGGAACACTAATGCATTGTTGGTGGAGTTGTGAAATGATTCAACCATTTTGGAGAACAATTTGGAAGTATGCCCAAAAGGCTACAAAAATGTGCATACCCTTTGACCCAGCAATAGCACTTAGGGCTATATCCCAAAGAGATCATACAAATGGGAAAAGGACCCACATGTACAAAAATATTCATAGCAGCTCTTTTTGTGGTGGCAAGCAATTGGAAATTGAGAGGATGCCCCTCAATTGGGGAATGGCTGAGCAAGTTATGGTATATGAATTTAATGGAATACTATTGTGCTATAAGAAATGATGAACAGGCTGACCTCAGAAAAACCTGGAAAGACCTTTATGGTCTCATGCTGGGTGAAATGAGAAGAACCAAGAGAACGCTGTACACAACAACAGCCACGTTGTGCGATGACTCATATTAATAAACTTAACCCTTCCCAACAATACAAGGATCTAAGATATCTCCAGAGGCCTCGTGATGGAAAATGCTATCCACATCCAAAGAAAGAACTATGAAAGTTGAATTGCTATTTTTTCGTCTTCTGTTGAGTTTTGTTTCCTCTTTCTGATGGTTCCTCCTATTGGTTTTAATTTTTACTTACAACACCACTAATGTGAAAATATGTTTAATAGCAATGTAAACGTATAGCCTATATGAGATTGTGCACCATCTTGGGGAGGGTGGTGGGGAGGAAGGGGGAGAAAAATTTTAAACTCAAAAGCATATGGAAGTGATTATTGATAAATCAAAATAAATTAATACAATTTTAAAAAAGGAAAAAAGAATATAAAATTATTTATAAAACTTACAAAGAAGGATGGTGAATAATTATTAACAATATTGTTTCATAAAGAGAACCAGTGAAGAGTAAAACCAGCTTGAAGAAAATTTGGCAAAAGGTCCAACTAAGGTACGACTGCCATTGTAAGGGCATTTAAGGGTGAAAATGGAAGAAAGATTACAACAAAAGAAAAATGGAAAATACCTGCAAAGATTTTTTTCACCATCAAAAATACTGAGGCCATTGCACTTGGACTCTAATATCACAGGCCATGATCTGTTTATCAAGGAAAGAGAAATGCCACCAAAGAGAACAAAGACAGGAACAACAGCCAGACTGAAACATGTATATTCCATGCTGAAAGAGACACAGTTCCGAGCTTGTTGAGAAACTGGTTCACACAGTACCTGAAGGAGAGGAAAACAGCAACGGTATGGGAGAAAAAAATCTTGGACCTTACTAATATTTTTTAAAAGGCAATTGAGGGGCTGCTAGGTGGTGCAGTGCATAAAGCACTGGCCCTAGAGTCAAGAGGACCTGAGTTCAAATCTGGCCTCAGATACATAACACTTACTAGCTGTGTGACCCTGGGCAAGTCACTTAACCCCATACCTCACCAAAAAAAAAAAAGGCAATTGAGAGAAATCAACAACCATCAATTTATATGCCTTCTTTCCTAGCTATACAAAATATTTATGAGACTCATCCATACACAGATCAAGGGCACCCCTGGTGAAGACACTAGGAGGGCACAATTAGTATTCTACTATGGACTTCATCTTTAACACTTCATAGTTGAAAGATGTAGAGAACACAAGGCCACATTGTACTTATTGTTTGTCGAGTATGAAAAAGGCCTTTGATTGGCTAGAGCAGAACACTCCCTTGCAGGCTCAATACAACTTGAAAAACAGAATGAAAGAAATAATGCTGTTCAATGACTTTATCATAAACGTTAGGTGATTCTTTATGGAAGAGATATAGTACAGAGTCCAAGTTGAACAGAGATTCCCTGTAGATGGTTCAGCTCAGTTGTTTTTCAGTCATGTCTAATTCTTTGTTAACCCTACTTGGGGTTTTCCTTAGCAAAGATACTGGAGTTGTTTGCCATTTCCTTCTTTACCTCATTTTACAAATGAAGAAACCAAGGCAAACAGGGTTAAGTGACTTGGCCAGGATCACACAGCAAGTAAGTGTCTGAGGCCAGATGTGAACTTGGAAAGATGAGTCTTCTTGACACTAGTCCTGGCACCCTATCCATTGTGCCACCTAGCTGCCCATCCCTATAAATAGTAAGGTCTTCCAGATGGTCCTGTTTTTGTTGACATGGTATTGGTTGCTTCAAGACTTGGAACGTCACAAAACTTTTTGGAAGAGATCTGTAACAACCCAAAATAGCTTGGCCTGACCTTTCATACAGAAAAGACTAAGTAAAAAAAAACAATGTATATTGCCCAGATTATGACATGCATTTGAACAGTATTTATGTGTATATATGGGGCAGCTACATGGCACAATAGAATAGTGTGGCTGGAGTCAGGAAGACATCTTCCTGAATTCAAATCTGGCCTCAAACACTTACTAGCTGGGTGACCCTGGGCAAGTCACTTAACCCTGTTTGCCTTGATTTCCTCATCTGTAAAATGAACTGAAGAAAGAAATGGCACACCACGCCAGTATCTTTGCCAAGAAAACCCCAAATGGGGTCACACTGAGTCAGATGCGACTGAAAAGAATAAACAACAATAACAACAAGTGTATGTGAGATAGTACAAATGGGAAAATAGTTGGGCCCAAATATTTGAAAAAGATGAAGAAAGCAGACTAGAATAAATGCCTTCGGGAAATTGAAAAGCTCCTTTATTGACTCCAAAGTCCTCATGTGAACAAAAGCCTATCTCTTCAACACCAACATTCTACTGTTGTTGCTGAATGTCTGAAACACAGGACATAGTCTCTGGAGAGTTGAAAATGAATATCACAAGAACACTATGGAGAAGCACACGGTGAAGTGGAGCAGGGTACGACATATGACCAATGTGAAACTTTGAAGTAGTATGACAGTAAAAGATATTATCAGGGAATTTTAGGATAGGAAGAAGAGATAGTCTGGTCACATGATGAGGACAAAGAATGACAGATGGACAGTCAGAGTATCCTTATGATTCAGAAGAACTCAAAGAAGGTCTCTAGCTTATTGGATGGACTCTTTGTGGGGAACTTAGGGGAGAACATGAACAAGAATTACATGGCTAGGTAGACATGGGTGGGTTGTGATCTGCGTTGTTGGAGAAAACATCCACATCAATGATGAGATCACAAATGCGCTCAAATATCACATCCCCCTTCTCACCCAGCGGGCAACCTCAGAGAAGAGTGAAAGGAAATATTGAAGCAGCATTTACACTGTCTGTTGGCTTCCAAATCCCTGGAAAGCCAGGGCACCCATCCAGTTAAGACAGTCTATCACCTGAACAATCAACCTCTTTATTACTTCAGCCTATTAGAGGACCACATGGCAAGAGTGAATGAATGAATGAATGAGAAGACAGGCAAGGAAAGAGTTTGAAGAACTAAAACAAGATTCAGTCAGCATTCTTGTTTGCCTCTTCAAACCAAGATGAGAAGAAATTGGAAGAGAAAAAACTATTAAGCCAAGAAAAAGAGATGCCAGGAAGCTTCTTATTGTTAGAGATTATCTAGGGAAAGAAACTGTCCCTGAAGCACAAATTTCTCTCCATGGAGTTGAGGAGATATCTAATGATTTTCAAGGCTAATTTTATAGGTATGGACTTGGGAAAGATAGCAGGAAGCATCATACTGGAGCATTAAATATTGGGTCTATTTGTATGGAGAATTTAACTACCCTCTGGTAAATACAGGCTATAAAATCATAGATTTAAAGTTGGAAGAGACTTCGGAGGTTGTCTGAGTAATTTCATTTTGTATTAACATTTTAGATTTGAGCTATTTAGAGTCAGAGTTAAATTGCTTTGACTATAAATCTAATTGTATTTACGATTTGGGAATGAATCTGGGTGAGGACAATTACCATCTGAGGCAGAACTGATTTTTTATTGTGGATAGTAGTGGCACTCCTTTGCAGTAACTGCATTGTATGATATTGATTATCATACTCAATGACGTTTTTTTTTCCCAAAGGCAAACAACATGAACTACCAAAACATCGTGTGCATGGGGTGTTTTTAACTGCATAGGTAATTTGGACAAACATTTAAATGGACTAATGCTATTTGATTGAAAGTAATAGTTTTTTGTTTTATGTTATAAATTTTTATGGCTTTATGCCTTGTTTATACGTTTTTGTTATTACGTTTCTGACAATACTATAGAATATAATGGTTGGGAAAGGGTTTTAATAGGGTTAATGGTAGAGGGAATGGGTTGTGTATTTAACATGAAAGGAGAAATACTCTCCAATCTCCTCTAAGATCTGAGCACTATGATGGATTGATTAATTAGAACACTATTACAGGCTTTAAATAACTGCCTTAAACTGACATAGCCCATGAAGAAGCTCTGGTTTTATCCTATTACTCTCTTGGAAGTCTGGTATTTGGCTAATGACAATACAGTGAGACAATACTAAAGACTTCCCTGTTTGTACAAAGGCAGCAGACCTCCAACAAAATACCACTAGAGGTGGGGGTAGCAGGAGGAATCAAAGGGATGAGAAACCCTGGTAATGAATAAAAACTTCTTAATAAGTTGAGTTGGGGAGCTCTTGAGGAGCTTCACGTGAGAGGACTGGAATCTGCACGGCAAAATTCCCATGCACGTTTATCAGCATGAGAATTGTCTGTATACCACAGAAGAAAGACCAGAGTACCACAGGAATTCCACTTACTTCACTGGGATCTGGAGGAAGCTCTGTACTAAGTAGTTTGATGAACAGCCTGAATGTTAGGTCAGATGCTGCCTCCACTGGGTGTGGTGAAAGCAGAAAAGATAGGCATCAGTTGTCCTGATATGGGCAGGAATGGAGACCAATAACTGTGCCTGGGTGTTTTCCAGAGAAAACAGTGAGCAAATTGCATGATGGGAAGTAGGTCTGAGTAGCTGTAATGAGTTGTATTCCTCCTCATAGGTACCCAGAGATGGGTGTGGCCCTATAAGAAATCATGACTAGAGATGAGGAAAGAATGACTCCTGGCATATGGAGAAGTAAAGAGGTTGGATGCCTACGTAATAACCTTTTTGGTCAATGTCTTCTAACCAGGAAGATATTCTACATCCCCCCCCCCCTCCCTTGAAGCTGGATTCCTTCCCCAGGGACAGGGATTCTCATTTGTATTTTCAACCCAGAGTGTGAGAAAGACTGAGTAAATCTGCACCCACAGATTCTTCTCTGATGAGGAGACCTATTAGATGCACCTCTTATTTTTGGATGGCATCATCCTTATCTTTAGGCAGTAGAGGGGGGCAGTGCCCCAGCCAATGGTAGAAATTAAGGATGACATACAACTGGTCAGCAGTGAATGTACTTAGATACCATAACAGCTTTGAATTCTTGCTGCTGCAAGGAATTTGCCCCAGGATGTTCCAAAGATAACAATTCTTTCAGTGTCTCTAGCATATTTTCTATGCTTTCATTTTGGATGTCATTAGGAGTTTCAAAGTAAAAATGGTTTTATGTTTATTTGTAGGTGTGAGTAGTTTCTATAAGAAAGCATGCAAAGACTTTATACCATAATAAGCTCAAAAAGGAAACGTGACCTATGTGTAAAAGGTCATATCAAAAAAATATATAGAAAAGAACTAGATCGGGCTCCATTATTATAGCTAGGGCAGAATTCTTAACCAAACAAAGGATAAGACAGATCATAAAAGACAAAATAGATGATATTGACTACATAAAATTTACAAGCTTTTGCACAGATCAAATAAAGCTAGGCTATGAAGAAAAAACTGTAGAATGGGAAAATATATTTGCATCAAACATCACCAATTAAAGTCTGCCTAACACACAAAGGGAATTAACACAAATATGTAAGACCAAGAACCATTTTCCATTGCTTATGTGGTCAAAGGATATTAACAGTTTTTTAAAGAATTGCAAATTATAAATAAACATTTGAAAATATGTTCTGACAAAAAGCTGGAGAAGGAAACGGCAAACCATTCCAATACCTTTGCCAAGAAAACCCCAAATAAGGTCATGGAGAGTTGGACACAATTGAAACAATTCAACAACAACAACAACATATGCCCAATCACTACTAGTAAGAGAAATGTAGATGAAATTACCACTGAGGTTTCACCTCACACCCTACAGATGCAAAGATGACCAAAAAATGAGAACAGTCAATGTTGGAGGAAAGATGGGCATACTAATCCACTATTTGTGGAGCTGTGAATTGTTCCAACCATCTTGGATATCCATTTGGAACTTTGTAAGAAAAATGACTAACCTGTCCATACTTCTTGGCCTAGCAACCCCACTCCTAAGCAAGGACTCTCTGGAGGCCAAGTAGAAAAACAAATAAAATGTACATACTAGCACTCTTTGGGGTAACTAAGAAATAGACACAAACTGAACACCCAAATAAGGTCCCACAAACTGGGGAATAGTTGACCAAAATACAGCATATGGTTGTAATGAAATATTATTGTGCAGTAAGAAATGACCAATATCAGGAATTCAGTGAAACTTTGGAATATTCATATGAATTGATGCAATGGAGAAGGGGAGCCAGACCTTCCTGTGACCAGGCCTTCCATATACTGCTGCTCATGTTCCCTGGGGGAAGGTGGCAAAGGGCCAGACGAGGCTGGCTTCCATCTCTGCCTTCACGAGGCAATTCCCTCCTTCTGCTGCCAGCCTTATCTCCCAGCAATGACATGGACAACCCCTGGTGCCTTATCCTCAGATTCTGCTCTCAGGGCTGCTGTTTCCACAAGGAGAGAGTAATACAAACTCATTGTGATGTCACTGAAGTCCAGCAAAGAACGAGGCACCAATTTTAAATTGTGTGCTTATGTATGTATTTGTATAAGGTGAACTTTATGAATACTAGGAGAAAATGCAAATTAAACTCTTCCATTGACTTTCCTTGTGGTCCACCTATGATTGATGGATTTTCTGAGTACTCTAGTCTCTTACTTAATAGTATTTATTGTTGCTCAGTTGTTTCAGTTGTGTCTGACTCTTCATGACCCTATTTGGGGTTTTCTTGGCAAAGATACTGGAGTGGTTTGTCATTTCCTTCTCTAGCTCGTTTTACAGATGAGGAACTGAGGCAAACAGGGTTAACTGATGTGCCCAGGGTTACACTGCTAGTAAGTGTCTGGGGCCAGATCTGACCTCAGGAAGACAAGTCTTCCTTACTCCAGTCCCGACACTCTATCTGCTGCAGCATCTAACTGCCTTTATCAACCTGCTAGTTGAGTTCTGATACTCTGTGCCTTAGTAGGTAGATAGGCCTTTTTAATTCTTTTTCTAAAGGCCTAAGCAAAACAAGATTTCTACTTCTTTATTTTATTTTTCTATTACTGAGCATTTATTTTCTCTGTCTTGCAACTCCTCCGATTTAAAGAAAAAGAAAACCTTTGGAACAAATATTCCTCCTAGTCAAGTAAAACAAATTCTCACTGTCCATGACCAAAAATCTATGTCTCAATCTTTATCCTGAATTCATCATTCTTTGTCAGGTGATAGGTGGCATGGATCGTCATCAGTCATCTGGTGCTTACTGCTTACTCCTTTGGTCAGAGATTTTAAGCACGGTCTCCACTTCTTAACACCTTAAAAGTTATGTGGTTAGCACTAGAGTCTCTTGACATGCCCCCTTTGGGCTACTTCAGGTCCATGATTCTCAAGGGGAATCTTCTATTGTAATCCATAGCTCATGCGTCCTCATTTCCACTGATAATCTCTGATCAAGCCAGAATAAATCACAGCATCGTAAAGGCAGCATAGTAAAGCCAAGGACATTTACTGAGAGTAGAAAAAGTAAATGACAAAGAGTTAGATTCAGCAAGAAGCACTCTCACCACCCATTTCCCAAAGCTACCTCTTCCCTAAAGGTCTCCTTGGGAGTGCTGGTCTCCATTCCTGTTTAGTCACTCTGGCTTTAGCCTGTTATCTCCCACAATGCAGTGGGAGTAGCACATGTCCAGTCACCTACGGCAGGATGTTAGGTCAGTGTGTAGAGAAGCGGCATTGAACATGTGCTAAACTTGTAGTTTACTAGTGGTCACAGTGGACAGAGTACACTTAGAGTCAGGCATTTCAAATCCTGCCTCAGACACTAGCTATGGTTAACCTCAGCCTTAGTTTTCTCATTTGTAAAATAGGGATAGCTCCTACCTCACAGGGTTGTTTTGAGGATCAAATGAGTTATATCTGCAAAACCTTTAAGATGTTACATAAATTCTGCAGGCTGGAACACTCATTGCAGGATATCAGTAGGAGCACATGGAGAATGCAATAGAAAATATAGCTGCTTCCTGGTATAGCTACCTGACAGTCAGGATGTGATGGCCAGGTCTTGGCTTGTATTCTCCAATCCTCTTTCTGGCTCTGTCATCCAGACTGGAGCCCTCATCTCACACTTCACTGTTGGATCATCACCCTCTTTTCAAACCAGACGCCCCGCAAATTGTTGAGGGCTACACAGGTTTCTGTCAGATTTCCTTCCCAAAGAGAACATGGGGCTGATACTCCCACCTCACAAATTAATGAGCCACTTCAGTCCCCTAAAAGTATTCAGAATAAGACCTTCCTACACCAGGAAGGATGTGCTGTCTCGCTGCTGAGTCAAGGACTTGGCATCCAAATTTCAAAGGAAGAGAAACTCTGAATCCTGCCTTCCTGCGATGGAAGAAGAATTCTTGCTAGTTCTCAACATTGGTCCTTGGTTTTGGTTTGGGGGTTTTTTTTTGTTTGTTTGGGGTGTTCCATGCTGTGTAGACTTCCCTCATCCGCATGGGTATTCCTTACTTTTGCAACATTTTATTCACATATTAATTCAGCAAATGTCTTTCTGATCCCCCTTAATTCTAGTGCTTTCCCTCTGTTGATTATTTCCAATTTATCCCGTATAGAGCTCGTTCGTACATAGTTGTTTGCTTGATGTCTTTCTTGTTAGACTGTGAGCTCTTTCTATGTATTATACAGACTTTTGTGGTCTTCATCACTTTTAGCACAATGCCTTATACATTTGCTGTTGTTCAGTTGTTTCAGGCATATCCAACTCTTCATGACTCCATTTTAGGGTTTTCTTGGCAAAGATAATGGAGTCATTTGCCATTTCCTATTTCCTTCTCCAGCTGATTTTACAGATGAAGAAAGTGAGGCAAACAGTGTTAAATGACTTGCCCAGGGTCACACAGACAGGTAAGTGTCTGAGGCCAGAATTGAACTCATAGTAGGGGCTCAATAAATGTTTGCCTGATTGATTGACTTGCCAAGCATTGTGTGGGGCTTTAGGGAAGATATAGCAAAGTCCCTGCTATCCTGGAGCTTGCAGCCTAAAAGGGGATAAGACACTAACACAGATAACTAAGATACACAATACTGCATTAGAATTGTAAAAGTGTTTTCCATATGCAGAATCAAGATTCTAGGCCTGCTAGATACTAAGCCTATTTCGTTATTGTGCTTCTAGAGGGCTTGACATTCCTGCAAAAGGGAAATTACATCTACATTCAGGTCAGAAACTTCTGTTGACCCAGTTAGAAAGAAGGATGAGGATCTTTATAGTAGGGAAGGACACAGCCTGAGTCAAAGAAGGAGTTGGGGAAGAAACGGCAGCTGGGACCAGGCCCTGATGTCTTATTCACGCATGTGCTGTGCTTGGGGGCAACAATGCAACCTACTCCTCTCCCGGGCCCCTATTGTTGACACCTCGCTATCACTGCCGTGCTGAGAAGCCCAGCCAGTGTACCTCATGCTGAGGCTGTCAGCACTCACCTAACACCCTGCCCTGACAGACGTGATGTATGCTGTTGTGGTTATGTTCTGGAGGATGGTCAGGATTAGTCCAGAGGAGTCGAACAAAAACCAAGACCAACAATCCCCAGGACATACTAGAGGGACGTGGTCATTCTGGGAAATGGGTGGTGAAAGTACAGTTGTCTAATTTAACTGACTTTTCATTTGCCTTGCTGTAAGAAGAGAGCCACGAATCAGTCTGAGTTTCCCAATCCATGTGATGAAATTAGTGGGTGCGTCTCTTTGTTTGGAGGAAACTAAGGAGCACCAGCCCACAGAATGTAAGCTTGTTCTCTGGTACTAGATTGATTGGGTTTCAGAGACCCAGACAGATTCCTGACTGAGAATCAGCTGCCACTCTTTGTGGTCTAGAAAAACAAGTTGGTTGCTCTATCCAGCTCTCTCAGACTTCCTTTCCACCTTCAAAACCAGCACTGGAATGCAGCGGTATAGACCGGCTTGCTTGGGGTGGAGGGCAAGTTTGTGCCTGTGCTCTTTTTTACATGAAACAGTGAATCTCTATTATATCCAATTTTCTTTTTTTTTTCTTCCAACTAACAAGCATTAGTTTTCTTTCCTTCTTATCTTCTTCTCTCCTCTGAAAATGAAAGAAAAACAAAGCCTGTCTAACAAATACATATTGTCAAGCAAAACAAATTCCTTTATTGGCCACATCCAAAAAGGTGTCACATTATACATATACTTTCAAAGCTGTCCTGCTTGTCTATGATTCCTTCCGTTCTCTTCCCTCACTTCTGTTCTCTTTTGTGCATTTAATGAAAATATTTCAATGACCTTTTCTTTTCTTTTTTTGTACAACCCTGAACTGATAATTAAGTTATGAAATGATGAAATGGGGGCAGGCATACTTGGTTCTTTGGGTGCTCTCCAGGAAAGACTTCAATGGCAGCAGAAAAGAAGGCTGTAATCATGCTTTAATAAGGCACAGAGGGTGTAGAGGCAACATCACAAATAGTGGGGGAGTCAGGGGCACCAGAAAAAGATACAATCAACAAACCCTCATCTCTAACTACCTTCTTCCTCTCCCCTGCCTTCCTCCCCTAAACAAAAGAAAATCTTTTTTAAAAATGTAATATAAGTAATGTTTTGTTTTTTCCCCAATTACATGTTAAAACAATTTTTAAACTTTTTTAAAAAAAGTTTTGAGTTCCAAATTCTATCCCTTCTTCCTTCCCTCTATTCCCCTCCCCCTTCTCTGAGACAGTAAGCAATCAGATATAGGCTATACATGTGCAATCATGTAAAACATATCTATATTAGTCATTTTGTATAAGAAGTCTCGAATAAAAGAAAAAGAATGAAAGTGAAAATGGCATGCTTTAGTCTGTATTCAAACAATATCAGTTCTATCTCTGGAGGTGGATAGCATGCTTAAGAAAATCTTTCTAATACGTATACAGAGTCAATCAGAACAAAATCCCACATTGATTAAGTCTGACAATGCGTGTCTCATTCTACCATTTGAATCCATCCCCTTCTCTCTGCCAGGAGATGAGTGGCATGTGTCATCATTGCTCTTATGTGGCTATGCTTAGATTGTGGCATACTTGTAATATTTAACCTTCTGGAGCTTAAGAAATGGAAATATTAGTCTTCATATGCCATCAGAAATTTTTTTAAATCTACCTAATTCTAGAGAAGGAAATGGCAAACTACTCTAGTATGTTTGCCAAGAAAACCCCAAATGGGGTCACAAAGAGTTGGATGTGACTGAAAACGACTGAACAACACCACCTAATTCTAGTTACTCAGAGAATAAAAAATGAACTACGATGTTACCAAATGATATTTACCTGAATAGATAGCACTATATGACTCAATAACACTTTAAAGTTTTACAAAGGATCTTACATATATTATTTGATCTTTATAATAACACTTTTAGGCATATACTATTTTCTCCATTTTGTAGATAAAGAAATTGCAAGAAGTTAAGGGACTTGACCAGGGTCCTATACCTATTTAAGTGTCAGACACAGGATTTGAACTCAGGTCTTTCTGACGCTATAGGCCCAACACTACCCTCCTCAAACAAACTGGAATTTGGGAGCAGATCTTTACTGATTCATATGCTGTTATGGGGGTTAAATTACTGCTCAGAACTGGCCCAGGTGGGTTTAGAATGGTTCATCACCATTTTATAGACAAAGTATGATCAGACAGGAGAGAGAAAGAGACAGAGAAAGAGTCAGGAAGAGAGAAGAAGGGAATGAGGGAATGAGAGAGAATGAGAATTCAGGTAGTATTCTCATTGCAGTGATTTTTTTACCTTCCTGTGAATATCCTATTGATGATTCATCCAGGTACCGTCTTTCTGATAGCTAACCTATGTTGTGTCTGTGTTTCTCTAATAGCATTTCATGTGTCTGTAGCTATACTGGGCTCCTAGATAAGTTAAGACCACTGGGATGATTCTACCCCTTAGGCCCTGTAAGAGCTAAATCCCTAATAAGGAGCTTCTGTGACCATTCTTCCCTTTTAGGGTGCACCTAGTAGAGACTGTTAACCTCACATCTGCCTTCAAGGATATTGCAGTCTTACAGAGAAGGAAAAACTTTTATTTATTAGTGTATTTATTAACTTTATGTGAATGCTGTACATATTCTTATATGTACTTATTATCTCCCCATTGGAATGTAAGCTCCCTCTGAATAGATATTGTTTTATTCCATGTACTTTGTACAGTCTGGCACAGTGCCAGGGGCATGGTAGGTACTTAATAAATGCTTGTTTGTCAATTGAAAACTATAATATAAGTCAGCACATATTTAATGCACAAGAGAAGGAGAAACAAAGTGCTACTAGCTCAAGTTAGAGATGACTAATAAATGATTTGAAGGGCAGAGCATGGATGACCTCATGGAGGAAGTGGCATTGAATTGAACCTTAAGGGATGGATAGGATTACAAAAGGTAGAGATTGGAAGGTGAGGGGCATTCCCAGTATAGAGAACCACAGGAGCAAAGACAAGGGTACAGGAAAACAAATCCTATATTCAGGGCACAACAAGAATTTAGCTTGGCTGGAGTTTAGTATATACAAAGGGATACAGTAAGAGGAAAGGCTGTGGAGGTAAATAGGAGCCAGATGACAGATGACAGAAGGCCTTGAATGCTAAGCTTTGGTGATTCAGCTTTATTCAACATGCAGTGTGGATCAGAGCCACATGATCAGAATTTTATACCAGGAAAATCAATTTAGCAATGTTGTGTGGGATGGATTGTAAAGGATTAAAAAACTTTTAGAGCTGAAGAGAACGGAGATTACCCAGTCCAAAACCCCTCATTTTACATTCAACAAGTATTTACTAAGTATTCACTATCTGCCAGGCACTGAACTGGGTACTGAACCAGTCCCTGACCTCAAGAAACTTATATTCCATCGAGGAAAAAAATAACACGTATAAAGAAAATAAGTGTAAAGCAGAGACAACAGAGACATAAAGTAATTTAGGGGGAAGGTGAGGACAGACGCTAGCAACTGGGCATTTCAGGCTTATCCCAGCAGGCTTCTTGTAGGAAGTAGCACCTGAGTTTTGGAGGAAATCAAGTACTCTACGAGGCAGCGGTGAGGAGGAAATGCATATGAAAAGTGACATATAGAAAGTCCAGAAAATTTGTCTGGAGGCACATCAGGAAGGGCTTTAAAATCCAAATGGAAGAATTTGTATTTTATCCTAGGTCAAGATGGAGTGATTAGAGTTTCTTGAATAGGGGATTGACGAGGCCAGATGCATGCTTAGTTATATCAATTTAGCAGCTGTATGGAGCATGAATTTGATAAGAAAGAGATTAAACACAGGAAGATCAATTAGGAGACTATTTCAATAGTCCATGCAAAATACCAGTTCCTGACCTAGGAGATGTTGGGAGATACATTGTAGAGGAAGAATTAGTAAGACCTGGGACTGGTTCAATATAAGGGTAAGAAAGAGGGAAGAGTCTAACTCCAAGACTAAAAACATGGGTAACTAAAAAGATGTTGATATCCTCAATGAAATTAGGGAATTTGGTAAGAATTTGGGGGAAAAGAAAATGAGCTCTGTTTTGGGCATGTTAAGTTTGAGAGGCTTACAGGCCTTCCAGTTGGAGATTTCCAATAGGCACTTGACATTGTCAACCTGGAGTTCCAGAGAAAGTTTGGGAATGGATATACGGATCTGGGAATTATGTGCACGGAGAAGGGGAACTTCTGAGATCAGTGAGAGAATATAGAGAGAGAAGATAAGAAGGTCCAGGACAGAGTCTGGAAAGTACCCTCAGCCACAGAGGGTGAGAACTGGATGATGATCCAGCAAAGGAGCTGGAGGAGCAGCGGCCAGACAGGTAGGAAGAGAACCAGGAGATATCAGGCTCACAGAAAGTCAGGGGAGAGAGAGCGCTCAATAAGTGCCAAATGCCTTAGAAAGGTCAAGAAAGACAAGGACTGAGAAAAGCTTGTCCATCACTGATTGAGGAAAGCCCTTTCAGATGACACGGTAAGCTAGATCGCAGAGAAGGAAGCTGAGGTCTAGAGGGGCTGTCACTGCTTAATTTCACGCTGGTTGTGGCTAGCGCACCTGGGACCCAGTAACCACTTAACGAAGGCTTATTGACTGACCTGCTTACTCAAAAGCCAGTGTTCTTCCTGCTGCCCACTGCTGCCTAATGAAGCTCAAGGCTTTCACAGAGATCTGGGCGAGTGGTGCCTTCTTCCCTCCTCTGCTTTCCTCCCACCCAGCAGTGGCCATACTGCCAAGCCTTTTGGCAGCAAGGCTGATCAACTTGAGCCACTGCCCATGAATTCCCACCGTTGGATGGGCTCCAGACTGCCTGGCCCACAGCTTTATTGGGTACTTATATAAACAGCCCTCATTGAAGCATCTAAAAGCAATCAATGGCACAAATGCCACTGTGTGAAGGAAAATTCCTAATGCTTGCTCTCCAGAATCCGTCATTATTACACGACTATCTTTTCTTTTTCTCTCACGTTTCCCTTTGACCCTACAATGTCATTGCCCTTTCTACCCTCTTCCTGTCTTTCCTTCTCTCCTCCTTATTTCTCGAGCCTGCCTCTGATATTGCTTAGCCCAGCTAGTAGAATTGGGGGTTTCAAGAGGTTGCTGACCTGCCTTTAGTATGCCAATATGATCTCATTTATCACTATTACCTTTCTCCTAGATGGAAACTGTTTGCTTATACCTATGGTTATAAATGGAAAGAAAAAGGACCACCCCGCCTCTGAGCTCACTACCTCCTTAATTTCACCTGTCACTATCCTGAGGTGGAGGAGGGTTTCAATGGGATGTTACTCCCACCAACTGCTGAAGTAAGTGGCATTCCCCTGAAAGTTAAAATTAAGATAAACTGAGGCACAAAGCTCTGAGCAAGTATGAGGTCGATTCCAAGTCCAGTGACCTAACTATGACACTATGTGACACTTTCCAAATCTGTTGTCATCCACTTTACTATTCCAAAAGTCGCTGTTCATGGACATGCAAAGTGCAAATTTACTGAATAAATAGTATCTCAGCTTCCTCAGCAAAACTAAGACCCTAAACGAGGGGCACAACTCTCTTTTACAGTTTTGGGGAGCACAGAACAAAGAACAGGACTTCATAGATAAGGAATAAGTTATGATTAGTTAAAGGAGTTCAACATCATGAATGACAAAATCAATATGATTGGCTACAGAGCCAAGTTGTGGGGGACGATACAATTGGTTGGACATTAGGAATGATGGGCTAACAACAACCCCCTCCTTCCCTCCTGTGACTAAGAAATGTTCATTGTTTGAATCCACCTGCAAAATTAGAGATAGCGGCCCAGACTTCTTTGTACGACAAACCAGACATCCTTGACACAAGAAGTGAATAGTGGTTAACAAGACAACTGGAGTTCTAAACTTAACTCATTACAGGCCAGCTGAATTCTGAACTAAGTTCAGAGACAAAGAACCATGACTTAGGTAGTTACAGGACAAGATCAATTAACTGTAAGTAGAATCGATTAAAAAATGATATAGAATCGGGGCAGCTAGGTGACACAGTGGATAGAGCTCTGACCTTGGAGTTAGGACGACCTCAGTTCAAATCCAGCCCCAGACACATGACACTTACTAGCTGTGTGACCCTGGGCGAGTCACTTAACCCTAATTGCCTCAGTAAAAAAAATTTTTTTAAAAAGAGCAAAAAAAAAATGATGCAGAATCAATCTGGTTATTTCATCCCCCAAGAGGTTTCGAGGACTCACAAAATAGTTGACAATCGATTTGGAAAGTGTTACATGGCAGAGTAGATAGAACACTGAGCTTGGAGCCAGGGAAATCTGAATTCAAATGACACCTCAGACACTAGCTACATAACCCTGAGCAAGTGGCTTAATCACTGCCTCATTTTCATTGCTGCTATTCAATCGTTTCAGTCATGTCCAACTCTCTGTGGCCCCATTTGGGGTTTTCTTGGCAAAGACACTGGAGTGGTTTGCCATTTTCTTCTCGAGGTCATTTGATAGATGAGGAACTGAGACAAACAGGGTTAAGTGACTTGCCCAGCTACTCTGAGGCTGGATTTGAACTCAGGAGTCTTCCTGACTCTAGGCCCTGCACTCTATCCCTGGTGTCACCTAGCTTCCCATTTTGCTTCAGTTTGCTCAAGTATAAAATGGTGAAGTTAGACCAGAGGGCCTCAGAGGTCCCTTCTAGCTCGAAATTTATAATCCTAGGAAAACAGACCCTGGTCCAAAGGAACTTGTACTCTAGTGAAGAAGGCTGGATTAACTGGCTTCTGAGGTCCCATTCAGCTCTGAGTCTGTGATCTTGTGATTCTAACAAAAACGCATGCACTATCAGCAAAGTCACAAAATGGGAAGGGGGCTGGGAGATCTTGGAGACCACTGGGCAATTGTTGTTATTGTTGGTCCTTCACTGATGTCTTGACTTGTTCCTGAATTGCATCTGAGAGAGGCAGGCTGGACAAAGTCCTCCAGAGTCATCGGAGTCCAGGCAAGACACAGGTCAAGACTACTGGTGATGACTGGGCAATATATGGCGGTCATGAAACAATGTAGTGGGAATGGGTACAGGGAAGAGACCATTTTGGGACGGCAGGAGTAGCATAGCTATGGCGTCCATTCTTTGAGGGCCTGGGTCTTTCTCCCTGTGGTGAAGGGTAGCTTCTACAGGTGTCTGTGTCAGTCCAGAGCTCACACACTAACTAGAGAATGTTTATAGACAAAGGTTGAAAGAATAAGCAATGATGGAGGCTCTTGGTAACTCCATCTTATTTTAGAATCACAAGTGCTAGAGTCAGCTAGGTGGCACAGTGGATAGAGCACTGGCCCTGAAGTCAGGAGGATCCGAGTTCAAATCCAACCTCAGACCAAACACTTGACACTTACTAGCTGTGTGACCCTGGGCAAGTCACTTAAACCCAATTGCTTAAAACAAAACAAAAAAGGAATCACAGGTGCTCAGAGCTGGAAGAGGCCTCAATGACCATTTAGTCCAACCAATACTTATACAAGAACCTTCTCTCTAGTAGAGCCAACAAGCCTTTGCTGGAAGACCTCCACCACCTCCCAAGGCAACCCCTTCTAATTTTATATTGTTCTAATACAGGTGTTTTTAATGTGGGAGCCTTGAATTTGTTTTTTCATAACTGTACTTAAAAATAATTGGTTTTCCTTATAATCATATTTATTTAAACCCACCATTCTGAGAAGGGCTCCATAAGCTTCACCAGGCTGCCAAAGGGATCCATGACACAAAAATAGTGAAGAAGCCTTGTGCTGATTTTCAGGAGGTCTTTCCTTTCATCAAGCTTAAATATTTCTCTTGGTAACGGCCACCATTGCTCCTGGTTCTGCCTGGTGGCTCCAAAGAGTAGGGATCTCATCCCTCTTCTTTTTGACAGCCTTTCAAATATTGAAGACAAAGAATTTCCCCCAAGGCTCCTCTTCTCCAGTCTCAACAGGCCCACTTTTATTCAATTGATCCTCAAATTAGATAATGTGTAAAGTAATTTGCAAATTGAAAAGCATTATACAATTGTAAGTCATTCTCATCATCACCATCATCATCTTTCTTGATGTAGTTCCCATAATATCATCTAGCATTTACATAACCACTTTAAATTTTGCAAAGTGTTGTACATATGTTATCTCATTTGATCCTCATACTATCCCTTCGAGGAAGGTGCTATTATTATCCCCAATTTAAACATGGCAAAACTGAGGCCAAGAGACTCAAGTGACTTAACCAGGGTCATACAGTGAAGTCAGTGTCTTAGGCAGGATTTTAATTCCAATCCAATCCACCAAACATTTTTTAAGCACCTGCTATGTGCCAGGCACTGTGCTAAGCACTGGGAATACAATTGATAAAAAGAAAGTCTCTACTCTTAACTTACAATCTGAACAACACACAAAAAGAGGCAGGAAAGTTGGCCTGGGGTGGGGTGGAGATGGAGTGGAAATGGAACACACAATGGGTAGTTGCTGCAGAGAGCATCTTGTTCCCCTGGTGTTGAAAGCAGGCCGGACCGCTAATGCAAAGTGGACTAAACGGAGTCCAATTTCTGCCCTCTACAAAAGGAAGGCACTGGGAAGAGTTTGCTATCCCACCCTCCAGCCCTCCAGTCAGAGGACAGAGAAGAGTTACAGAGGTGGTGTCAAGAAGGTCTGAGTTAGCAGTCGGGTGGTGAGTGTAGAAAGGAGGAGCGTATCCTGGGAGGGGCATCTTGTTCTGCCCAGTTGAAACCAGGCAGGGCAGCAGAGATACCAAGTGAAGTAAGTGAACTTAGAGCTTCCTGACTCCAAATCCGTACTCCATCTGCAGTTCCACTAACTGCCAACAGATATAGAATCCACACATAACTCCCTATTCTTCTGATTATTGCACAGATTGATAGAATGAGCACTTTTTATAATTGAATAAAAATGTTGACAAGTAAGCTCATTGACTGTGGGCTCATTGAAAGCCTTTTTGGAACAAGCCTAGGACAGCAGAGATTGTATGTGTATATATACATATATATATATATATATATATATGTATATATACATATATATATATATATACACACATGTATATATACATATATAATATCTCATCTTGTTTCTACATGGTTGTGCTTTCTTCTTTCTTGGTCTCCATGTTTTGAAAGCTTTTCATCCCATGTGATTTGGGGATTCAAGGTGTTTGTCTATTAAAAATATTGTTCTTAAATTTTTATTAATATGACATTAGACCAATTATGGACAACAGTTCTATCTGTGATAATGTTCTGATTCCAAAGCAATTTGCTCAAATCTCAAGGGTATTTTGGGGACTGTATTTATAGTTTGGAGATTTTTCAACTGATAGCTTATATAGGACAGTAAGTTTCTGGTTTATAATTGTGGACACAGACGTGTCTTTCTAGGTGGTGATGAGTAAGTGGTAGATTTTTGCAGCCTGCTCTGATGTAGCATTTCTTTGTATAATGTGCATTAATCATTACATCTGGGCTCCTCAAGGATAACCTTTCTGTAATGTCTAGAGGCAGTAACTTGACCTTTAATTTAAGTCACAAACCCCCATGTCCCTAAATGAAGCTGTAGGACACAGCTTTTGGTTTGATACTTTTTGTTGGCTTACTGTTGGTTGAGTTCCTTAGGATGTTGCTTATGGAAGGTCTTTTGATTCCATTCTTCAGTCTTAGCTATTCAAAGGCTCCATATTGTTTGGTAACATGATGTATGTTTGTCCCAAAAGTATTTCAGTGAATTTGTAATTTGTTTATTTACTCTCCAAGAAAATCTATTAATTCTCTTCCTCCTTTTTGGCAGGGCCAGTGCTAAAAAGAATATGGAACACTGAATCACAGGACCTGAATTCAAATCCCACCTTTGACACTTAGTACCTATGTGTCCCTGGGCAAGTCACAACCTTTCTGGGCTTCCAATTCCTCATTTGTAAAATGAGGTTGAACCAAATGTTCTCTATGGTCCCTTCCAGTTCTCAATCTACTATTCATCTTTCTATAGCGGTCTTGGGGTAAAGGGCCTTATGTTTTGTTAATATTTTACACGCTTTTGTTAGGATCGTAGAACTGGAAGGGACCTTAGAGGGTATTGTGTCCAATGCCTCTCAAGGAAAGGAAATTGAAGCACAGAAAGTCAAGTGAATTGCTTAGGGTCAAACAGCTAGTAAGTGTATGAGGTAGAATTTGAACAGATGAGGAAACTGAAGCACAGAGAGTTGTTCAAGACCACACAGCAATAGGAGGTAGAATTTGAACTCGGGTCTTCCTGACTCCAAGCCCAGTGACCTAACTATGATACTATGTGACACTTTCTAAATCTGTTGTCATCTACTTTACTGTTCCAAAAGTTGTTGCTCAACTTGTTCTCTCTTTTCTTTTAATAGTATTCCAGTGCAAACTATTCTATAGACTGATGCACAGGAGATAAACTGTAATTGAATAAAAGTATTGAGATTTATTATTGTTGCTATTATTATGACCATTGTTATTATTAATATTGTACTGCCTACATTTTTCAATGGAGTTCAGATAGAAATGATCAAGGGACAAGCGGCTGTATTGCTATTATTCTTTCGGAGTTAATATTCTGCAGACTCCTGCCTGGGTGGATGGGAAAACTGCTTTTTGTAATTGAATAAAAGTATTGGCTCACCTTCTGTAAGCCTCTGTAGCCTCACTGAAAGTACCTTAGGGACAACTTCAGAGGCAGACAGAACAATAGGGGTGACACATGCACCTCACTACATTCCCGCATGGTTTTGATTTCTTCTGCTTGGTCTCTATATTTTGAAAGCTTATTATCTCTGTTACGTGGCAAGCCCTCCAGCCCCTTCACTGTTCTTGCTGCTTCCTCTGGACCCTCTCAAAGTTAGCATTGCTCTTCCTGAGCTGTCATGACCCAAAATGAGCACAAGATTACAGCCTTGGTCTGACCGTGGCAAAGTACCATGGGTCTATTTGATCTGGGCCAGCTGAGAATATCCCTTTCCATAGACAAGAGTACCTTCCGTAGAGAAGGTGGGTGCTGGGTATGTGTGACACCACCACCCAGTCAGAGAGCATGTCTGAAGCAATGTGACTATTGGAGTACATGCTGCTCTGCTGCTAGACATCATCCACTAAGTTAAATTTCCCATTGGCAGTAAGGGTGCAGGACACCTGTCTGAGCTGCTTGTTTTAAATGTGTCTGCAGCAGGAGGACCTGAGTACAAATACGGCCTCAGACAGTTGACACTTACTAGCTGTGTGACCCTGGGCAAGTCACTTAACCCCAATTGCCTCACCAAAAAAGAAAAAAAATAAAAAATGTGTCTGCAGGAAGGATCACAGGCTTCAGGGAGTTCCAATTACCTCTAAATGCTTCTCTTAAAAGGTTAAAATACTCATTTTCTTGCTTGTAAATTTTTGTGTGTGTGACTCCTATATTCTCACCAGTCAGACTCAGTTAATAAATTCCAAAAATGAATAGTCAGCCTAATTCATTGTTTTATCCACACTGACTGTAATGGATTTATTTTAGAGCACCAGTAACTTTCATCCAGTAAAGAGGCCCGGGACATTCATCATTCGTATTGATTGGGAGGGGTGTGTGCACCATTTTCTGTTCATTAAATTTCCATTTCTGCAGGTAACCCTGGAATGCAGATCCTAAAACAAGGGGCCAGGGTTAAGGAAGGTCCTTAGGCTGGGCTCGATTTAATTCCTGGGTAAGTGCCAAAGATACAGCTTTGGCAAGATAACAGCAATTGTTTGAGTCCCTAGAGAATTACCTGTTCAGACTGTAGATTTCTGTTACCCCATTCAGGTTCCTAAGTCAATTGCTTTATAGCACTTCAATTCAGTACACATTTACTAAGTGCCTGTTACGTGCCTGGTACTATGCTAGGCTCTGGGGACTAAGGGACACTGGTTTGTTGTGAACATCAAATCAGATGATACACATAAAGTCTATAAAGCACAACTTTAACACACTTTACAAATGTTCATTATTATTATGTTTTCATGTCCCTTCCTTGGGTATCTGATATCTTTTGACAGAACTTGGCAATGTCCCAGGCAAAAAGGAGGCCAGTGTTCTAGTGAGGGATAACTCCAGCTCATTCTGAAGTCTACAGAGAAATAACCAGGACAGGGAAACGAGCCAAAAGGGAGCCTACAGTTTTGTCATTCTGGACCTGCAGATCTTTCTAGCTAACTGATGGTGGCTGAGTGCCATAACAGTCTTCCGGAATTCCAATCAGAAGCAAACCCTCAGATGTGTTCCTTAGACTTAAACCCAAGTCAGGAACTTGCAGAATTCAGACCAGGTAGGTAATGGTCAGACTTTGACCTGGATCAGATCACTTTGGAAGCGCTGAAAGTTCACAGGTCCCTAGCTCTAGCTAATCCTAGAATAACACAAAATTCAAAACTCTAGTAAGGGTTGATTTTGTGAAGCCCTTTCAAATAAAGCCTTGGCTATGCTTCTGATAGGTTGCTTATTCTAAGATTCCATCCAGCTCATTCCAAAGGCGTATTTTGAAAGTCCAGGTCTAACACCAGGTCCCTCTACCCCCATCCCATCCTGCTTCCTTGATAAGCATCTTTATTGTGAAAATCTTCCTCGAGCTACTCTAGGAAAATGGCTATCATTGAATCTAGTGAGACTCTTTGGATTCAAAATCCTAGAGGCTTTCTTGAAGCAGAAAGGAGGAGAGGCAATCTTCCTTAGAATTAGTTGGTCAAATGGCACTATATTTCATGAGAGAGCCATCAGTTGGTTTTTGCTCTTTTTGCAGTGATCAATTTGGTCTAGAAACAAAACAAAACAAGTATAGAGCACTGCCATCAGCAGTAATTCAAAAGGCCATCCCACAGCTTGGAAGGGACACTCATTGAACTATCTCTCCCCTTCTAGAGCCTGGTTAGATTTAGGGACCAAATTGGGACCCTTAGTAGAAAACAACCACTAAGAGGATTCTAGATCTGCCCTGGACTCCTGGAGATCTTTCAAAGGAACCTGGGATTGGAGCCAGACCGAAAGCAAGGGTTAGGCTACTTACCCTTACGGTGTCTTCCAGTATCAATCTTAATCCAGGCCATACCAACACACTCGGTAATTTTGAATGCCTGTTAAATAAGTAAGTGCTCAACAATATTTGCTGACTGATTGAATGAATATTGGGTATTATTGTACCCCCAAGGGAGGCAATGGTGGGGAGGAGAGAAGGAAAGCCCATAACAGAGAGTCATGTATGCCTCAGGTTCTTTATTCATTTATTTCCTCCTTCAAAAGCTCAGACAATACTCACAGCCGTATGTTTCTCACCTCCCATGTTCATACATGGGCTCATTTCTCCGGTACCCTTTAAAAGTGGTGACATTTCCCAGGTAATTTTGCTGCAGAATCACACAGTATATTCAACAAGAGAAGACAACAGGGAGCAGCCCTCTCCTGACTGCTGCTGCCATGAAATATTCACAAGGAAAAGAAAGCCAGACGACTGTATCCCTGAAGAGTCAGCGGGTCTTTCCCAGAGAGATGCTTCCTGACAAAAGACTCCGGCTTTTCAGGCCTTTATTAACTTTTCTCTCACTTCTCTCTGAGTTACTATGGAGGCACTGGGGAGAAGTCCACCTCCTTCAATAATGTTCTATTTCAGATTTTTAAAAAGAACAGCGTGGGAGTTAATTCTTGAAGAGACTCCGGGCATCCTTAGTGCTGCCAAGTTAACTTGACCAAAGTGTAATTAGAAACTTTGCTGAAAATTCAGAGAATCTGAGTTAACGCCTACTGTGCTCCTTAAAAGAAAAAAAAATGCGGCTTATATGGAATATTGTCTGCATTTGGGATCCTGAACTCAAGGCTTTCCTGTCACTGTTTCACTCTCAGTCCTTGGTCTGTGTAGATCTGTTTCTTTGTATGTGTCATGGCAATAATAGTAATAGTCCCTTAAATTATACTCTAGTGGTTTAACAGCATTAAATGTAGATGTATGGGATGCCTAATTTATAGCTTTGTTTGAAACCAGGAATAGTCCTGCTCCATCTGTAAACTCTATTAAGTAATAACTACTTCAATAAGAGTAGTGATAATAGCAAAGGAAAAGATGGTAACAACAAGAATATATAGTAGCTTTCCTTAAGGAAAGAAGGAGATGAAGTGTGGTGCAAAGAGAGAGGGAAAGACAGATGATTTTGAGTCATAGGACTGGGATCTGAATCCTGCCTCTGCCACTTAGTACCCATATGACTCTGTTTCCTCATCTGTAAAATGAGAGGGTTGGTATAGGTAACCTTTAAGGTCATTTTCCAGTTGTAGATCTGTGAGCTTATGAAAAAGTCTTATACAAAGCATGTCAGTTATATTCCTTATACCTTTGAAACACTATTATGGGAGTGGTGGTTGGGGCTTTTTAATATTATATTTTAAACTAATTCTGAAAATTAGTTTAAAAGTATTGTCATCACATAACCCAAAATTCTGACAATTTCCTTCTACTTTTTTCCATCTTTACTGCCAGGGGTGAAAAGAAAAACCTATTATTGTTTTGCATTTTTAACTTTTGAAGGCTTCCAGGGCATTAGGTAAGACATTTACAGAAGATTTGTGGGTAAATATGGTCAAGGATCACAAAGGAAGAGGAAGCGGGAGGGGTTGTGACCTACATTGGTAGAGAAAGTTAAAGCATTTGGGATCCTGGCCAGGGTAAAGTATACCTAACAACATCTCTAAAAATATATTTACGTGGAGTCTTGCAAATCTAATCAAAACTGAAAAGAGAAGAGGAAGGAAAAGATGCTATGTATATATCCACCAGACTAGATAGCATAGAAGGTACACACAAATTTGGGAAAATATCATTAGAAAAGCCCAGAAACTTATAGGAAACAAAATCCAAGAAACTGGCCTGTAAAACAAAACAAAACAAAACAGAAAAACAGCCTAGGATCCCAGAAATCTGTACACAAATGCATATACAAATACAATATTGATCAAACTCTCTCACAAGTGCTTCATTGATGGTTTCAGAGGCTGGGGCTGACCTCTGATGATTGGCTGACTGAATGTCAGGAGCCGGGCTCTCTTCAGAAGACATGCTCTTCACCAGGTATATAAAAATCAATCTGTGAACCAGTTCCATGTGTTTCCTCTCCCTTGGATTCTCAAACTAGACTGCAGCAGCGATAGAGGCATTGGTAGAGCAAAGACTTCTCTCTCAGTCTCTGAGACCAATCAAAAGGGGAGTGATATTGTAATCAGAATATACAACAGGTCACCTGGACAGGAAGAGGCATTCAGGAAATAAACAAAAAGTTTGGTATAGATACATGATACATAGTTGTGGTTTTATTGTTGTTTTTCAGTCATTTCACTCATGTCCAACTTTTTCTTGACAAAGATACTAAAGCGGTTTGCCATTTTCTTCTTCAGTTCATTTTACAGATGAGGAAATTGAGGCAAACAAGGTTAAGTGACTTGCTTAGGGTCACACAGCTAGTAAGATTTGAACTCAGGTCTTCCTGACTCCAGGCCCAGTGTTCTATCCACTGTGCCACATAGCTGCCCCATAATAGTGATGAAAGACCTCAAATATCCAGAAATGCTGGAGCTTTCTTTCTGCCCCAAAAGAGAGCAAGATATAATTTCTTATCTTGCTTTAATGATGATTTTGTCACCCAAAAAGTAGAGAAACCAATGAAGGAAATTTCTGTTTTGTGTCAGCTTCTTACCAACAAGGAGGAAGTGATTGTTGGGGTGGAAATGATAGAAACCTTGGGTTCTAGACATACTATTCTCCATGCATTTTTTATGACACTGCTTGGCCACTGGGTTCTCCTCCTACAAAAAGGCCAAGGTCTCTCACTGCATCCTGGACCATCTCCAGCCATCCTGATTGATATCTGGCCACTGGACCCAGATGGCTCTGGAGGAGAAAGTAAAGTTGATGACTTTGCACAGCCCTCGCTCACTCAAATCAAAGTCAATTGCAAGTCATGTCATCATCTCTCTGATGTCATGGTCCTCTTCAAGAACAAAGGACAAACCACAAACACAGACACAACAAAAACAACAACAACAACAACAACTACTACTACTACTACTACTACTACTACTACTACTACTACTAACTACTACTACTACTACTATGATGATGACAATGATGATGATGATAAGTAATCTTTGTATATAACTTCAAGGTTTGCGAAGTATTTTCCATGTTGTCTCACTTTATCCTCACAACAACAGGAGTGATGCTATTATTATTCCCATTTTAAAGTTGAGGAACTTGAGGTAGATACAGGTCAAGTGACTTGTTCAGAGTCACATAGCTAGTAAATGGATGAGGCAGGATTTAAACTCAGGTTTTCCTGACTCCAGGACCAGTGCTCTATTGACTTCATTACTTACCTACCTGATCACTCATTCCCAGTCTTTATCTCTTCCTATGTGTGGGTTAGACACGAGGCACCCTTTTTTTCCTCTCATTTCTCACAGTAACCTCATTAGTTCCCATGGATTCACCTCTAAGCTGGTGACTGTCAAATATATGTAACCATCACTTATATGTGTTCTGAGTTCTAGTCCCACATTACCAACTGTTTGCTGGACATCTCTAGCCAGATGTCCCCAACTCAACATGTTCAAAACAGGACTCTTTACCTTCCCTCCAAAATCTGCCTTCATTCTTAATTTCAGCATTTCTGCTGAGGGTACCACCATCCTTTCAGTCACCTTGGTTTACAAATTCAGGGTATCTAGAACTCTTCTGTTTCATTTTCATTCCATAGCCAATAAAATGTCACATCCCATCAAATTCTAACCCCACAATAACTCTGCCATCTGCCCCCTTCTCTCCACTCATCTGTCCATCCCCTGATCCCGGCTGTGCTCATCACTCACCTAAAGTTTTGCAATAGCCTTGTAACTGGCCTCTCTACTTCTAGCCTCCCTTCTCTTCAAATCACTGAAAAAATTTTCCAAGGCACAAGTCTGACCAAGGCACTCCCTTGCTCAAAAAGCTTCCCACAACTCTGTTGTCCTAAGATAATATGTAAACGTCTCAGCTTAGCATTGAAAGTCCTTCATGATCTAGCTCCATCCTATCTTTCTAGGCTTATTGAATATTGCTTCCTGTCACACACTCTACTTTCCCTCCACACTGGACTAATCACTGTTTCCCAAACTTAGTACTTTAATTCACTCCTCTGTGGGTACACACAGTCTGTTCCCTAAGCCTGGAATTCATCCTTCCTTTCCTCTACAGCTTAAAATCTCTGGCTTTCTTCAAGACTGGGCTCTTTTACCATCTCCCGCAGAAAGATGATTCTGATCTCCTTAACTATTAATTAACTATCATTAACTATCAATGTAATCTCCTTGAAGACAAGAACCTCTTTGTTCTTTCTGTACCCTCAGAACCAAGCAAAAACGTACAATAAGTGCTGCATCAGTGCTCATTGGATTGGATTGGACCTCACTGTTGTTGTTTGTTTGTTGTTGTTTTTATTGTACCTTTGAAGTCATCTGCTTCACTCACTCCTTCAGAGTCACAGCAGTCCAGTGGTAAGACAAGGACTTTAGGGCTGTATCCCAAAGAGATCATAAAAATGGGGAAAGGACTCACATATACAAAAATTTTTATAGCAGTTCTTTTTGTGGTGGCAAAGAATTGGAAATTGAGAGGATGCCCATCACCTGAACAAGTTGTGGTATATGAATGTGATGGAATACTATTGTGCTGTAAGAAATGATGAGCAGGCAGACCAGAAAAACCTGGAAAGACTTGTATGGACTGATGCTGAGTGAAGTGAGCAGAACCAGGAGAATATTGTACACAGTAACAGCCACATTGTGTGATGACTAACATTGATAAATTTAGCCCTTCTCAGCAATGCAAGACATCTCCAAAAGTATCATGATGAAAAATGCTATCCACATCCAAAGACAGAACTATGGAGTTTGAATGCAGGTGGAAGCATACTGTTTGCTCTTTTTTTTTCTTCTGTTTTGTTTTGTTTCCTCTTTCTTGTGGTTCCTTTTATTCGTTCTAATTCTTCCTTACAACATGACTAATGTGAAAATTTTTAAAAAAAAGAGTCAAGAGGACTGGTGATGGCCCAGCAGACTTCACTGTAAGGCTGAGAGTATGGGAAGCTTCCCCATTTCATAAGGAATCTGTGACTAAAAGACCCTGAGATGTGAACAAATGAGTGCCAAGAGATAGCCTTGTCCCAGATATGGAGAGAACAGGATTAAACCAATCAGCAAATCATTACATCCTTTCTTTTCCTTGGCCTTGTGCGGGACAGCGACCCTAACCCAAATTAAACTCAGAGACTTCTCAAGGTGGAAAGCAAAGGTTACATTTATTACAATCTCGAGAGATGGCTGTCTGCTCCTTCAAAAGAGAGAGAGAGAGACCGAATCACAGGGGCCGCCTTATAAAAGCAAATCTCTGCCCACCACTATCCCTTACCCCCCTTAATTGGGGGTGGGCTTACATTCTCTTACATTCTAACAGGGAGGTGGGGCTTATATTCCAGGCCCAAAATTCAAAGACAAGGAAAGAGGTGAGAAGCCAAGGGCAAACGGCTCAGGTTGGGGGTGGGGCAGGGCTTATTCTTTCTGTTACATGCTTAAAAACAGGGTCTGAGTGGGGGAGGATTTTGAAAATAATAATCAAAAATTATTGACCTTTTGAGGAGGCTTCACCCCTGAGAGTTCATTTCTCACGCCTGTTGCTCCCTGTTGATATGGCTGCTTTGGGAGGGCAGATAAGTGGACCTATACCTTCTAGGACTGGAAGGGTGAGAAGAATATCGGGAAAAAAAATATTAACACTAATGCTGTACTATGTGTTTTGAGGCTCAAGTCTTGTAGCAACGATTTTACTCACTTTGACATTAATCTATGTCCAAGCATTTGAAACTGAAGAGAGAGATGTTCAAACTAGCATAATTCTCTATCCCCTTCAATATGACCCTGGGCTTAAAAATGATTACAGGTGATGATGGGGTGATGGGACCTGGACCCCTAAAAGAAAAAGACCATGTCTTGAAAGCTACCCAGTCCCTGAATTTTCCCATACATTTCAGTAGCCCAAATCACTAGCACCTGGGCTGAAGGCATCTGGCCTACCCCAGCCCACCTAGATCACTTAATTACCTTACTTGACAGTCCTTTCACTGTCACTCCTGGCCCATCTCAGAATACTTAATATTTCTTTCACTATTGCACCTAGCCCACCAGACTACTTTTCACTCCCTAATCCCATCCAGATCCTTTCACTGTCCTTTGTGTATATAACCATCAGTCTTACCCCCATTAAGTTGCAGGTTCACTAGGAACCCTGACACTTCTACCGGTGTTACAATTACCTTGTCATTTGACTGGAAGAGTTTGAGTGCAGTGAATTCATTCCAGGCAGACACTGCCCTGTACCCTGACATTTTAATTTTGGGGCTCCCAGCAACTCCAAACTTCATCAGGTGACATTTATAGGAATCTTAACAAGGAAAAAATTATAATATGTAAAATAAAGTTTGTGTTAATTTTCCAAAATAGTTGAGTAACAATTTCATTTCCTTCCTGGACCACTCCCCTTCCTTCTGGAGTAAAAAAAGCCTTCTTCCCTGGCAATAAATATCAATATCCTTTCTTAATGGAGAAGAGTAGGTCATAGTGCCATCAAACTCAAGGTGAATAGGCAAAGCAGGGTTTGCCCTTGAGGAGTCAATAACCCAAACTCATCTGGAGTAGGACAGGTAATGATATAAAAACAAGACAAGAATTATCTTTGTTAAAAAAAAAAAGTTGAATACCACCATTAATCCATTTCCCCAAGAAAAGCTTTTTTTGTCCTCAATCAATCACTCACCTTTCCAAGGATTTTGGAAAGGACTTTGGAGAAAACTATTTCTTAATATTTTCAGTTTTACTAAAATGGTTTTTAATATAATTTCACAAGAGATAGTTTGGATAAACTAGTGATGAGAACACCTAGTATTTAATTTGAGTTTCTTGTTATTTCCCTTACATTTTATTTTGTGTCTTTTTGCATTATTATAATATGATTAATTATGGTTAGATCTTGGGAAGATTCAGTAGAAAATAGGTTTTTGTGGACAGTGGTTTTGGACAGTGGTCCCAAACAAGTTCTAGGAAGCTAGATGTGGCAGTAGAATACAACAGAGATTGTTTCTAATGTCCCTTCCAAATCTAAGATTTTGTGGTTCTGTGCAATCAGTATGTCATGGAGCCCAAGATAAAAAACCACCAGAAATCAAGCAATGTTGCTAGGAAAAAGAAAGAGAGAGAAAGAAACAGAGATAGAGACAGAGAGAGAGACTTGTCTACTTAGGCCAATACTCTGCAATGCTCAAGTAGAAGCCACCAGGAGGAAACAACAGGGTAAGTGGCAGGGTGAAAACTTCCTAGCAACTGGCCCAACCCGAAGTGGGCTGTGCAAACAGCTACGCAAATGCACATTTATTTGCAACATCTGTACTCACATGGAGAGATCAGTTCACCTTCAGGTTTTAATTGATCTGTCCCAGGAAAACACTCTCTCCTCTCCTCTCACAATATTGCAGGGACCCAGAATTTGAAGTTGCTGCTGTCAATAGCTCTCAGGAAGGTGGCAGTTTAATTCTCCAACTGGGGCTACTAGAAGAAAGCTAGTAGGAAGAACTAGAAGGAGGAGGACCTCATTGTTGGTATTCTCCAGCTTTTGTTAGACTGGTTGTCCTCGGAGGAAAAAGAGACACACAAATGACACCTATTTTCAACAGTGCACTGTGGCTCTATGGGCTCTATCTTTGTTTACATTCTCTTGTTTTGTTTGTATTCTTGCAGAAATCTCATCTGCTGGATCGTACTGTCAAGCTGTCTTGGGCAAAGGAACATTGAAAGTTTTCTCCATGATGAATCTGTATCATGAGTTTAGTGATAGCAACATCCTCAATGCTGCTTGAGCCCTACCCTCTTCTCTTGGCTATCTCTGTGTCTCACATAAAAAGACCCTGATAGTTAAAGATTATGGGATCCTGACACATGATCCGCAGTCTTCTCCCCCCAAATGTGGTTTTAGAATTTAACTCAGGTTCTAATATCTAAGAGATCAGAAGTACCTAATGTTCCCCACACCAGCAACTGCCACTCATCAAACTGAGACAGGTAACTCGAAAGGCCACTTATTCACCTGGGAAGAATACTGTGCCAAGAACTACTGAACTCAATAATCCTTGCCCTTTCACGCTGTTCTATAGCTCTTCCTGTAGTTGATCTGTGATTCCGTAGCTGGACCTCAATTTGGCTTAAAAGCTGTCTCAAAAACTGTCTGCTGACTTGTGAATGACATCTCCTGGCCTAAGTAGACAAGTCTCTCTCTCTCTCTCTCTCTCTCTCTCTCTCTCTCTCTCTCTCTCTCTCTCTCTCTCTCTCTCTCTCCCCACCACCTTCCTTTTTCCCAGCAACATTACTTGACTTCTGGTGGCTTTTTTTATCTCAGGCTCCATGACTGAGAGGTTTCTACCCATTCTGGTACTGCTGACATACTCATAATCCTCTCCTCATAGAACCCAGGAAGCCAAACTCTTCTATGGAAGACAGACAGCCACAACTCCCCTTCCCACCAATATCACAACCCAACCCCCAACCCCTGGAAGGGGACAGGAAAAATAGGACGATAGTACCTGAATTATTCAACTGACTTTAAAAAGTGGGTCTGACCAATGTTTTTCTCTATAACATTGTTAATACTTTATGATGAAATCTTGCTATAAAGTTTGTCTGATCACCCATTTATAGCATTTTAACATCATGGCTATGAAATCAAATACTCTCAGGGATTCTGTTTAATCTCATGTGGAAGGTTTTGTTATTGTTGCTGTTGTGTGTTTTACTTTTTTACTGATGCTCTTTTCTGTTTTTATATCCTTGTCACTTTCCAATGACTTCACAAACCCCCACTCCCATAACAAATAAATACAGTTAAACAGATCAAATTAATATTGGCCCTGTCTGAAAATGTGTGAGGTCTGAAATCTTTCATTGGTCTTTTTCTTTATATTATTTTGGCCATCATGAAAATATGTCTTTCTACATATGTACACAAAATTAGTGGGAAGAGTAGATATACATAGGGAATGCACATGAAGGGGAATACAAAAGGAACAATTTTGACCAGGGTCCATTCATGGAGGGATGACTCATGAATTAGAAGCTGCAGGGCCACTGATGTCTTCTGGTGATGTAACTGCCCAACTCCTGCCAAGGTGTTCCTTCCTGGTCTCTTAAGTCACTGCCAAATGTTGCTCAGAGGGACGTTGCCCTGCCAACATGATACTCTGTTTGGACAGTACTGGACAGTGGGAGATGTGGCTAATACATGGCTAGATGGGTAGATGAGCAGGAGGGGTATTGGGAAGGATGTGAGAATAGTTAATCCTGTTGGTATATTCTTGCAAAAAGCACAAGAATAATACTAAAAAGAGGCATTGTGGCATAGTGGACAGAGAGCTGGTCTTGGAGTTAGGAAGACCTAGCACTAAATACCTTCTCTGACACACACTGTATGTGTGACCCTGGACAAGTCATGTAACTTCTCAGTGCCCTAAGGAATTCTCTAAGACTGTAAGTTACAGAGAAGATATAACTGGCATCGGGAGAGGGAGCTTCCTCAACTGAGAGATCCCTATACCAATGAAAACACAATTCTAGCCCCTAGCCCTGAAGGTGTACTGGCAAATATTTAACAAGTGGTATACACACACACACAAACACACACACACACATATATTATATATGTATGTATGTATATGCATAAGTATGTATATATGTGTGTATATATATACATATATATATACACAGAGGATACATTAATAGTTTTCTATCACTTTAATCTACTCAATCAACAAAACAAATCAATTATTAATTTATAACATTTGCCAATTTCCAAGGTGTAAATGCTCATTCTGAAAATTTAACAATCAGCTCCCTCAGTATAAGCTGACTCTAGCTCATCCCCGTCCTTGTAGTCAAAAAGAGAGACTGGTTTATGAAACAAAGCTAAACATGTTGGAAAGTTATGGCTTCCCAGGGGTGTGGGTGGGTTGAGGGAGCAGAGGATTCTTGACCTCATAATTCTTACTACAGCAGGATCATATACTCAGAATTGGACCTTAGCATCACCTAGTCTAACTCCTTCATATTATATACAAGAGGAAACTGAGGCAGAGGCTAATTAATTTTCCCAAGATACAACAATAAGCTGCAAAGGTGGGGATTCAATCTGTCATTAGCCACAGATGCCGCGCCTTTCCAGTTGAGACAATACAACACATATGGCCTTCCTTGACACTGACCTATACAAAGTAGAGTACAAGGGCAGGCCTTGTATAGGCAGGCAGGCTGCTGACCTTTAGAGGACAGCATGTGTCATACAATTTCTACCTATTCCAATTCAGTGGTTAAAGAAATGTGCTTCTTTTGCAGAAAGATAGAAAATAACCTTGTGGGTTAAGCAACATGACATTTTTTTAATGGTGCTCTTGAATCAGTTTGACAGAGGAAGGCAGGAAACCTTTTAGAGCTTTAGCCAGCCAACAAAATATTTTTCAGGTAGAGGGAAAAATATATAGATCTTCAGCTTTGTTTACTCCCATTTAACTTCTCAGGTCAGAAAGGGGATTCCTTTCACCTCAAAACTGAAAAATAGCCTCTATAAACTGGTTTCTATTCCTTTTACAGTAGAAACCCACTAGATTGGGGCTGAGGGTAGGTCTTGGGCAGAATTTGTTTCTGGGAGCCACGTGACTTTCTTTTAAATTTCTCTTTTTTTTTTTTTACTTCTTTTTCCTTTTTGGTGAGGCAATTGGAGTTAAGTGACTTGCCCAGGGTTCACACAGCTAGTAAGTGTCAAGTGTCTGATATCAAATTTGAACTCAGGTCCTCCTGACTCCAAAGCCAGAGCTCTATCCACTGCGCCACCTAGCAGCCCCCTTAAATTCCTCTTTAACCCTTATGGTACCCTCAGGGCTTTGTCTGTCCTGCTCCCCTCATATCCTTCTCAGCCTAGAGTCAACTAATGCCTGTAAAAGTTTAGCTGGAAGCTCCCCTCCTGAAGGTATTTGCATTTCAGTGAGAAATTCTTAAAGTCTGAAAAGTCTTTTAAACCCAGAGGAATGAATCTCTGATGAGAAAATTTCAAGCTAGCGGCAAAGACACATAGAGGCCAGTTGTGCATTTCAGATCACACCCTGGAGGAAGCTAGCTATCTAGCATATCAAATCATAAGGCTGACAGGGTACCCACACCTACTCCATTCCAATGTTCAAATATATGTGCACCTCACGTGATGAGATTCCTGAAGGTGTATGTTCACTTGGGATTTCTATAAACAGAAGTTTATTTGAAATTCACTCAAAGAATTCTGCTCCACAGAAACCCATAATAAATCCTGTCCTAAAGTGAATAATCACCCCCTAATTTATTATATTGAACAGCTAGGTGGTACAGTGGAGGCAGTGCTGGGCCTGGAGTCAGGAAGACTCATCTTTCAGAGTTAAAATCTGTGCTCAGACACTCACCAGCTGTGTGACCTTGGGCAAGTCACTTAACCCTATTTGCCTCAGTTTCCACATCCATAAAATGAGCTGGAGAAGGAAATGGCAAACTACACCAGTATCTTTGCCAAAAACAAAACAAAACAAAACAAATGGGGTCACAAAAGAGTTGCACATGACTGAAAATTACTGAACAAAATAATTGCATTTGTATTTTCAACTACTCATGTGTTGGATTTACTCAGAGCAAGGCACACCTATTGTATTCTTCAAACTTTTCTTAGAGCTTTAGAAAAACAGTATCAATTCCTTCAGCAACAAAATGCGAGAACAAATACTACATATTGAAAATTGATAACTGTAAGGAGTTATTCTTCAGCCGAGCTAAGGCATAGCCTCTATTTAAAAGAACCCTATCAGTAGTTTTCAATCCAACTAATTAAAAAGCACATAGGACTATGTCCCAATTAGTGTGTATCACAAATCCCCTGAAGTGGTATCATTATTTGAACTGGCACTGTATATTTTCATTGAATTGGGACCAATGACCATATGTTATATAATTATTTCTTCAAATAGTATGAATTAGAATACACACAGCCACCTGTAGAGTTTGGTCTAAGCCTAATCTTTGCCATTCTGTTTTCCAGGGCCACATCAACCAGTATTTGTCAGAGGCAAGGGACATAACCAAGGTCCTTTTGACTCTGAGGCTGACTTTCTACCATGCCATTGCACAGGGAAAGGGGGCAGGAGAAGACTCATAATTGTAAGAACAGCAAAGGCTCCTGAGGGAGGAAGGAAACAAGCATTTATTAAGCACTGGGTTAAAAACTAGAAATATTAATATGTAGTTTTGAAGTCCAAGAGGTCAGGAACAAGAAAGGTTCTGTTTGGCCTAGAGGTGTGAGAACAGGGTGACTGGGTAGTATTAGGATCAGGATAGGGATCTAATAAGGCAAAATCTGACTGGAGTTCCTCCATGCATACTTCCATACGTGCCCTGTCCAGAAATCTTACCTTCCTTCCAATATTATTGCCTCAAATGTACTCTAGGTTGAATGTAAAGAGAAAATATTTTTCAGAGACTAAAGCTGTCTGAAATGTTTAAAGAACAAATTAGTATACGTATACATACACACATATGTATATATTTACCTATACAAGCACATACAAGTATGTGTACATACATATATGTACACATATATACACACATATATAAACTCTCATTATATATTCAGTCCCTTGTCACTGCAATAATGCATTATGACAAAGGTACTCTCTAGCTGAGAGGATCAGAACACTTTCATGGAGGAGGTGACATTCAAGCCAAGCCTAGCAGAAGGGGAACATGTCAATAGGGAGAGGTAGAAGTAGAACCTGTTCCAAGCATAGGGATCAGGGTGGGTAAAATCATATATGTGGGAGAAAGCAGGATGAAATCAGAGAATAGTAAGCAGCAAGGTTTGGCTGGAGTGTGAAGCAAATGAGAGGGAGTATTGAGACTTACAAATGGAAAAGTAGTTTGGAGCCAGATTGCAGAGTTCCATGAATGTTAAGGCAAAGAGTTATTATTTTATTCAGTAGGTAATGCAGACCATTGGAGTTTTGTGGGGGTTTATTGTGCAGGAGAATGACCAGATTTGTGCATTAGGATGATTGCTATGGTAGTTATGAGTGTATTAAAGTGAGGAAAAATAACAGTTTAGATAAGATGTAATGATGGCTGGAGCTAGGGTAGTGGCAATTTGGGTGGAAAGTAAAGAGCTAGGAGATAATTTGGAGGGAGGGTCAACAGAACTTTGTAATAACCTGGCTGTAGAGGAGGTGGAAGCAGGAGAAAGCAGGAGGGATAAAGTGCCGAGAATGAGTCTGAGCTTTTGAGCTTCTGTGACTGGGAGGATGGTGGTACCATTAGCAAAAACGGGAAAGTTAGAAGGAAGGATAGGTATTGGAGGGAAGTTGATGAACTTCAGTTTTAGAAATGTTGAATTTGAGGTGTTTTGTTGTAGTTTTCTGAAATTACTGAAAATGATCTTTAGTATCTGCATATCTTTCCCCTTCTGAAGTTAATATTATCAGCTGATATGTCAACAGTGTAATCATAAATTCTTTTGTGTCCTAGAATAGAGGAAATTTAATCACTTAATTGATCACTTGTCTTCACTTGGCAGGATGTTAAAGTCAGGATCATTCACACTAACTCCAATGCTTTTATGAAAATATTCTAGTAAGATAGTAACAACATTTTGAATTCCCTGTGGATAGATTAGTCTATCTAAAAGGTAAGGCACAATGTTTTGCCCAAATTCAGTTACAAAATCTTTTGAACATTTAGACTTAAAACACTTTTTGAAGGGTTGGATTTTTTTTGTTACTATTGCTGAAAATTTAGATCTAAATAACATTGAAATTGGCTTATAAAGAACTCATATTCAGAGGCAAAATTTAAGGGTCTAAAACTGTGGTTGTGCTATACAGAGTGTGATATGCAATCATTGTGTCTTTCAACACAAGGTCTATTTTGACAGAATCAGCTTTTAGAAGTGTTGTTATTGTTCAGTTGTTTCAATTATGTCTGACTCTTCATGGCCCCACTTGGGGTTTTCTTGGCAAAACTACTGGAGTAGTTTGCCATTTCCTTCTCCAGCTCATTTTATAGACGAGGAAACTGAGGGAAACAGGGTTAAGAGACTTGCCCAGGGTCACATAGTTAGTAAGTGCCTGAGGCCAGATTTGAACTAACAAAGAATTAGATGCGTACCAAGTATTTATTATAGGTTGACCAACCCATATTTGATTTTATTATCCCAAACTCTAAAATAGTCCAAATGGTATGATTGGATATTTTCCAATTAAATAATAAAATTGCAACCTTTTTCTCATTAATAATCATCACCACCACAATTCATTAAATATTATTTAGTTAATAAACCAGAGAAATCTCCTTTCTCAAAAGTAATAACATATCTCTTCATATATTTAATCCCTTAATCTCCTATTATTAAATAGATATTAAAATTGTGGAATATAAAATTTATTAACAAATGAAATCAATAATAAAATAAAGATATAGATGAAATATTTTAGCTGAGAAAAATATCACAAACTTAAATCTTTACTAAAATGATAGATGAAATTACTTCAGAAAACAGTCCCCCACTACTCAGTTTCTCTCAAGATACCAAACATTGTCTTCTTAAAAATCCTCTTCACAAGATAACAGTGAAAGCAGCTTCATCGAAAAAGATTTTTCCATCTTTTTTCTGTCTTCTCCAGCTTCTCTCTATAGCCATGATTAGAAAACAGTTTCTTCACTAGACTCTCACAAAATTCTACTTATATTTCTTCACATTATAAGTTAGCATTCCTAACAAGAAATAAGTTTCTCCTCAGTTTACCTGTCTTTTCCAAAAATTCAAAGATTAAATTCACACACACCCTCTCTGACTCCATAGGGAGAAACACCTCAAAGCCAGATATTTCTGTCAGTCCAAACCAACACCTTGAACTTGTTTTTTTCCCTAGCATTTCATTTGGCTCTTAAAGATAAAATGACAGCATCTATAGCCCCCAGGAAGAAGTTAGTGAAATAGGTGTTGTGGAAGTAATTTTATCATTGAAGAGTTCAGAGCTAAGTTATTTTCCCTGAATTGAATATTTGAAGTAATCAGCTTTCAGGAGCAACAAGAATCTCACTATAACTCAAACTTTCCCAAGGTTCTGAGATCTCATCAATTTTAGTATTCCATCTATCAGTGCAGATTGTAATTCATTCTGTTCACTTCTCATCCATACTCATATCCTACCGTATGTTTACCACAGGGACAGGGTATGGGGAGGGGTCCTCACAACATGCCATGGGCCTTCCTTGTATTCTCAACATCTCAAGGATGTTAAGGGGGTTTGCTAAATGACTACCTTACCTTTTTACATCACACATTTTCTTTGATGGCATCAATTATACCACTCGTAGGTTTCTTTATTTCTAATGCACTCCAGATTGCTTAATCACCATGTCCTCTTCATTCCCATTTGTGGAATCTTCAGCCTCGTTTCCTTCTATAGTGTTCCATGACTTGGAGCCATACAACATTACCAGAAAAATACTGATATTAAAAAGATGAGCCTTTGTTCAGAGAGAAGAATCTGGGGAGGCTTACGAAAATTTTGTAATTTCCCAAAGGCAATTCAGCTTGTTCACTTCTCCTTATTTGATGCCAAACCTAGGCAACTAGGCCTCATTTGCAGTATCTATGTGTATGTGTGTTGTTATTGTTGTTCAGTCATTCCAGTTGTGTCCAACTCTTTGTAACCCCATTTGGGGTTTTCTTGGCAAATCTACTGGAATGGCTTGCCATTTCCTTCTCCAACTCATTTTACAGATGAGGAAACTGAGGCAAACAGGGTTAAGTGACTTTCCCAGGGTCACACAGCTAGTGAGTTTCTGAGGCCAGATTTGAACTCAGGAAGATGAGTTTTCCTGACTTCAGGCTAGTACTCTATCCACTGTGCCACCTAGTTGCTTTATGTATATATGTATCTATATGTAAACACAAATATATGCATGTGTTTGTGCACTTGTAGATGTATGAACTCTATATTTTGTCCACTAAATTGCATTATCCTAGCTGGATAATAGGCCTTACGCTTCTACTAGGTTTTTCCTTTATGGATAGTGAAACTAAATTCTTTTGAGTACTTATGCATTTTATTTAGAAAGTACCATAATGTTCCAAGGCTTAAGATAATCAGCACAATGTCACTTGCAAAGAATATCTGGAGGACTTTACTATCTATGAAGAATCTCTTTTTGGCCTTTATAATCTGTGCTGAATCACCTTCAGCACAGGATATAAATACAGTGTGAATATCTTTGGGGAGCATATACCTCCCTGTTTTATGCCTTGCTCATTATTAACAAAGGTTATCTGTGGTTAAATCTCTGGAGGAATTTTACACGATTTGAGTATATTGGTTGGAAACATTTTGTTGGAGAAGAGCCTTTAAGGAGATTTCTTTCTCTGCCAACTCATGTGCTTTCTAGTCAATAAACAAAAAGCAAAATGGGTCCTTGTCTCTCTACATCTGTAGGCCAATTGTGTGACAGTAAAGATGTGGTCACTGTGGTATATCACTGGTGAAAGTCTGCCTGTTCCCTTCTAACACTGTCATCAAGGATGCCTTCAATACAAGTATAAACCATTTAGATGGAAAATAGTTATTAGTGCTATTCTGTCAGAGATTTCTTCCATATCTTTGGTGTCTTCCCCTCCTTCAGAAACCTTGAGAATCAATCCCTCAATAGTTCACAGTTAATTGTGTCACTAAAAGCACAGGTCTCCTCCTTTATATATTTGATCTAAGCCAGATGCTTTTTTCCACATCTGTTTTCTCCAGCACCATTTTCACTTCGTCAAGAAGCATACCTGGGACTGTGGTGTTAGAGGCCAAAAGCAGTAGGTCTATGATCTCTGAAGCTAAAAAGAATATGTAAAAACCTTTGCAGATCTTTACCAACCTTAATCTGTTGGTTGTGGAGAGGACCTTAGGAGGAAGAGAAGAAGGAAAAGCAGAAGAAGGTGAAGGACCAAGGAGGGTACAAGGATAAGGTGAATTAGGGAAAGGAGAGAATAGAATAAAATAATTCAAAGGGGAAGGAAAGTGTAGCTGCTATATTGTTAACTGGTTAAGAGGTGCTAATGGGGCTGTCAAGATGTTAACTTATAATCACTCAAGTGGTATGAAAGACAGGGATCTAATTTCAATAAATACACAGGTAATATATTGCACTGACTTGTGGAGGAGAGCAGAGGGAGAAAAGGGGCAGGATGACAGTACAAATAGCTGCATACTAGGCTTGAAGAAAAGAGGACTGAAACCAGGCTAGGGCCAGTCCTGTCCCTGTCTCCCAAAGGGTACTCATGGCAGGGGCCCCAGGCCAGAGAACTACTTACAAAGCTGAGGCAGCCTTGCAGCCCATCTTCAGGAATGTACCTTCCATCAAAGGGGAATAGGGCCAGAAAGTGAGTGATGGAGGGATAAAAAAAAAAAAAGTAGAAATATCAAATATTTAAGAGAAAAAGCTTTGATAAATAGAAAGTGAATAGGCCTGAAGAACATCTCTCTACACTCCAGGTTATCAGGAACAATGAAGTGTTCCTTAAAAAAAAAAAAAGAAGGACTTCAATGAGAAAAGGAATGTACTAACTGCTACAACAAACATTTTCTCCACCAAGAACCATGGAACCACCACACTTGGACTCTGACATCACACTTCCAGATGAGCTTATAGATGGAGCTTGAAATGGTACTGAAAAGAACACAAGAAAAGCAGCCAGATTAGATGAAGCGCATCTAGACAAGATCTGTGCTGGAGATCACAGAATTGTGAGGGTGTCGAGGGATCACTCTCTGAGGCATCTGAAGGATGGAAAAAAATATTGGACATTACTAACATGGAAAAAAAGCAACCAAAAGAACATCAGTAACTACTGTCCAACATGCCTACTCTCCTAACTATATAAAAGCTCTACATGGTTCACAGACAAATTGGGCCATGGTTTGTAGAAAAGCCAAACATTTCTCTGACCATATGTCCCCTGAGGGAAGGGGGCCTGCATCTTCCATCTGCCCCAGAGCACTCCCACCTCCTGCTGCCTAGCCAAATGTCCCAACTGGGATATGTGAGAGGAGCAACCTTCCCATTGGCTCCTGATCCCTGCTGCACTCATCCTTTGAGGAAAGATGAAGAGGAAAGTTTCAAATTCCAACCTTTGAAGGGAAGAGTAGTAGTGCAGGTGGGCTTCCCATGTCATGCTGCACTTGTCTCCACAGCCTCCTTTGGGAGGAAGAGTGGTACCCTCCACTCAGTGATGCACTTTCACACCTATACCCTAAACATCCCAGTGATTTTGAACCGCTCTAAGTCATCACGGAAACACTGTTTCCCAGCCGCTGGCTTCTAATTCCTTATTCTCATACCTTTCAACTCTCCCACCCCAAAGTTTCAACCGAACACCACTCAGCCCTTCTCCTGTGCCCTCTGGAATTCCCTTTATTCTGTATCTTTTCTTTCCCATTCCTTCCATCTACTAACTATTACTGAACCCTGGTTCTTCCCTGGTGGCACAGCCTCCCTGGCCACCCTCCTTTCCAGACCTAATTTCCAGCACTGACTGCACCTTCAGTCATTCACCTTGGCTCACTGGTCAAGGCTGGGAGTTGAATACTTTTTGCTCACCATTTCCACTTCTAGGTTTTCCCCCTACCTTTATCACTCAGTAACATCTCCTCCTTTGAGGTTCATGTTATTCATCTCTACTGTGAAATCAAAATCCTGGTAACTGTTGTCTGTAAACTTCCAGGTCACTCCCCTTTCTTCCTCAGTGATTTTAGTACATGGCTCACAATTTTTCTCTCTTCCCCAACTCCTGCCCTGATACTAGGACACTTCAACATAGATGCTGACTCCCCCTCTAACACCCTAACCACTCAGTTCTTCATACCTCAGACACACACAAAGATGGTCATACCCTTTATCTTGCCTTCATCCACAAATGTCCCATGCTCTACATTTAAGAATTCTAAAATCCCTTTATCCAACCACAATCTATTGGCTTTTTACCTCTCCCTCTCCCTTCCCTTACAAAACTCTTACCTTTGTCTGCAATGTGACCCCTAATCCCTTCACCCCTCAGTTCTCTCCCAGGTTATCTCCTCTGCACCAGCCACTCTCTCTTTTCCCTATCTTGACCTTTGGTGAACCAATTCAACCCTACATTGTCCTCTCCTCTCTTGAATCCCTAGCTCCCTTATCATATCACTGATTTTGCCCTGCCAATCCTCGGCTTTGGATCACTCTCATCACCTCTGGTCTTATATGTCGGCTATGAAGGTAGAGTAAATCATAGAACCATTCTGTCTGGGCTCATTACTTATGTTCTACAATCTCAACTGAGCCCTAACAGCTGTACTATCCCACTCTCCACAGTGGCTCTACCAAACATTCATCCTTCCTCAAAGCTCCCGTTGTTCCATCCCAAATCCTCTCAGCCAAGAACCTGGAGGGCATTCATCAAGAGCTCCCCCTTCTTTGTTCTTCCTCTTATCACTCACATGCTTCAGGTCACTATCTCCACCTCTGTCTCACATGAAGAAACGGCCTTACTCCCTACCAAGGCTAAATCTTCTACCTGCTTCCCTTCTCGGTCATCTGCACCTCATCATTTATTTCCAATCTCTCCCTGTCTATCCATTCATTTATTACTGCCTACAAACATGCCTCATCCTGAAAAATACCCTCCTTTGATCCTTCCATGATCGCTATTATCTTCCCATATCTCTTTTGTCATTCTGTGGCTAAACTCCTTGAAAAGGCTCTCTATGATAGGTGCCACCACTTTTTCTTCTCTCATTCTTTTTATTAACCTCTTGGTCTGGTTTCAGACCTTAATTCCCCTGCAACTTCTGTCATCGATCATCTTTTAGTTGCCAAATCCAATGGCCTTTTCTCAGTCCTCATTCTCCTTGACCTCTCTGAAGTCTTCGACATGATTACTTTCTCCTCCTTGATAGCCTCTTCTTTCCAGGCTTTGGGAACACCATTCTCTCTTGGTTCTCCTCTTACCTATCTGACCACTCTTCAGTCTCCTTTGCTGGATCCTCCTCCAAATCACAGCCCCTAACTATAGGTGTCCTACAGTATTCTGCTTGGCCCCTCTCCTGTTTCTTCTCTGTACGACTTCACTTGGTGACCTTGCCAGCTCCCACAGATTAAATTACCATCTCTCTGCTGATGATTCTCAAGTCTGCCTTTCCTATCCCAATCTCTCTGCTGACCTCCAATCTCACATCTCCAAATGTTTTTCAGATGTTTTGAACTAGATGTCCAGCAAACATCTTAAACTCAACATGTACAATACAGAACTCATTATCCCCCACTTCCCCCCCCACCTCCCTCAAAACCTTACTCCCCCCCCCTTCCCTATTGCTGTAGATGGCAACACCATGCTCCCAGTACCCTCAGGCTTGCAACCTTGGAGTAATTCTCAATTCCTCTCTCCTACCCCCCTCCCCCCACTATATGCACTATTGCCGAAGCCCACCAATTTCACTTTTGTAACATTTCTCATATATGCCTTCTCTCCTCTGACACTGCCCCACCCTAGTACAAGCCCTCATCACTTCACACCTAGATTGTTGCAATAGTCTGCTGGTGGATCTGCCTGCCCCAAGTCTGTCCCCACTCCATTATATCCTCCATTCAGCCACTAAAGTCATTTTCTTGAAGTGCAGGTCTGACTATATCACTCCCCTACTCAATTAACTCCAGTGGCTCCCTATCACCTCTAGGATCAAATATAAAATTCTCTGCCTGGCATTTAATGCCCTTTGTAACCCAGGTCCTGCCTACCTTTTCCAATCTATTTTTTTATGCCTTACTCCCCGCAAAACAGTGTTTGATCAATGACATGGGATCCATCTCTCAGTTTCAGGCATTTTCTCTGGCTGTCTTCCATCCCTGGGATGGATCTCCACTTACAGCCTTCCCTGGCTTCAAGTCCCAACTAAAATTCCATCTTCTACAGGAAGACTTTCCTAATCCCTTTTAATTCTAGTACCTTCCCTCACTCATTTTGTATTTATCCTATTTATATAACTTGTATGTGTATATGTTTGTCTCTTACATTAGATTGTGAGCTTCTTGAGGGCAAGATCTATCTTTTGCTTCTTTTTGTATTCCCAGCACTTAACACAGTGCCTGGCACATAGTAAGTGTTTAATGGGCTGATCATATGTATGGCAAGCTCAAAATATGGCAGAGATAGAGTTCCATTGGTACCTCTGTGGTATTAGAAGAATATGATGAGGAAGGCTATCACCACAAGAGTTTGACTTTCTTTGTTGAACTTATGAGAAGATAGGGACAAGAACTGCACACAGAGCAGACAAGCATGGATGGGTTGTGACCTATGTTTTTGGATCAAAGATACACTATTGAATATGATAAATTTTGGACCAGTCTTTGATTTTGAATTTTTTAGGTGTTTCTGGATTAAATTGGATCATTTGAAAATTCATTCTGTGATTCTTTTGTATTTTATTGGGGAATTTAGTCCATTTGTATTTAGTATTATAATTCTATTCAACAAACCATATTAAGTGCCTACTATATATGCAAGTTACTATGCTAGGTACCAGTAATACAAAGACAAATGAAATAAGTCTCTTACTTCAAGAAGCTTATATTTTATTATGCTGTGGAGTAAAATGTATACAAGTATGATATTAACTACTAGGAAAACACTTTTTTGTTAATATTGTTTGAACCTAGCTTTGTGTGGTGAGGTATTTTTAAGCCTAGGATATGCAGAAGTGTTAACAGGTCATGCTGATCCCAGAGACCCTCCAGGGAAGCCAAAGATTGTTGCAAAGAATGCTTGGACCCCACCTAAGTCTCGCCCTAAACTTCTGCTTTGGCCAAATTTTTATTTCATGTTTAGACTTACCTGTAGATATACACCTCAAACAACCTACACGCCTTATCAGGAAACTACCTATGTGCAGGCCGCTAAGGTCCTGGTGCCCTTGTTTGAACTCTATATAATGTATCACTTACAGAGACTCACACCTTTTTCTGGTTCTCCCCTGTGTCAAACAATAAAATTCTTTCTAAAAACTTTTTTAGTTTTGAGGTTTGTTCTCAATACAAAGAGAAACTGAACAGGTAAAAAGCACTAACAATGGGAAATCAGGTAACGATTCATGAAGGATATGACACCTGAGATGAACCTTAAAGACAAGGATTCTGAGAGGCAGAGATCAGAAGGGAATTCAGGTAAGGCTTGGGTGATGGCTTATGTGAATTCATGAAGGAGCAATATTAAGCATCAATCTGGGGAAGAGCTAGAATTTCAGTTTCACTGGAATATAGAGTTCATGAGAGGAACGAATATAAGACTGGAAATGGATATGAAAGCCAGTTTCCTGAAGTTCTTAAATGCTAGGCAAAATATTTGTATTGTCCTATTGGTAATTGAGAAGGTTTTTGAGAAGGGGAATGACATGGTTAGACCTATGTCTTAGATACTGGACTTGTGATTTCCTTGATGTAGGAAATTCCTGGATAAGGAAACTTCCATTGCCAATGCAGGTAGGCAACTCTTCTACAATTTGGACAGCAGCCTAAACTTAAGCACTGAGAAGTTAAGGAATTTACCCAGGGTTACACACACAGTGTATGTCAGAGCCAAGCCTTAAGTACAGATCTTCCTGGCTCGGAGGTCAGTTCTCTTTTTGCTATGTCATACCATTCATTACATCCTTTCTCCATAATTGCTAGGGTTTTTTTTTTAAGTTATTTTATGTATTTACCATTGTTGTGACACTACACCTGGACAGGCAAATACATTTGACCAGTGCTTATTAGGTTTACTCCTTTTCTAGCTACAGGGACTTTGTTCATATATTTTAAGATGCAGCCTCAAAGTCTCAGACAACATTTTCCCAATCAGCTGTTAATGTCCTAAATCTGCCATTTTCTTCTAAATCACTTTCCTGTAATTGGTAACAGAAGTGAAAATGATTGTGAGCTCCTCAAGGGCAGGGACTGTCTTTTGCCTTTCTTTGTATCCCTGAGCACTTAGCACAGTGCCTAGCACAAAGTAAGCACTTAATACTTTACTCATTCATTGCATTTCCATGGCTGGTTGATTTTGTGGCTCATCTTTTGTGACATTTATATTTTTATTGTAATGTTAACAATTCCTGTTATTACTTGCCAAAATATTGGAATTTCCATTTTATTTTAATGGTTCATGGGAACAGTGGCACAGAGTATTTTAAATCATGCCTGTCCTAGAAAATTATTAACCTATGCCTCAGGTAAGGGTAGGAAACCTGCAGCGTGGATGCCACATGTGGCCTTCTAGGTTCCTTGGGTGAAGCCTTTGGACTGAGTCCAAGTTTTACAGAACAAATCATTTAAGAAAAGAAGGCCTGGAAATTCTGGGGTTTTTTCCCCCTTCCCCACTGTCTTTTTGGAGTAACAATTTTGGTCGTGTGTGTGTGTGTGTGTGTGTTGTGTGTGTGTGTGTGTGTGTGGCACCTAGCTGCCTTTCATGTTAATACACTTTCAAATTGGACTTGTTTGAAATCTCAACTTTTATCTTCTCATCCCTATGTGTTCACAATGAAGTAGAATAATAAAAACTTTAATTCTTATTGGAAGGTGAGGATTTTGAAGGTGTCTTAATATAAGATTTTTCTTATAGTCACATTTTTACTTTAACCCATTTTTAAAAACTGGACTCACAATTACATCAGTGTAAGCAGCTCCTAAAAGAGGAACATTCTCTGCATCTTAAGATTCCTAGTTGCTTAAGGCATTGAAAGATTAAATGATTTGTCAAAGGTGATACCACCAGCATTATTTCCTTAAAAAAGAAATCACAGTGCACATGGTATGTTGGTTAATGCAAAGCTGTATTTTGTGCTAAGTTTTTATAAAGCACTATTTGATTCTTAAAAGCGCTTTCTTCTCTGAACTAGTGCCATATGTTTTCTGAGAAAATTTCCCCACTTTTGCTTCTTAAACTGGATGAAATTTCTTCTTGTCTTCTATGAAGAAATCTGAAACTCCTATCATGCCATTTTTCCTAGCAACTCTAAGAAAAATAAGTAAAGACACATTCATTAGTACTTTGTTACAGCAGGGAAATTAAAATATATATATATATATTTTATATATAACTGTAAATAATAAAATTTTATCTAAATAAATTTAATTACAGTTATTTACTCAATACCCTCTTCTTTTCAACAACATGTTGTTGTTCATGTTTTCATGGCAGAAAAACCAGACATTTCTTTTGAGGTAAAAATATTGAATTTTTTTCTCAAATTCAGGCTTTACAGTAAAGATGAAATAACAAGAATATATAAAGTTATACTGTTATTCACATTAAGATGCTTCACTGAGTCTTAAAGGGTTATGTTAAGGCTAAAACTTCCATACTAAATAATGTTATCTTTTGATCCACTTTTTTCACTAGGATGTTTTTAATTTTTTCTTTTTGCCAGTTGAAATCTATTGAACTAGTAAACTAACTTCCAGTGTCAAAATCAACTGGTTTTTGATGTTTATCTGACATATGGCCTTAACAAAAAATTTAAAAATCATGATTAGCTGTTTATTAATAATTTTATGATTAAAATTGGACTATATTTAGTGCATGTCATCAAGTTAAAAGGAAGTACAATTGTGCTGCAAAAGATTATATGATATCCATGTTAGGAGAGACATCAGAGGATACCTTGGCTAATCTGTTCCCAAATAAGAATTCCCTCTACCTCATAAGTGATCATCTGGGCATTTGGCTAAAGACTGCCAGTGAAAGGACAGTTTTGATCATTCTTCTACTACTTCTTGATAATTCTTATTAGAAAGAGTTTTCCCTTTTATTAAGCCTAAATTTGCCTCTTTGCAATTGCCACCCACCCAAGTTCCCATAGGTTCAATTATGTTCTATATACAGAAATTCCCAAATTAGTACTTGCTCTACAATGTCCTACAGTGGATAGAAAATGATACTCACAGTCAGGAAGACCTGGGTTCAAACCATGCCTCTAGACATTCAGTAGCTATGTGACTATCTCCCTCCAGGTACCCTTTCCTGACACCCTACAATTTCACAACAGTTGTCTTACTCCTGCTCAGCTTCCCTGCTCCCCTCCGCTCTCTTCCCTCTCCTATTTTCCAGCTAAACACAGACCATAACTTTTGTACTGACTACATACTCTCTTCCTTTCCCCATCTTGATCCTGTGGTGAACCAGTTCAACTCTATATTCTTTTCTCTCAAATACCTCATTCCTTTATCCTACTCAAAGATTACACCCTGCGTAAACCTCAGCCTTGATATTCTCACTATTCATTATTTTTGTTCCTACTCATATGTTGTCAAATGAAACTGAAGAAAAATCTTCAAACTGTGCTGACTGCATCCTCTACAAATTTCTGTTACAAAATCTTAACTGGGTCCTCACTGCAACAAGGCAATCCTTTTATAACTTCTTAATCACTTCACTAACCCACTCACCACAGAGGATTTTCCAAACCTTTTCAACTCCTCTTCAAACCTCCATATAACTCCCTCTTCTTCCCACTCTCTCAGCTGAGAGCCTTGCCTCATATTTCACTAAAAAAAATGGAAAACAGTTGCTCCTCCCCCCTTCCTGCCTCATCCTCTCATCTCATATCACTGAGACAGATGCTTTCTGCTACTTTTCTGCTGTCTCTTCATTCAACCCATCTCACGTAAAGAGGTGGCCCTTCTTATTAAGACAGACTCTTCCATATGCACATGGAATCTCAATCCATTCAGTCTTCTCCAGGAGATTGCCTCCTCTATCCACTCTCTCTCACTAATCTTTAATTTCTCCTTTTACTACTGGCTGCTTCCCTACAAGTACACCTATGTACCTCCCCCCATCCTCAAAAAAATCCTCATTTGATCTGTCCATTTCTATTAGCAATTATCCTCTCTCTTTCTCTGTCTCTATCTCTCTGTGTGTGTCTCTCTGTCTTTGTCTCTCTCTGCTTTCTCTCTCTCTCTCTTCCCCCCCCCACCCCTGCCCCTTTTTGTGGCTAAACTACATGAAAAGGCCATCTACAACAGGTGCTTCCACTTCTTCTCTTCTCACTCCTTTCATACTCTGAACTCTGGATTCCCTCATCATTCAACCAAAACTGTTCTCTCCAAAGTTACCAAGGATTTTTCGCTTGTCAAATCGAATTTTTAAAAATCCTCATCCTTTTTGACCTCTCTTGTAGCCTTTGACACTGACAATCACCCTCTTTTCCTTGATACTCTCTCCTCTCTAGGTTTTCATGATACTGCTCTCTCCTGGTTCTCCTGTCTCATATTTTCTGTCTTCCCTGGTCTTCCATTTCCCATTTCTATTAATCCAGGTCATGCTTGCTAAACCATGAGTGTCCCTCAAAACTTCATCCTGGGCCCTCTTCTCTACATATGTTTCATTTGATCTCATCAGCTCCCATGGATTCAAGAATCATCTCTATGCTGATGATTCTCTAATCTACTTATCTGATCCTCATCTCTCTGCTGACTACCTCCAGTCTCACATCTCTCATTGCTCTTAGGCCCCTCAAAGTAGATGTCCACTAGATATCTTAATATACTAGATATCCTTGTCTCATTACCCTTTTTTACCTGCCATCTTCTATTATCCAATCAGTTGCCAAGCCCTATTGTTTCCACCTACATTAACATCTCTCTTAGATGCCCTGCTTCTTACCTCTGACCCTGCCACTCCCTGGTGCAGACATTCATCCATTCACTGCAATAGCCTTCAGCTGATTTCCCTGCCTTCAGTCTCTCCCCACCACAGTCTCCTCTAGTCAACTGTCAAACTGATGATCTTCCTTAAGGGCAGATGAGACCATGTCATCCTCCTATTCAATAAAGTCTACTGGCTTGCTTCTAGGATCAAATATAAAAACCTCTTTGGATTTTAAAGCACTTCTTACCCTAATTCCTTCCTACTTTTACAGTCTTCTTATACCTTGAGTCCTCCTCCTCCTCCACATACAATCCTGTGACATTGGCCTCCTTGCTGCTCCTCACATATAATCCTCTATTCCAATGACTGAGCATTTTCACTGGTGGCACTTCCCCATCCCCACCCCCCACACGCACCAATGCCTAGAACTTGCTTCCTCTTCATCTCTACCTCCTGGCTCCTTCCCAGCTAAAGTCCTACCTTCTGCAAGACAACTTTCTTAATTCTTAACCTTAGTGCCTTCTTTCTGTTGATTATCACAAATTTATTTATCTTTCCTGTCTATATCTTGTTTGTATGTAATCGATTGCATGTTGTCTCCCCCATTGATTATGAGCTTTTTGAGGACACTGCTTTCTACCAGGTGCCTTGCACATAATAGATGCTTAATAAATGCTTGTTGACTGATTAATTGACCTTGAAGGCAAGTCACCTAACCTCTCTGGTCCTCAGTTGCATCATCTGTAAAATGAGAGGATTCGACTCAGAAGCCCTCTAAGGTTTCTTTTTTCCATCTCTAAATCTATGATCATATAAGCCTCTCTATCTGGTCCTTGTTTTTTCCTTATCTCTAATCCTGCATCACCAACTATATTTTGGACATTTCAAACCAGATGTCCTACAAGCATCTCAAATTCAACATACCCAAAACAATACTCATTACTTTTTCCACCAAACCCAGCTTTCTGAACTTCCCTATTTCTGTTGAGGGTAGTATTTCAATGGCATCTTCAACCCTCTTTTCTCTCTCATCTACCCAGCTAGTTGCCAGATTTGATCAATTCCACCTCCACAACATCCCTCACATTTATCTTCTTTACTCCATTCACACAGCCACTACCCTAGTCCAGACCCTCATCTCCTCTCACCATAACAACCTAATCAGTGTCTCTGCCTCTCTCTCCTCTCTCCCCTCTCCAATCTCCTCCACTCAGCTGTCCCAGGGATACTCCTGACCATATCACTTCACTGCATTTAAAGCCCCCGGCCTGGCTCCAGCCTGCCTTTTCCAGTCTTATACACATAACTCCCCATTTCACACACACTACAGGATTAGCCATTTGGCTTTTTTTCTCCTGTTCCTTAATCAACCAAAAAACATTTATTTTAAGCACCTGCACTGTGCCACATGCTGGAGATTCAAAGATAAAATAATCAGTCTCTGCTTCTCAAGAAGTTTACATTCTATTGAGATTTCCTCAGACAACCTATTCCTTCTCCCATCTCTGTGCCTTTGCTCAGGCTTAACCCCCACCTCACACCTGGAATGCTTTCTCTCCCCGCCTTTGCTTCCTTAGAATACCTTGTTTCCTTCAAAACTTAGTTCACGTGTCTGTGTCCAGCTCCTAGCCCCTCCCTCTAGCCAAACTATTTTATTTTGTGTATGCTTACATATGTACATGTTCTCTCATCTGAAACACGTAAGTTTCTTGAGAACAAAGATGGATTTGTTTCTCTCTTTATATCCTCATCAGTGCCTGGTATATAATAGATGTTCAATAAATAAATGCTTACTGATGTATTTCATCTTATTAGAAATTCAATTCCATGTTCTAAGCTGTCAAGATCTTTTGGAATCCTGACTGTTATCCAATGTGACCTATCGTATCATGGTCTAGGAGACAAGAGCTCTAGGCTTAGTGTAAGGATGAACTTTGTTCAAATTCTCTGCCTCAGACTTCAAGCTGAGTAACACTGGGTAATTCATTTAACCTCTCTGAGCCTCAATTCTCCACTTTCAAAGGGTTATTGTGAAGCTTAAACGAGATAATGTCTATAAGGCACACTGTAAACCTTAAAACCCTACACATTGTGAATTGATATTGTGATTTTGATCAACCATGATGATCTCTCCATGATCTACTTCTCCAAGGTTTACATCATCTACACATTTGACAAACATGCCATGTAGGTCTTTATCCATGTCACTGATAAGAATGTTAATCAGCATGGGATCAATCCATATAATTGTATTATGGCACAGCTCATGTCTCTCAACTCTGTTCACACACACACACACACACACACACACATACACAAAACCCACAGAAACTCTATGAAATACTTTGCTAAAATCTCAATACATGGAACCTTTAGCATTCCCCTAATATGCCACATTATTATACTACCCAAAAAAGGCCTGTGGTTAGTCTATCACAAAATATTCTGGATGAAGCCACAGTGACTCGATGATCACTATTTTCCCTTTCAAGCATTAACCATCACTTTAATAACATATTCTAGAATATTCCAGGAATAAAAGGCAAGTTTACTAGACTGCAGTTTGCAGGCTCTATTCTCATTTTTTTGAGGAAATTTTGATCTTTGCTCATCTCTGATACACTTTTCCAGTTCTCCATGCTCTGAAAGAACTAGGCGTCTTTCAGTTCTTTCAGTAACGTAGGAAGTGGTTTGTCTGGGCCTGGTGACATGAACTCATCAGGAATAGTGAGGTGTTGTCTTACTACTATTTACTACTCTTACTTACTCATCTTGGGCATATTAAAACATTTCATTTTATCCTTTCCTGTCAAAAGATAGTTTTTATTGGCAGAGAAAACAGAGAATTGAGCAACATTGTCTTTTTACTGTTATATAGTATCCTCTTAATAAAGAAATGTTTGTTGGCTCATTGAATGGGCTATCATTCCATCTACCTGTAGCCCTAACTGCAGAACGATCATTTTCCTGATCCACCTCTTTTCTCTAACACAGCTAAAGAAAACAAACCAGATCAAACTTTCTTGGTTGTCCTCAGTTTTCCTCACCAGCCACCGAGATCTTTTATAGTTCAGCTCTATCACAACTCTTACAGACCATGTCATGCTTTTATATCCCTCCCTAGAAGAACACACACATATTATACGGTAAAAGGCTAAATGTCCACAACAGGAAAGACCAATTAACAAATTCATGAACAACTAGTTAGTTCTCTTTAAATTTCTCTTGTAAAGGATAGGAATTTATTACCTTAAGTAATGTCCTATGCCTTGATTATGATAGTTAGCAGTGATTTGGCCTGTGATACCATTTCTATAAAATAGCTTACATTTGTATGTTATAGGGGGACTAGCCAGTGGGAGTCCCATCAATCAGTTCTCCTATTATACTTTGCCACCTCCTGTTTAAAATAATGCTTTATCTTTATAGTTTTTTTTTAAAGTATTTACATATATAAATTGATCTTTGTAACAGCTCTGAGAGGTTGACCAAACTAATACATAGGGTGTCCCAAAAGTTTCAGTTCAGTTTTATGCTGTTAAACTTTAAAACTGCACTAAGATGTTTGGGACATCCTGTATATTAGTACCATTTTGTAAATGGTGACCTGAAATGCCAGGAGGTTAAGTGACTTACACAGAGCTACACAGCTAGTAGTAAACTGTAGTACCAGGAACAGAACTGAAATTTTTCCGATTCCTAGTCCATTGTTCTACTTTCTCAACATTTAAGGCTTATAAAATTGGAATACATATACTAATGACTATGATAAAGGCAGAAGTAAATTCAAATGGGGGTAGCTAGGTGGCGCAGTGGCTACAGCACTGGGCCTGGAGTCAGAAATACTCATCTTCCTGAATTCAAATCTGGCTTTATACTTACTAAGCTTTGTGAACCCTGAGTATATCACTTAACCCTGTTTGCCTCAGTTCCTATCTGTAAAATGAGCTGGAGTACACTCCAGTATCTTTGCCAAGAAAACCCCAAATGGGGTCATGAAGAGTCAGACATGACAAATTCAAATAAGAGTTTGGCACAAACAGAAGCACAAATATAAACCAAATGAATTTATTCATTGCTACATGACATATTATACAGGTATGGTGGTGTATATATTATGTATATTAAAATATATACATATAATTTGCATATGCATAATGATGTAGCTCATTCATGATAAATTTTTATTTCAAATTCTTTTTAACATAATTACATAATATGCTTCATAAATCCTTTTCTAGAATTATAATTTTGTTACTGTGAATCTCTATTATTCCCTATTTGCTACCTGTTATTAGCTCTAGAGAAGGAGGAAAGGAATGTCCTTTAAAAATGAAAATAATTATTTGCCTTGCCCTGGGGAAAATGCAAACAAAGTAACAAAATAAAAACCCAGCAAGCTCTAAAAAAAAAACCACCGAGCTGCTTAGGTTTTGCTTTAGTCTGAGAAGCTTTATTGATCATTTCTACCACTAAACCTGCTTTTTCAACTTCATCCTGACTTCTGGTCCCTTGTTCATTTCCTGTATGTTCTCTCTGTCCATCTTTCACAATTTAGCTTCATACTTGCCCTTGATATTCATCCTCAACCCTATAATCTGCCACTTTCAGAATTTACCCTTCAAGATCCTTCTCTCTAACACAATTCATTATTCACAACCTACTAATCTTCAATGATGGTTTAATTTATGGTGTCATAGTCTCAACTAAGCCTTCACTGCTACTTGCAACCATACTCTGCTCTTTACTCTCTCATATCTTAGTCTGATATTTGTTAGCTGTGTGACCCTGGGGGCAAGTCATCTAATGTTTCTGACCCTCTGAGTATTTGATTTGTGCTATCAGCCTCCCAAGGCTACAGAAATCCCCGATTTAGAGCTAGAACTCCAAATCCCAATTCATCCTCTTTCACCTCCAAAGCTTACTTTCTGATTAACCTATTTGTGAGTGAGTGGCAGTACTTAGTCATCCAAGTTCCAGTGTAGTAGAGTGGACGGGCTGCCCTGGAGAGTAAGGCTCAGCTTCTATCTCTGGCACATGGCTGTGTGACCCCAGCACGTTCCAAGCAGCTCTTCAAGATGTCAGAGCTGCACACAAGTTGCTGATCTGCATTGCTCTTTGATTGCTCCCCTTTCACTCACCTTTTGTCTACTCAGTTCCCCCGTTCTGTTGATCCTACACTTTTTTCATTATCTCTTTGCATCCAACCCCTTGCTCTCTGTTTCCACTGCCACCCTTATTATTATATGCCTGGATTACTGCAATAGCCTCCTAACAAGTTGTCCCACCCTCCACTCTCTACTTCCTCCAGACCTTCTCTCACAGCTGCTGCCAGATTATCTTCTTTACTCAAACATATGGGTGATCATTCTTCAACAGGTCTCAATTTTTTATTATGTAAAATCAAACTACTTTGCCTGGAATTTAAAACTCTCCATCAATCTAGCACCATCCTTTCCTTTCTAAGTAAATTTCAGGTTTTTTTCTTTTTAACCTTTAGATAATTAAGTACCTTCCTTTGTTTTTCATACTGGTGTCTAGGCCTTGGATATTTTCCCTCACCTTTTTAGCTGACTGATTCTTAGTTAGCTTTTAAATCCTAACTCAAAGGCTAACTCTGCCAGGAGGGTTTAAATGCCTACCCATCTTATCAGTATTATCTTTACTCTCCTCCCATTTCATAGCTGTCTGTCCTGTCCTCCGAGATGCACTTATTATACACTATTGTATTGTACTGCTATGTGCATATGTTGGCTCTCTCCAACTTGACTGTAAGGTCTAACCAAAGGTCTAAGCGCTTTCTACACATAGTGGCAATTTAATGAATGCTTGCCAAATTTAATTGAATTGTAATGGTTGAGGGCAGGAGGAAGACAACAGAGCTGGGAAGAATTAAGCAGAGGAAAAGATAGAGAAGGTAGACAATGATAGAGAAGGTGGACAATGTCCCAGCACTTCCAATCTGGTCTTCCAAACTGGATTTCATTATTTGCTTTGGAATATATTATTGACTTGTAAAACATCAGACAAACCTATTATTTGGATGAAAGCAATTAAATATACTCCAAAGCTAAATATAAATAATTTTAAACCATCATTTGAAATGACCTGTGGTACTCAATTCCACTGGTGCAGAAAATCAGGAATTAACTGTATATAAAAACGACACCAACCAACCATTCTGGGAAAGTATTTGGAACCATGCTCAAAGGGCTATAAAACTGTCCATACCCTTTGACCCAGCAACACCACTACTAGGTCTGTATCCCAAAAAGATCAAAGGAAAAGGAAAAGGATCTATATTTACAAAAATGGGAAATGGCTGAACAAGCTGTGGCACGATTATGATGGAGTACTATTGTGCCATGGGAAATTATGAGGGGGTTGGTTTCAGAAGAACTGAGAGATCGTTGTGCACAGTAACAGCAATGTTGTAATGATCAGCTGTGAAAGACTTGAATACTCTTCTTTTTGTTGTTGTTTGAATACTCTTCTCAATACAATATATAATCCAAGACAATTCCACAGGCCTCATGATGAAAAAATGCTATCCACATCCAGAGAACTGATGAACTCTGAGTGCAAATTGAAATATAATTTTCTTGCTTTTTGAAAATATATTTTGTATGATTTTCCATGTATAATTGATAACATTTTGGTTACCTTCTGAGTAGGTAAGAGAAAGGTGGGAGAGAGGGAGAGAACTGGGAATTCAATTTAAAAAGAAAAAGATGCTAAAAATAATAATAATAAAAATAAAAACAAATTAAACCAAGAATATAATTTATGTCTAAACAAAAATGATACCAACCACTGCCAATTTACCTTAGGCAACTCAAAATTGTACTTGTCCATGCACTTAGCCAGCTAAGTTAAAGAAGGAATTTAAGAATAATTCAAAGGACCAACCTGTGTCAATTGATACAGTACCTTTTTTTACCCACAATCCAAAGAAAATAGACATAAGATGAAAATTATTTCAGAGTGAAATTTCAATAAAGTGTTTGCATTACTTGATGTGCCTAGTCTTCCTCATGTTAAGTATATGGTATTGTAATAGGTAATATATAACCTCCTCTTTAAGGCTATAAGTTATTTGTGTACCTAGCCACACAACAACAACAAAAAAGTAGTATGGAATCTGCTCTGTGAAGCTATTTAATTTGGAGAAATAATGTAATGTCTATGATTTCCATGCATTTAACTGAACTATTTTACTTTTGCTTTCACAATCTACACATTTTTCTTTCTTCATTTTTTTACACTGTCTTCTGTGCCTACAATAGCTTCCCTTACTCTTTTGGCCTACTAAATTCCATCTTAAAGGGTTAGTTTCTGAGAAACATGATCGTCAAAGCATCTCACACTCGAAAAGCACATAATTATACTACATAAATAAAGCACAATCAACTCATTGACGCAAGAATTGGAATTGTCATCATACAAATGACTTCACATTTATGTGGCATTTTCCCCCAGGCACTTAGAATGTGGAATAATACTGTGCTTTTCTAGCTATCTACAGTAGCCATATGCCCTAATTTGTCATCCCAGAAATCTAAACCTCTTTGATGTGTGCAGTTTTCTGTTTCATTATCAAAAAGCTCTAGTTATCTTTCTAAATATATTTTTTCATCACATCATAGTTAAAATTATTTGAAGGACTGCATGTAAGAACCAATATAAATTTACTGAAAATTTTATTTAATGGGGAGATGAAATTTTTTTCTTCCAATGACTAAAATGAATTGAACAGAATATTGGCAACTGTAGTAAACTGTACAGATCAAGGAGATGATATCTTCAAAAATATTTTGTTTGATGTTCTAAGCCAGGCATGGGGAACCTGTGGCCTCGAGGCCACATGTGGCCCTCTAGGTCCTCAGGTGAGGCCCTTCGAATGAATCCAAACTTCACAGAACAAAAAGTTTGATTTTTCTAGGCAGTAGGTTCCCACCCCTGTCCTAAGCACAGAGACCAGTCACAAAATTGTTTCTTTAACTTTTATCAGTCTCATTATTAATGTGTAACAAAGTAAATTATAAGATTACTTTGTTGAAATTTAATGGAAATGTGTATTTTCCATAGTAGAATCCCACATTCACTAACATAAAAAGAGTATCAAATTCAGTTTATACTTACACTGTTTCTTCAAGATGATTAAGAAACAAGTTAGTATCACTCTCAGTTCTATCTTGATCTAAGCTTGAGAGATAACTGAAAATGTAAGAGAAAGTCTCAAAGGGGATGCGAGCAGGTCCGCCTTCAGGATCTTCTGTAAGGATTTCACAAGCATGCTTCATTGCACTTTGCAATGTCTGGGAAACAAACACCACCAGAGAGAAAAAAAAGTTAAATTTACTACTCAGATTCAAATCATAATCAATAATTACAACAAAGGGGCAAAAACATTTTACTGAAATTCTCTGTGAAGGAACTAGAAAAAAAGGGAAAAGAAAAGGCAAAATAGGATATAACTGATTTAAAAACTTCTTTTCATGGACTGTTGAAAATTGTGAGAAATGAAAAAAGATCATGAAGATGAAAGAGAAGAGAAAATTTAATGGGATGCCACTTGTAAACAAAACCACCCTTATAAAGGCCAAGTTCTGTCACACTAAAATTTCAGACTCTAATTGGTATGAAGCTTTAACATGTTTAAAATAGTAGTCCCAATTCTGTAAATACATAGTCAACAAACTTTGAGACTTCAGGTCTTTGGGAGAGCTGAATTAAGGTATTAGCTATGTTCATAATTTATTTTTACTTTTCTTATATTTTGTGACTTTCCTACCCCAAATTAAGTGCTTATTTAGAGTATCACAAATTCCAGCTTTGGAGACTTCATCACTTTTTGAAGCTCCCCACCCCAAGTTTTATTTTTGTAACATTCATTAAAAATATGAGTTGATTTTACATATAACTCCTATTTATACAATTCTGTATTTTTTTGCATTTGTGCTATAGAGCAAGAAAGAATACTTTCCTACTTTCTACCATCCACATGTATGCTGTAATTGATACTGTGACAAATAGTCCAGAAATCCTAACACAACGAAAGATAATCATTGGCCAATAATTACATCATACTACATAATTTCCTGTCCAGAAAAAGAGTGCCACTGGCTTTTGTGTGTTTTTTCACAAATGTTGGACTAATGTAGTGAAAGTGTGTATATAAATTACACAAATCCTTTACATAAATTCAAAATTTCAGCTGGAAAGATTCCCCACTCTCTATTCCCCATCCCCCACAAAAACATGAGACTTTCTGAAAAAACTTTCAATGGATCAAATAAAACTTCTGATGGAAGGATGTTTCTCAATTCCAACCTATGCATAATTGATATGAATGCAAAACAAGGAATGGGAAATGCTTTTCTTTTACAAATAAACTGTAAAAATAATTTTAAATTGAATGAAGAAAATAAATGAATGAAGTTGATATTATTAGTAAAACTGACCTTGAAAACATAAAGGAGTTTTTGTCAGACCTGCTGGGACACCTAAAGGGTTAAAGCAGCTTCTCCTTAAATTTTCTGTTTTTCCATCTCTGCTTTATTTTTCATACTCTTCCCTATGCCTTAAATACCTACCCTCCCTTCTCTTTGCCTGTTGCAATTCTAACAAATCTTTTCAAGAACTGGTTTCAAATGCTTTTTTTCAAAAAGTCTTCCCTGACCCACCCTGGAAAATCAAAAATCACCTCTTTTTCCTTTGTCTTTTATACATAACAACAAAAACAAAAACAACAAGAGACACTATATAAATGATAGCTAGTCTTACACGCCAGATATTGTGCTAGACACGTCACAAATACAGACAGTTCTTGCTTTACTTAAGCAGACCCATCCACTTCATTTACCCTTCATGTAAAAGTAATAAAGTGTACTAAGATGCAGACATATTAAATACCTCTCTAATACACAGAATTATGAAATGAAAAGTAAACTTAATGATAAAATATGCACAGTAGCTCAACAATAAAGCTAACAGAGGTATGCAGTACGCCGCCCTTTCCTCACCCACAGCACCTGGCCTTTCTCATCGGTGCTTGGCTGTACAGCTTTTTTTCTGATGAAGCTATTGAGAGATGTTTGGATAGTGATTCTCTTTTTTTCCTTGTATAGCTGGTAATAGCAAGCAATAATATCCTCAACTAGTCTTTGAACTTTTAAAAATCTTAAAGTATTTGGATCCAACTTTTCAACATAAAAAAAAATCATCCAAATGATGAAATGCTTCTGCCAGCTGTTTTGTTGTGAGCCTTTCTGGTTTGCCCTTGAGTCCTGAAGCTTCTCTTTCTTCTTCAGTCTTTGTAACTAGCAGCTCACTCAAATACTCATTGGACGGTTCTTCTCCACGACACTCAATCAACTCCTCGACATCATTCTCATCCCTTTCTATCTCCAGTTCTTGTACTAATTTTACAGTCCTGTTACTCACTTCTTCAAATGTTCCATCTTTGTCAAATTCACAAAAATCAGGAACAAACTGTGGGCACACTTTTTCCCAAATTCTCTTTACACATGTTTCTGTTACATCTTCTCATGCCTTTCTGAATTCTTTATGCAAAATAGAAATTGCACACTGCAAATCAATGTAAAGAGAACTCTGTATCTCATGTTATCTTCACAACAATCCTGGGAGGTAGGTGTTATTATTATCCTCATTTTACAGTTGAGGAAACTGAGGAAAACAAAGGTTAAGTGACCTGGCCCAAGATCCAATAGCTAGTAAATGTCTGAAGTTGGATTTGAACCCAGTTCTTCCTGACTCCAAGCTCAGGGATCAATCCTACCTAACTGCTTTAAAAAAGGTTGGGGCTGCAGAATAGGGAAGAAAAGAACAAGTAATTAGTAAACACCTACTATGTGTCAGGCACTATAGTTTACATTTTATAAATATTATCCCATTTGATGTATCCCATTATGTAACTCTCATGAATTAAAATAATTTAGTTTTTTATTATATCTATGTATATTTCTCTTACTAGCTCTATGAGGGCAAGGGCCAAGTCTTGTCATCGTATCTGTGAGTACATCCCAGAGTACTCCACATATAGTAAGGTATTTAAATATTAAATAAAATTCAAGCTTAAAGGGTTGGTTCTAAGGTTTAAGAAATCATTAGGGTAAAGTGATTAATGACCCCCATATTTTAAGAGGAGTAAGTAGCAGGACTGCTCTTAGGCACACAATTCTACCTAACTACAACCTCTAATGTACACTCAATTTTCCTGATATACTAATCTGATTTACATCACTCCCCTGCTCAAAGACTTTGAGGCTCCCAAGTATCTAATGAATAAAGTACAAAACTTTTTAGCCTAGTAATCAAATTCTTCCACAATCTGGTTCAAACTTGTCTAACTTTATTTTTTAGTCCTTTCCTTCATGTAGTTCTAGCTGTACCGGGCTACTAGTTCCTCTTGTCCTGGCCTCTCCCATCTCAATGCTTTTGTTCACATCATTTAATGGAAAGTGTTCTCTGCAAGATGTAATCAATCATTTTGTTGAAAAATCCAATTGCCTTCTCTTAGTCTTGACCTCTCTATAACGTTTGATATAAATAACCACTTCTTCCTCAATATTCTTTCCTCCTAAGGTTTTTGTGACATTGTTGGTTATGGTTCTCTTCTAGTCTCTTAGATTGATTCTTCTTGATCTGTTTTGAAGGGTTCATCATCTATATCCTGCCTCCAATGAGTGTATATGCCTCAGGGCTTTGTCCTGAGCCTTCTCCTCTTCTCTCTCTATACTTCATCAGAGACTTCATCAAATTCCCATAGATTCAACTATCATCTCAAGGCAGATGGCTGTCAAAATCCATCCCTTAACTTCAGAGCTCCAAATCTCCATCTCCAATTTCCTGTTGAACATCTGTCTCCGCTTGTGTATCCTCTCAAACTCAACACACATGTCCAGAAGAAGAACTGCAGAAATTACCTTCCTCCCCACCCCTAAAATAACTCTCTCTCCTATCCTCCTAACTTCTTTGTTTCTATTGAATTCCTCAAAGTCCACAAAACAGAAGTCATTCCCAACTCTTCTTTCTCTCAGTCCCCAACATCCAGTCAGCTGTCAAGTCTTGTCAATTCTACCTCCTCAAAATCATTCACATCCATCCCACTTCTCTAGTAACACCATAGCCACCCTATATGTCAGCCCCCATCACATCTCACCTAGACTACTGCAATATCCTCCTAATCTACCCACGTCCAGTCTCTTCCCTCTCTATTCTGTCTTCCACACCACTGCCAAATTAATATTCCTAGAGCACAAGTCTGACCATGTCACTCTTTTGCTAGTTTCAGTGGCTTTAGGTTAAAAATACAAATTCCTCCAATTTGGTATTTAAAGAATTTCACAATCTGGCTTCCACTTTTCTTTCTAGGTTGATTACCCAATACTTTCTCATACTTTCTATATTCCAGTCAAATTGGCCTCCTTCCTGTTCCCTGAACATGATGATGCTACCACGTCTCTGCACAAGTTGCCCCTAATGCTTGGAGTGCTCTCCCTTCCTCACAATTGCTTCTGAAACCCTCTCTTCAAAGCTCCTTCTTTTAAGAATCTTTCATATTGTTTAATTGCCACTTCCTTTAAGAAGCTTTTCCTGATTCCCCCCCGTAGTTAATGTCCATACTCCAATCACTGTGTATTTATTGTGTATACAGTCTGTATTTAATTTATGTATGTGCATTATTATATTCCTCAAAAGAATATAAAGTCCCTGAAGATAGGAGTGTTTCACTTTTATGTTTAAACTCCCAGCCACTGGCATATGTTTGCTGATTTGTTGGATGTTCATATCTCACGAGAATGGGGGGATGGTTTGTTTTGTTTTGTTTTCTTTAAGATTTTGTCCATTGAACTTCTTTTTCAAAACCTAATTAGGTCCTACCTCTTCCACTAGACTTCTGTTTTCCAGAGAGGTGTTCTTTCTTCTTGCTTTTTATATGGACCTTTACTTGATATTGTTATTTGTATGCATGTTTTATTTTAGCTCTTAGAATGATACTGTAGTTTTGAGGGACTTCACTATCTCGGCATCTGCTAGAGTTCTCTATCCCTCCAGTAAAAGCATAGGAGGCTCACAAGTCTTTGGCTTGCTTTAATGACAATTTCCTCCTTTGAAAGGTGGCAGATGCAAGAAGTACCTGCTGATTCTAGATTTGATTCTAACCAACAAGGAAGAACTGATAACTAAAAGTAGAAAAGATAGAAATAATGACTCCATGGTCAGACCTAAAGCCCTTAGGAAGATGAGTCAGAGAATGAATTGAAGGGAGGAAAAACTAGTCCAAATTGGTAATTCAGCCAGTGGCTGGCTGGGAAGTATGAAATGGAGGTGAGAGATGCTATGAAAGTAGAATTAAAAGGATTTGACAACTGATTGGATATGAGAGTAGATATGAGGGACAGGAAAGAACCAAGGATTATTTCAAGGTTACAAACCTGGGCAACCAGGGAAAGCTTGAGGAGAAGGCAACTTTACAGGGGAAAATAATCAGTCCCATCACCACTTCCAGGTTTTCTTTCTTCCTCCATCATTCAGTAACCTTGCTTCCTTTGAGGTTCATGTTATTCATCTCTATCAGGCACTCAGAATCCCAGGTCACTCCCTCTTCATTCCTCAAAGAGTTTGATACTTGGCTCACAATTTTTCTCTCCTCTCCAATTCCTGCTCTCATACTAGGGGACTTCAACATACACATTAATTCTCCCTCAAATACTCTAACCACTCATTTCTTCAACCTTCTCACCTCTCATGAGCTACTCCTCCACCCCACCTCAGCCATGATGGTCATCCCTTCATTTTGCCATCACTCACAAATACACCACCCTCTACAGTCAAAAATTCTGTCTTTGAATAACCATACTCTTCATATGTACTGCAACTTCCAATCCCTTGGCCCCTCAATTCTCTCCCAAGCCATCTCTCCTGCATTAGCCACTCTCTCCTCTTCTCCCTATCTACAGCCCTTGGTTCAACTCTACATGGTTCTCCCCTCTTGAATCCTTGGCCCTTTCATCATGTCACTGATTATACCCAGAGCCAAGCCTCAGCCTTGGGTCACTCCCAACATTCATTGTCTTCACTCCTACACATGTGCTGCTGCTGAATGAAGGTGGAGAAAATCATGCAACTGTTCTGATTGGGTCCACTACAAATTTTTTTATTTATTTATTTATTTTACCTAATCTCAACCTTCTCTTAACAACTCACTGTCCACTCTCCACAGAGGCTCCCCCAAACCATTTAATCCCTTCTCAAAAATCCCATGGCTCCTCTCCCCATTCTCTTAGCTGAGAACCTTGCCTCACATTTTGTAGAAAAAATTAAGGCCATTTACCACGAACTCCCTCTTCTCCCCTCTTTCTCCTCCATCCCTCAGCTGCCTTCTGTCATTTTCTTCTCCTTCACTCCATCTCACTTGATGAAGTGGTCTTAATCCTTACCAAGGCTTAACCCCTCTACCTACTCAAGCAATCTTATTCTATCCTGCCTCCAACAGAATGCTCCCTCCATCATTCCACTCCTGCACTTATTTTAAACCTCTCCCTCTCTACTGAATCATTGTCTACTGCCTACAAATATACCTACTTCTCCTCTTATCATTAAAAAAAACTAAAAAACCCAAACCTCACGTGACCCTTCCCATCCCCACTATCATTCTATAATTTCTTCTGTCCTTTGTAACTACACTTCAAAAGACTGTCTTAAAAGGTGCCTCCTCTTTCTCTCCTTTCATTCTTAACCCCTTAACCTCTGACCTTATCATTCCCCTGAAAACATCTCTCTCCAGAGTTACTAATATTCTCTCATTTGACAATCCAATGGTCTTTTCTCAATCCTCAATTCTCCTTGACCTCTCTGCAGCCTCTGACACTGCTGATCACTCTCTCCTCGATACTCTCTTCTCTCTAGGTTTTCAGGACACCACTCTCTCTTGGTTCTCCCCCCTACCTATCTGACTGCTCTTTCTCTGTCTCATTTGTTGAATCCTCCTCCAGGGTTTTCTCCTGTCCTATAGGGTTTTCTCCTGGCCTATAGGGTTTTCTCCTGTTCTGTTCTCTTCCTCCCTTTATACTATACTTCACTGGATCTTATAAACTCCCATGGATTTAATTACCATCTCTATGCTGATGATTCTCAAATCTACCTTTCCTGCCCCAATCTCCTTGCTGACTTCCAATTTCACACCTCCAGCTGCTTTTTAGACATCTTGAACTAGATGTTAAGTAGACTTCTTAAAGCAACATGTCCAAAATGGAACTTATCTTTCCCCTCCTATCTGTGGCCTCATACCACTTTCGCTGTTACTATAGAGGGCAATACCATCCTCCTAGTCCTTCAGGCTTGCAACCTAGGATTCCTTACCACCTCTCAAACCCCCCATGCCCACCCCCACCCCCAGTATCCAAGCCATTGCCCAGGCCTGCTGCTTTCACTTTGCAATGTTTCTCACATACCTCTCCTCTGACACTGTCACCATTCTAAATGCAGGCCCTTATCACTTCATGCTTGAATTATTACAATAGCTTGCTGGTGGGTTTGCCTGACTCAGGTCTCTCTCCACTCCAATCTATCCTCCATTTGGTCACTAATGTGACTTTCCTAAAGTGCACGCCTCAAACATCAGTGGCTCCCCATTGCCTCCAAGAGCAAATACAAAATTCTGTTTGGCCTTCATAACCTCCTACTTTTCCAGTCTTCTTACACCTTATTCCCCAACATGTATTCTTCTGTCCAGTGATGCTGGTCTCCTGGCTATTGTAACCAAAATCCTATTTTCTACAGGAAGCCTTTCCCAAACCCTCTTAATTCCAGTGCTTTTCCTTTGCCTATTATATCTATCTTGCATGTATTTTGTCATGCATGTCATCCCCACCCCCCTTAGATCGTAAACTCCTTGAGGGCAGGGGCTGTCTTTTGCTTTTTTTTTTTTATCCTCAGCGCTTAGCACAGTGCCTGACACTGTTTCCTCTTTCTTGTGGTTCCTTCTATGGGTTCTAATTCTTCCTTACAACATGACTAATGTGAAAATGCTTAATAGGTATGTATATGCATAGCCTATATCAAATTGCATGCCATCTTGGGGAGAGAGGTGGAGAGGGAGGAGGAGAAAAATTTTAAACTCAAAAGCTTGTGGAAATGATTGTTGATAAATCAAAATAAATTAATTAATAAAAAAGGTTATCCCATTTTATCCTCACAATAATCACAGGAGTGCTATTAATATCACCAGTTTACAGATGAGGAAACTGAGGCAGACAAAAGTTAAATGGCTTGTTTGCCCATAGTCACATAGGTAGTAAATGTCTGAGGCTGGATTAGAACTCAATTTTTCCTGACTTCATATATTCACATCTTATTTGATCTTTCTAACAACCTTCTTACAAAGCTATTATTATCCTTATTTTACAGATAAAGGGAGTTAAGTCACAAAGAAATGAAGTGACTTATGGAGTCATACACATAGTATTATCTGAGACAGGATTTGGACCCAGGACTTCCTGACTGTTAACACTCTTATCTGCTAGACTAGGCTGCCTCCTTCCTGTTCAGAATGAACGAAATACAACATATTGTCCTAGGTCTCAAGGAGCTGACAATAGAGGTAGGAACATACCACATTCAATATATACATGTTTACCTCAATTATTTCACGAATCAGTGATTTTTGTCACTATAGGTCCTATTCTGTGATTTTGTCACTATGGGTGTCCTATTTTCCACTGAATACATTCTCCCTGTATAAACTTAGTAGTTGTCTGAAAGGATTTGCCAAGGCCAAAAAATTTCACCAAAGTGTAGTAAAAAGATGATGAATCTTCTTCAAAGTTGTCCTTTGACTGGATCTTTGGACAATGGATACAGCCTTGTGTCATTTTAGAGTTTAATTCTCTCTCAAAGCTGTAGCAGGTAACTCTGTGCTCAGATTTTTAGTTCCATGAATTCTTGGAGTGTGATAGGAATAGATGTGTATCTCTTTATATCTGCACTATATCTTAAGTTAAAAGAAACTGCTGCTATGAAAAGGGGACACACTTTAATGCCACATTTCTATTCAGGCTTTTCAGTGAGTTCATAGCTAGCAATCAAACTAGCAAGGGTGTGTTCGTCATTGCTTTAATTTTCTATTGGTAGTACGGTAAAGAAAGATGGAAAGAGGGAAAGAAAAAGGGAGTAAATCGAGAAGTACATCATTCTACTTCAAAGAGGAATCTTGTTCTTCATGCTGACAATCCAAAGAATACTTCAATTTTGAAAATAAAGCACACTGGGGGCAGCTAGACAGCGCAGTGGATAGAGCACCAGCCCCGAAGTCAGGAGGACGTGAGTTCAAATCCAGCCTCAGACCAAATACTTGACACTTACTAGATGTGTGACCCTGGGCAAGGCACTTAACCCCAATTGCCTAACAAAAAAAAAAAGCACATTGGGGAAAATGGTGTCAAAGCATAATGTCATTATCTGAAAGTGTTCATTGTTTCTTTCAAGGTTTCATCTGTTGGCAGGAAAGAAAGACCCAGAACAGATAATAAAATGGAAGGCCAACGATCCCCCTTTATGGAACTTGGATTTGTACATCTCCTGCCATTATAGGGTTTACAAGGACCTGGCTTTCCAAGCCTACTCTACTGCCATCTAGTGTCTAGGTAAACTAGTAAAAGATTTGGCAAATGAGTGTCTATATTCCTGATGTAAAAGTCAGTTTATGGCCAAGAACTCAGTTAGCATGGGGTACAGTAGATCCTTAAAAAAAAAAAAACTGACCTGGGTGAGAATAGATATGGGGGATATAAGGGGAAGGAATGAATGGGGCAGATGATTTCTATTGTATCTCTAAGGATTACTCTGCCCCCTACTCAGGGATCTCCTTTCATGACACAGTTTTAGCATATGTGTCAAACAGTTTCCACGAACTTGTGCCAAAAATGAGGTATTTTCGGTGAGAACTATTAAAAATGATGATTTTCCACACAGAATCTGGAAGGTTCAAAATCTCATATATTGAAGTCAAGGTCACTTGGTATGACAAATCAATTTGAAAGTGTCTGAAAAAAACTGAATGACATTCATAGGAGCAAATTCACTATAGCCCTGGAAATCTAAGGAAGGCATAGACTCTTAACGTTAGCTTATACCTTATACCACCACATAGATAACAGTAAATGTACCAACATTTCAGGTCGTCATTCAAAGTAGCACAGTGAAAACAGTAGAAAAATTATGAACTCGCTGAGACACCTGAATAGAAATGTGGCATTAAAATGTGTCCCCCTTTCATAGCAGCTAAGTTTCTTTAACTTCAGATACAGTGTCAGATATAAAGACATTTGCATCTATGCCTATTACACTCTAAGAATTCATAGAACTAAGAATCTGAGCACAGATGTTTCCTCAATTACCTGCTAGGTCTTTGAGAGAATTAAACTCTATTAAAATGAATAGAAGTTGAACTATCCTAAAAGATCAGACTCTTACAGAGCAGTATGTATCTACTAGAGGGGACTACCATAAGATTTTGGGGGTGGGGAGAGCAGCAGTTTAGAATGCTGTCTGAAACTGCAGCTGAAGAGCAACTGAATTTACTTCTCATGTGAAAAATTAAAAAGGCAACAACATGCCATGTTGGGAAAAAAAAAACCCATCTCCACTTCTTGTCATCTCGACTTCATTTTCATGAAGAAAGAGTATCCTTTGAAATCATTGTTTTCCTGCCATATATCCAATATGAGTACTTCGAACATGGATTCCAGCAGTACCTTTTGCTCCACCCTTGAGCTTACACAACAATGTACCAGCACAATTAGGGCCTAAAGCATTCAAACTCTACTGTGAGAGAACCTCTACTCCTATGGACTGGCCACTGTTTTTTAAAGGCAAAAAACATCAGCTTGCCAAAAAGACTATTTTATGGAGAACTCGAACAGGGCCAGCACTCACGGGGCGGTCAGAAAAGTGATACAAGGACACAAAGTCTCTCTGAAGAACTTTGGAATTGATTGTGTGATGTGGGAGACACTGGCACAAGCTGCTCAGCATGGTGTGCTCTCCTCAAACAAGGTGCTGTGCTCTATGAGCAAAGAAATTCGAGATGCTCGAATTTAGAGAATGCCCCAGAAATGTTCACATACATTATTTGTGCCTGACCTGTGGTGGAGCATTCTGAGCTCCTACTGGTCTGATCAGCCACAGTCAGACACACTGTAACTTGACGCTAGCAGAGTAATGCATGTCATTTTGGTCCTTTTCAAGAATGAAGGACAACAGCCAATTCACATGGAAGCTTGGTATATGTGAGGAGGATCTCATTCCCCAGGCTCCACGTTAGCAGCTGTATCTTGTTCCATGGTTAGTGTGCATCATGGCTCTGTTTGCTTTCCATTAAAACCCTCAAAGGGCAGGGGATTGGCAGGTGAGCTTATTCTTATAATAATCTATGTAGTAGTTAATGCCTACTAGTATTTTTACACATTCAAGTGTAAGAAAGAAGTACTTTATCAGCTATTCAGTCAAAGTTCACTGAATGTCTAGCCACCATATAAGAGCAAGACTGTATAGTCACATGGAATAGTGTTCACCATTCTCTAGTCCAGGGGTACAATCCATGCCACAGACTATTTTTGTACTGCCAGCAAGCCAAGAATAGTTTTTACATATTGAAAGTTTTATTTTATTTTTAAAAATGTAAAATTCACTCCTAGGTCAGGGCATTAAAAAAAAAAAACAGGCAAACATCCTCAACAGGGAGATGGCATAACTAGTGTCACTACTAGTTCAAAGTAGAGACTGACCTCAATGAATAGGAATAGAGTTTAAAGTCCTGTCATCAAACAAGTTGAATTTACATGACTCCAAAGTATGTGGTATTTACCCAGACTGGTGGGCAGTAGGGTAGGGACCATATAAATTTGCAAATAAATAAGATAAATCATTTAAATAGATTTTCTAGCAACATATCGCAGAATGACAGAATTTCAGAGCTGGAAGGGACTTCACGGCCATCTAGTCCAACCCAAAATTGAAAGAGAATTCCTACAACAGCATACCCCAAACAAGTGCTGTGATGCCCCATGCCAGGAAGCCCAGCCCATTCCACTTTGCATAGCTCTAATTGACAGGATATTTTACTTCATATCAAGCCCCAATCTGCCTCTGCAACTTTCACCCTCTGCTCCTAGCTCTGCCCTGTGATGTCAAAGGAAACAAGTCAAATCTTTCTTCCAGATGACAGCCTTTTAAAGTATTTGAAAACAGCTATTGTGCCTCCCCTGGTTAATCCTTTTAGGATTAAGGCCCAGACTTGGCCCTTGTACCATTATAGTTGATATTCTCTGGATGGTTCTCAACTTATCATTGACTTCCTAAAGTGTGGTGTTCAAAGCACAACACAAGGCTCTAGATGTGGTCTAACCACAGCAGAGTACAGAAAAGAATACTGCCACTGAATTCCTGGAAGTGAGGCTTCATTTCTCAATGCGGCCCGAGAACATGTTAGCGTTCTGGTTTTCACTTAGCTTGGGATCTGTTAGAATGCCTCGCCCTCCCCCCAGCTTTTTCAAACTGCTGTCTAACTCAGCTACCACTCCTATCTTTTCTTGTGAAGTCAATTTGGGGCATCTGAATGTTCAATTTTGTATTTATCCCTATTAAATTTCATCTAATTAGAATAAAAACATATAATTGGGGGAAGAGATAAGGAAAAATATCCCAACTAATAAGGAAAAATACATCCCATCATTCAAAAGCAATAGTTACTAAAATAACAATGTTACTGATATACAAAGCTTTGCTTCAAGGTTTGCAAAGACTTTAAAGTTTCTCCTTCTACATGATACCTGGTGAGATGCCTCCTCAATGGCATAATCTAATCTTAACACATTTGAGCAGAGGGAATACTCTCTCCTCTCCCTTAACTCAATGAACTTGTTTGCCAGGTAGGCATTAAAAGTATATTAATCACCAACTAATAAAAGTGTAGCTTTATCCATGATAAAATGTCGCCATCTAGTGTTAAACATTTCAGTGGGTGAATATTTTCCAAAATGGATTCACAAAGCATTTTGTTTTTAATTTAGCTTTTGATTTTCAAAAATAGGAAGATATACATGTAAAGTATAAAATTCCTTTTTAATCACTAAAAATTAAATTTTAAATTTCATAATTAAAAGTTTCAGGTTAATAAAACTGTGTTTGTGTGGAGGGGGGTGTGCGGGTGTATGTGGGTGGGCAGCTGGGTGGTTTCCTCTAAGAATTGATTTCACTTTCTTGTCCATGTCCTTCCATATAATATTTAGTGAGCTGTCTCAACGGCATATTCTGATCCTCTTTGTTCTAAATATACACAAGTGATACTGAACTTGTAACAAGGACATACCAAGAATTTACCATGTCAGTTACCAGGAGCTTCTTGGACCAACAGTTGGGGAATTTTGTTTTACACCATGTCAAAGTTTACAGTACAAACTGGTAGCCAGAAGTAGCTGTGCCAAGGTCAAAAATGTTTTTCATTCACATTCTTTGGCTTTTCTCTCTTGACTAATCATAGTCATGTTTCCCTTTTGGAGTTTCATAGTTGTCTCATCTATATATGAACAGATTATCTCTTCTTAATACTACCCCTTAATAAGCATCATCCTTCACTACCCACACTATCATCTCAAATATCTCTCCCTCCATCTTCTGTCACTTGAAACTCCCCTTTGCAAATGGTTTTTTAATCCTCCTTTCTAACCCCCTCTTACCTCCCCCCCAACAACATCTTTTGTGGGCATCCAAGAAATATAGAAGTTATTTGAATATAATTATAAGTAGAACTTACCATTATTTTGTTTATGTATTAAGTGGGACACCTATGCCCTCAAACCATAGATGTTCCACAGGTCTCTAACCTGGGCCCTCTTTTTTTCTCACTCTGTATTTATTTCACTTGGTGATTTCATCAGCTCCCAGGGATTTAACTATTATCCCAATGCTGATGATTTCTCAAATACACCTTTCCTGCCCCAATCTTTCTGCTGACCTCCAGCCTTGTATCTCCAACTATCTTTTAGACCTTTCAAACTGGATGTCCAACATGTCCAAAACTGAATTCATTATCTTTTCCCCTAAACCTTATCCCAAACTCCACCTCCCATCCAATCTTCCCTATTACTATAGAGGGCAACACCATGCTCACAACCTTGGAGTTATCCTGGATTCCTCACTATCCCTCACTCCCTATATATACAATCTGTTGCCAAGGCCCATCAATTTTCACCTTTGCAAAATCTCTCCATGACATACCACTCTGGTGCAGGCCCTCATCACCTTCATGCCACTATTGCAGTGGCTTGCTGGTGGGTTGGCCTGCCTTGAGCCTTTCCCCATTCCAATCTATCCTCCATTCAGTCACCAAAATGATTTTCCTAAAGCGCAGGTCTCACCATGTCACTCCTCCCCCAATAAATTTCATTTGATTGCCTTCAGAATCAAATATAAAATACTGTTTTGTGTTCCAAGCCTTTCATAACTAACCCTGGTCCCCCTCCAGTCTTCTTACACCTTACTCCCTGCCACATACTCTTTGATTCAGTGACAATGGCCTCCCCTTCCTTATGCACCAAGACACATCTCTCAGCTCTCAATTGTCTCTGGCTGCCTCCATGCCCAAAATTCTCTCCCTCCTCATCCCTGCCTCCTGGCTTCCCTAGCTTCCTTCAAGTCCCAGTTAAATCCCATCTTCTACAGGAAGACTTTTCTCAACCTCTCCTAATTCCAGTGCTTTCCCTCTCATTTACCTTCTATTTATCCTGCATATAGCTGGTTTGGACTCGTTTTTTGCTTTTTTGTCTCCGTTAGGTTGTGAGCTCCTTGAAGGCAGAGATAGTCTTTTGTTTCTTTTTGTATCCCTAGTGCTTAGCATACAGTAAGTGCTTAATCAATGTTTATTGACTAATTGACTGATATTTTTACATTATAACTGTAAAACATTTTTAAATCACTTATTGTAGTTTATTTGATTAAGGTATTAAAGTATTATTATTCCATGCTTCCTTTACAAATGAGGAAAACATGAAAAACACATTAGGCAACACATGAAATGATGTGCAAGGACTTTACTCCTAATTAATGGTACACATAGCTCTGGAAACCAAATCTTTCCAACATAACAATAATACAGAGACTTTTTTAAAAACTTAACCAACATTTTTCCTGTACCTATTAGTATTGTGACTTTTAGAAAATACATTTAACTAATGTCACTGAATTTAAAAGGACTGTGCCATACATACCCTTCAATACTTAAAACTGACTGGTGATTTCATAGACACTCACCTCCCTCAATGGAGATCACAACTTTATTATAGCTAAGAGCTGATATGATAAAAAAAAAAAACGTATTTGCCCTGGGGCCAATCTGTTAATGAGGTCCTCTAAACTTAGCTAGGCTGGTCTTGAAGATAGACTTATACCACTAGACTCACATTTGAAGGCCCTGGCATAGACTCTGAACAAGCCAGATCACTGCCATGCTACAATGAGGCACATCAGAGTAGGGCTTTAGAGTGGTGGAAATAAAACCATAAACCGAAAATTATAGCTCAGGAACAAAATTATCAAAATGGTCACAGTGCTTTTCAGTTTCACTTATTCAAAATCATAAATTAATTGTTAGAGATGTTTTTGATATTTTAGAGATGTTTAGAAGCAGCCAGGCAGCCCAGTGGATTACAGCGCTGCGCCTGCAGTCAGCAAGACCTGAGTTCAAATCCAGTCTCAGACACTTACTGGGCAGGTCATTTAGCCTCTGTTTTCTTTGGTTTCCTCAACTGTAGAATGAAGATAATAAAGCACCTACTCCTAGGGTTATTGTGAGGAACAAACAAGATGGTAATTGTAAAGCATTTAACATAGTATCTGACACATAAAAGGCATTATATAAATGCTTATTTTCTTCTCTTCCCTCCCTTTTAGCTGTCTTATTCAAAGTTATTAACATGCTTTCTTATAGATACCTACCCCACCCAATGCACTACAGCCAAGGGAAAAAAATTTCATCCATTCTACTGTGTCTTCAACAGGATCCATTCTGAGAATGAATTTCAGTGTTTCGACTGGCAAGCACAGAGTTTTCCATTTATCCTGAAGTTCTGTTAAATCCACAATGCCTTTGTGAGCAAGCTTTAAGAAACATAAATGAAAAGTTAAAATCAAATAGAATAGGATTAGAAAGCAGTTTTAAACAAAAATAATTGTTGGCATTCTAAATTTCAAATACTCTAGGAAAACTGAGTTCTGTTTCATGTGTAAAAAAACTGAAAGAAACTCATAATAATATATGACTTTAAGATGAGACGTAGAACTAGAAGGGACACTCAAGATGATTTAGTTCATCCTCCTTCATTAGAGGGAAGGGAAGCCACAAGAGATGAAGTAGCTTTCCCAAAGTCACACAAAGAAATCTTATTCCCACAATGCCTCTATTCCTGTATTACAAACCTCTATTTCTCAAAAGTAAAATACTTCAAAAGATGTGGGAAAGAATTAAGATTATTATATCCTGAAGTTTCAGATACAAAGGCCAGTTAATAATAATTATGGAAGCTTTGTTTCACTCTAAGATAAGATTTCTAAAGAAAGATCCTTTCTAAATTAAAATGAAGACTTCAGGTGAAAAAGCATGGTTCACTGTTTGTCAGATATTTTTTATGTCTATGAAGTGACTATCTATTTCCTAGAGACCTCCAAAAACAGATTGAGGACCATACGCCAAAGTTGCCCAAAGTAGTGGTCCTAAAGGAGATGGTACTTTTCCTAATTAGATGGATGGGGGGAAAAAAACATTTACAGAAGAAATGTGATTTTTGAGGTCCACCCCCAAGATTGGGTTTAGTCTGTGTAAAATCCAGAGAGCTTGGCAAGCTACTGTGCCACATGGGTTACATACAACCTTACTCTTATCTACGAGGCATTAAAACTATTTTCACTTCCTAGGAGAAAAAAATAATTGGAAGAGCTTTTTAAGAACACCTCTGACAAAAATAAAGCTCAGAACATTTCAACTTTAGAGACTGCAGTACTGAACAACTTCTTTTTAAATGTGCTACATTTATTTTAGTCAACATTGGAAACATGGTTCAAAAGTTTAAGGGAATAAATAATTTAGAAGATGAGTTGTAACTTTATTCATAGAAAAGCCACTGAATAAAAAAAAGAGTATCCAATACATGAACTAATGGCAATATTAAGATTTAGGTGATAATGAGTAATCCCACTCAGGGAAACCTAACAGTGAATCATATAAACTTGAAGCACAGGAGGTAATTATATATAATTACATGTGCTTCCTCTTCAAATAAACTTTTAAAATTTGTTGGATGTGAAAACAGAACTCATTAATGTTTCTGGATGGTGTCAACCATGTATAGTACACTTAAGTGGATTTGATTTCAAGAACCAGAAAATTAAACTACAGAAATAGTATTAGAACTACAGTACAAAGATGCTATACCATTATATAGGTTAAAAAAAAGTGTTGGGGCAGGGGGACTAATTAGCTGTTGGTTGGATAAAACAGGTTTTTTGTACCTGCTTGTGTAAAACTTTAAGGAGTCCTCTTGTCAATCCTGTATCTGTTTTTTGGGTAGCCACTGGCAGTTCAACTCTCTCCTTCACAGGAAGGGGATCCCCTCTTGACAAAGCTGAAAAATACCTAACAGTAAAGAAGGATCTTAGATCAATATTTATAATATAAATGAGTTAGTTTCTTAAAATAATTTTGTTAGTGGTTCTAAAAAGGTAAGAAATGAATGAACACAATGTTAGCTAAAAATGTAACTAAAACTTTTCATGCAGGTTCTACATCAATCTATAGCAGTGGTGTTAAACTAAAATAGAAACAGAAGTCACTAAAGTGTACATAAGGATCCCTACTGACCACATACTGACAGTTAAAAATGTAATATTATCCATGTTTCATTGCATTTTGATTTATTTCATTAAATATTTTCCAATTACAGTTTAAACAGCTTCAGGCTATACTCAAGAGTTTCATGGACCTCACACGGCTCACAGGCCACCTTCTGACATTCATCATCTAAAGCAGCACTTCTTACACTGTGGGTCTCAATCCCACATGGGGGCATGAAAAATTTGGCAACATAAAGGGTTTCTGAACGTGCAATGACCAAAAATTAATTAAAAATCAAACACGTAATGAATCCAAGGTGTTCTGGTAGCGTTTGCCCTGTTGCATTATACAATTTCACTGAAGCCTTGGTTCTGAACACAAAGCACAGCACACTTTGTTTGAGAAGCCCTGATCTAAAGCAGCAAGTCTAGTTAGTCTGGGCTCTACAGTGGTTGCACTGTTGTTTTGAATTTCTCATTTTGTTGAATTTCTCCCCTTTTCCCCCTTTCTTGAAGTTTTTTTTAAAAATACAAATATATTAATGGCAGGTTTCCTATTTTTATCATTTTCATTTCATAGTAGCCCCAAATGAAGCAGGTTTTCTGTTAATGAACTAATGATAATCATAAGGCTGGATGCTAACCACCTGGGTCTGCCATGCTGAAGAAACCTTTCCTCACTTCCCAATAATTACAACTCTCTACCATTTCCCATCAACCTCATTCATTCCTCCTTTCTAAAACAAATAGGGACTCAGTAGTTTTAAACTTTTCTCAATGGACTCAAAGAACTAACTCAAACTCGGCCAACTAGGAAACTGGTTGCCAAGCTCTGGGGAAGAGGATGAGTAGTTAAGCAGAGGTGGTCATAACACTGGCTACGACTAATTAGGTACGTGCAGACAGGATGGCTTCTTTGCTGCCCTTTGGTACATGTAAACAATGTAACTGATTTCTTGAACCTAATTCATTTCAGCACTATCTTGAAAGGAGACTTAAAAGTACTCATGTATGAAATAACATTATCTTGCTATGTGGCCCAGACAAAAAACCTCATAGAATTCAGGCAACAGACTCACAATTGTATATAATTCTACTTTTTCTCCTACTAGCTCTTGTGACCATTGAATCCTTATAATATAAGGAGCATTAGGAGGAATTAAAACACTTTCATTTTTATAGAAGAGTAAAATGATTTAACCAAGGTTATCCAGGTAAACGGCAGGGCCAAGCCACAACCTTAGGCCTTCTCACTCCAACAGAAGGAATGAAAAAGATTAATATTGGTAAATAAGTAGGGTTTATTAAGAATTTGTGGTCAAAATTATTTTTTTAATGTCTTAGGGCCTGAAAAATTGTATTTACAAAGATGATTTAATGATGTGGGCCTATTTTTGTACCATGATGTTTTTATTTATACTTTCTTCTGTTTCATAGATTTTACCTAATATTACTTACAAAATCCATCACCAATGACATCTGCAACACTAGCAGTTTTACACTTTTTATACTCAGATATTATTCTCTATGATGTATCAGCAAATGCATCAAAAGCCATCTTCTATTACTTCATCAGCCCAGCAACCAAAGCTTCAGGAGTGTTGTGAGATATGTGTCCTTTAGTCAACCATGCATCACAATGACATTACCTAAAACAACAGACTCCAAGGTGATGTAATATTACATCATACACACACACACACACACACACACACACACACACACACAAAGCTTTTAAAATAACTTTTTCCAAAATGCTCTAAATCACTATTGATTAGAGAAATGCAAATCAAAACAACTCTGCGGTACCACATCACACCTATCAGATTGGCCGACATGACAAAACAGGAAAACGATAAATGTTGGAGACGTGGGAAAATCAGAACACTAATGCATTGTTGGTAGAGTTGTGAAATGATCCAACCATTTTAGAGAACAATTTGGAACTATGCCCAAAGAGCTATAAAAATGTGCATACCCTTTGAGCAGCAATACCATTTCTAGGTCTGTATCCCAAAGAGATCATAAAAATGGGAAAAGGACCCATGAGTACAAACATATTTATAGCATCTCTTTTTGTGATGGCATTCCCCATCAGTTGGGGAATGGTTGAACAAGTTGTGGTATATGAATGTAATGGAATACTATTGTGCTATAAGAAATGTTGAGCAGGCAGACCTCAGAAAAAACCTGGAAAGACTTATATGAACTGATGCTGAGTAAAATGAGCAGAACCAGAACACTGTACACAGTTACAGCCACATTGTGCAATGACTGACTTTAATAGACTTTGCTCTTCTCAGCAATTCGAGGATTTAAGACAACTCCAAAAGACTCATGATGGAAAATGCTATCCACATCCAGAGAAAGAACTTTGGAGTCTGAATGCAGATTGAAGCATACTGTTTGTTCTCCTTTTCTTTTGTTCTTTTGTTTTTTTCTTCTTTCTGGTGGTTCCTTCCATCAGTTCTAATTCTTCTTTACATCATGACTAATGTGAAAATATGTTTAATATGAATGTATAAGTAGAGCCTATATCAGACTGCATGCCATCTTGAGGAGGGGGGAGGGGGAGAAAATTTAAAACTCAAAATCTTATGGAAGTGAATGTTAAAAACTAAAAATTAACAAATTATAAAAGAAATAATAAAATAAAATAACTTTTTCCCAGTACTGCTAGGAATTTTACACATCTTTCATTAAAAATTAATTTTAGTGGAAGAACAAAGGACAAAACTAAAAAAGGCAAAATGCTGCAATTTTAATGAAAAATGAACTGAAATTGAAAGTGAAACTAGCTTTTCTGGGAAGTACTTTTAAATAGGATAGGCAAGCTCAGCTGATGGAAAGGAATTAAAAATGTTTTGATTCTTCATCATCTAAGATGCTCTTATGTTAGAAGCTTCTGCCTGAAACTGGCCAGAGTAATACTGTTTTTAAGTTTTTAAAGTTCACTTCAAAACTAAAACTGTGCTTAAAAAATGTTAGTGTTAAGAACCATTATGATACGTTTCTTAATTTTACCTTTAAAATTGAAGTTAAACTTGAAAAGGGGTTCATTTATCTTTAAGTACTGCTGAACATGGTCAATAGAATCAAGAAAATATAAGTCTTTAGATAAGGGGGTAGACTAGGTAATAATCCTTGGACTACATAATTTATGTAAACTTTTAGAAGGTTTAAGAGCTAGCTAGCATAAATGGATACAAGGCCTTTGCCTTGAAGTTAGAAAAACCTGGGTTCAAGTCCTGCCTCTAACCCATAGCAGCTTATATGACCTTTCATGTTTTTAACACCCACCCCTCCCCCAACTCTCTAAGATTGTAAATTGTTGTATAATTGTCTAATTGCCTACACTAGTGAAAGCATAAATCAAAACTAAAATGAGGTTTAAACCACATACATACATAGTACCAATTGGAAATTCTTCAGTTCCCATATTACAGATGAATAAAATGAGGTATTACAATAAAAAGAACATAGTTTAGTCAATATGAATCAAAAAGCACTGACCATAGTGCTTCTTGAATATGAAGAAAAATGAGCTTCCTGGTCAGGAAACATATTTTGATCTAGTGATTTAGCATTAACTGTTTGATGGCAACTGCCCCAACTCCCAATCTAGCCACTGCCCCCACTCCCAATATTCCAACTTCCTCATATACCTCACCGTCTCACTAGAACAGCAGTTGTGTCAACCACATTCATCGAGATTTAGACAAGAGCACAATAGCCACCAATCAGAAAACAGCACCAACAGAACATTGAGCAGGATGTTTGACCACTAAATCACAGCCTAATTGGATGCTTGTGCAGTAAAGCAAAGAAAGACATGTCCTAAGGTGAACTTTTGATGTGGAGGGAGGCTTATTATAATATCATTATTGTACATAAATATCCTCCTACCCCACAAAACTTCAAGAACTTGTCACAAAGTTACTTGAGCTTAGACTGTCTTCACTCATTCGGTGGGTGTGTAAATTTCTCTTTTCGAGCTCTCCTCCAATTACTTTCCATCACACATAAACCCGACAATGGAGCAGCCAATCAGGGAGGATTCTTTCTTAACACGAGTTCGGGAAGACCAATCACAGGCAGAGTGTGAACCATCTCTGTTGCCTCAAAATTGTGAACAGTTCCTTGCCAAAGAAAAATCCTATTCCTCGGGGGAATAAAAACTCTTTTTCACTAAAATCATTTAAAAAAAATAAAAGTTACATGTTGCACGGTAACCATTTCTTAACAGGACTTGGGAGTTTCTTTGTTGAAACATTAAGGATTTCAAACAAAAACCCAGCCCAAGCAAGCAGAGGCGCTTCAGGTGTCTCTAAAGATGACGGGCTCTTACCCTGCAGACCACTGTAACACATCGGTTGGCTGAGTTCTAATAGCAGCTTTGGTGAACTGTTTCAAGATATCTGGAAGTTCTGGGGGTATATGAATCTGCTGGGCGCAAAACACAGTATCTGGAAGAGGCATGATTCTTCGGGAGTTTAAGCAATCCAATCTTGAAAAGAAAAATATAACAAAATGTTCTGTGGAGATAGTTAACAGGCTCACTGCTCTACATGCCTAAAAGGAGGATCATATTTACCAGTGTGATTTAGTTATTCTGAGGTTTTTCGGGGAGAGACTTTTTTTTGGGGGGGAAGGAGGGAGCTGCAAAGTAAAGGTTCCTGGGCATTTGGGGAGGGGAGGAAGGAAGGCAGAGATCACAAAAAGCAGGATTTTAAACCACTAGCAGGGAGAGGATAGAGCTTAGTACTTTTTTTTTTAAAGCCTCCCCACAGTCCAACCTGGAGTCAGGCAGACTCATCTTCCTGAGTTCAAATCCGGCCTCCGGCCTCTGACACTTTACTAGTGTGTGACTTTGGACAAGTCACTTAACTGTTTGCCTCAGTTTCCTCATCTGTAAAATGAGCTGAAAAAGGAAACGGCAAACCGCTCCACTATCTTTTCCAAGAAAAACCCAAATGGGGTCAGAAGAGTTGGACACAGCTGAAAACTACCGAACATTAATCACCGCCCCCCACCTCTCTGGCTCTGGGAAGGCCGGGACGCGCAGATGCTCCCCAACTGGGCTGGCTCGAGATCTGGGGGAGCCTCCTCCTCCCCGGGAATGGGGGGGGGTCCGGACGCCGGGGCACAGGGGCGTCAGGCTGCGGGGCTCGGACTCATCCCGGGGACTGAGGGCAGCTGCGGCCTGGGCTGGGGGTCCAGGGGTGCTGGGGTAACTCTTACCGGCTCCTCCTGATCCACTAGAAATGAGGACCAACGGCGGATCCTCGAGCCTACCCCACAAACCCGGCCCCCGGTCACGGGCTGGGGTCACGATTGTTTCGCGCCGTATCCAGGCAACGGGGACGCGCCCCCCCATATCCCACTGCGCACGCGCACAGACGTGCAGGGCCGGGCGAAGAAGACTGGGGCGGGGCTTCGCTTGTTTCGGGGGGCCACAGGGAGCACTGGCTTCTTGGGGAGGTCAGCCGAGATAATGAAGATAGTGTCTACACCTTCCACTAGCAGGCGGACTAGGGCGGCGGGTTTATCGCACTCTGCAGTTACCCCGAACTCTGGTTGCACCCCAAGTTTACGCGCTTCTGTCTTTGGAAAGGGGTGACCTTGAGCCTGGCGGGATGAGGGCTGGCCGGCCTCGGACTCAGGGAAGCCTTGGTTAAGGGCTTGCTTCCGACTCCTATGCTGGCTGTGTGACACTGGACAAGTCATTTAACTTCTCATTGTCCCCCCAACAACTCTTAAGGCCGTACAGTTCTTTGGGAGCTCCATAATCACAGGTCCGGTCCAAAAGATAAGCTTTGGAAGGAGCAGGTTATCAAGTGAACCCAATGGCAACAATTTACGTCAGGGAACTTGAAGAGAATGCTGATTTAGTTTATTGTACTACCACTTTTAGCCTGGGGACCCAATGTTATGTAAATAATTTGTGGACTAATAGTAATTTGCAACGTTTGATGAAAAGAACCCCCAGAATAACTTTTTCTGAAGGACAAAGACTTTTGGGGATGGGAGTGTCTTTGAATTCCCAGCCACAAGGGACTGTGCAAGACATTTAGTAGGTTCCTAATAAATGTTACTTGAATGAATAAATGACTGGTGGCTTTATTAATAGGGGCAAGCTAGGGATATTTTTAAATAGCTTTCTCTGGTCATCTGAGAGACCATCTGCTTCAACCTAGATAAGTTAATTCTGTTCATCTTTTTGCCTGGTCCAAATGAATGGAACATACCTGACACCTAATAGTATTTAGCCTTAGCTTACTTATATTTAAAATAGGAACATTTTACAATAAAAATATTGATGGGAAATTGGAAAGTTGGAATTTTCTCCATAAAACTAATCTTCAAAATTCCTGTGATCAATAAGCATTTATTGACTATCTACTATGTGTTGGACACTGGTGATACAAATACAAAATAATGTAATCACTTTCAGACCTAACATTCTATTAGGGGAAACAACCTGTATACGTATATGTTTATACAGAATAACAAACATATACAGAATAAATACAAATTACATACAAGAGAGGTAAGGCACTAGTAGTTGATGGGATCAAGAAAGGATTCAAGTAGAAAGTAGTTGAAGGAAGGTATTCTGTGAAAGGAGGGTGGGGGAGAAGAGTGTTTTCCAAAGGACTGCCAGTGCAGAGGCATTAAGATAAGATAGAGGATAGTGTGTGACTGGACCATAGAGTGAGGAAAGGGGAGTAATGTATAATGAATTTGGAAGACCAAAACAAGTTTATGTTCTAGAGGTAATACTGGAATATTATAGTTTATTGAGTAGAAGAGTAGCTTGGTCAGATGCACTGAAAAATCATTTTGGAAGCTTTGTGGAGACTGGAGTGAGGAAGAGACTTGAGTCAGGGAAAACAATTAGGAATCCATTACAGCAGTCTAGGCAAGTAATGACCAGGATTTGAACTAATGTGGCAGTCTAAAGTGTGTGTGTGTGTGTGTGTGTGTGTGGTTGACCTTAGGTAAAACAAACAAACAAACAACAACCCACCTCTAATCTAGAGATAGAAATGACAAGATTTGGCAACTTATTGGATATTTGGGGTTAATGAGAGTGAAAAATAAAGAAAAATGACGTTATGAACCTGGGAGATTGGAAGAATAGTGGTGTCTAAAAGGTCCAATGATGCACTTAGATGATGATGTGAAACTGAAGCTCTTTGCACCAAGAAAAAACTTGTTAATGAAGCATAGTCACACACCAAAATAACAACCAAAAAAAAAATCTAGAGCTAAAATTTTAGTTAATTTGGTTTCTAAGATACCACTGTAAGGCTCTGCCCTTGGCCATACACATCTCTCTCGGTTAGTTCATTCACTGAAATCTTCTCTCTAGGCCTGACCTCATGCCCAAGTTTCAAATGCATTCCCAATTGCTACAAGCCACTAACACCTAAAACTCAACTTGTCTAAAAATTAAATGTCATCCTTTCTTCATTGTGCTCCTTCTCCTTGTTACTAGCCTTGTAATTCTCAGTGATTCAGGTCAATAACTTCACTTTTTTTTTTTACTTCTCTTTTTTCTTTGACTTGCATGTTCAAGGAAAGAGCCACGTCTTATCAATTCTACCTCTACAACCTCTCATATCTGTTGTTTAGGCCTTCCTTACCTCTATTGGACTAGCAATACCCTTTCTAACAGAATCTCCTATCTCATATAAGAAATTACATTACCTTACTGCTATAATATATCCCGAACACCACTGGGAGACTAGTAGATCTTAGTACAAAGTATGACTATCCCTACATTTCCAAGGAACTTTTAATGGTTCCACATTGTCTTCTAAAGACCAACACTTTAATCTAACATTCGAGGCACACAATTAGGGGGTGGAAAGCGGGAGTTGGTTTGTTTTTTTACTGAAAAAAAATTATTTAAAAAAAATGGATTGATCATTTCAGAGTGAGTTGTGGAATGGAGATGGATTCCAGGTTTTTTCAGTGTCCCACAAAGGATACTACCAGAAGGAACCTAGAAAATATCCCTTAAAAGGTATGACATCTTGGGGCCTTGGAGGGAGTGTTTTCAGGGAACTATTTCCAATCAAAATTAGGAGCTTCAGGTAGATTTAAGAAGTGAACTTCTGGCAAAAAGTATGTCTGACAATGTGATTTGGACCTCTGTTCTGGATAATGGGTTGGCTTAAAACACAGAAATAATGGAATCTTATAAGAAGGAGATGGTGGGCACAAGTATTATACATGAATATGGGAAAGCTCCAGATTAGGATGACCTGGAGATTCAATAAGATTCAGTGCTTCTTGCAATTTTTTTCTCAAATTTCAAAAGGAGGAGGTGGGGACATTGTTTAGTTGTAGAAATGGTTGTATAACATATTTTCTGTGAGCAGATGCTCCAGGATTTCCAAAGCAGATCATATGTCAAGAGAAAGTATGGTTTTAGTGACACTTTGCAAAAAGAACAGACCATGTATCTTGAGTTTTTGTTTTGTAAAATATTGTAATTGAAAGCATAGGGGAAAGTGATGTTAATTCATTCAGTTGGGTGGCTGGCTATACTATTGTGGAATTACTGGTCCTATTTTAACCTATACTCCAACTCAGATTATACTACAACGTAGAAGTAAATGTCCAGATTGAAGGGTAAGAGAAAGATGAGGTGGAAGTCCAAGTACCCTCATGACTGACCTTAGAGGTCACATGAATGGAAATATGGAATTTCAGACCATTAGGGTTACACCTATCCAAAGTCTTCAGAGAAGTCACCTTTTCCAGGACTTTAAATCTGTTCCACCTGACTATGAACACATTTCCACTGTCTGAATCCTCCATGATACAGAATTTTCCATCTTTTAATAGCAAGGTCTATCCTACTGAACTTAGTTCACTTGCCATGAACCTTCCTGATATCCTGGACTGATTTTTTTTCTTTGTAGACCAAGTGTAGCAAATATATAATAAATTGTATTTTTTGATTGGGAACAAATTAAAACAAAAAAAAATCGGCCTTTGACCTTGGATGGAGTGAAATTAACAATGGTAAAATGTATATTTGCCTGGAGTCTTGAAAATCTAGAGGGCTTTAAACTTAAAAGAGAAAGGTAAAGAGAAAACTGCTCACATTTGCCTACCAAGCCAGATACCACAGAGAGCACTAGGTACAAAATAGGAAGAAAATCATTAGTAAAAAACCAAAATCCAGTAACAAAACCAGCAATAAAATTCATAGCCTCATGCATAGAGATGCGCAAAGTAAAAATAAAAAAATTGGGTGGAGCAGAGATCCTAACACAAAGAACCAAATTAGACTTTATAGAGTCTAACCGAGGGGATTAGGACAGCAAAGTGGTTAATTGGGGCAATTAAGTCAACAATATTGACTCCATCTTGTGACTCAGCTAGCTTAGTTCCTTTTCTCTTCAAGTATGGGTCTAATCCAAATTCTACTTGTAAGAAAAGTTCATTAAATTGTAGAAACTGGGAAAGAACCTTATTGCCATTTGAACCTAGCACTAGTAAACTGGACCACCTCTACCTGCTATTTAAGAGACCATTAACTAAGAACCCCGGTGATGCTGACAAGAAACCTAGTCAGACTCAAAGATTTATGCAAGTTTTCTCACAATTATACGTCTTGAGCAACCCATGTGTCTTATCTGAAAACTGGCCCTGTACTGATCAATCAGTTATTGTTTCTGTGTTCATTGTTCAGACACTTGGAGGTAATAAGAAGACACCTTTTTTGATTTCAAGGAATTGTACCTGTTTGCTTTCCCCTTTCCAACTTGGAAAGTCTCTAATCTTTCATCCAATTAGAAACCAGATTACCTAATGTATTGTTTCCTTTTAATTAATTGGTCTTGCTTGTTTTTAATGTATAAAAGCCTGTCTCCCCTTGTATTTGGGGTCAAGGCCTAAGCTGAGGTCTGGTCCCAGTTTGTTGGGCAATTGCCATGCATTGCTTAATAAATTGATATGCTCCGAAGATCCAACCTTTGTTTTTCTTCAATCATTTCAAGATCTTTCACCTACATCATAGATTTTTTATTGGGAAAGGATTCGTGGTGGGGATATGGCTAAGTCAATATGCACCCTACAGGGATCTTTTTCTATTTGAGTTTGACCCTACCATCAACTGTGTGGCACTATGTTAAGAGCTGGGGAAACACATAGATTAAGCAAGAACTTATAGTGCAGATAATATGTACACATAAAACTATGTACAAAAAAAGTTGGGATGTGTATGAAAAGTTAAGGCACTAATAGTGGGATTGGGATAAGATTCTTATGTGTGGATTTCAGTGGAACTCTGAAGGAAATTATGAATTCTATGAGATGGAGGTGAGAAGTGCGTTCTCTAGGCAAAAGGGAAAGCCTGTGCAAAGGTATAGCTACAGGACCTACCTGCAATGTATCATGCAGAAAGCCACAAGGTCAACTTGGCAGGAATGTTTTAGTGCATGAAGGAAAAGCATGTACAATAAGCCTGGTATGAACAACTAAGAGTCTAACCATTAAGAACTAAGTTAAAAAGGGGCAACTGGAAGTTGAGTAGGGAAGTGACATTATCAAAACAATGCTGTAGAAATACTAATTTAGCAACTGTGTGGAGGATGTATTGGAAAGGGGAGACTGGAAGCTGAGAGACCAATTAAAAGGTAGTAGCACAGGGAGAGGTGAAAGCTTAACTAAGGTGGCAGTTGTGTTAAGTGGAAAGTAATGACAGATATGAAAGATATGGAGGTAAAATTTGTAAGATGTGGCAACTGATTTGATATGAGAACAAGTTAAGTTAGGTGACTGTAAGGACTGTGGTGCCTTTGCCAGAAATAGAACAGTCAGTAAGAGAGATAGGTTTGGGGGGCAAAAAATAATGAGTTGTTTTAGTCATGTTGACAGTGAGATACTTACGGGACAGATAGCTGGAGAAGTGCAATATTTGGTATTGTGAGATTGGAGTTCAGAAGAGAAAAAAGATCTACAAGTCAACTGCAAGTAAGTGATAGTAGTATACACAGGAGCTCTTAAAATAACCAAAAAAAAAAAAAAGAGAGAGAGAAGCTAGGATAGGATCCTGGGGTACATCCATGCAAAGGGATACGGTCACTATGATGATTGGCTATAGGTGTGGCCAGTAAGGTAAAAGCAGAAGAGGCCAATGACCTGAAAAAACAAGGAAAATAGAGCACTTAAGAGGGAGTGGCCAACAGTACCAAATAATAGAGTTTGAGAATAAGGATTGAGAAAAGACCATAAATTTGGCAAATAATACACTAGTAAAAGAGCAGCTAGGTGGCAAAGACCCACGTTCAAATCTGGCCTCAAACACTTAGCTGTGTGACCCTGGACAACTCACTTCACCCTGTTTGCATCAGTTCCTCATCTGTAAAATGAGCTGGAGAAGGAAATGGCAAGCCACTCCAGTTATCTTCGCCAAAACCACAAATGGAGTCACAAAGAGTTGGATACAACCGAAACAACTGAACAACATTAGTAACCTTGGAAAGAGCAATTTCTATTTACTAATGATACCAGAAGCCAGACTGCAAAGGATTGAAAAATTAGCAGGTGAAGAAATTAATGCAATAAGTTTAGACAGCTTTTTCTAGGAGATACTCTGATGAGGAAAGACGGCAATATTTAGGTTACATGATAGTAGTTTGGTGGATTTGGAATTAGTTAAATGACTAATCCCAAAGAATAGTTACTGAGTCATCAACTTTACATGGAGGTTTTTAGGTCTCTAATGGAAAGGATCTGTCCTTTGCCCTATGCTGTTTTAACAGTTTCATTTATTTTGGCAAGGCAATTGGGGTTAAGTGACTTGGCCAGGGTCACACAGGTAGGAAGTGTCAAGTGTCTGGTCTGAGACTGGATTTGAACTCAGGTCCTCCTGACTCCAGGGCGAGTGCTCTATCCATTGTGCCACCTAGCTGCCCCCTTTTTTTTTTTTAAAACAATTTAAATCAACCTTCTAATGAAGGTATAACACAAAGCATATCTGTCAAATTTTCAGATGTCAGGCTGGTACAGTTAGGTAACATGTTTGATTACAGAATCAGGATTCAACTTGTTTGCTAAGGTATACCTATAGGAAGAATGTGACAGTGTAATTTCACAAATTTTATCTCTGAGTTCCAAAAAAATCACCTTTCCAGGTTTATGATGAGGAAGCCATGGCTGCACAAGAGTTCTTGTGAAAAAGACTTAGGGAGTTTCAGTGAACTACAAATTCAGTATAAATCAACAGCAACATAGAAGCCAACAAAACAAACCAGCTCACAGGCTGCGCTGAGGGACAATTCATAGAACAGAGGAGTTGATGACTCTATCCTTAGAGCCACATTTTAGGAAGGGCAGTGACCAGTTGGAAAGCAGAGAAGAGCAATGAAGATAGTGATAGAAATGGGGGCCATGCCATGTAGGCAGAAGTTGAACTATGGATGTTTAGCTTAGGAGAAAGAACAATAGTTATCAAGTATTTTTGAAAGGCTCTCATGTTTCAAACTGACTAGATTTACCGTGTCAACTCCAAAGCGAAGAACCAGGAACAGACCTTTCCAGGTAATCTAGTCCAACCTCCTTATTTTGCACATAAGGAAACTGGGACCAAGAGTGTCCAAGTGATTTGGCTCAGGTCCCAAAGTTAGTGGGCAGCAGAAACAAAATTTATATTTAGGTTTCATAGGTCCAAGTTCAGTGCTTCTTCCAGTTTTCACACAGGAGAGGGAACTTCAACTTGATGTAATGAAATATATCCCAACAATTAGAGCTATCCAAATATGGGATGGGCTGCCTTGGGAATAAGTTTGGGTTTCTACTCATTAAAGGTCTTCAAGCAGTGCTTACTGCAGGATGTTTTAGAGGCAATTTTCCTTCAGGTATGGGTCGAACCAAACTATTTCACTTTACTGAAACTTCTGTTCAAATTCCCATTTTCTGTGTGCATAAAATTACAAACCCATACCAAGAACACTAGACAGTACATAAGAATCCCTGTGGGCTCCATATTGATTTAGAAAACCAGAAATTAAGTTTTATTGTACTTTTATTTATTTTGTTAAACATTTCCCAATTACATTTTAACCTGGTTCAACGTACTCCTGAGAGTTGTCCGCAGCGTCTGACACATCTGCTCCAATACATACCTGGTGAGTGATCATCCTACTTTAGGTTAAAGACCTCCACTGACGCCCATGCCATTTCTCTGTAACAAACTGTGGGATGTTTTGCCTCTTTATAATTTCTACCCATTGCTTCAAGTTTTGATCCCTGGGGCCAAACAGAACCAATTTAACCCATCTTCTATGTAACAGCCTTTCAAATACTTGAAGGTAGCTCTTGTTTCCCTAAAGCCTTCTCCAGGTTCCTTCATCCTTCCTCATATGGCACAAACTGGAGACCCTTCACCTTCCTATCTGCCATCCTCTGCACATCTTCCAGCTTATCAATATTATTCCTAAAATGTGGCACCCAGAACATGTCCTATCTCTTTCTAAATGCTAAAAGCACCTAAGAGAGGGAACATGTAATAGTTATCTCTGTGTCTTCCCATATATCGCATATTATACACATAGTATATACTTAATAAACATGTTGAATAACAGCTGGTATTTGTGCAGTACTTTATGTACATGAGATCCCTAGATCCTCACACAAACCTGCAAGGTTGGCAGGGCAAGTATTATTATTCCTATTTTAAAGATGAGGAAACTGAGGTTTGGAAAGACAAAGTGACTTGCCCAAAGTCATCCAGTCAGCAAGTAGCAAAGCTAGGATTCAAAATTCAGATCTTCCGATATCACGAGTATGTGCTCTTTGAACAAACTACCTCACAATAATCTACAATTACAAGACTATGTTTGTTCCTAGGGCAGCTAGGTGGCACAGTGGATACAGAGCTAGCTTTGGAGTCAGTAAGACTCATTTTCCTGAATTCAAATCTGTCCCAGACACTTCCAACCTGCGTGACCTCGGGCAAGTCACTTAACCCTGTTTGCTTCAGTTTCCTTATCTGTAAAATGAGCTGGAGAAGGAAATGGCAAACCATTCAAGTATCTTTTCCAAGAACATCCCAAATGGGGTCACAAAAAATCAGACACAACTGAAAACTGAAAAAAAATGTTTCCGTGAGATTAGCTTTGATAGCTGCTATCATTTGCATCTATGAAATGTAAATAAAATCTGATTTCTGCAATAGCAGATGTTTATTTATTTTTTTTTATCAAAGGTCCTCCTTGACATTCCACTCTTCACATTTTTATTGATGGTAGTTCTGTGAATGGAAATAGTTTACATTTGTGACAAATAAAAAGTGAAAGGCACATATAAAAAGTATACAGGAATAAAAGGTACATTGTCTAATTATCACATGATATTAAAAATACAGAATATCAGGAAGTGAAATATGAAGGAAGGATTCCCCTATGGACACTCATAAAAGGTATGGGCTTGCAGTTTCTTATAACAGAAAATATTAGATTAAAATAAGAAACTAGGATAAAATAATTTAACCAGAAGTTTGAAAGAATTTATATTAGTCATACTTTTTGATAATACTTTGTCTACAGTTTTCATGATAAATGGAAGTAGTAATAGAACAGATACTCTCTACTTTTCATTATGAAAAACCTTTTAAACATAGCTAAGTTTGATACTATAAAACTGACCTTAGCAAATAAATTTAAAATGCAGCATTCTTAACACAGATGACAAAACTAAAAACTTTACTTTTTACGTGTCAATATTTGCCAAATGTATTTCATCAGTGTTTTTTTGCAAACATTGTGTTAATGCAGAATTTTTTTTTTAAATCTTCATTTCAACCCAAATGCAAAAGTCATATTTTGAAATGGCTGCTTTTCTAGGTGTGAGAGAAAAGTATCTATTATAAAAATCAAATCATCTGAGGGAAAATTAGCCTCTACTATTTCAACAGGGGAGTGAAAAAAAAAACACAAGACAATAATCATTACATTATTTAAGAGATGTATTAAATTTTAAAATAAAAATTATTTTACATTTACATCTGGACTTAAGGTGTCCAATGACATTTGTTTTCACTTAATCCCCACTGTTTCTCCATATATGTAATAGGAAAAATCATCTACAGAAAACATTTTGAGGTTTTTGGATCCTAGCTAAAATCAGCAAACTTCACATTAGCACTTTTTGAAAGTAATAATCTCAGATTGAGATTTTAAAAAAAGAAAACAGCTCTTGATGATTTTAAAATGAAATTCATAATTTACTGACAATAAACAACTACGCACTTAACATAAACGATGGCCTCTGATGAAGTTAATGAGTAGGTCATGCTAAGTTAACACTAAATTTTAATTTTTTTGATTTGTTTAAAAAAAATACTAAAATAAATAGGACAAAAAAACCCTTACTTTCCTAACAAATTTTAATATTCCTCAAAGACTTGGGTTTCAGTGTGTGTAAAATGTATGAGATTGAACTACAGGGGGGAAAAAACCTATATGACTGACTGCAACAATAGAGATTTTAAATATTTACAAGACTGTTAAGGAAAAATCTTGATGCCAACAAACTACTGTTGACAAATCCTGTCTCTAAAAAATATCCTTTTGAAATTACAGAATGTTAAACATTCAAACCAAAAATAATTTATGGTAAAAATAATCCAAATTTTACCTTTAATGATTGTAATATATGTATGAGTGAATCAGAGGGAAAATTATTTTGGCCTTTTTACATGTTATGTTTTACCAGAAATTTTCCAACAAGTATATGAAGCAACACATAATTCTGGAGAATATCAATTATTAATGTCTTGGAAAATTGTCTAGACCTTCTGTGCTAAACAAATGCATATGTTATTAAACTTTTGTATAAAGGAATTTAAATTCTTGTTAACACTAAATTAAATAAAACATTAAAGAATTTGGGTAAAAATAACTGAATTTCACTTGTCAAACTTTCTACTTCTAAAGACAATTTCTATACAAATTTAACGTGACAGATTTTATCAAGTATTTAGAATAAAATGCAAAATTTTATTAGACAAAAGGACTGAGCAGAGCTTTAGCTTGAACATTCCTTAATGCAGTACAAGAAATCTGCATACACATAGAGATGTACTACAAAGTGCGAAATGCTATAATACTACACCCCACGTAAAGCTTCTTCCATCCATATTGTTTTTAAAAAAAATTTAAATGAAAATAATAACTCACTACGGGGTGGCCGAGAATGACTGCAAATAAATGAAACTACCAGAAATTGTTGCATTTGATTTGGTGGCTTGTGTTTGGCTGTACTTTTGCATTAAAAAACTGGACATTTTAGTTTATGTATTTTAATACTATATGGATTTTTTCTGCAATTTACAAAGATCATTCTCCTATAACCATTTGTGATTCACCAGAGTTAATTCTGCCTTTCTTTAAAAAGGGCAGACTCGATCATTTCATGCAATATAGTGACTACCATTTAAAATATTCAGCCCATTTGCCCATCAGTTCTCCCTGTAAAGTTTATAATTTGTAGCTTTGGTTATAAGGAAAACTAATTTTAAAGCGAGATTTCTTAACAAGGTTCTAATGTAACACAGTTTGTATTTCTTTTGAAAAAACCAGCTCAGCTAGCTTCTTCCTAGATAAAATTTAGTTGGTTAACGGGAATCAATGCATTCACTCACATATAAAGCTTTTGAGATTTGGGGAGATGATTGCCTGAAAAGTAGGAGAAATATATTCCCTAATTCCCACCCAGTCATTTGCTAGCTCACAGGGCTAGATTTTTCCAAATAATTTTCTTCAACATATTTTGCCTAAGGAAATAAGCCACATCTACAATTAGCAAAAACATCACAAAAACATACTAACTTCAGTAAAGTTGCAGTGCTGTATTGTTTATGATGTTATTCTATAAGATTTGTGATGTTGTGTGACTTTTGGCCACTGCTGCCAACAAATGCAAATGAGTAAAGGATACAACAAAAAAAAGTCTTGATTTGGTGTTTTTGGTTTTTTGGTAAGTGTAGACATGCCCTTAACAAGCACAAAAACCTGACTTTCAATGTTGATCTCTAGGGTTATTAAAGTTATCAAAATTAAAAATAAACTCCTTACCTACAGCAAGATACTGTACAATATTACAAACACAGACACATGAAAAAAAAATCAGGCAGTAGAAAACGTACAACAGCTTTGGTGTTATACAAAATAACTTTCAAAAAGGTTGACAGTGAAGCACACAGTTTATGTTTTCTTACCACAGACACTTCACTGATGATTTGTATCTGTTTCTTTTCATGTTCTTGGTAAGGCCTCTCTACCCAAGAAAGTCAGAATTCATCAATTTAATAAGAACTATTAGGAACATCATAAAATGAGCTCCAAATTCACTGAAAAGTCTTGCCTCTTTGTGCCATTGCCTTGTGGCACTTTTCTTGTCAACAGAACAGCAGGTCCAAAATAAAGTGACAACTAGATTTAATAAATTAATATACATTTTGTTTAAAGATGTACAATGCACATTCTGTTTAATCCAAGGTTTTAGGGTGTCAGGATACTTTCTATTTACACATATACAGATCTCAGACAGCAATGAAAACTGAAGAAGATGCAGATAGAGGAGCAGAGCTTCAACTGCTATCTAAATGCTAAGAATATGAATTTTTAAAAAGTTAAAGTAAAAACATTGCTGTGAGGATCACTGGGAAAAATATTATCCAGAGATAGAAGAGTCCACAAAAAAGGACACATAAAGGCAAAAGGAAGGTCAAGGTATTTAAGACAACTACTTTATTCTTGTGAAGACTGTGGAGATGGTGTTGATGTGCCTTGTTTACCCGACTTTCGTTCATAGTTCACTAGTCGTTGTCCCACAAGATATCTAAATTTTAAAAGAGCAGAGTTAGTATTAGGAAAAATTAATGCATTACAGTTGAACAAATAAAATTAAATGGCATATCTAGGCTTAAACCACTTTATATATAGGATCATAATATTTTGCTATTTGGAAAATACAGAACAGCGGACAGACACAAATAAGCATCAATTCTAATTGGTCTGAATTTCAGCAATAACCACCAGGAATTTAGGAGATAAATGGGCTAGAAGTGCATATAGAGAACAGGAACAGAAAAAAGGGAAAGGAAAAAAGAGAAGATGGAAAGTAAGGGAAGAAGGGATAAGAGGATGAGAAGACCTAAGTGATAAACATAAGATCTTAATTGCCGTAACAAGTCAGATTTACATATCACTTTAAGGCTCATGTAGTGGCTTCCTCAAAGCACTGTGTGAGAAAGGCAATAATTAATCATATATTACATATTATAAAATAATAATTAATAAACCTATTTTATATATGAGGAAACTGAGACTCTGAGATCTTAACTGATTTAACCAAGTTCACCTCTCACATACTTGCCAGTTGTGTGACCACTGGTAAATCATTTAATACCTTACAGGTTTAATTTCCTTATTTGTGAAATGAGTATAATTCAGCAATCATTTATTAAACACTTATCATGTGCATGCACTGTGCTAGGCACTAGGAATACCAAAGACAAAAATGAAAACTCCTGTCCTCAAAAAGTTTACGTTCTACTGTGTATGCATAAACAGAAAAATAAATGCAAAGTAATTTAAAAGTGGAGTATACTTGTACTAAACGTTGTTGTGAGAAGCGTATATTGCAAACCCTAAAGAGTTATACAGTGCTGTTTATTTTTATTTCCCATGTCAATTGTTCCAACCTTTCTTCCCCCACTTCTTTCATTAACAACTATATACCCACAGGCTACACTTCTACCATCTGTACTTCTATTTATTAGTTCTTTCTCTGGAGGAGATCCTTCATAGATTCTTTATAGTTGATTTGATCCTGTAAACTAGCCTCAACCTAATAGATAATCTTTTTTCCCTAAGCTTTAGAAATATCACATTCTTCTGGATTTTCCTTCATTTCTAGAAACTCATTCCCAGGTTCATCTACTTAAGGGCCAATGCATTAAATATTCTTAGTCCTCTTCTCTTCCCTTCCTAGCTAACCTGGGCAATCTCATTTAGTACGGCTTCAAGTGTCAGATCTATGAAAATGAATCCTAAATCTTTCCCTAGTCTTTACCTCTCTTAAAGATCCAAGTTCTTATCTCCAGCCACCTACAGGATAACTGTTCCTCAATATCCCAGATACTTCAAACCAGACATGTCCAAACAGGAGTTCACTATTCTTCCCCAAACCCACTTTCCCTTCTGATTTCACTATTTCTTTCTATAAACACCATTCACCATTTCTCATGTCTGTAACCATGTTATATTTTGACCTTTCTACTTCACATCTCACATCTAGTTATTAAGAATGGTCAATTCTACCTCTGTATTAACTCTAGAATCTTTTCCCTCCTTTCTAGCTCCATGGAATGACCCCAGTATAGGCTCTCTTTACCACCTGCTCAGACTACTTCAATAGTCTTCTTATACAGCTTGTCATGTCCACTTCAATCATTTTAAATTCATCCTTGACCCAACTACCAGATAATTTCTTGTGCAAATTTTCAGTAGTGGCCCTTTAGCTACCCAGTAAAGTCCAAACTCCTGTCAGCATTTGAAGGCTCTTCAGTCTAGCCAAACTGAACTACTCAGTGCCTTGAACAAACATTTAATTTTTGCAGCCCTTCCTCAAGTTGTTGGTTCCTCTGCCTAGAACTACCTTCCCCATTTTGCCTGTTTAATTTTTCTAACCATCCTCTAAAGTATAATTAAAATGCAACCTCCTCCAGGGAGCTATCCATAGTCCTCTCATAAGCAATGTACCTTAACCTTCAAACTTCTCAGAGTATTTTATTACGTGAATTTCTACCACTGTTAGCATGACTATTTGTGCTGGTATCTTATCGCTTCTATGAGACTGTTAGTTCCTTGAGGATATACACAAAGTCTTCTCTGCAAAAATAGCTGAGTAATGAATGCTAGCTATATTGTATTTTTCCTACCAACACAACATAATCATTAGTTTTTAATTGTTCCTTTTTACCACTTGAAAGTTTTTTCAACAATACAATCTGACATGCAAACCCAGACCATGATTTTGATAAGGTTATTTTTCGTGTCTTCAAGATATGGGTGGAAGTACTCAAGGCTGTCACCTAAGGCAGGCAGTACATTAATTTGTAGTAATCCAGAATTGACTTCAATCACTAAAAATGACCACTCCTCACATCAATGGGTAAAGGAAGAGTTTACTGTGGATTGTTGGAGTGATCTTGATTTTGAACATTTGCCAGAAAGAAAATTCACTTGGCTTTGTACCCTTTGATTATTGGGTACGCATGTGATTTCATTACTAGAGACATTCTTTTAAAAGTTAAGGAAAATTTAGCTGGTAGAAAGCATAAGCATAAAGTCATGATTTATCACACTGAGATGTTTCCAGTTTCTCATTCTTTCCACAACAAATCTTTCAAAATTTCTTTCCCATGTTCTTATAATAGGAGAAAGTTTCCAACCACTATTTTGAATATTTAGAATAACAGTCCTGCTATTTGGTTTAGGGTAAGGGGGTTTATTCAGTCCTTCTGCATTATATTTGCTTTTCCATGGTTTTTATGACCTATATTAAGAACCATTTGAGATATTGGGAAACAACATAATTAGCATGAAAAGTGGTTTAGAAAGTTAAAAATGATTATTTTGGTTTTTTTCGGGTTTTTTTAGGCAGTCAGGGTTAAGTGACTTGCCCAGGGTCACACAGCTAGTAAGTGTCAAGTGTTAGGTCTGAGGCCGGATTTGAACTCAGGTACTCCTGACTTCAGGGCCGGTGCTCTATCCACTGTGCCACATAGCTGCCCCTAAAAGATGATTATTTTAAAAACATATGTGTTTGTACTTTTTCTTTCTTTCTTTTTTTTTTCTTTATCTCTACTAGGAAGTATTCTAATACAGAAATTAAATTAAACTCAGTGGCCCAGATGAACCAAAAATATAATGCTACAAAAGCCTACTTATATATCTTTTTTACTCTTTCCACTTAATCTTGATTTTAGTAACACAAATTAAGAACTATGAGAAAGTTAAGAAGAAACATTATCCAAAAGTAAACCTGAAGACTCACTTGTCATTTTTAATATGTTCATAAAGGCGCTTGAACTGTCGAACCTGGAAGGACAGGATACCCATCAAAACTACCACCATTAGTAAAAAAGGATAAATTCGACGCTGTACCAAATTTTGCATTTCAGCAGTAACAGTAACACCTGTAAAATAAGTAAAATAAGCCCTCAGCACATGTGATAATAAGGGATGTGAATGCTTCCATGAAATCAAAATTTAAAGTAAAATCTAATTTCCCCAATGGTGAGGCAGTACTATGTATTAGAAAACTCAATGAATTCAAGATTCTAACTTCAATCCTCCAATAACTAGAAGTATGACCCATTAAGCAAATAATTAAGTCTACCATTTCTTAGATCCAGTTTCTTCACCTAGGAAATAAAACAGTTAAACTAGATCTCTGAGGTTTCCTTCCAATTACAAAATTCCACAGAGTCTAGAAAGTAAGGTTTCAAGACCCATTTCACTGTGTAAGCCTAGGATGGAATAAATCCCATTCTGAGGAGTACAAAAAGATGAGCATAGTAAGAGCTGGAATAAATCTCAAGTTTTATCTAGCCCACACCCCCTTCACTTTAGAAAAGAACAAACTGAGACCTAGAAGGAGGTTATTCGATTTACTTAAGATCATACAGTTAATACCAAAACCACGACTAGAATCCACATTTCCTGATTTCTCAGTCCAATTCTTTTTCACTATACCAAGTAAAGTCAACAAGCATTTATTAAGGGTTTACAATATACCAGTCCCTATACTAACTACCACATAGTTTCTTTGGCTAAAAGCAAAATTAATGTTACATGTTTTATAAGCATTATAAACCTAAATACTTTAGTGACTAAGACAAATTTAAATTTAAAAAACTGAGCATAAAATATTATTTGGCTATAATTTTAAGAATTAAACTTTTTTGATTACTAGAATGAATGGGAGAACAGTATAACATAAATAATTTTAAAATTCACTTATATGGGCTTTGCAATATATTTTTGCCATTTACTCTGCATATAGGTATACATAATATTCTAAGTATTCAGTACCACTTCACAGAAAATAATTAAGCCACAAAATCAAGTATCTATACTGAGAAAATGATATAACTATTTATATTCTGTTCTGCGTTCCATTTTGGAACCATTTCTCTCTCTCTCTCTGTGATATCTCCTAATTTTGGTGTCTGATTGACTCATGACTGCGCAGGGCGGGAAATATTTAAAGCATTTCTTTTTGAAAGTCCTTTCTTGTTAAATGGGAGAAAATCTTAAGCTTTCTTCCCTTTCAGTTTGTGCTGAACTATGATCTTATGCTTAAATATATATCAAGTAAAAATAAGATGATAAAACCAGCCCCATTTATAAGTATAGCATAGTTGAAGACTGTTTCTTAACTCCACTAGCAAAATAAATATTCAATGAACTGAATGCATCTAGCATATTTTCCACTAATGAACAATATGCAATGTACGATTTAAAATTATTCTATTATTAAAATGACATCAATGACATTGCTACAAATGAACATTTGAGTTTTTCCTATTTCTCTCGAGGACAAAGAAAAATCAGCAAAGCTTAGCTTACAATATTTTAAATTGTGAATATGTATGACTACAGAAATTTTTGTCACAATTATATGGTGGGAAAAGTCATGTAACAGGCTCCTATCTACTTTGAAAAAAGAGTGGTATTTCAATACTAGTATTTTTACAGGGATACTGTGAAGAACATTGTCTTTGACAAATGTTTTTAATGTCTTATTTCACTATAACCTAACAAAACAATGCTGAGACATTGGGGGGAAAATTGGCCAACTACTAACATACAAATTATAACTTTTTCCTATAGGACTAAGTGCCTTCTGCAACCCTGTATCAATAAGGCTAAATTATAATAGCAATAAAAATCATAAACTGACAGTTTTAAAGATCCAACATCCTGAAAATCAAAACTTGCAGTAGGTGATGTAAAAACAATATCCAAATTTTAAGATTTTCTTCCTCTGGCTCTAGGTAGTCAATCTGACAAAATTATAATTTGAAATAACTTTTTTGTTGAAAAAATGAGTATACAAAATTTGGAAAATCATGCCATAAGATACCTAGAAGCATAAACACAATAAAGACCAACTTTTCTTGAAGCATTGAAATATAACCAGTCAACAACAAGAAGAATTTTACTCACCTAGTAAAGGTACAATACCAGATGCTATAATGTAAGGTACACAAAGAGAAAGCAACAGTACAGATATCACTGGTGCTGCTAGTTTTCGAATGATATAATGGAGATCAATATTACGGATGCCATTTGCATAAACCTAAAGCAATGAAAAAGCAGAGTAAGAGTAAGTGAATAAGAAAAAAACTTTCAAGGTAGAAAATATATCAACTGATCCAAAGTCCTACCTGCCTATTCATTTCACCAAACCAAATTAACTAAAATTTGTCTTTTCCTTAAAAGGTTAGGCAAGTGGCAGAAAACAGAAGTAAGAAAGCTACTCACTGGCTGACAGAACATTGCTCTGGGAGTATGCTTTCTATCTTGAGAAGTAGTAAGATTTAGAGGACAGAGCAAGTCATTTAACCTCGTAGGGCACAGCTTCCTTAGCTACAAAATAAAAGATATTGGCTAGCTCTTAAATTTATGATTCTATGAATACATATACCTATCCAACAATGTTGACTACATGTATTCTATACCTGGGAGGATTTGTCTTGGAGGAAAGAGTAGGTTCTTTAGTTCTGTTCTGTATCCTCTACTAAATAGGAAACACAGGAATATATTTCCAAGGAAAAAAAATATCTCCTACAAATGTGAGCAGCTGAGAGATTCTTTTGGCTTAACAAGTTCCTCTTTGGAAATATGAGTCTATATAGACTAGAATAATCTGACCACATCATGGTGCATTTCTTTCAGTGAGATCAATAAACATCAGCTAAGATGATTCGATAGATGAGTCAGCTGAAAAAGAGGAAGAGATAATTTTGGAGCATGAATAGCCAAAGGGAAAGAAAACAAGCATGAGTGGAATGCAATACAGGATTCTGGATAATGGAGAGCAGTAAACACGGGAAGACAGAAAAGAAAGGAAAATTTTGTTTCTATTGAAATTTTTTTTACATTCTTCTTTTCCATCTGGTAGAGAACATAGCTCAGCCTGACATGCCATCTACTTCCTATAAAACTAAAACTTAAGATGATTAAATATGTTTAACCAGCACTTCTAAACAAACATGCAACCACAAACTACCACAGGACTTCATCTTTTTAAAAACGGTTATATATCCCACAGACTTCAGCAAAAGACAAAGTCATTACTTAGGAGTATGAATCTGCACACCAAGCAAAATAAACAGACACTATACAGATGAGGTTGGTCTCCTGTACTTAAAACTTATTTGTGTTTTATAGATTTAGTTATTCAAATATAAAGTCTGCTGAAAGCGGAAGTATATCTTTATTTCTAAAGAACAGTAATAGTTTTTTTATCTGTAGTCAGGGAATGAGATATTTTATATTAGTGAATTTTCCAAATTAACAAGTTTATTCCTTAAAGTACCAAAAGATTTATCCCTCAAAGCACACAATCATTTTGGATGAAAAATCTTCTTTAAAATGATTTATACTTCCTTGTCTTAAAGCAGAGTAGGATGATAGTTTTAAATTGTTTTGATGACTCAGGGTTATTACTGTGAAAATCAATTATTAGATTGTTGCCTTTGCAGTGATGCCCTTAGGGGATAAAAGAGTTAGAGTTTTTTGGCCCTAACCAAAAAAAGGTGCAGGATGCTTAAATGGCCTTTTGTATCTACTTTCAAATATTTCCCATCTCTTCATTTGTAATCACTTGTTACTTCTGAATGACTTCAGGGTTCATGTCTCAAGCATAGTCTTTCTGAGAATCTTGGCTATCTGGTTTCCCAAACAAAGTCAAACTAATTTAATAGCCAAATTTATCAGAAGCAAAATAAGAGTAAGTGGCTCTGAATGAAAGCCTACAACAAAGAGTTGAGAATGTTAGATCATAAAGTAACAAAATATATTTTGGCAGCACAAAACCTTTTTTTAACTTCTTTCCTAGATTTTTATTTTATTCCTGACAGTTAAGACAAATGACAAATAAATGAAGTCAATTAGGTGAATTACTATTACAGGCAACAAAGTTTCAATGTTGTTCAAGAGAAAATTTTTCTTACCTGTTCAATTACTGTTTTCAACCACCACTGAGGTCCCATCAGTGTTATCGCTGCAATTATTTTGGCATGGAGAACTCCAAGGGCCCAGTCCTAGTGTATAAACACATTTAACTATTCAATTTTAGTGATGAAATGAGCCTATTATCAGTATACCAGCCTGACAATTTCTTTAGTTAATCTGTAAGAAGTATGCATCTCCTTTTTAAAATACAGGCCAAGGAAAAAAAGACCATTAATAAAAAATTCTAAGGCACTAGTCTATGCTAACACACTGGTAAAACTATACTAGAAAATAAATCTTGCTTTTTCCAAAAGCTAAATCCTAATGCCACTACAGGAATAAATTTCAAAAACATCTTTCAACAATCAACACATGGACTCCTAAAGAGAAATTTAAATCAAAGGAATTTTGTGACTGAGACATAACTCATCGTCTAGTAATTTCTGCATGGGATCACATAATTTCCATACAACCTCACCTCAAACTTCAGATGCATGCTTTATTCTTCCTCCTTATGTTAAATGTATTTTATTTTAACTTGAAAATAAGAAATCCACCGCAGTGGAAAAGTACTTAATAGAAACATCAGTAAGGATGTACTTGGGGCTTTGCCAAATTTCTCAATTACCACCAAATCTGACCTAGTTTAAGCTTTAGCTCCATTCCCTGAGTGTACTAAAGGGGAGGGGAGGGGAGAAGAGAAGATTGGAGGATATGGTGAAGGAAGAAGAAAATTCAGTACTAACGGCCTTTACCTGCAACACATATGGCCCAGAAAGGATTCTGGCCAAATGTGCTAAACTCCCTCTATATAAAATCCTCTGAGAGATCTCTGCAAACCTTTAATTTGAGCCTTCACTTTACAGTAGTGACCAATGTCCTACAGCACTGATCTTTCCCTGAAAATGGACAAACTAATCTGGTTTATAAGTTGTGGGACTGGCTCCTAGATCCAAAGTAAAAATATGTTGGGTTTCTAATTAGTCATTTCTTAGAAAAGAGCAAAGCTCACAGTTCTCATCATATTCTACTTCAGTTACAATCCTTCCACATCTACTGACCCAGAGACATGAAAGCCATAATCTATCTAAAGAAATCACAGTTTAGGCCCACAGGCAGGTAACCTCTTGGGTACTGAGGGAAAGTAAACTTGAGAGAAGAGGTTGTTTCATTCATTGGCTTTGCATCCTTAGTGCCTAGCACATAACTGATACTTAATAATTATTTAAATGATTGATTGAAAAAGAAAAGCTGATCAGTTAGCTGTCTCCACTCAATATTCTAGCTGTCTTTACAAAGAATCACAAAATGTTATTTGAGCTGGAAAAGATTTTGGAATTATTTATTTCAACTTCCCCATTTTAAAAAGGAGAAAATGAGGGGCAGCTAGGTTGTGCACTGGATAGAGCACCAGTACTGAAGTCAGGAGGACCCAAGTTCAAATCTGGCCTCAGACCAAACACTTGACACTTATTAGCTGTGTGACCCTGGGCAAGTCACTTAACCCCAAATGCCTTAAAAAAATTTTTAATTAAAAAAAAAGAGAGAAAATGGAAGCCTAGTCAATTCCAGTGAAATGCCCAGAATCATACAGAGAAGAATGGCAAAATCAGAACTAGGAATCTTCCAAACTGCTTTTATTAAGTTAGATAATATACGTAAAGCACCATACAAATATCAGTTATCATTATTATTGCTGTTGGATTGGACATGTGATTTTACCGGCACAGGAAATTCCTAGTTGAAGAACCTTCATCTGTCAATGCAGACTGGCACTTGCTCTTCATTTTATATTTCTAGTCTCTGAGAGATGCCCGAGGACAGTGAAAGGTGAAGGGACACAACCAATATGTGTCACAAATGATACCTGAGCCCAGATATTCCTGAATCCACGGCCAGCTCTCTAACTACTATGCTACGACTATCTCTGGTAATCTCTAGCTGCAGAGAAAGAGACCTAGAGATTCACACTTTTAGGGTTTTTTGACTTACGCTTTTTGGGAAAACTTGAAGTTCTATCTATTTTTAACCTCAAGATTTTAGGAATGGCTTCAAACAGGTATGGAAACATGAAATCACCTTTACAATTTCTAATGAACCTACACTTATTCACTTAATCAGAAAACACTTATGAGGTAGCTATAATGTCTTAACAAATATATGTTTATAAAGCAAATATTAACTACACCCATCTCATCTTTTTTTGTTTGTTTGTCTGGTTAGGCAATTTGGGTTAAGTGACTTCCCGGAGTCACACAGCTAAGTGTTATGTGTCTGTGGCCACATTTGAATTCAGGTTCTCCTGACTCCAGGGCTGGTGCTCTATCCACTTCGCCACCTAGCTGCCCCTCATCTATCTCATCTTGCTGTAGGAATCAACACTATATGACTTAAAAACTCAATGGCACTATTGTAAGTAAAATGCTGACTTATCTTTATAGTTCTGCTTCCTAAGATCATAAGAATATCTGATAGATTTTTCAAAAGTTAAGAAATAGGGGGCAGCTAGGTGTGTGACCCTGGGCAAGTCACTTAACCCCATTGCCCAGCCAAAAACAAACAAACAGAAAAAAAAAGGTCAAGAAATAAATCAAAATGAAGACCTGTATGTTTCCAAATTAGTAGGAAAATAGCAACTGAAAGAGACAAGAACTGACCTGCCATGGGTAAAACAAAGGTGTCTGATCCAATGGAACCCTCAGTGGTGCAACAATTACCAATTCAAATAAAAGTCCAAGCAGAAGTGGCACAACACCAGCTAGTAGTACTGCTACTATCAAAGTCTTCATTATCTAATTAGAAAGAAAATGTCATAAGAGGTAACATGCTTTGGACATTTGTTTACCAGGACTTCTATTATTATCGTTTCTCAGGAGAGAAAAAACTATTGTTGGTAGCTAAGAAAAAAATACATATTGCATTTGTTTGAATATAGCCCAGCTTTCCCCCAAAATAAGATGTAGCACAAAATGAGGTATCTTTGAAAAGAAAAAAACATATAAATAAGTACTCAAAAATACTCATCCAGTATTACCATAATGAAAGACTACTTTCTGTAAAACTTTTTCCTTAAATGTTTTTCCAATCAAATAAATAAATTTTATTCATATTTGATATTCACTATCCCAAATACTTCAACAACAAAAGTGATAAAGATGTTCTCTCCTTTCTGATCTTCTTACTATATACATGACATACTGCTCTTAATTTTTAAACAAGCTAGATTTTGAGGGAAAGCCTTTAACTTAATAATACTTAATTATCATTATATAATAATAATAATTAATAATAATGAATTAATACATTAACTCACATCACCTTTAACAACTTTTGGGATAAATAGGGCAATCAAGATTACATGAACATGTCAACATAAAATTTGGGGAAAGAAGTCCTTTTCCATCTTTTGTGTTAGAAATTCTGATGAAAGCACTTTAAACTTTAATGATGGCACGTCACATTAACAGAAAGTACCATAGCCAAGAGATAAAGAAAACTGGAAATTTGTTTTATTATATATAATAACAACGCTGGTACAAAAAATGTAGCACTTGGTTCTTTGTATATACATATTTTCTGTTGTTCCAAATAGAAAATATATTAGAAAAGCAATAATAAAAACTATGATTACGTATGGCTTTATTGAGTACATTAATAAGTAGCTCTCACAATTTAGCAATCAAAACTGGTACACCCCCTGTACAGTGAAACATAATTTATTTCTCAAGCTCTCTAGTAGGCAAAGGCAGTATGAGTCTTACGCTTGTACTCAAAATCAACATTAAAGATAACTGAAGACAGAATACAAACTCAAAATGAAGTATGACAATCTTAGATAAGTAAATGAGTAAGCGCAAAAAAGAAGTAGCCTACAAATTGTAAAACTTACCAGTCATAATTCATTATAAAGTGAGCTGATAACTATATTGGTTGCTGATTACTACTTACTCTAATATGTACTATATATATATATATATATATGTATTTATATACACACACACATATGGCCTAATAATGATTTTTCATATTTATAAGAATAAAGCTCTTAAAAATCAGAACTAGTTCTAACAATGAATCACCAAATATTCCAGTTTCTCTACAGCTTTCTTGAATTAGCATTACATCTGTAAGGAACAGGTATCTAGTTTATGAGTACTTAAAACAAAAAAAAATATTCTTGGCCTTAAATAATTATAAAAACACTTCAAAGTCTAATTATTTTGTTTAAAAGCATTGTCCTTTGTAATGAATGGCAAAATACTAATGCCCTATTAGAATTTTACTTTTATTAGCAGAATTTTAAAATTCCGTCTTATAAGTAACCCTTAAAAATAAAAATAAAAAAAGAATTTAAGTTACGCCACTACTAGGAGTATAATCTCATATAATACTAATCTAAGGCAATAAATTGAAAACTATATTACTCATTCTCTTAAATGCCAACACATTAGTTTTGTCACTCATAAGGGAATCAAGACACTATTCTCCAACAGAATCTTTTTTTTGAAACAAACTGACTTTGACGGTGAATAAACCTAAAATAGAAAGGAAGGGAAAAAGTAATAGTTAAGGAAATATACCCACCTATCAAAATGATACCTTTCTCTGAAAACTTACCATGAGGGACCACTCTTTAACCTTCTGAAAGATCACTCTGCGTCCCTGTGGCATCCACGCAACTAGAACTGTCACTGCCCTGATGGTTAACCAGCAGACATAAAGACCACAGGCAGCTGTGTATAGTTCATGGATTTTGGCAGTCCCCGTCCAAAATGACATTAACCACCGGCCAGCAAATACTGAAAATAGAAAGGCTGATAAATGAGATATATAGCTAAGTAAAGAGAATTGTTATCTTTACGTTGATATTAATAACAGGGTACATTTTATTAGCTGTTTTCACTATAGTAACTTGTCATGACTCTCATAAACTTTGGACAGTGTGTCAATTTCTTTCATTTAAAAAACTCCTCTTAAGAACCACAAAATGTGGGATCCAAGACATCTCCAAAGGTCTCATGATCAAAAACAATATCCACATCCAAAGAAAGAACTATAGAGTTTGAATGCAGATTGAAGCATATGATTTGCTTTTTTTTCCTTCTATTTTGTTTTGTTTTCTCTTTCTTTTGGTTCCTCCTATTGGCTCTAATTCTTCCTTACAACATCACTAAAGTGAAAATATGTTTAATAAGAATGGATATGTATAGCCTATTTCAGATTACATGCCGTCTTAGGGAGAGAGGCAGGGAGGGAGGGGGAGAAAAATTTAAAACTCAAAAGCTTATGGAAGTGATTGCTGATAAATCAAAATAAATTAATAGTAATTTAAAAAACTGTGACAAAGAATTGGAAATTATGGGGATGCCCAGGAATTGGGGAATAGCTGAACCAGCTGTGGTATATGAATGTAATGGAATACTATTGTGCTATAAGAAATGATGAGCAGGCAGACTTCAGAAAAACCTAGAAAGACTTACATGAACTGATGCTGAGTGAAGTGAGCAGAACCAGGACAACACTGTACATGGTAATAGCCACGTTGTGCGAGGACTGACTTTGACAGACTTGGCTCTTCTCAGCAATGCAAGGATCTAAGACAACTCCGAAAGACTTACAATGGAGATGGAGCCAAGATAGCGGAGTGAAAGCAGTGACTTGCTTGAGCTCTTCCCCAAACCCCTCCAAATACCTATAAAAATGGCTCTAAACAAATTCTTAAGCAGCAGAACCCACAAAAAGACAGAGTGAAGCAAATTTCCAGCACAAGACAACCTGGATGGTTGATCAGAAAGGTATATCACGCAGGGTTGGCAGAGGAGCGCAGTGTGGCATGGGCGCACAGACCCCAGTGAACATGGAGCAGGCTTCAGAGGACTGAAATGCAGGCAGCTGTGGTGGTTTCCAGACTTCTCAACCCACAAAAGCCAAAGGCAACTTAGAAGATCAGTGGGAAAAGTCTGTTTCTGCGGGAGAGAGGAGCTGGATCTTTCAGCCAGTTCCAGAGCGCAAAGCGCTGAGCATGGGCTCCTGGGTGGTCGCTGCGTCCTGAGCTTCTGGTCCACAGACTGAGGGGGAATCGAGTGGCTGAGCAGAGGGGGACTGCAGGGATCTCTTTCAGTGCTGAGGCAGAAATCTCTCGCTTTGCCCGTGCATGGATTTGGGTCACCGTTCTGGGCTGGTACTGGGGTAAAGAGAAGCGTTGGTGTGGTGCAGCTTGGTAGTGGCTGTGAACAGGAAACCCTCCTCACAGTTCCAGGACAGAAAGGAGTGCTTCTGGTCACTAAAGACTAGAGCACAGTCCAGGAAAGGAGTAAACACCTTGTCCCTTATACCACCTTGCAAGAACTGAAAATTTACAGGTCCCTACAAGTACCTCTGAAAACAGCTATACAAACACCCGAAGCTTGGGACAGTACATTTTCCACACTGGAAGCAGACTCTTACCTTAACAAAGAGTAAAACTCAAGTAATTGGCCAGGATCATGAGCAAGCAGCGCAAAATAGTCAGACTGTATTATCTTACTTTATAACCAGAAGAAGACAACAAAGCCAAAGCTCTTACATCCAAAGCCTCCAGAAAAATATCAATTGGTCCCAACACCTGGAAGAGCTCAAAAGGGATTTTGAGAAGCAAGTAACAGAAGTAGAGAAAAAGCTGGGAAGAGAAATGAGAGTGATACAAGAAAATCATGAAAAACAAATCAATAACTTGCTAAAGGAGACCCAAAAAAATACTGAAGAAAATAACACCTTAAAAAACAGCCTAACCCAAATGGCAAAAGAGGTCCAAAAAGCCAATGAGGAGAATGCCCTAAAAAGCAAAATTGGCCAAATGGAAAAGGTAGTCCAAAAGATTACTGAAGAAAATACTTCCTTAAAAATCAGAATAGAGCAATTGGAAGCTAATGACTTTATGAGAAATCAAGACACTATAAAACAAATTCAAAAGAATGAAAAAATAGAAGACAATGTGAAATATCTCACTGGAAAAAAAACTGACCTGGAAAACAGATCCAAGAGAGAGAATTTTAAAATTATTGGACTATTTGAAAGCCATGATCAAAAAAAGAGCCTAGACATCATCTTTCAAGAAATTATCAAGGAAAACTGCCCTGATATTTTAGAACCAAAGAGCCTAGACATCATCTTTCAAGAAATTATCAAGGAAAACTGCCCTGATATTTTAGAACCAGAGGGCAAAATAGAAATTGAGAGAATCCACCGATCTCCTCCTGAAAGAGATTCCCAAAGGAAAACTCCTAGGAATATTGTAGCCAAATTCCAGAGTTCCCAGGTCAAGGAGAAAATATTACAAGCTGCCAGAAGGAAACAGTTCAAGTACTGTGGGAACACAATCAGGATAACACAAGATTTAGCAGAGTCTGCATTAAAGGACCGCAGGGCATGGAATATAATATTCCTGAGGGCAAAGGAGATAGGATTACAACCAAGAATCACATACCCAGCAAAACTGAGTATAATCCTTCAGGGGCAAAAATGGTCATTCAGTGAAATAGGGGACTTTCAAGCACTCTTGATGAAAAGACCAGAGCCGAATAGAAAATCTGACTTCCAAATACAACACTCAAGTGGAACATGAGGAGGTAAACAGGAAAGAGAAATCTAAGAGACTTATTAAGATGGAACTGTTTACATTCCTGCATGGAAAGATGATATTTATAACTCATGAGACCTTTGTCAGTATTAGGGTAGTTGGAGGGAAAAAATTATATGTATGTATAGATAGATAGACAGACAGACAGATAGGTAGAGGGCACAAGGTGAGTTGAAATTAAGGGGTCATATCTGGAGAATAAAATTAAGAGATGAGAGAGGATTATACTAGGAGAAGAAGAAAGGGAGAGGTAGAATGGGGTAAACGATCTCACAAAAAAAAAACAGAAAAGAAAAGGCTGTTACAGTGGAGGGGAAACAGGGGAAGATAACAGGAATGAGTGAATCTTATTCTCACAGGATTTGGCTTAAGGAGGGAATAACACACACATTCAATTGGGTATGAAAATCTGTCTTACCCTACAGGAAAATAGGGGGAAACGGGGACAAGAGAGCAGGGCAGACTGGAAAAGGAGGTAATCAGGAGTAAATACTTCTGAGGAGGGACAGCGTCAAAGAAAGAATACAATAAATGGGGGGGACAGGATAGGATTAAGGGAAAAAGAGTTAGTTTTTCACAACATGTCTACTATGGAAGTGTTTTGCATAACTTCACATGTTGAGTTGCTTGCCTTTTCAATGAGGGTGGGTGGGGAGGGAGGAGAGGAGAAAATTTGGAACCCAAAGTTTTAAAAACACATGTTTAAAAAAAATGTTTTCACGTGCAACTGGGAAATAAGAAATATAGGCAATGGGGTACAAAAGTCTATCCTGCCCTACAGGAAAATAGAAGGGGAAGGAGATAAAAGTAGGGGCGGAGAAATAGAAGAGAGGGCAGACTAGGGGAAGGGGTATTCAGAATGCATGCCATCTTGGGGTGGGGGGAAGGGCGAGATGGAGTGAAATTTTGGAACTGAAAATCTTGTGGAAGGTAAATGCTGGAAACTAAAAATAAATAAATTTATATAAAAACAAAACAAAACAAACAAACAAAAAAACCAAAGACTTACAATGGAAAATGCTATCCACATCCAGAGAAAGAACTATGGAGTCTGAATGTAGATGGAAGCATACTATTTGTTCTCCTTTTCTTTTGTTGTTTTGTTTCTTCTTTCTTGTGGTTCCTCCCATTAGTTCTAATTCTTCTTTACATCATGACTAATGTGAAAACATGCTTAATATGAGTGTATAAGTAGAGCCTATCAGAATTCACACCATCTTGGGGAGGGGGGAGGAAAGAGAGAGGGAGAAAATTTAAAACTCAAAATCTTATTGAAGTGAAAGGTGAAAACTAAAAAAGAATCAGAAAATGTTAATAGAAAGGAACTAAGAAATTATCTAAGCCAATTTCTTCATTTTACCTATGAGGACACTAAGGTATAGAGGGGCCAAGAGAGTTTATGATTGTTTGATTAAAATTGCTCCAAAATATTGTATATGAAGAAAATCTGCAACAAGTTCTCAAACTCTTTGATATGCACGCCAATGTATTTTTTTTTAAATTTTAGGTCAAAGTACTATTGAAGGCTTTTTTTTTTCAGTAACTGAAAAAATTATGTGAGTAGGCTAAATCTGGAAAAATCTGTGATAAATGTAATATTTTGAAGATTCTAAAAGAAGTATGAACATTAAGAATTAACTTCTTAGAAGTGGCTCATTTATCAAGATGCAAAACTAATTATATTTTAACAAAGAATATGTGTGATATGTGTATACATATTTCTATAAAGTTTTAGTAAAGTGCTATCTCAAGAATCATTGTTATATAGGTAATAATTTCTTGAAAACTATCTGAGGGGGCAGCTAGGTGGCACAGTGGATAGAGCACCAGCACTGAAGTCAGGAGGACCTGAGTTCAAATCTGGCCTCAGACCAAACACTTGACACTAGCTGTGTGACCCTGGGCAAGTCACTTAACCCCAATTGCCAAAAACAAAAAAACACACAAAAAAACCCCCCAAAACCCCCAACTATCTGAGTAGAATATGAATTCTTACATGCTCTTCCATGATGGAAAGGCTTAAAGCATGGTCTTGGGGCAGCCAGGTGGCATGGTGGATAAGGCACTGGGCCTGGAGGCAGAAAGACCAGAGTTCAAATCTGACCCTCAAATACTTACTAGCTGTGTGACCCTAGGCAAAATCACCCAACACTGTTTACCTCAGTTTCATCATCTGTAAAATGAGTTGGAGAAGGAAATGGCAAAGCACTCCAATATCTTTGCAAAAAAAACCCTCCCAGTCTGAAGCTGTATTTGAACTCAGGTCCTTCCTGACTCTAGGTTCAGTGCCCTATCCATTGCACTACCTAGCTACCTGACATACATACATATACATATATATTTTAAAGATTAGATAACAAACTTGCAATGGACCAAGCAGGCAAGGTTGTGTGACATCCTTGACCAATGTTAAGCAGCATACAAGTAGGAAAGTGAAGGTAAATGACAGGAGTAACCCAGGTATGGGATATGGCAGGGCATGATTGGTGATAACATAAGGAAGTAGAGATTCCAGAACACAGGTGAAGTGATTCATCACAGGTTCAACACTGTGAAAGGAAGGTGACATTAGAACAAGAGTGATAGACTAGGCAAACAAGCAAGAGTGGTCAGAGGGAGGGCAGCTGGGTGATGCAGTGAACAGAATGGCAGGCTGGAGTGCGGAAGATATGAATTCAAATCCAGCTTCAGATACATACTAGCTGTGGAACCCTGGGTAAATCATATAACCTTCATTTGCTACAGTTTTCTTCCCTTGAGATAATAACAGCACTTACCTTTTTTTTTTAAATTTTTTTTCATTATTAATTTATTTTTAGTTTTTTTTTAAAGGCAATTGGGGTTAAGTGACTTGCCCAGGGTCACACAGCTAGTAAGTATCAAGTGTTTGGTCTGAGGCTGGATTTGAACTCAGGTTCTCCTGACTTCAGGGCTGGTGCTCTATCCACTGTGCCACCTAGCTGCCCCAATTTTTAATTTTTAAGAATCACTTCCATAAGCTTTTGAGTTTTAAATTTTTATCCCTCTCCCTTTCTGCCTCCCTCACCAAGAAGGCATGCAATCTGATATAGACTATACATATCCATTCCTATTAAACATATTTTCACATTAGTTATGTTGTAAAGAAGAATTAGAATCAATAGGAGGAACCACAAGAAAGAAGAAACAAAACAAAACAGAAGAAAAAAAAGAAAGAGCAAATTCAAACTCCATAGTTCTTTCTCTGGATGTGGAGAGCATTTTCCATCATGAGACTTCTGGAGATGTCTTAGATCCTTTCATGGCTGAGAAGGGCTAAGTCTATCAAAGTTAGTCATCGTGCAATGTGGCTGTTACTGCGTACAACATTCTCCTGGTTCTGCTCACTTCACTCAGCATTAATCCATTCAAGTCTTTCCAGGTTTTTCTGAAGTCTGCTGGCTTATCATTTCTTATAGCACAATAGTATTCCATTACATTCATATACCACAACTTGTTCAGCCATTCCCCAATTCCTGGGCATCCCCTCAATTTCCAATTCTTGGCCATCACAAAAAGAGCTGCCATAAATATTTTTGTACATGTGGGCCTTTTCCCATTTTTGTGATCTCTTTGGGATACAAGCCCTAGATTATTATAGACCTTTGGGCATAGTTTCAAATTGCTCTCCAGAATGGTTAGATCATTTCACAACTCCACCAACAATGCATTAGTGTTCCAATTTTCCCACATCTTCTCCAACATTTATCACTTTCCTGTTTTGTACAATCTGATAGGTGTGATGTGGTACCTCAGACTTGTTTTGATTTGCATTTCTCTAATCAACAGTGATTTAGAGCATTTTTTCATATGACTATAGATGGCTTTAATTTCTTCATCTGAGAACTGCCTGTTCATTTCCTTTGACCATTTATCAATTGGGAAATGACTTGTATTCTTATAAATTTGATTTAGTTCTCTAGATATTTTAGAAATGAGGCCCTTATTGGAGACACTGGTTGCAAAAATTCTTTCCCAGTTTTCTGCTACCCTCCTTATCTTGGTTGCACTGGCTTTGTTTGTAGCACCTATCTTTTAAGATTGTTATGAAGATCAAGTGAGAGAATAATTGTAAAGTGCTTAGCACAGTGTCTGGTACATCAGAAGTACTATATAAATGTTAGCTATTGCTGTTCATAGGACACTGAAGTTCGAATCCAAAATTCCAATCTGTAGGTTAGTTACTCAACATCTTTAAGGATCAGTTTATTTTTCTATAAAATGGACTACCTATAATATGGTTCCTCTTATCATTGCCCTAAGGGGGTGATAGTAAACTACCAAAATGAAGGTCTGTTCCTGACATACTCCTGTCCAGATCTTCAACTTCCAGCTAGGTTAGAACTGAGATTGCAAAATTTAAACTATAACTGGCTGAAACAAAACATTTTATTATTTGTAAATAATCAGACACTCATTACTGGAATGTAATCTGTTCCTAGATCATAATGATCACTAGTCATGATCCGTAACAAATCATAAATATCACTATGTAATGAGGTAAAATCCAAATCAACTAGACTTTTTAAAAATAATGTTTCATGTTTGACTAAATACAATTTTAAAATGTCCATAAAAAAATATGGATGATATGAACCAGTATTCTGATTTTTTCACAATGGATAATAAATTCTTTCCTTGACCAAATCTTCCAATTCCTTCTAATATACATATAGGTCAAATAACCCAAGGTGGGAAAAGCTAAACAGATAACGCATACTCAATCAGAAATAAAAGTATCAAGTAATTGATTTATAGGATACACATTTCTCTCCAAATCTGGCTAATATAAAACTTCAGTACAGCAAGCACAGCCTAATATCTGTATTTTTTTCCTTTCAAAGAGATCTCACTTTAGATGTATAGCCTGTATTTGAACCAATACATATAAATGCCATTTAAAAATTATATTAACACACATTTAAACATATTTCTTTTTAAAACAGTGGCATTAAGGATAATTTTAGTTAAAGATTAGAATAAAAAACATACCTGGTAAAGTAAGGCAGATGAGACTGGCAATCAATAAGGTTATACACATGAAGACAATCAACAGAAATATCTGTGATACAAAGCATATAGTATAAACATCTTAAAAGGGCTTAATTTATTTCATAACAAATATTAAAAGATTATTTGCAACTTCAGGTTTTATATTTAAGCTAACTCCATCACATATAAAAAGAAAAAAATATTCTATGGAAATATCAACTAGAACTCAGACCAAAGAAAATTTCTATAGGCTCCTGTTTTCATCTGAAACAGATACAATAACAAATTACAGGCAACTGTATTTCTATAAAGAGAACATTAAAATAAACTTGCAAAAGGACAGTCAATTTTTTTCACAGCCCATTCACTTTAGCTAAAATGAGAAACTCTAGTATTCAACCTTACATAAGTAAAGATCTAACAAGCTTTCCTTATGAAAAAGGAAAATTACTAACTTTACATACATTCCTAAAATGCAATCAACCAACTGTTTTCATAAACTACTTATAGGAGGAGAACTTAATTGGGGGTCCGTGGATAGATGTCAAGGAGTTCATGTGCACTTACATGGGAAAAGATTATATCATTTTCACTAATTTCTAATTAAAATTTTGTTTTTTCTTCAACTATTTAAAAACATTATGATGAATAACAGCCTATGAATCCATATGTTACACCAGACTGGCAAAGGGGTCTTTGACACACAAAAAAAGTTCTTATGACCCCTGACTTACAGGGCCACTGCTTGTGAATTTGATTTTTGAAATAAAAGATAAAATGCAAATAAAATACTTTCTTCATATTGGTATATATGCACTTAACTCTGCCTCACCAACAAAAGCAAAAAACAAAACAAACAAAAAGGGGCAGCTAGATGGCTCAGTGGGTAAAGCTCCACCGTGGAGTCATGAGGACCTGAGTTCAAATCTGACCTTAGACACTTGAGTAGCTGTGTGACCCTGGGCAAGTCACTTAACCCAGATTGCCTCATCAACAAAAGCAAAAAACGAAACAAATAAATATATTGATATATATGATAAATACATAACTACATATTATCAGTTATTCTGTGAAAAAATGTTACTCAACAGTATGAACCCAAAATATAGAATTCTGCTTTTAAATAAATACAATATAGTCTAATTTTAATTAGTTTATTATACAAATTTATGGGCAATAATCCTTGACAAGTAATGTTCTATTTAACAGCCAATCATGATTTCTCATAGAAGCCCAGTTTTATTTTTTAAAATGCTAGATGCTTGGCAGCTGATTTCTATAGTAATAAAACCATGATATCTTTTTAACTGAAAATGATTAATATATATATATATATATATATATATAAAAATAAAATGTTAACAGATGTTAAAGATTCATTTTTTTAAATCAAATTAATTTAGAAGACTCTGAAATTTATACATTTTCATTAACTCTACTACAATCCATCTAATACTGAGGTTTTGAAAATTTCTAAACATACTTCATTCATCCTTTACAAGCATGACATATAGCATGGAAAACAGCCATACTATTCAGTGAGGGCTGGCAACTACAAGAAGAGCACCATTTCTTAATAGAAATCTTCCAGAGGTGGTGAACCTGCAGCCTTGAAGCTGTCTGACTGAATCCAAACTTCATAGAACAAATTCCCTTAATAAAAGAATTTGTTCTGTAAAATTAGGACTCAGTCAAAAGGCCTCACTCAAGGACCCAGAAGGCCACAAGTGGCCTTGACGAGGCCCCAGGTTCCCCACCCCTGTACACAAATCTAAAAGATACAAGATACTGAAAAAGGATTTACTGTGCCTACCCTGAGTGGAAATTTTAAAGGCCTACGGTAAGGCTGAAAGCCCACAGGTCCTCCTTGCTGAAGTATGGCTTGGTGGGCTGCATGAAGTCCTTCCCCCACCACTGGGATGGCATTGTTATTACGAGCATGCTGGTTGTTGTTAGCTTGTTGGTTTGCACTGTTTTCATTCTCTTCTTGATCCCCAAGTAAGTAAGAATGAAGATCCCTATGTCAAAAAGACCCATAAGAGAGTAAATAATTTAATACTAAATCAAAATATAAATCAAGTCAAGGGGAAAGAATATAGAATCAAAGAACCATACTTGTGATGATCTAATTTGATCCCCAAGGATGTAAAATACCTAAGTTCACCCAGGTGGCAAGTGGCAGAGCCAAAACTGTACCAGAGGTCTACTGACATAGTCTAGTGCTCTTTCTATGCTACCACAAATGGATAAACGTTAATAATTCCTCAATGATCTGCTTCTAATGTATATTTTCTACACAGGCAGATCCTGTACACTGTTGCTAGGTTGAGATCTCATCAGGACAGATACTCTTTAATCATCACAAGCCTTCTATACTATGAATGAGGAAAAAGAATCATTTGGCAATGAATCTTCTAACCTTTCTACACCTGGCTGGGATTATGCTGACTGACAAAGAATCTATCAGAAGCTCTGTGCATTAATCCTCTCCAGCTTGAGGTCTGTAGGTACAGCCTTTGACGTGAAGCCAGGGTCAATTGGGTAATAAGTAACAGAGGTGGGACCAAATTTGATCCTCCTTCTGCTCTATCAAACTGCTCCATGACATTTCTTAAATTTAAAGTTAAGCTTTTTTTTTTAAGGGGAAGGTTAAAGAGTGGAATTTTGGTAGATTTCTATTTCCTTAGTCTATTCTAAATCTCTCAAAAATCAATAACTATCCTGAGTTGTATTGGTGGTATAAATTAGGCCTGCTGTGATTCAGATTTCTTGATCATGAAAAAGAAATTAGCAATCTAAAATTATGTGCAAGGTACAAATTTTTTTTTAAATTTCAAAAGAGAGCCAGAATCTAATAGCCTCTAAAAGATTTTTCTTCTATATCCACAGATGTTAACCATGACACCTAGTCATCTGTTTCAGTGAAAGTCAGAAGATCAGAGGATTTCTAGATGGACAGAGTCTTACAGATCATCCAATTCAACTCCCTCATTTTAAAGATGAACTGAGGCCAAGAAAGACTAAATGATTTTCCCAGCCTAAGGACATATGGGTAATAAATGGAAGAGAAGGGATTTGGACCCAAATTTCTGATTCCAAATCCAGTTCTCATTCCATTCTGCCACACTGGGTCAATAAAAATTAAACTTCTGACAATCTGTCTTTCATTTCATGCTATAACAGGTAACTAGATGTGAGAGGCAATATCTTTTCTGAAATGATCTTTACCACAAAAATTTGTCTTAAAGCATGTAAAACAAAAATACACACGTCATGTCAAGGCCTAAGAAACACTCACAAAACTGAAAAGCACTACCCACAAGAATAGCTATTTTAAAATGAATACTAACTCCATGCAGGTTATATGCCAAGATGTAACTTCCAAATAAAGGGAAGTAAAACTAAACCACAAGAAGAATTTTTAACTAATATAATGAAACCAAATACTTGGGCAACTTCTCTACATATATTCATATTAGCATCAATTCTCAAGACTACAGTTTTGCCTACATAAGGTAAGGAATACTAACGATGGGAAACAAGGTTAAATTGGTACAAGTGATATAATTAAGATGTTGGTTGTTTATACTCACAGCAAGTATCCAGCAGTAACAGTCCATGCTCGGACAAGACCCTTCAGCCATTGTCGAGTGTGTCCTTGTTCAAGTAAAGCTGGCAATACCACCTGTAGCAGGAGCAGCTCAAGAGACAGTTCACTCACTGGGGCATCACTATAATAATAAAAAGGACCAAAACAATAAACTGATAAACTATAACCTGTATGAATATTTAAGGTGCTCTCTACTGTGATATGACACAGAACCTTTGCTAAACTCCTGATTCTTATTTCTATCAAAGGACCCTTTGCAGTAATATACAAGACTGTTAGGAACACAAGCTTTTGCTAATCTATTCTTCTCTTTGAAGTTAGAACTATACCTTAATAAATTTGTAATAAATTTTTTTGTGGGAATCACACTGTTCTAAATTTATGAAAATTCTAAATGTAAGAGAGGGATCAAATGCAATTATATTACTACTGTCATGTGTTAATTTAGTTCTACTGTATAGCTTTTTGTTTTTTTCTTCTCTTTTTTTATTTTTTGTTACAAGCAATGGCTCATTGGGCATGAGAAGGGAGGACGTAATTGGAAAGATGGTAAACAAAGGTAGTAATAAAAAGTAGTAAAAATAATTTGTTTTTTAGTTTTAAAGGTGCTTAATTTCCTATAGGCAACAAAGCAGTGACATAATCTAGCTCAATGTTTATAAAACACTATGGTCATGGGAGAGAAAAATGTTTTTCATTGGGATTATTTAGAAATAAAATCCATGAATGTATTTCTTTCAGGAATACAATTTTTTAGAAGTTCTAAAATAATACCATTGGCAAAATGGCATTATTAGGAAGTAATGTGCCATTTTTTATATGCAAAATTAATGTCATATACCATGTGCTCAATAATTTAATATTAAACTAACGGCATTTCCTTTGAAATGTCACTCTCTAGAAAATGCAATGAATATGGTATATTAATGTTTACCAGTTCTAATATTTTCCAAAACTTAGTTAACCTCATGAAATTACCTCTCCCCCGCCAATTCCCCTAAGAAAAATCAATGATATAAAGCACAGAATCAGAATATAAAATCCACATTAGTGAAGAAGTAAGGAAATTTCAAGTACAGAAAGCTTACCTGTATAGCATAACATTATATGGAAGAAAATTGGGCAACAGATTCTTAATAATACGTATAGGAAGCCACAGCATAAGAAGGACAATGGAACCAAAGACAATCTGCAACGAGTAAAATGACAGTAAACTATAACAACAGTAAATGGTTTATTTGAGACAGGCCAAACCTTTTAAGTTTTAAAAAAAAGTGCTACAATTAGTTTTCCAAATATATGCCAGTTTTAAGAGTCTAATATCCTTTTCTTTGGTCAAGACTATATGGAAAGATGAATTATACTTTATCAGCTTGATCTTGGAGAGGCAGCTAAGGGTAGTATATATGGTTGTGGTCTTAGAATCAGGAAGAGTTGAGTTCCAGTCCTGCCTCTGACAAATAATAGCTGTGTAACTAAGGACCAAACACTCCTCAGGAGCTTTAGGAAGCTCTTCAAGACTCTTAAGTGACAGAAGAGTTACCAATCTGCATCAGTGGAAGAAATCTGCACACCAGGAACATCGAATAACTAATAATAAAGATAACAGTCTTACCTGTAACACTAACTGTATCAACCTTGGTCAAGTGAACCTCGGTTTTATTATCTATAAAATGTGAATATTAATGTTGGTGTTCAGTCATTTTTCAGTCTTGTCCAATCCTTTGTAACCCTATTTGGGGTTTTCTTTCTTTTTTTTAGGCAATCGGGGTTAAGTGACTTGCCCAGGGTCACACAGCTAGTAAGTGTCTGAGGCCAGACTGAACTCAGGAAGATGAGTCTTCCTGACTCCAGGCCTGGCACTCTATCCACTGCGGCATCTAGCTGCATGCATGTGTGTGCTTATCCATGTGTGCGTGCACATACAGGATAGTGGAAAAAGAGCTGGCCTTGGAATCAGGAATATCTGGGTTCAAGTTCCACCTCTGACAAATTGGTTATAAGGGCAAGGAAAAATTGAATAAGCTCTCAGTGTCGCTCCGAATTGAAGAGGAAGTTTTCTTACTGACAGTCTGCTATAATAAAGAAATAACAGGCCCAGGTCAAAAATACCTGTTGTACCTACCTCACAAGGATGATGGGCAGATCAAATGACATAAGTATAATGTTTTGCATACTTTAAAACACTAGGTAAATTTCAATTATTACAACTAATTCTGCAATTATATTAAAGACATCATTTTGTTTTATCAAATGTACTAATTTTATTTCTAACAGAGAACAATAAGTAAGAGTAAAGTTACATTCTGCTGTTCTAAGGAAAAAAAATTCCCTTATGATATAACTGAAAAACAGTACAGAAAGAGTATAATGAATTAGGCAAAGTATATACAGAGTAACATACTTTATTTTGGGGACTAAATAAAAATGTTTCATTACCACTGACAAAATAAATCTCCGGAGATGTCTATAAATGGGCAAGTGAATCATTTCCTGTACTGGATTAAAATCTGGATCATTCAAATTCCTTAGAAACCACAAGACTCCAGGCCTCAGCACCTATAAAAAATAAATTCAAATCTGTAAAAATGTACTAACCAAATTCTCCAGATACAGCCAGGTCCCAATTAAGTGAATAATTAATTTTCTAAAGTAGTCACGTTATTTGAATACTGCTGCTGATTAAACTGACTAAATTCAAATCAATCACAATATTTTACATAAATACAACTTCAAATAATATGAATTTGAATATATGAAACCACTTAAGGAAAACAAGTTATATGCAATAATCAGGACCTAGTTGCATACGCATGAGACAAAATAAAACAGAAAAACAGGAAAGAAAAAAAAAGCTCTTACTATCACTTTGTCAATGAGTGAATTAAAAAGGATTTATTCAGTCCTTACTATGTATGTGCTAGGCACTGTGCTGGGGATGCATATACAAAAAGTGGGACAATCACTACCCTTTTGCCTCTTTTTCCTCTCTCAAGAATGAAGAATATATACCCTTTTAGTTGTGAGAAATGTGACAATGATAGTACCAACAAAATTGTTCCTATACAAAGGAAAGGAGGAAAAAAATGAGTTCATGCTAACAGGCTATACAAAAAACATCCTGAGTCTTATTTAATGGGTCAGCATAGATTAATAAATAGTCAGTTAATAAGCATGCAATAAGTGTCTACCTTGTGCCAAGCTATGTGGTAAGGTAGTAGGAAAGGCAAAAGACGGTCCCTGACCTTGAGGAGATGGCTATGTTCTGGCAAAATTCAGGAAGGGTGGCAAAATCCAATTCCATTAGATTTATAAATGTTTTGGAGGATAAAGATAAATGCAAAAAGTAAATGGAACTCTGATGTTTTTCTTTTTAAACTTTAGCATGACTTTAAAAAGGGCTTTAATAAATGACCCTCCAAACCACACAATTTGAATTGTTAAATTAAGAACTGAAAAAAACTTTTTAAAGTTTATTCAAAATAAAAATACATGCAAAATTATGGAAATATAGCTTAATATTTCCACTTCATAATCTGATGCTAGTGGTTAAAAGGGTTGCAATCCCCTTCCCCCCAAGTTTTTAAAGTACATTTCAATTTCTTTATATGGTATATCTATATTCTCTGGGTGCCAGCTTTTGAAAGAAGCTCTCTAGTGGACTACTTGCAGCAGCTTCAGTGTGCTGTCCAGAAGTAACACCAGAAGAATCAGGCTTATGACAGAATTCTCTGCAATTATTTAGGATGCAAACCCAATGCAAACTGCTAGAGCTTGTTATGAATCAGTAAATCCTTTAAATCTGAAAAGACTTATGTATATGCCTAAAGCAACCATCAATAGCTATAACGTGGCCATCTGCTGATATTTCCTGTATATGTATAAATGTATATCTAAATTCACCACAGTCAGCACCTAAAAAGTTTATCGTACCTTTTTTACTTATAAATTGCTGTGCTACTTAGTTTTGGAAAACAGCCAAAGTCTCATTTTCCACACTGAAAAATAAGAGAAAGCGCAGTCCTCTTGTCAACTCCTCTTTGTTTTCAAATTTTATTTACTGAACAAAAAGACTGCATTTATCTTGAGTCCAACAACCAAGCACGAACTATTGTTAAAATTTATTAGAGATCTCTGATATATCATACCTGGAGCATGACTCTATAGTGACTAAAGATTATATTGTTTACACTAAAGCTTCCTGGCTTTGAAATAAACCCAAATGTAGAAAATGCACAAAAATCACACAAAGTTGCTATAGCTATCTGCATCCTTTTGTTCAAAATATCCAATGGTTGTTCTTTTACTGCAATCAAGAAATTTAATTTCTTCCAAGTCATGAACAGGGTCACTTTTTAAAAGTTGCCTGATGTAATCCACTACTGCTGTCACTGATATTGTCTGTATCTCTCTCTGTACTCTCTCTTCATCATACCATTCCAGAACAGTTCTGGGGTTGAGTATCTGCTCATCCTATATCTTTGGGCATTTCTAAGTACTGATCACTATCTATTCTGGCAAATTACTTGATCTATTTGAATAGTCTTCCTCAAAGACTGAACACAACATCTGGCTAAAACAACTCCAGTCAGTACAAAAATTAACTAAAGCAACACTTGCATTGCTTAAAATTTCTTCTATCTTTACACTATCAAGATTTGTTCTGAGTTGTTATGGAAATAAAGATGTAAGTTTACACAAGCAGCAGGGAGCATCAGTGGTTTGGTAAGGAAAAGAAGACAGCCGCTTTCACTGTAGCAACATGGTCTTGACCAAGTGGAAGAAGAGGCAATGGCCAAGCTCTGCAAAGCAGTAACATCTGCTTCTCCTTTGGTGCCTACCATACCTCGAGTGAGTTTACATTACATTGGGGAAGAGACAACACATGATAAGAGCAGTGTTGGCCATGGAAGGGAGCTTTGGTCTGGGGATTTACAAGGATTGTAAATTAATTGATCCATAGGAAAACCTGAGGATATGCCCTTTCCTGAAATGATAGCAGTATTGATTGGCGAGCCCAGTATTGGGCTGGAGGGCAAATATTAACCCTGACTTTCAAAACAAGGAAGAGGATAGAACTACATGCCAGCAAGCTTAACTGCTATTTGTGGCAAAATTCTAGAACACATTTTTAGCTAAAGATTGGATTTAAACAAAAAAAAGGAAAAAAAAGAAACCCTAGAAAGTCCTTCTGGGAAGACAAAGGATTTCCGAAGACCAAATATCTTCAAGAAAAGCACACTCTATTAAGCTATAATTTTCAAATTAGGGTATTTTGAAATGTCTAATGTTGGTAAATACAAGTAAAAATGGTCATCTCTAAACAAAAAAGACAAATTAATTGGTGTCATCTAGTAGATAAGTCACAGTGACAGCTGATACTACTTGCACATAAACATCTGAGAGACCCGTTTCTAGTGTTAGCATTACCAAACAAAGAAGTTACTTGATTTTGTATAAGTTTTAATCTTTTGGCACCTTAATCATATTATCTTAAAAATATAATTTTACAGTGTTACTCTAGTGGCTCAACAGAAAGCATTACCAACAGTAGAGTTATTCCATGTCCTGTAGAAGTACAGGACTAAGTCGGATCAAATTATGGGTTTTAGTCCTAGTTCTGTCATGAGTGTCAAAGTGTAGACTGATCTGTATTGGACACTATTATCAAGTTCTTCACAGAATTTCTCTACCACATCATCCTCAGCCACTGATATTGTTGCATAAGCAGCAACTACTTTCATTAGTACTGCAATACATGATAGTACTTAAATCATTAGTACTGCAATATGTGAAAACCAAATAGTTCATAAAGTGTTTCTTGTTGTCTTTGAAAAGGCTTATTCTACTACCTTTTTTTCTTTACCTCTCCAAGGAGCACCTGTGAGTCATCCTTAACATTTTAGCTGAAACCTCCTTTTTCTTGTGGTTTCATTTAGGGCAAAAATGTCAAGATTGACATGATTTAGCTGCACCAACAAAATGTCGTCAATGAATAAGGATCTCACATTAAAAGTACTAATAGCCGAGGCAGCTAGGTGGCGTAGTGGATAGAGTGCCAGTCCTGGAGTCAGAAGGACCTGAGTTCAAATCCAGCCTCTGACACATAATACTCACTAGCAGTGTGACGTGACTGTGGGCAAGTCACTTAACCCCAATTGCCTCATTTAAAAAAAAAAGTACTAATAGTCAAACTGAACTCAACTCCTAGATGAACTCTAAGGTCCCTTCTAATGGTCAAGTTAAGCCAAATTCACACATCTTATTTCTTAAATTAAAAAAAAAAAGTGGTCATTATTAACATACACAAAAACATCCATAATCCTTTTAGGGGAATGTAACAAGGGATCACAGCTGTGATACTTTTCACCAATTTACAATGTAGTAACTGTTTTTCTTAGAACTTACCTCTCTTAGCAAGAGAATGAAAGAAGCAAAGTAGAAGACATAGACCATTCCCACTAGCCAGTGCAGAAACATCGTGGTACCTGGAGCAGACTGAAAGCTCAACTCTCGGTCTTTCAAAGTAGCATCAAACATTTCCTAAACCAAAGCAGAAAATATACATACAATAAAAAAGTGGAAACAATTTTTTCTATAGTTTAAAATTTGCCCAATTTATACATCTCACTTTTTAATAAATGAATAAGATAAAATGTTTATATATTTTTAACACATTTTAGACCAGAAATTTCATTTTATGATGTCTCAGTGTCACACCTATATTTTGTATCAGACTCGGAAACTGCTCTGGAGACACATAAAACAAAATTTAAGATGGCTTATTAAATATGGAGAAAATGTAGTGTTTTTCCAAAGTAAAAGTTATGTGCTAATAATATATCCACATGCTTGGCATTGTATATGCTGCCACCTAAAGATAACACATGAAAAAAGCCATTAGTAAATTAAAGAATGTTTTGTTATAGTTCCATGATGGAAAATATTGATGCAACAACTGAAGATCCTATTTTCTGATTATAAATACATCACTACTTCAAATATCTCCAATTCTATTATAGAAAAAGGGAAGGGTCTAAGGATTCATATAGCATATAAGTGCCAGGGACTGTGCTAAGTAGTTCTACCAGTATCTCATTTGATTCTCACAACAACCCTAGGAAGTAGGTGCTATTATTATTCCCATTTTACAACTAAGGAAACTGAGTTAAACAGAGGTTAAGTGACCTGCCCAGGGTCATATAGCTCATAAGCATCCGAGATCAGATTTGAATTCAAGTCTTCCACTGTACCACTAGTTCCTTCAAAGTACATAAAAATCATTACTATGACTACTTTATTTACTGAAGTCCTGCTCTAATGTCTCATTGTCACATGGAGAAGACCTCAGCTACTTGAAGACTGCAAGCTCTGGCATATTCTATCAAGCTATAAAAGCTCTGAGAACAAGTCTAAAGACAGAATATTATCCAAAAATCCACAGAGCTAAGTTTAGAAATACTCAACACCCAAAGGCCGTCCCCTGGGTGGTCAATTTACTTGGGCCATGCAACTCAGTTAAACAACTGTAAAAGTGTTTACTAAGTAACTGAAAAATAATGATCTACAGCAGTAATGAAAGAGACTATAAGTATCCGAAAAAGCTGATAGCTTTTCAACCTAAAATACAAGTATAATGATACAATGGAAAGACCAATGGATTTAGAGTTAAGAGATCATAGGTTCGAAATTCAGTTGTATCATTTATATAAGATACATGACCTTGGGCAACTCATGTCTCTGGGCCTTATTTATAAAATTGTGGGAGTAGACTGAACTTGGTGATCTTTAAAGAAAACTGTTCAGTCTAAAGAGACTAGAAACAGCATATCGTAATGCATAAACAGTCAAAGCCAGGAAGACCTAGGTTCAAGTACTGCCTTTAATACACAGTAGATGCATGAATACGGTGTTGAAAAATGCTAATCAGCAATGGTAGACGAAGTTTCCTCAACAGGAACTTCCTAATACCACTGAAATCACAGGTACAAATCTAAATTTAAAAAAAAAAGACTTGTCTTTTACAGACTGACATTCAGATGGTAATTAATGAAAAAATCTTTTCATCAATACAAATGATTATACCTAACATTAGCACAGTATTCTAATTTATGAATTTCTCATCTTGTCTTTTATCTATTATCCATAAAATTGCTTGACACCAGAAAACAAAATTAGTGCTAAAATGACTAATACAGATTGTTACTATTCTCTATCTGCTATTAAAAAGATGCAAGAATGCTGTATATTAAAATACAGTACCAGAAAAAATTCCTGTTACTATTTTATCTTTATATAGCTTAAAGATTATAGAAATAAACCTAATTTTTCAAGACTCCTTAGTCACACTTATTTTCATGAAAAAATCATCTAGTTGATAAACATTGATTTTTTTAAAGATTTATTTTTAGTTCTCAACACTCACATCCACAAGACCCAGAGTTCCAAATTCTCTCCCCATCTCATCCCTCCTCCAACCCCAAGACAGCGTGCATTCTGAATACCCTTTCCCCTAATCTGCCCTCTCTTCTACCTCCACCCCTTCTCTTATCTTCTTCCTCTTCTATTTTCCAGTAGGGCAGGATAGATTTCTATACCCCATTGCTTGTATAGCTTACTTCCCAGTTGCAGGTGAAAATAATTTAACATTTGTTTCTAAAACTTTGGGTTTTAAATTTTCTCCCTTCCTCCCTTCCCACCTACCCTCATTGAGAAAGCAAGCAACTTGATACAGTAAACACTGATTTTAAAGACACTTTCCTTCAAAAGTACCCTTTCAAGAAACTTCATGACTGAAAACTTAGGTTCACAGATTATATTCCAAAAAATACAATACTTACCAGAGAACATATATCTAGCCACCAGCCACAAATGAGAGGGAACACTCCAATTTCAACTACCACTAATAGAGAGACCTTAAGTAAAAACAAATTCCATCAATACTGTGATAAATACAGAACAGATGAATATTTTCAATAGTTTAAATTAAATAAAATATAAATTACCTTAACAACAATATAGCAGACCCCTAGTAAGCGACGGGAACGTTGAAATTTCACAAGAGCTGCCAAACCCTATATCATGTGGTCAAGGAAATAACTCAATACAACATCAGAACAAAGCACTTGGACAATATGTAATTTATGGATTGCTAATTTTGAGGTTGAGTTAAAAAGGATCTAACTATAAATTTGATAATACCAGCATAGTCTGAAGAAGTTGTAGAGTCTTCATTCCTTGAAATTTATGTGTCAGGAGTACTTTAATTCACTTGCTTGAAAGCAACACATACCAGAAGTTCTTTTAACATCTACCTCTACAACTTGCTGTGACCCATATAAAAGCTACCAGTGAAACCTGCAGCAGCAAAAAAAGTTGAAGTAAATCCCTCCAGATTTATACTGCTATTAACCTATAACTGAGAAAAGAGCAAAAATTAAGAGGGTAAAAGTCACAGGGGCTCAGTTACAAACTCTTGTTTATCAATGTCAAATATTGTTTCAGACTCTCCATAATCATAATTTAACTTTTGGTACTCTAAACTTTCTATTAATTTGCAATCTCCTGGAGGGCAGGGACTGTTTTTTGTTTTGTCTATGTCCTAAGCATCTGGCATGGTGAGGTACATTAGAAAATAGCGACTTAATGAGTTGTCATAACAACAGTTATATGAAAACATAAAGAAGCTGCAACCAAAGAGAAAGATGGCTCACAGGTTCTCTTTGGAAAAACAAAAAAAGTAGGTGGTGAAACTGGTTTTATCATTTATATAAAGGCAAAAAGAAACAACTTCTTGGGATAGTAGTCATGCCAGCTTGCTGTACTTATGATAAGCATAAGCAAAATTTCTACACCAAAAATAACTGTGATATTACAGAGCAACATCTTTTGGCAATGAAGAATTGGACCAAGTCAATAGTAAAATTTGGTGACTACAATATAAACTTGTGCATGCAGGAAGAACAATATGCTGACAAATATATAAGGAAATAATGTTCAGAATCAAGAAATGAAGTCATTCTCTAAATGATAAATGGTCAAAGGACGCAAAAAGAGAGCCCAGAAAGGAAGAAATTCAAATTATCAAGAACTATATGAAAAAGAAATGCTCCAAATTTCTGAAAACAACATATTAAAGCTTTTCTGAGCTTCCATTTCACACTCATAAGATTGACAAAGTTGACAAAAAGGAGAATGACAAATGTTGGAGGAGCTGCAGCACAAGAAGAACAGTAATGCACAGCTGATGGAGCTGTGAATTAGTCTAGGTGTTTTGGAAAGTAATTTGACACTATGTCCATACATACTCTGACTATACCAAGTCTACATCCCAAACAGATCAAAAAAAGTGGAAAAGAACCCATATGTAGAAAAATACGTATAGCAGCAATTACTGTGGTAACAAAGAAGTACAAACTAAGGGACTGCCCATCAATTGAGAAACGGCTGAACAAACTATGGAATATGAATACAATGGAATTTTATTATGTCATAAGAAAAGACAAAAGAGACCGTTTCAGAGAAACTGAGGAAGACTTCTATGAGCTGATGCAGAAGTGAGCAGAACTAGAAGAATAGTTTATTTAAGAACATCATAAAGACAAGCAACTCTGAAAGACTTTAAGTATTTAGATCAAAACAATGATAACCATAATCCAAGAAAACTGAAGAAGTATGTTACCCAGCCCCTAAGAGAGAGGTGATAGACTCAAGACGCAGAATGAGACATACATTTTTGAACACGGACAAAATGGGAATTTGTTTTACTTAACTATGCATATTTCTTATAAGGCTTGTTTTGTTTTCAGTAGAGAAAAGTGGGAGGGAAAGAAAACAAATGCTTGCTAACTTTAAAAAATAAAATAAACCAGCATAGCTATATGGCACAGTAGATAGAGCACCAGCCCTGGATTCAGGAAGACTTGAGTTCAAATTTGGCCTCGGACACTTAACACTAGCTATGTGACCCTGGGCAAGTCACTTCACCCCACTGCCTCACAAAAAATAAATAAATAGATAGTTCAAAAAAAAATTTAATAAATAAATAAAGGTAAAGCAAACTTTAAAGGATTAAGAAATAAAAGAGGCTGGAGGATTATAAAGTATACAGAAGTTTTTCACCTGTATAGCATAAATAATTTCTTCAAGAGTTAGAAAATGACATGACAAGAACTAAACTGTAAAATGTAAAACTGTATCTGACAGAGGGAGTCATTGGTTACCTATGTAGGAGTCATTTTCAAACTGTACGTATGCATACTATCAAATACTCAAATAACAGGAGCAAAACAAAGTCAGAAGGAAAAAGGTTACAGAATCAGAGACTTTTAGAATAGAAAGGGACTTCAAGAGGCTATATAGACCTACCTGTACATGAACAATAATCTCTACAATATTCCCAGTAAGAAATCAGTCAAGTCTTTGCTGGAAGACCTCCAGTAAAATGAAACCAACTGCCAGGGTAACTCACTCTTTTTTTCTTTTGTTTTTGAAGAGTGATTGCTATAAACTTTTTCCTTATGCCAAATCAAAAGCTGTTTCTTTTCAAGTTTCACTTACTGATGCTGGTCAATGATGCTAGTCCTATGCTGTGGGGCAGGTAGGATAGGCCTAATCCTTGTATAGGACAATCTTTTAAATACTTTTAGATAGCTCTCAAGTCTTCCATCTACAACATATTTTCAAAGAGAATAATTTAGAAGCCCTTCACTAACTTTACCAATGAGGAGACAGTCTCTGAAAAGTTTAAAAGACATGCTGATGATCATATCGCTGAGCTGGCATACAAATCCAGTCCTCCTGACTACCATTCTGGCATCTTTTGAACTATGCCACACAGCCACTAAGAGATACGAAAATAATCTCAGTTGCCAAACCCTAACCTTTCATAGATATATATCTATAAGAAGAATTACTGAGCAGTAGTGAAGAACCAATTAAAGTTATTATGAGATTCGGTTCAGTTCAAAGACTATTATGTACCAGGCACTGTACTAGGCAACACAGATACAAAGACAAAAGCAAACAGTCCTTCAAAGAGCTTGCTTTCTAGTTTTGAAAATCAAAATCTACACAGTAAATTAATATACTATCCAAAGTGATTCCTGAAGGGAGGGCACTAGCCACTAGATGGATAGGCTTCTTGTAGACTGTTTTCTCAACAGAAATCTCAAGGAGGCCATAGATTCTATGGGTGTATTCCAAAGACCTGAGGAACAGCCTAAAAAGAGACATGGAGATGGGAGATGAACTGTCACATAAGCAAACAGGACAATCTGGTTGGACTACAGAATATATGAAGAGTACAGTAAAACTGTAACATAAGCTGGAGACATACTGGAATGGGATTTAAAAGCCTAACAGAAGATTTTCTATTTTGTCCTAAGAACCACTGAAGCTTCTCCAACAGGGATATGTAAACATAAATCTGTAAGTTACCAGAGGTACCTACATCATTTTGTTCAAGGATACATGACAAATTATCAGTGATATTGCTAAAAGTACATAGCCAACTATTGTTGTGATTAGGCCTTCAAAATGAGATGCTTGGACCTAGAAAGAAAAAAGAACAACAATTCAAGATGCTGGAACCTACACATTCAAGGCACATATTTTAGTATGAGGCCTTCTAGGTTTTCATTGAGATATTCTATTATTGTACAACCCAGACCCTTTCCCCCTGCTGTCTGCTACATGTCAAAGAAGAACAGATAGTTAAAAACTATTTGAGAGGAATTAAAATATACTATTAAATTACATCAGTGCAAAAATTTAAAAACTTGAGATACACAGACATTTATTTATATTTGATTGGTTGAGCACTTAAAACAGGAAAACTTGGAAAATTTGTTTTGGTTGCTCCTCCAATTCTAAGCACATTGTATTCATTTACCTAAGAGCAGGGTAAAATAATAGATTCCCATGCTACATATCTATTTTTGCTTTGGGAATACAAGACAGTAACATTTCTCTTCACCTTTTTCAGAGTAATCCTAAACTCTTATACATGATGGCCTTTTCATGGCACCTATTCATAAAAGCATCAGACACTAGGGATATTATTTATTTCATATTCTAGATATAATTATTACATTATTCAGGATCAAAAATACCCATTAAAGACATGTCTCCTCATCTTGGATGGTCCCACAACCCACATCTCAGGATAATTATTTTAAGTTTCTTATTCCATGGCACTTTTGTTTATTTCTGAATTGGGGGTAATTTAATGCTAAGGGATGAGGAGTTACTCTCTTGATAAAACTGTTGATGGAGGGAACTAGAAATTGGATCTTTTGGAAAAATAATACACATGACTATAATAATAAAGGGAAAAGAAAAAGATAAGGGTAGCAGATTAGAAAATGCCACTGGCTATCTTCATTGATTAGAATATAAAGCCACTAGAGAAAGCTTTTCAATAAAGTCTCAATGTACTTAGATGTGCCTCAACATACTGGCTAAAAAAGTGTCTTAGAGTACTAGTAACTCTACATTGCTATTCTGGATATCTCCTTTCTACCTTCATTATTGCAGCTATGACTTCAGTAGAGAGGCAATTTAGTACAAAAGATAACACTAATGTAATAAAAAAATAAAGGATCAATCACACTGATTGAGTAACCATTCTCGAAGGATAAAGTAATTGGGAAGTACATGCCATAAAAAAGATATATTTTACTTCTCAAGATTTGTCTTAAAGTGACAAGAACTTAAAAGTAATTAATTAAAATAAATATCTTTAAATATTTTTAATCCATCATACTTACATATTCCTCAAATCCCAAGCCAACAACAGAAAAATGACCAATGTGGTAAGGACAAAATGCTAAAAGGGAAAAAAAATAAAACATGAAAACATCAAAATAATGCCTTTTTCTAGAACAGTCTATTCCTTGCCATCATAAATAACATGGGATAAGACCACAAGAACCAGGGTGTGGGAAAGGTATTCGTTCTCAAGCCTCTCTAATATACACAGGACCAATATTGCCTATATTACTAGGCATTTTACTACCTATGTACACTATATTCAATGTCAATTGTGCTGACTCATTCCTCTCCCCAGAAGGACAGGAGCTACTGAGGAACTTTAAAGTTATCATCTGGAGTAAGGAAAAAGTACTACTGTGGTAGCAGTAAAAAAATAAAACAAAACAAAAAACCCACAGTCAAGCACAATGGACTCCAAAGAAGTACAAGAATGTACCTCTCTTCCATTTTTGCAGGTATGAAGGAATAAGGGTGGGTATGTAACACTGCATAATGTTGAACTTCACTGATGTCCTACTTCCATATTTATATCTACAGAATCTAGCCCATACCAGGCATTAAAAAAAACCTGACTGAATAATAAATATGCTTACTTAAAGCACTAACTGCAACAGATTCTAATATGAATCAATTCTAATGAAAATTTATTTACTTTTAGAAGCCAATGAGGAAAATGCTTAAAAGCTCTATAAAATATTCCTCTGGTAGTTTGAATGGTATAGTACTAAATCTATAAACTAATTCAGATAGTATCATCATTTCTATTAAATAACTATTAAGATCACACAGAGACAGACAGAATCAAATCCAGGTTTTCCAATGACAAGTCTGGGGCACCTTTCACTATTTCACAGTGCCATTCAATAATACTAGTGAATTTAACTACCATTTATAACAACTTTTACCTAGGAAAATGTTTTAGCAATTCATGTTAAAATCTCTATTTCACTGCTAAGAAATCATAGAGAGGGAGAAAGATGCCATACACTATTCCAAACTACTCCATCCTCTCCTCTTCCCCTCAAAAACTGTGCTGGGCAGAGGGAATAGAAGCTTACCTAGCTCAAGACACTGGCCATGGCTCCTGGAGCAAAGTCTCTCAACAGAAAAGCAGAGACTGGGTAGGGCTCTAATAGCCAGAGAAAAAAGATTTCTACTACAGAGACAGGTCAGGGGTGGTAGAACTAGAGTAGACATGGAATGAAGTGTAACAGTAGCAAGATAGGTCAAACTCTGGCACTGGGAACAGAGATGGAAGGATGAGGAAGTCATGATTCACTCTAGCAGTTAGGTGAAATACTAGGTCAGCTACAGGTGAGGAATGGAAGGACAGAATTAGACCCAAGGCAGCAATAGATAGCAGAAATGAAGGGTGAGAAAAGTGGTGAGCTCCTACACTGAAAGGATGAGATTGGGGCAAGAGGAGAGTTACTTCCATCAGAAGGAGAATGGAATGGGTTGGTGGGTGTCTGATTAGCTTGCTAGAGGATCACGGTGACCAAGGATAATAGTGTGAATCTGCTACAATAGTGGTAGGAGGAGTCAGCTCCAGCAGTGAATGGGATAGAAAAATAAGAGGAAAGTTCAAGCAGTCAAAGCAGTAAGTCTTCAAATAAGACAGCTATTTATATGAGACATTTCTACACCAAGTGTTTCTAAGTCAAAGACTACCAGTTTTTAAAAAGTAAAGGATCCAAAACTAATCTAAAACACAACTCCCTAACAAAGAGATATATTTGAAAAATATTAGCCAGTGGGTACACCGGTGTTTTCCATATTTGCACCCCCAGCATTTATCTACTACAGTATCTTGAAAGAGCTGGCAGCTAATCAATGTTTGCTGAATTGAATACTTACCAAAGACAAGAATAAATAATGTGTTCAGAGACACCACCCAAAAGACGTGTTCCTTTAAAAAAGAAACGTACAAATAAAAACAAAGTCAAAGAACAAAATTATATAACAATATAACCAGACTTCTGTTCAGTTCACACTGTAAATTTAAGTAACACAAAATGTTACATAGAGGTAACTTAATTTAAAAATTTTAATAAATTATCAAACTTAAAATCTTAAATATATAAACTATGAGTATTTCTAACTAAAAAACAATACTTCAGGTGCAGAAAGCCTTCATAAGAAAGACTCAACAAATATTTCCTTAATATGCTTGATATCATCAATAGATTTGCATTATTTAAAACAATCTAATATAATTTTATTTCATTAAATTAACAACCAAATAAGGAAAAGCATTTTGAAAACTATATGTAATTTTAAGCAACCTAAACTCTGTTCTCTTTCATATAAAAAGATGATGCTATCATCAGTATTGTGAAATGGATTGTTTTCCTAACAATCAAATTGCTTTTATTTTTAAACTAATAAACATAACCTAATTTCACCCATAACAAAGTAACCAGTTTGTGACAACTGGCTAGGCCTGTGTGATACTATGGCAACATCACAGTTTTCCTCCATGTAAAGCAAACTGGTTTGTGATTTAACCACAGCTTCATTATCACCATGCTCTACCCAACTGAATAAACAATCCCAAATGAAAATAACATTAAAAAAGACACCAAAAGCACCTTTTGCCATGTACCTTTCCCATCTTCTCCAACAAACTGGTCCTTCAATCATCCCTTCTCTATCGCAAATCTTCATTCTCACCTTATGAACTAATTCCTTCCTATAAACATGCCTACAAACAAGCCCATGTCTCCCCCAGCTTTAATAACCCTCACTAGATCCTACCATCCTTTCAAGTTATCATTCTATACCTTACTACTTCTCCTTTTCACTGCCAAATTTCTAGAAAAAAGTTGTCTACCCTTGCCTGCCTCCATTTCCTCTCCTCTCACCCACTTCTCAACCCTTTGCAGTCTGGCTTCTGACCTCAGTTCAAACTGCTCTGCCCAAAGTAATCAATGATCTTTTAATCGACAAGTCTAATAGACTTTTCTCAGTCTTCATCTTCTTGACGTCTTCATAGCACTGGCCACTGCTTATGACTCTTTACTCTCTGGGTTTTCATGACATTGGGCTCTCTTCATTATCTTCTTAACTGTTTGACCACTGTGTATAGCCATACCCTTTAAGACGGTATCCCAAGGCTGTCTTGAGACTTCTTTCTACACTCTTTCAACTGGTGAACTCATCAGTTCCCATGGGCTTAATAATTATTCCTATGCGGATAACTCCCAGATCTACCCATTCTGTCCTAGTCTCTTTCCTGAGCTTAATGCCCCATCACCACTCTACTGCATATTTCAAACTGAATGCACCAAAGGCATCTTTTAACTCAACAGGTCAAAAACAGCACATTTTTTCTTTTAAAAAATCCTCCAAAATTTTCCAAATCCCCCTGTCACTGTCAAGGGCACCATAGTCTTTCCTGTCATCCAAGTATGCAACTTTGGTATCATTGTTGACCTCTCACTCTCTCTCAGTCCACACATCCAACTGCTTGCCAATTTGGCTGTTTCTACCTTCAGTACCTCTCTCTTATCTGTCAGTTCAATCCATCACTTCTCACTTGGACTACTGCATTAATCTTCTAATTGGTTTCCATGCCTCATTCACTTCCCCACTCCAAAGTCATTTTCCTAAAGTACACATCTTGCCAAATTTTCCTAGTGAATAAAATCCACTGGTTTCTTCTTTCCTCTAGGATCAAATATAAATTTTTCTACTAGCAGTCAAAGCTCTTCATAACCTGGTACAACTTACTTTTCCAACCTTATTACATATTATTCCCCTTTAGTCACTCTATGATGCAGCAAAATTGGCCTTCTTACTGTTTCTCATACACAATGGGCATAGTCCATCTCTATTCCTTTGTACTGTCTATCTTGCACACCTGAAATGAAGTCTCTTATCCCCTCTACTTCTTAGGATCACTAGTTTCCTTAAACAGTAAAATATGTGGCCTTTCCAAAACTACTAATTTCCTCAACACATTATTTTTGTTACCTGTTTTGTATCTCTCCCTCTCTCTCTGTTTCCCATGAAGGAATATAAGGCATTTGAGAGCAAGAACAATTTCATTCTAGCCTTTTCATCCCCAATTATTAGCAGAGTACCTTAAACGCAGCTGACAATAAATGTTTGCTGGCTGAGCAAAAAGACATTAACAATCTAAGTGAACTCCTCTGGGCCATGCCCTTTAGCTCAGTGATTACCTGGAGATTGAATCTCCTCTATTTATAACCCCAGAGGAAAAAAAATATTGGTATTTTTAGCTCTGGAGAGCCTGAGAGTAGGATCCGGGATCCCTGATAGAGGAGAGTATAGCCGCCCTGATAGATATGCCTCACACCTGGCTGGTATTCTAGAAATAATAAAGAATATTCCCCGGATACACAGAAATTAGATTTGGAGTTCAATGGAAAGAAGAAAGTAGACAATAAAGAACAGCATTAAAGTTTTGTCCTTTATTTACTCAGAGTTGCTTTGGTTTCATCATTTTTTTTCTTGACTATTACAATATAGAATTGTAAAAAACCACTGGATTCTTAGGTATTTGTACTGCATCCCTTATTTATCCTTATTTTAATCATTTATACTCCAATTTAAGTTAAAATTATTCATGTCATATTCTCTTACTAGACTGAAAATCCCACAGGGAAAGGGTCTATGTCTTATCTTTATATTTTCCCCAGCACTGAACACAAAGCTCTGTACATAGCAAAGTCTTAATAAATATTTTAAAATTTTACTCAGAATTACAAATATTCATTTTTTCCTTAAAATGGATTTTCTTCCAATAAATGCAATAAACTATTTTCTTATTACTAAATAATCAAAAGTAAAGTAGTCTTGTAATCTAAAGTATAAAATTATCCTGTTTAACAATCCCCCCTCCCTTCCCATTCCTTTTCAGAGGCAAGGAGTTTACAAGTATGGAACACTGGATAATATCAGATTTTGGGGATATATTAACTAGTTTTGCTCAACTTATACTCAAATTATCAAGAAAAATACTGATTAAATAAGTAAATCACAATTCTTTTCTTAAACAGGGTGAATTTACTTACTAGGAAAACTAGTGACCCATCAAGTCCGAGCATCTAAGGAAAAAAATAAAATAATCAGATAATGATAGTGAGTAGAATTTTCTATTCTAAAGAACCTCCTTTACCTTTATGCATTTTTGCCTACCAATGAAATACAAAGGTTTCATATGTTAGAACATTTCCATGCATATATGCTACATTGACTAGAATTACATATTTTTCTATTTCCCTAAAAGAAAAGTTTAAATAAACCTACTATCTTGGTGCTTAGTTTTAGCAGTAGATACTTCATTAACACACAATCAGTATAGGCATGTTTGAAATTATCTTTCTTCTTACACATGAATTTGTCATTTTACATTTTGAAAAAGTATATTCAAATCAAACTGCTCCTAAAACTAGCAATATTTTGCAATAAAGTTTAAAAACAAAGCCCTCAAAATGTACTATTTCTGACTGAAAAAGCCACTGATTTATTCTTCAAATATACTTTTCAACACTTTAGCATATTAGGACAAACTGTATCACCTAAGAAGATGGCTGATAAAGAAATTTTAATACCACAATATTCACCTACAATAAAACTAACTGTGCTTTATTATATATACACATATATATTTATAATACTATTAATACTTTTTCTAAAAATGTCTGTTGAGTCACCAGCTTACCTAAATAGAGGTAACTTACTAAATACTGTTTTAGTAAATATATCTGAATGAACCTAACTCATGCAATTAATTTTAGTTATATATAGTTATTTACATATATATATATACATATATATATATATAGTTATAGTTATATATAGTTATATACAGTATATTTAGTTATACTCTGAGAATGAGAGTCTGCAACTCCTAGTACTTGATAACTTAAAGGGCTCTTACTCACTCTCTCCCATGTTAATTCTTCTGCAGCTCGATCCCATTCTAAAGCATTCCAGTTCATGTCATCTGAAATAATAATTACAGTTTAGAGATGCCTGAGGAACCTTGCACTGCAAATATTAATAGGAATTGTCTTTGAAATTAGTATTTTGCAGATACTTATATAAAAATACTAAACCTAATATGATTATTGAGAGGGAAGTAAAAAAAGCCATTACAAGCATAGTACCTGGAAGGTACTTTAATTCTTTCAAACCACACCTACACACTTGAAACAGTAGGAAGAAGAAACTTAATAAATTAGCTCAAGCTTTAATGACGTTTCATAAAATCCTGTCCAGTTGCTATTCATTCTTTCCTATGAGATACATATACATACATGATGGGGTTCATATTTATAGTCTATGAAACACATACAAACACAAGAATATTAAGGTTAAAATTTGCTTAAGATTTATGAATATTAAAAAAAGTAGAAAATATTCTTTAATTTAGATACAAATTAAATTAGGGCTGCCATTATTCTGAAATGCTGTCTTGTGACAGCTATTACCTTGTGCCCCATTATTAGCATCAGCTGCATCTTCAACTACAGCATCTTCTTCATCTTCATTGTCTTCCTCTTCTTCATCAGCTTGCTCTTCCTGAATTTCAGGGTTTTCCCCTACTACTGCATCCTCAGCTGGTGGGTTAGCAGGCTGATCAACTGCAACATTTTCAGCACCATTTCCCACACCTGGAGCCTAAAATGATGAGATATTCCAGATATGTGGATAAATTTTCTTAGTTTTGCTATACTTTGATCAACTTCTAAGAAAATAATCACTTCATCTGATACCAAATATATGAACTTCCATTTATTATTCTGAATTAAAATACAACTTCTATAAAGTTTACATATTTTAACAACTTTAGTTTGTACAGTTAATATTTAACATTTCATAAACTAGAATAGCAATGAAGTTTATATATCTAGATACACTGCATTAGTCTCTTTTGAAATTCCTCTTTGTTAAGTACTCTCCTGCTTTCACTGACGTCCCCCCCCTTCTCCCCCAGTTAGTAAACTTTCCATTGGCCTTGTTGGGTGAACTAACAATATAAATATCCTCCCTAAACAGTTAATAGATCTTCAAGTATCTGTGTTATCACTACTCAAACACGTGAGTGAAAGTGATAACTGGGACACCAAAAGCTTTCCACATACAAAGTGACAATGACACTTTGACAAGTTTGGATAACTGTTTTTTGCCTAATAGCCTAAAAAATGTTATCTCCCCTAGTTTTGCTAAATACTCAAAACAGTTACACAACTAGCACAATTACAAAATAAAGTTAAACACCATGCATTTGTTAATCTATAAACTTAAAAATATTCATCAAGCCCACCTAATCTTTTTCAGACCTTAAATATCTGCACCTGTGTCTATTGATAACACTAATGTAAAGGGGGAAAAAATTAAGGATATTCCTACAGGTCATCACACAAAAGTTGAAGTACAAGTTTCTAACTTACCTAACTATAGTATTGCTCACAGTTCTGATTGGATAAGCATTTTACTACTGAAGAAACCAAGGTGAGGGAAAGGAATTAAATTATTTTCTTCAATGCATAAAGCAAGTCAGAAATAGCTCCAGGAATAGGACATCAATAAGACATTTTGTGTTTTCAAGTGAGAGTTACTAAACATCATCATAGACAAGCAGAAAGAGAAATTAATTTAGCTGTTCTCTCTAGCTGTTCCCAATCTCCCTGGTAAATCAAGAAGCCACACTATCACAATCCTGTCCAAATTTGTACATTGCTTATTTCAACAACACGTATCATTACTTTACAAGTACACCTGTGAGGAAAAAAAAAATAGACATTTACACCATGAATAAGCAGAAATAATTCCGTAACAACTAAAGTTGGAACAAGTATCTTACTTCATTTTGTTGTCCAGCAGCATTGAGAGGTTGAGCATGATTTTGTTCCAACCACTGTGGTGCTCCACCATGGACTATTTGTTCTCTCAACCACACAAGGCTGATGAATGCACAAAGAGTGCACGTCACCACAAAACAACCCTGCAAACAATCTGCCAATAAATTTTCCCTATTAAAAAAAAAGTTACACAATTATTTTCACAGTAACAAAAGTAATTTAAAATGAGCTCATCTACATTTCCAGTACACTATCAACTGTCCAGAAAACTAGACTATACAAAATGATTCATTTGTTGAAGACTCCAGATAGTTGAAGAATATTAGGGAATAATGGAGAATATGTCATGTTGCATTCATTATATTTGTATGGCTTCATCTACTCTTTGAGTTTTCAGATATTTCAACAGGTCTATGGTACAGACGCTTACTCTTATAGTCCCAAGCCTAACTGGTATGGTTTATTTCCTAGGGAAGTATCACTTACAGTGGATCATAATTATAGGGGAGTGTTTACCTAAGGTATATCAGATACTAGGGCTTGTGTGAGTCCAGGGCAAGTTTCCCTGGTACTGAATGTAAGCCAGACCTTTGCCTTTTCTGGACTTTAACAATCATAGAAATAAAAAGGAAACAAAGAAATAAACCAAATGTCTGAGAAGGGCAGGATCAAACTTTTCCACTACTTTTATTTTACTCATTCATAGTATTTTGTCTGTTTCTACTTCTTTGTTGCTTTATCTTCTAATATGCCCTTTATTTACATTCCTTTCAGGACTTCATGACAAAACTTCCATGTTTTTCCTCCTGAGGAGGACGTTAACATTTTAACTACCATGAATTTTAAAATTCATTCCCTCTTCAATTTCCACTTCATATATAATGAGACAGACACAGAAATTAAATTTTATAAGAGGTAGTCTTGTCCATTAGATGTAATTCTGAACTTAACAATCTGAAAGACCCAAGTTCAAGCCTTCTTTCCTAATTCATGATCATGGGCAAGTCACAAAACTTACATACCAGCTTCCTTGTCTATAAAAAGAGGTTATTATCAATAGTTCCTATTTCACATGGCTCAAATGAGATATGTAAAACAATTTCCAAACTTTAAATGTGTCAGTTTTTTTAAATTTATATCAAACAAGTATACTTAAGAAACAAATTTCTGTTCCCACTCCAAATTCAGTTTAATAAATTATTGTTGCTAAAATATTGACTTTTCATATTGTGGAAATTAGATTTAAAGTTCTAAATGCAGTGATCAGTTTTTAGCTATTGTAAAAAGCATGGTTCCAGATGCAAGGGGCTTAGAAAACTCTGGGTTAGTTTAAGGAGAATAAAGCTACAAGTCTACTAAAAGTGTAAAATACTATGCCTTTCCTATCTTTTCCTTTTTGAGTTAATTGCATGGGAATATGTGCCTTTAGAGGATCTCTCAATGCATCATTCTAGATAGATCCTTTTAATCTTTTCCTTATTAATATAAGGAATACTAGAAAGAGTTAAGAAAGGCTAAGTGTAAGAATAAGTAAATCTGAAATAGGCAAAACTGTGTGAAAGTCTTTAATGAGGGTTAACAATTTACATTGCTTCTAAGTCTATTAACAGAGAGCCAAGTGATCTCTCTTCTATTTTTAGAAAGTTACAAAATGCTTTACACATTAGAATAAAGAAGCACTGAGACAACTAGGTGAAATGTTATCAGAGATCATATCCTAAATGTCATAAAACAGACAAATGTGATGTACTTGAACTCAAAGGTAACTGCTGTTTTGTTGGGGTTCTTTATTGTTTGGTTTGTAAAGGCATTAATGAATTCAACATGAACTCATTGTGCAAATTAATTATCCCATTCAAAACAAATCTTAAATTATACAACCAACCTTTAAATATGTAGCTTTAAATGGAGTATCTTGTATAAACAACATATTCCTAAAGTTATAAATCTAATTTAGAAATCCTTTTGAAGAGTATGATAGCTATGCTTTCAAACATAAGAGAAAGGGCTATAAAGAGTATGCCTTCCCATAGGGTAAGGAAGAAATCTTAAATTTTAACATGAACATAGGAAAGAAAACAAATGAACAGTAAAAATGAATCATTTGAATGAAACACTTTTTCCATATCACATTGGTTTACACTTACGTTGACAGCATATCTAATGGCAGTGTCAATAGTGAGCTCACAGAGCCAGTAAACAAGCACTTGTAGATACGGCCTATGGAAAAAAAAAAAGTATTGTAAGTGGCAACTTTTAGAAAGAATTTACAATGCTTATATTTGTAATTACTGAGCACATATTAACTTACATTCTAACTTACATTCTCTATGAAGACATCAAAACCTGAGACTGGATCAAAATACAAATACCACTAAATTCGTTTTAAAATACAGTCTGTCCCTTAAATTACAAGTAAATCAGAATTACTTAAATTCAATTACTTATAAAATGCTCAAAGAACTTCTTTTCCAAGTCTAACCTCACACTCTAAAATTTCCCACTACCTACCTTACATAAGTCATCCACACTACAAAAATAATAAATCAAATTTTCCCAAGGAACATCTGCATTTCACTGACAGAATATAAGGATATTTTTGTTGTTGTTTTTGGAAAGGAGTGAAGGGCAAGGGAAAGAGGAGGTTTTCCTGTTTAACTTGGCTATTTGTGGGCACTATCCCATCCACTTCAGTGGTCACCCATATTCCAGATTTCATCTTACAAGCCAGTTTTAAAAATAAGGCGGAAAAGAAAATTAAACCCTAGGGGGTGTGGCATTAGCTTCCTAAAAATCCAACATTTGAGGATAATTACAATATGACTGAGGGACTTAAGATCACCATTTTCTAGCATCTGAGTTCAGTCTTTAGATTCCTTCCTAAACAATAATTATTCTACATATTCCGTTCATTTTTCTTTCCTAAATTCTCTTTAGGAAAAGTCTACCTAGATTAAACTGCCAAAAATGAATTCCTAACACAACTTCTTTTTTTTTAAAGTTAAATTTCTTTATGTTTAAGAACATTATAATATCATATAATCATTAAAAGATATCACATGGAATAACAAGATGCAAAGGTATCTATTATTATGCAATATTTAAGAAATCCAGCACTGAAAAAGTAATACTTACATGCTGTAAGAGGTACAACTCCCAACCATGCAAAGGCCACAAGTGTATAGTGAAACCAGTAACGTATTGCTGTGCCAATACTTGTAACTAGTCCAGCAAAAATATCTTGGATTGGTAGCCTTGAAGGCATATCTGGGGAATAAACTGAAAGAAAAAAATAGAACTCATAAAATTTGTAGTTAAAAAATGGCTACTTATATTAAAAGCTGAGCTAAAAGAACATTATATGAGTACAACAATGTAAATAACATTAATACTGAAAGGCCACAAAACTCTAATAAAAAAGTCAATGTTAGTACCTTATGATCATTATTAAAAAATAGATCCAGTCCTCCTTTCTCTTAAGAGCTGATAAACTTATTGGGAAATGTATTTTGTTACAGGGATTGAATATCTGGTAGAAAGCATACGTTGTATCAAAACAAAATATATCACTAAATATTTTAATTATTTATGCCATGTATATAAAATACGTATGTATATCATAATTTCTATGACAGCATACTCTTCTTAATAAGACATCTCAACAAACAGTTGTAATAAGTGAAATCAAGATCATAATAATTCATTTACTCCAAAACAAAGTATCTCAAAGAAGAATAAGTAATGTATCCAACCAATACCTAAGCAGAAATCCCCACTATAAAATAATTAAAACAATCCAGAATCGATTAGTAAACATCCAACATCCAGGAACTCCATACCTTAAGAGATAGCTCATTATATTTTTTAACAACTTCAGTAATTAGGAAGATTAACCTTATATTGAGCCAAAATTAGCCTCTCTCCATCTCCTACCCTCTGCCACTACTTTTGATTTTTAGTGTCAAGTACGGATGACAGACAACCCTTTAAACACATACCCAGTATGTCAGACATGTTGAAGACACTTAATATGTCTTCTCTTCTCAAGGTTAATTATATTAAGTTCTTTCAATCAGTCTTACAGTAGAGTTTGGAGTACTTTCAATATGCTACATGCCTTCCTCTAAATACATTAGTTTGTCAATGTCATTCCTAAAATGTGATAGCTAGACCTGGACATAAAACTCCAGATTTGGCCTCACCAGGGGCAACAATGAGAACATCAAACACCTCATTTACCTGGCATATGACTGCCAGAAAGAGAACTGTTATTGTCATGAATAAAATACTACAGACTGCCTGCAGAGAGAAACAGATCACAAGATTATGGCATGGAGCTATATAAAAGACAGCAGTAAGAGGAACTTCAACTATCCAGAAATCTGCTGAAACATTCTCTTGCAAAACTAAAGCAACTACTAATTTCTGGGTCCGTCTTAATGACATCATACTTCCAAAGATGGAGAAATCAAGGAAGGGAGCTTCCAATTCTGGACCAGATTCTCGTCAGAATGAAAGGATTAGATGTTAAAGCAGAACTGATTGGAATCTTGAAGGAAGGGAAGAAAGAAGACTTCACCTTAGGATATGTGATTGAAAAGAAATTGGAAATAATTTGACATGTAACCCAGATTTGGGCAGAACATGTTTCAAGGGATTCAAAAGGACAGGATCAAGCATATCCCAGGAGAAGAACTAAGGAATGTACTTTCCTCCTCTTTTTGCAGAGGTGGGGAATTATGTGTGTGGAATGTTGCATATAGTCAGACCATCTGATGTGCTACATGGCTTTGCTGAACTGCTTTTTTTCTCTCTCTTCTTTAATATTTGTTACAAGGGATGGTTTACAGGGTAGGTAAAAGAGCAGCATTTTGTAATACAAATGATGGTGAAAAAATATAGCAATAAAATGAAATTTTTTGCTTTTTTAAAGAAGAATAAAATACAATCACACGGCTTAAAATTCTACATGTGAAGGGGGCAGCTAGGTGGCGCAGTGGATAGAGCACTGGCCTTGGATTCAGGAGCACCTGAGTTCAAATCCGGCCTCAGACACATAACACTTACTAGCTATGTGACCCTGGGCAAGTCACTTAACCCCACTGCCTAGCCAAAAAAAAAAAAATTCTACATGTGAAATCAAACTAGAAAGAATGAGAATAAAAGATGAGAACCTCTTAAGAATGAAATTCTAAAAGAATGAGAAGTAATTCCATGAGGAATAAAGGGAAGAGATGCCCACAGGAAACAACATGGATTTATCAAGCACTTACTGATCAACTCATATTTTAAATTCATATGCACAGAAGATGGAATCAAGGTAATTAAAGTACAGCAGGGCCCTACAAAAGTCTAGGGAATGCTAAGGCTCAGAATGAGTTAAATTTAATAAAAAATTCTAAGCAAAATAAAATGGGGTAAAGAAGGTATTTGATTTTTAACTCTGTGGAAGAACAGAAGAAAAACAAAGAAAGGACAAGAATGCTATTTGGGATGATGGGGAAGGTAACAAAAAGCTAAGATGAGGTAAAACAATTAAATTTTTCATTTCCTTCTATCTTCTCCGAGAAATATCAAAAAGAATAAAACAAAAATTCTTAACAGAGAACAAAACCTAAGATAAACAAGGATATAGTAAAAGGGCAATTGGTTAATTCAAACTCAAATTCAGAAAAACAGCACCCTTATTAGAAGTAAATGTGACAGAGACTTCTGGGTCACCTGAGCAACATGATAGTGGACTAGACATTTTCTTCCATGACCTCTCACACTTCTCCAAAAACAAATTATATGCCAAAGATAAGGAAACTTCAGCTGTCTCCACTTAAGACATCCAGAATCCAAAAGAAGGCTAAAAAAACCGCAAGAACTGATGCTCACCCTGAGTTTACTCAGCATCCCTCCATATCCTCTCACACTACTGGTAGCAAGGCCACACTTGCAGACCCAAGGACATCATTAAAACCCCCCTCACCCTTTCCCTCATTGCTTTGACATCATTAATGGTGAATTTTTGCTAGAGCCTGTGCTACTCAACATTTTTTTTTTATCAACAATCAAGGAATAGATGGCATAGTTTTCCAATTTGCAGATAACACTAACTTAAGCATAAGTATGTTAGCTAAGAATAGCTAACATTTAAGAAGACAGAATCAAAATCCAAAACAAGCTTGAAACTTATATTGATGGGATAAATCAAATAAGATAAAATTTAATAGGATAAATGTAAAGTCAAGTTAAAAAAAATTATAAACTTCAGAAGTATAAGATGGGAAAAGTATGGCTAAATCCCAGGTTCTCTAAAAAAGATTTGGGGTTTAGACTGTAAGCTCAGTAAGGCAATGTGACACGGCAGTCAAAAAACGTAACAAGATCTTAGGCTACATTAGGAGAAACACAGTAGCCAGAATTAGGGAGGTGATAATCCCACTGCATTTTGCCCTCGTCAGACAGCATCTGAGGTGTTACCTTCAATATCACCTTTTAGGAAGGTCAGTGATAAACTGGAAATCATCTACAAGTTTGGATAGCAACCAGGTTTATGAGTGGCTTCAAGATCATGCCACATAAGGATCACCTGAAGTAACTACAAATATTTATCCTGGAGAGGCTATCCTATTTAGGTACAGATTAAATTAGATATCCTTAGAACTACCTTCCAAATTTGAGATTCTGTAATAACTAGGTGTCAAAGAAAAAAACATTCTAACAAAAATTAAGGGTGTATGTATTTTTACAAGGTTTCATAAAAAATGAAGCTCAGTAGTTTAAGGTTTTTAATTTGCTATAAGGCCAAAAGACTTATTAATTTTTTAAGTTGCAAGTGACAATTTTTCAGTTCTAAGTGCTTAATAATAAATTGACCTTAATGATGCTGATCTCTGAATTTCAGAGATAGAAGGCCTATGAGAAATAGCATAACCCAAACAACTTATTATGAAGATGAGGAAACTGAATCCTAGCATGTACTGATAAGTGGCAGAGCCAGAACTAAATCCAGTTCACCTCACTTAGGTATATGAATTTCCACAGATGGTAATATAACTATACTTTATCAAAGAAATGAGAAGCTTCTTTCACCAATAATTAATTTTTTCCAGTGAAAAAAAAAACATGAGGTCAATAATATTCATTTCTACTACACATACTTTAGTGACTCAATGTACTCGAAAATTTAATCCTTGCAAAGTTTATGGCCCAGAAAAAACATCCACACATCCACACATAAATTTAATGGCTGTTCCTATTTCATTACAATTACTTAAAAAGTGATGGTATGGGGGGAAGAGTGCTGATTAGTTGACCCCACACCTTCTTTTCAATGGATAAGGAACTTATTCCTGCTTAATAAAGTGTATCAAAATTTTATTAAATACTGAGCAAGCATACGTGTGAGATGCAAAATATTCACTTAGGCATAATTTGGACTCTTTGAGGGCAAGTGAGTATTGTACTTTTGCCTTTGTATATTTAGCACTTAGGATAGCTCCTTAAACTTAGAAGGCACTAAATGTTTGTTGAATTTAATTCAATATTTTAGATATTTAACTAAATAAAGACATAATAGATTTGGTAATATAATACATCAAATATGTGATGTTTTTAAAAACAAACTAGGTAAGAAGAAAAAAGAGCTCAGAATACTTTTTATACTAAAAATCAAAGAAGAATGAAATATGAAAGGATAAGAACAGGATAAAAGAAAAGGAAAGGAAGGGGAAGGATAATGGTTTTAATATTACTTTTCAGTTTCAAGTTGAAAGCTGCAAGGATGCAATACACAAAAAGGTAGTAAAAGTTGTTAATACTATAAACTTACTTGGTGTGAAAGCAAATCTGTGTTTGCATAGTTCACAGTATTCTTTTCTGCTGTGTTTCAACCACTGAACTAAGCTGAAATTAGAACACAATATTTATAAATTATAAATTATAATGCAGAAATGGTATATTTTTATACAAAACACATGTTCAAAGTTTAGGTTTATAATAAGTATAATTTTCACTTTTTCACAAAAAGCTTTCCCTGTCTTCAAAACACTCCATTTTGATATTTCGTATGACTACATAACATTTTGCATAACTATATAATGATACCAGAGTAATAAATGGAACCTTGGGGGTAAGAGTTAAAGGGAGAGGAAGAGTGTCTTCCTCCACAGGGTAGTCACAGAGGGGCATGGGACTACAGGAGTACCACAAGGCAGAGAGGACTGTCACAGGGAAGAAGCACAAACTCCCACCTCCTCAACTGAATATGTGCCAAGTGCTAGAGTTTCCAGTTAAAGATCTAATAGTAGCTTCAGTGATATAGTCAGAAGAAAAAGCCATTGAAATGAAAACCAAAAAACTATGAAGTTGGTTGTATATTAATCAATAAGCATTTATTAAGTGCCTGCTAGATGCCAGGTGTGGAGGGTAATATAAAAATGAGACAGCTCCTGTCTTGAAGGAGCTAATGTTTTACTGGAGGGGACAGAGAATGTTCATAAATAAGAAATTACAATTGGGAATTAAGAAAAGCTTCCTCATGTAGAAGGTAGCACTTGAGCTGAGCTTTGAAGGGAGCTGGAAATTCTAAAAGGTAAGAAGGGAGAATGCTTCAGACATGGGGGTCAGCCTGAAAGGAACAGAGGCAAAAGATGGAATGTTGTATAGGGAAAACAGCAAGTAGAGGCCAGGTTGGCTTAAGCACAAAGTGCATAAGGGCAAGTAATATATAATTACTTACAAGTACCAAAACTACTTCAGGCAAAAATCAAAAACAATCTGGCCTCAGAAAAACCTCAATGGACTGATAAATATTGAATTAGATGCTCTCAAATGTTTCATCCAGCACTATAATGTTCAGAATCTTAGACTATTATTTTCTTCCCCAACAACTATCTTTTGTTTATGTAACTAAAGTTCCTATTTCTTTATGACACTTAAAAATTTACTTGAAATAGTTAGTTATTTTCAGTTTCTCCAATTAACAGATGAGGGATCCTAAGTGTTATTTCCATTATACCACTCTGTTTCTCTACATTACCTAGTGTCTAATGCTAATAATATTATTTCTACACTCATAGATTTGTAAAATTCATCATCAAAGAATGTGTCTGTTTTCTTGTTCAAACCTGTGATATTTGTACTTGTACTTGGAAAAACTGTACAATTCTTACTTAAAGCCTTACTCAAAAAGGTGCCGCACAACTAGAGAAGACACAAAGCAGGGCAACTAAGAAACTGGAGGGCATGCTACATGAGAAAAGAACAAATAATTAGAACTCTTCAGTCTGCAAAGGCTGAAAGGTAGAGGAGTCAAATTTTTTAAATTCTTGAATTTTACTGATAGTTTATCAAATACTAGAAGACAGACATATGTAATATAATTTCCTAATCAACATTATTTCAAAATAATATCAAATAATCAAAGTCTGGTATTTCACTGTGGAGAAACTATTGTAAACAGTGGTTGTCCTCTTTCATTACAAATCCCAAGACCCAGGGCATACTGGTAGAGAGTGGTTTCTGAAGCCAATCAGAAAACTGTTGTTGACCCAGCCCAAAGGAAGTCACTACTACAAGCAAATGAAAAGCAGAGCTTCTATTTAAAATAATGTTCCCAGCAATCACTTATTCCTCTGTATTGCTGTTCTGGCAACAAAATTTTTTGCAGAACCAATGATCAATACCAGTCAAGATATGCCCACACTAGATATAGAAAACACTCTAAAATTTGAAAGAGTCTAGTATATATAAAAAGTAAATAAACATTTATTTTGCACTAGTTATTTATTTTGCACCAATTCATTTTGCAAGTTACAGTGTTAAGTACAGAGATAAGTAAGACACTGTGTTTATCTTCAAAAAGCTTTTAATTTCTTATTGGTGCACACATACTACTTTACCCAGCAGGTAGTCAACACATAGAATTCCTTACCTCCAACAGATAGTAAAAGCTGAAAATATAAATTCAAGAAGTATTTAGATAAATACGTGGATGATATATCCATAAAATTTTATTAGGGAAGTTAGCAATTTGGGGGCATAAAGCTAATCTTTTAAGATGTTTTTCACAAGATTTTCATGTTTTCCCTCAAAACATCATATAATAATGTCATGGTTAGAATCACAAAACTGGGAAGAAAGCATCATTGTTGGGTTCCCTCCTCCTTAGGAAATATTCAAGTGGAGGCTGGATAACTGCTTATCAGATCTCTCACAGTTGGGATTCCTTTCACATATGGGTTAGACTAGATGGCCACTGATGTCTCTTCCAACTCTCAAATTTTGTGAGTTTTCCCTAATTCTAGATGGTATTTATGATATCAAATTCTTCTCACTGATCCTATCTTTATATCTTGCACAGAGACATAGCACAGAGTAGATACTCTGTAACTACTTATTAGCTACTGGGTACTGAGTATACAGTTACTGAGTAACTGTTATTTCATATGAAATGAACTGGTATCACTGAATCCTGCTTAATAGTCCTTTTCATGAAGCTTGAAATAAGGAAGCAAATATGACTTCCCTCTATGGTACTTCCCATAACGTCAAGTTGTATCTTGTCAGGTCCAAAATGTTGCCCATTTTCTGAATCCAGCCTGACTGAAGTGACCTTGTTCATGTCCTTGCCTTAGTCTGTGTGCTATAAACTCCTAAATTCAGATATTGTGGAAAAGTCTGGATATAACAGATATCTTACCCCTATAAGAATGTAATGCTTTCTCTTCCTATTCAATGATATGTGTGCATGTGTGTGATATTTTAAATTAATTCAGTGGGTAGAAATTTTCTCATGAAGAAATCTGTTTTGCCAATTGGCTAACGGCTTAAAATAAACTGAGAAAAATCTTACCTAAAAGACAATATAAATACAGTAGTTTTAAGTCCATGACACTAATTATATTTACTCTATATTCTTTTCTCCCTATGAAAATCTGAGATACTTAAGTAGCTAAGTTTTTTAAATCCCAACAGATAATAATATTAAAAATAAAGGGGTTTATACAATTAAACATCAATTTATACTAGCATTAAAAAGGAGTTTTGAAATGTAATTTCTAAAAAGTCTACTCACCATTCTTGATGGATAAATTTAATACTGCCAGTACATACACACGGATGATACAGCGGTTTCTCAGGTGTTCCTTCTGATCGACACACCCTACAAATGTCTGTTAATCAAGAATAAAAACTCATTCATCTTTGGCTTAACCATCTTTGTAAAAAGAAATCTAGAAATGTTATAATATAGCACATTAGGAAAGACATTATGCTTTAAAATAGTAATAGGCTGGCATGCACATAATTAAAACTTTTGAAATCTGACACTAAAATGTTTATTCCTTAATGAAAATCTAATTCATGAGAATAAAATAACTAGATTCAACAAAGAATTTCATGTAGGTAAGGGCAGAAATGGCACCTTCTGTTTATATATCTACTATCCAATAATGGCAAATTTACAAAAGGCAGCACAGGGTATGAAAAACAGCAAAAGAATACAGTGTCAATGGACAAATACAAGGAAAGTTTATTTGATGACCTTTCTGGTAGAATAGCAGTAGCTATAGTATTTGGCATATTATACACAAAAGAAATTAATTTTCTGATGCTAGCCTCTCTAAAAGCACAGAAAACTAATTAAAGAAAATCATAGCTTATCCTTATCTGAAATAGTGACTTCTGCACAGACAATGTCTCTAACCTTTAGCAACTTTTTGAGTGAGTAAAAATGTATTATACTCCCAAATATACATCAAACAAACTTCATGCATATTAACTGGTAATAAGAGACTTTTTTGGGTCAAATTGTTTCTTTTCTCTTAAAATCTAATAAAGAAGATTTTGAAATGATGGTTAAAAGTCAGTTATCCAAACCGGGGATTTAAGAAGGGAGGCAAGTCCTATTTTACTCTTTTAAAAGGATTTCTACATCGAAATTAAAAAAAAATATTTAAATGCATCTTTCCTTTTTAATCCCTTGAAACACTATAGTTGTATTTTCATTCAATCTGTGTATGTTAAAGATTTCATTTATAAGATATCTCCTATTATTCTTTAATTCAAAAGTTCTCCTTTTTAATTTCTACATTCCTTTTGCAGAAAAATACAACTAGCTTTCCAATACAAAACTACAGTGACTTGTGATTTCACTAAATAAGAATTAAAAGAAACCTTGCAGATCAGGTTCAATTGACTAACCTGATTATTCTCATCTATGAAATAAAGGATTTGGACTAGTTCATCTCTGAGGATGCTGCCAGCCTTATATCCAGTGTCAATAAATCACTCAATTGATGAACATTTATTAAGCACCTATTATATGCTAGGTACTAAAGATACAATTCAAAGAATTAAACAATCCCTTTCTGAGAATTCTATGATCCTATGTAGGTATGTCTTCCATACAATTCAATTCAGCAAACAATTACCAAGTGCCTACAGGCTGAGGCTCCAAAAGAAAGTAAGACACTAGGTTTAAGACATAGAAACACATACCCAGGACGTGTTTTGGAACGTAAATGAGTATAAGGCCAACACACTGGCATAGGAGACTTCAAGGAGAGATCATTTCTAACTAGAGAGATCTAGAAAGGCTTTAAAAGGAGGCTACATCTTGAAGATTTCAACAATCAATCAACAAGTGTGTATTAACACTTTGTTAGATACTAGGGATACAAAGACAAAAATGAAATAGTCGGGGCAGCTAGGTGGTGCAGTGGGTGCGTCTGTCAGGTGTGTTAAGTGGACCACCGGCCCTGGAGTCAGGATGACCTGAGTTCAAATTTGGCCTCAGACATTTGACACTTACTAGCTGTGTGACCCTGGGCAAGTCACTTAAACCCCACTGCCTAGCAGAGAACAAAACATGAAATAGTCCCTGTGTTCCATAATTGTCCACAAAAAGAAAGCTCAGACAAAGATTATGGAAATTATCTTCAGTTTAAAAATTAACTTAGTTTCATCTGGGACAAACGAACAATTTCTCAACCAATTCACACAGTTAAAAAAAACATAAAAAGGTTTGTTTAATGCATTCAAGGATCAAATGTCTATTATTTGCATGAGAAGGAACTGAATTAAGCATAAAATGAGCCTCTGACTTGCATCATTATCATCCCTATCACAAAAATTTTTTTAGTTAAAAGTGGAATGTTTAAACAAGTTGTCACTAAGCCTTTTCTTAAAGACCACCAGTAATGGAAAACTGCCTACCTTTCAAAAACACTTATATCACTTTGGGATCTAACTATTAGGAACTTTTTCTTTATATTGAGTGAAAATCTAACTTTCTTTGACTTCCAAACACTTGTCTTGGTTATACGCTCTGGCGTCAATTAGAATAAGTTGAATCCTGTTCCACATGGCACCCTTTTAAATTCTTTCAACTGATCCATGTATGACTTGATTTTGAGTCACTACCTACACCTCATCCTGGTTTTCCTGGACAAACTGTATTAATGTTCCATTTAAAATATGGTGTACAGAATGTAGAAACTTATTTTTCTCGAATATGCATATTTACTATAAGGGTTTTCTTTTTCTTTTCTTTGAAGGAGTGGAGAGAGATTTTAATTGAAAAAAATTTTAAATGTAGATGGCCAGAACTGACCTCAATGTTTGACCAGGTCAGGGAAAGAAAGACTATCATCTCTTTCTACTATACCACACTGCTTCTCTCTTTAAAAATAATCTGGTACATGAAGATTAATGCCACAAAAATTATACATAGACATAACAATCTTATGACATAAAGCAAATTAACAAATCTTCCAAGGTTCCCTACTCCAAGCTTCCCTATTCCATTATCTTAGTGATATTCAAGAGCTCAAAACCACGCATGGCTCTTAACTGTAAAATCTGTACCTCTTCACAATCTATAATTCTGTTAGAAAGAATAGCACATTGTTTTATACAGCATCATCAGCAATGAAAATTTAAGCAAATTTCCTAGATAACTGATAAATATCATTTTAAGCAACAAATTTTGCTTTATTCAAACTATTCCGAATGATACTTTTTCCTTTGCCCTCTTAAAAAAGAACATAAAAATATGTTATCAAGCTTTCTGGGTCATAATTATGAACAACACTTACTGTGCTACTATGCAACATTATAAAAATTTTTTATGGTATGTTGCCACCCAACCATCCTTTTTGAGTTCTCCTTTTTAATAATATTTCTATGTCCCTTTGATGTGAACAACAATATCTGTCTTTTACATTCTTCACCATGCTACTATTCCAATTTGCTAGTTTTGAGCTGCCATGGATTGAGAAACCAGTTATGGAGATGATCAATAGCTACAATAAAGCTGTAAACTACAAAATAAAACCTCAAAATTAACAGAATTTCTAAATAATAAGAACAAAATCCAAGAAACAAAAGTAGAAAGGGAGATCCCATTCCAAATAACTATAAAATAGATAAAATATGGAGCTCAACCTATCAAAGTACACAAAAGGCTTGTAAGATTAATCTACAAAGTGCACCTTAAAGAAATAAAAAAACAACCTAAATAGCTGGAAGCATATTCAATGCTCATGGCTAGACCATGCCAAAATAATAAAAATAACAATACTACCAAAGTTAATTTACATTTTAATGTCATACCAATCAAATTACCAATGATGTAGAATTTGTTAAAATAATAACAAAATTCATTTGGAAAAACAAAAGATACAGAATAGCAAGGGAAAGAAATACAGACTAAAGGGAAAAAGGACTTCCAGACCTCAAACTAGATTATAAAGCAGCAATCATCAAAAGCATCTGCCATTTGTTAAAAAATAGACAGATTAATGGAACAAACTAGACAGGAGAGAATCTGAAAAAATAGAAGTCAATAACCCAGTTTTAAATAAAGTAGAAAACCTGTAATTCCCCATGCCTGACCTAGGCAAAAAAAAAAACAACCCAAAACCTCTCTGTTAAATGAAAACAGCTGCAAAAATTACAGTGTGGCAGAAATTAGGGTTAATTATATTGGCACAAATTAGGGTTACATTACATTCCACAATACATTCTAAATGGATATGTGACTTTAATATTAAAGATCATACTACAAAAAAAAAATTAGAAGAGAAACATATCATATATCTCACAACTAGGGGCTGGAGATGTATTCTTAGCCAAATAAGAGAGAAAGAGAGGCAAATAAAAGATTAACTAGATAACTCTGATCAGATGAAATTGAAAAGTTCTGTACAGACAAAATGAATGCACCTAAGATAAGAAGGGAAGGAGTCAAAAGGGAAAATATTTATATCAAGTATCTCTGAAAAGGGTTTGGTATCCAAGATAAATAAACAATTAACAAATATATATCACTAAAAGCCATTCCCAATACATAAGTAGTTAAAGGATATGAACTTTTAACCAAAGAATTGTCAAGTATTGACCACTACATGAAAAAATGTGCCAAATCATTAATAATGAAAGAAATGCAAATCAAAACAACCCTGAGGTTTTACTTCACACTCTGTAAAATGGCAAAGATGACAAAAATAGCAACACTCAATGCTGGAGGGATTGCGGGAATAATAGTCACACTAATATACAGTCAGAACTGTGAAATGTTACAAGTAATTTGGAATTATGCACATAAAGTGACTAAATGTCTATACTCTTTGAACCAGAGACTCCATTACTAGGCTTATACCTCAAGAGAATCATTAATAAGAAGAAAATTCCTACATACACCAAAATATTTATAGCAGCACATTTTTGTGATAGCAGAGAATTGGAAATAAAGTAGATGCCCATCAACTGGGAAATGGCTAGATAAAACTAAATTTTTTTCCAACTGAATAAAAAACTTTTTTTAATGTTAATTTTTAAAAATTTTGAGTTCCAAATTCTCTTCCTCCTGCCTTCTCCACCCCCCCATTGAGAAGGCAAACAATTTGAAGTTATACATGTACAATTGTGCAAAACATTTCTACATTAGTCATGTTGTGAGAAAAAACACAGAAAAAAATAATAAAGTAAAAAAATATGCTTCGATTTGCATTCAGACTCCATCAGTTTTTTATCTGGAGATGGATAGCATTTTTCATCCTAAGTCTTTCAGAAATGTCTTGGATCACTTTATTGCTGAGAATAGCTAAGTCATTCAAGGTTGATCATAGTACGATATTGCTATTACTGTGTACAACGTTCTCCTGGTTCTGCACATTCCACTTTGCATCAGTTCAAGTAAGTCTTCCCAAGTAATTCTGAAAGCATCCCGCTCATCATTTCTTAGGGTACAATAGTATTCCATCATCATCATATGCCATAACTTGTTCAGCCATTTCCCAACTGATAGGCATCAACTTCCAATTCTTTGCCACCACAAAAAGAGCTGTTATAAACATTTTTATACATAAAGGTCTTTTCCCTTTAAAAAAAATCCCTTTGGAGGGGCAGCTAGGTGGCACAGTGGATAGAGCTCTGACCTTGAAGTCAGAAGGACCTGAGTTCAAATCCAGCCTCAGACACTTGACACTTACTGGCTGTGTGACCCTGGGAAAGTCACTTAACCCCAATTGTCTCACCAAAAAGCAAAAAAAAAAAAGTCTCTTTAGGATTCAAAACTAGTAGTGCTATTGATGGGTCAAAGGATATGCAGTTTTATAGCCCTCTGGGCATAGTTCCAAACTGCTCTCCAGAATAGTTGGATCACTTTACAACTACACCAACAGTGTCTCAATTTTCCCACATTCCCTTCAACATTTGTTGTTCTCCTTTTAATCATGCCAATAAGTGTGAGGTGGTACCTTAGACTTTTTCATTTGCATTTCTCTAATCAATAGTGAATTAGAGCATTTTTTCATATGACTATAGGTAGCTTTGATTTCTTCTTTTGACAACTGCCTGTTCATATTCTTTGGCCATTTATCAATTGGGGAATGACTCATATTCTAATTTGACTTAATTCTCCATACATTTGAGAAATGAAGCCTTTATCATAAAAACTTGCTGTAAAATTTTCCCCCCAATTTCCTGTTTTCCTTCTAATCTTGGCTGCTTTGATTTTGTTTGTACAAAACCTTGTTAATTTAATGTAATCAAAATTATCCACATTCCCATTCAATTTTCTCCAGAGGTCTAACTTTTCTAAAATTCTATTCATCTCCTTAACTTCTTTTCTTGTTTATTTTTTAGTTATATAGATCTAGCTCTGAGAAGGTAAAACTGAGGTCCCCCAGTAGCATAATTTTATTGCCTATTGCCTCCTGTAACTCATTTACCTTTTGGGTGCTATACTATTCGGTACATATACAATGCGTAGTGGTCTTATGTAATTGTCTATGGTACCTTTTAGCAAAAAGTGGTTTCCCTGTTTGTCTAATTAGATTTATTTTTACTTTTGCTTTGTCTGAAATCATGATTGCTATTCCCACTTTTTTTTATTTCAGCTATGGCATAACTGATTGTGCTCCAGCCCCTTACCTTCACTCTGTATGTGTCTTGTAAACAACATATTGTAGGGTTTAGGTTTTTAAACCACTCTGCTATCCACTTCCATTTTATGGGTGAATTTATAACGTTAAAAATTAGGTAGGGTTTTTTTAGATTCAAAGAAAATTTTCATTAGCAGTCATGAGAAATACTACTACTACTACTACTACTACTACTACTACTACTACTACTACTACTACTACTATTTTCATTGTTGAGAAATTATTAATTCACTTCCGTTGCTACTTGGATTACTTCCAACATCGCTTTAGCCTGATTCAATCATTATTCATTAAGTACCAATTATGTGCAAAGTGCTGGGGATAAAAAGACCAAATCAAATACAGTTCATAACTTCAAGGAACTTATGTTATGCTGGTAGGCTACACAGTAACATAAGATGATACATGGTAATTTGACAAGAGGAAAAAATGGGATCGGAAAGGCATCCCATAGTAACTGGCCTTGTAGGAAGCCAGGGAACCTAAGAGGCAGAAGTGAAAACTTTACTTCTGGCTTCCCAATGCAGTGGATATAACCAAATTACCAAAAGATTTCCTTTGAAAAATGATTCATTGGGGGCAGCTAGGTGGTGCAGTGGATAGAGCACTGGCCCTTAAGTCAGGAGGACCCGAGTTCAAATCCAGCTTCAGACCAAACACTTGACACTTACCAGCTGTGTGACCTGGGCAAGTCACTTAACCTCAACTGCCTTAAAAAAAAAGATTCATCCAAATGTGGATTTGTGCTTTAATATGGCTTAAACGTTAACCAGCAACAGTACTTTTGCGCTAACATACATTTGCAATAGCTCACAAAATGTAAAACAATTCAAAAATGAATTACCAGAATAGAAATTGGAGAGAGAACATGAGTTAAAGGAGAGGAGGATAAAGGATAAAGATCACCAAGTTCATTTCTGAGTTCTCCTTCCTGCTTCCTGGTACTGCTCCAACTTCCCAGCTAAGTTCTTACTCCCAGGCTGCTATTTTTGGAGGTCGGGGAGAAAATGGTATAAAACTCTAGTAAATAGAAAGTGCAATCATATGAATAGGGGCTTTCACTGTGCAATTAGATGAAAATCAAACAAATACTAAAATCCAAAGGGGAAAAACAATTAGTACATTATTAAGCAATTTTATAATTTCTGTTGTAACATAATAATTTATTGGATTAAGACATACCCTATATAACTTGTTCATATGAAAATATTGACAGAGGTTGAGTCTCAACTCAACTCAGAGGGAAATCTAAGACCATGGGGAAATTCAAAGATATCATTTACTAACTAGTAATAATGACTGAGTTATGCTCTGACTTCATTAAGCAAATTAAAATGAATACACTAATTTTTATCCTCCATTGTTAGTCTTTAGGTGTAAAATAAGCAGTAAAACCTAAATTTGCGCGAATAAATCATGATCAAGATAATGTTCTAATATTTTTCTCCCCTATCTGTTTTCCAGGTCAGTTGTTTTTGCTAAAAGACATATTTTCTTCTATTTTTTCAATCTTTTGACTTTATTTTAAATTGAAAAAGAAATGAGAGTTATACAAGAAGAAACTGGAGAAGGAATTAACAGTATGGCACAAGAAATACAAAACCTTGTCCAAGCAACAAACTCTTTAAAAATTAAAATTAAAATGGATCAGACAGAAGCCAGTGACTTGACATGAGAATCACTGGACTATCTGATAGCCGTGATTTAAAAAAACAAAAGAGCCTTGACATCCTATTTTTAGACATCTGAAAAGAAAACTTCCCAGATCTCTAAGAATCAGAAGATAGAATGGAAATAGAATGAATCCATGGGTCACTGCCTGAAAGAACCCCCAAAACTCCCTTAAAAACACCTAAAAACTCCCAGGAACATTCTAGTCAAAATCCAGAGCTTCCACGCCAAAGAAAAAATACTGGAAATGGTCAGAAAGAATTCATGTAACAAGGAACCACAGTAAGGATCACACATGATTTAGCAGCCACCACTCTAAAGGAGTGGAGAGCTTGAAATACAGTATTGTAGAAGGCAAAGGATATATCCATATCTATATCTCCTTTCTATATAGCTATAATATAGACTTATTGTGGTTTTATATCTTGAGCTTCCCTGTCACCATAATAGCTTTTTATGATGAGATTCTTTTTTGTTTATTTGCTCATTCTTCTAGCCTATTTCCTGATTTTGAACTTGATGTTAAGACTGAACTCTGCACCTTTCTGGAGGAAAAGTCTTGCTGGTTTGGTTGATGCTTTCTTAGGGTCCTGAGTGTTGTGTTATTCTAGGCTTTCAGAGACTGCTCAGGCTAGAAACCTGTTAGCTTGCAGTCGGTTCGGGAAATGATCTAATTCAAGGAAGAATCTGATCTCTGGTTTGAGTTTTACAAGTTCCTGACCTGGGTTTGGGACTAAGTAATAGCAGACTACTGCTGGACTCAGCTCCTATTGGCCCACTGAAAAGTTCTGCTGGTTTAGAGCAACAAAACTATAGGCTAGGATTTCTGCTCTGTTAATTCTTCTACAGTACTGGGCTAGAAACTAATCCTGAAACCCTGATCTGATCCTGGGGTCTGAGCTATACCACCGATGCTGGCTTAATATTCTCCATACTTGCTATACAAGCTAAGACCTAAGACCATCCTACACCACTGAACCACATGCCTAGGTACAGGTATTCTCCTCAGTCCCCCTTGGATCTGTGACTAGAACATGAGTAGTGAGGGACAAAACTTCTAATTGGCACCTGTTCCTATGCCATGCACTATAGTATGCCTGTGTGGGTCTAGGATCTCATCTTGGATCTAAGTCCCTGAGTACTAGAATCCTCTACAGTGTACACCTGGCCAGACCTTATCTCTAGTGTATGCAGACCTCTCTGTCTGTCTCCTTTACCTCCATAACTTCATAATGGCTAGCCAGTATCAATCAGTGGCTACCATTATAGTATCTCTAATTAAAATCCAAAATTTAAGGGTAATATATTAGTGTGGAGCATAGTACATATTTCTATTCACTAAAAATTTAGCAGTGAGTAGAAAGGGGTTGTACACAAACAAGCCTAATATTTTCTTTCACTTGAAGATGTTTATTAACCCAGACTTCTTTCCAAGGTCTAAGTCCAGTTGTTTTTCAGTGGAATCTGATTCTCTGTGACCCCATCTGGGGTTTTCTTGGCAAAGGTGCTGGAGTAGTTTGCCATTTCCTTCTCCAGCTCATTTTACAGATGTGGAAACTGAGGCAAAAAGGGTTAAATGACTTTCCCAGGGTCACATGGCTAGTAGGTATCTGAGGCCAAATTTGAATTAACTAAAATGAGTCTTCCTGACTCCAGGCCTGGAATTCTATCCATTGTGCCATCTAGCCGCCCTATTTGACTTTTCCATGACCTTCTTGAATACTCTCCTCCCTCAAGCTTTCCTAAAACTATTGGTCCTTGGTTCTCCTGCCTAGGTGATTATTCCTCAATCAATAAAAGCTCTATCCTGGGCCTGTTTCTCTGTCTCTGTCTGCACAGTTATTTAATAAATATTTATTAAGTGTCTACTACGTACCAGGCAATGTGCTAAGTAAGCACTAGGGATACAAAAGGAAGCAAATGACAGTCAGTCCCTGTCCAGAAGAAGCTCACAATCTAATGGGAGAAGACAACAAACAAACAAATATGCACAAACAAGCTACATACAGAATAAACCGGAAATAATTATAAGAAGGAACTACAATTAAAATGGGTTGGAAAAGACTTCCTGTAGATGATGGAATTTTAACTGGAACTAAAGGGAAGCCAGGGGACAGAGATGACTAGGGAGCGCATTCCATGCATGGAAGTCAGCCAGAGAAAGTGCCTGGAGCCAAGAGTATCTGTGTGTATGCATCTGCCTGTCTCTGTCCCTCCATTCTCTAGAAGGGAACTTGCGTGTATGTGTGTGTATATGCCCCTTTCTCTTCCTCTTTCCCTCCCCCCCTCCATTTTTTAGAGCTCCTATGAAATCAATTATCAGCCTTACAATGCTGACTCCAAAATCAACATATCTAAGCTCTAATCTCTCTCCTAACTCTAGTCCTTCAGATCCTCCAGATTCCCCCTATTTCTACTGAGAGTATTACCACTTTTCATGTTACCCAGGATGATAATGGTGAAGTCATTCTTGTTTCTTCTGTCTCCCTCTTTCCACACTTCATTTCAGCTGACAAGTCTTGTGGACCCTCACTATACTGTACATCTCGACTCCATCTCCTTTTCTCCATTCTCACACTCACCATCCTAGTTCAAGCTTATATCATTTCGCTCCTGGATTATAATAGTTTCCTAATTTATAGCTTTTTTCCCCAAGCATCCCCTCTCCAGTTTATCCTCTACACAGCTATATGCCTAAAATATAATCTTGACCAGGTTACTGCTGTGATCACAAAATCTTTGGTAGCTCCCTACTGCTTCCAAAATAGCCTGACATTTAACACTTCCATAATTTTACTGCATTGTTAAATGGCATTTAACATTTCCATAATCTGGCTCTCACCTATTTTTCCTAATGTCGTTCATATTATTCCCCTTCATACAATGCATGCCTACCAAACTGGATTACAAGCTGTTCCAAGAACCTGACACTCCATCTCCCATTTCCATATTTCTCTACTGGCAAATAAACTTTGAACGCACTCCCACCTGAGCTTAGCCTCTTACAGATACCATATCCTACATGAAGCCTTTCTTAATCCTCACTATAGCTATTACTCTCTACCTTTTTAATTACTTTGTATTTGCTTATTTGAGCATTCTGCATTCACCCTCTCACCAAACTGAGCATTAAAACATTACCCTCTTTTTCTATGCATTCCCAGAGACTAGCAGAGCACAATGTGTTACACATAGTAGGCATTTCAACAAATGTTTTCTGAATTGTATTGTTCAATGTTCTAGTAAGTCTTACTGCTTTATTTTCCTAACTTTATCACAACATTCTTAGATATTCTGCTTAGACTGCTTGGATTTTAACTATGTTGTATAGAAGGAAAAAAGGAAGGAAGGAAGGAAGGAAGGAAAGAAAGAAGGAAATCAGCATCATGTTGTAGAGCACTAGATCTGGAGTCAGGAATATTTCAACTCCTGGTTCAGACACTTAGTAGCTATGTGTCCTTGAGAAAGTTACCTCATTGAGCTTCAGTTTCCTCAATTACAAAATGGAGATATTATTTACACTACCTACCCACAGGATGCTGTGAGCCAACAGTTTTTTAAACCTTAATTATGTATATAAATGAGTTATTATTGAAATGTCCCTATTTTTAAAAACCAGGTGAGATAGGATGTCATTAAAAAACTATTTGCTATTAGCCTGAGCTCCAGTCATAGGAGCCTTATCGTCATAATTTTGGCCTAGATAAAATCCAAATTTAGACTTGCTTAGTAACATGGCTAAGCAGCTAATTAGTTCAGCGCATAGAGCACTGGTTCTGCAGTCAGGAAGACCTGAGTTCAAATTTGACCTTAGATACTTACTAGCTTGTGTGACCCGGGGCAAATCACTTAATCTCTGTTTGCCTTAATCTACTGGAGAAGGAAATGGCAAACCACTCCAGTGTCTTTGCCAAAAAAACTCCATGGACAGTATTGGTATAATATGGTCCACAGGATCACGAAAAGTTGGACACAACTAAATGATTGAACCACAAGTAATATGGCTAGTTGTACTGCCAAACAGTCATATCATACCCAGGACCATACTTTGAGAATCACTCTCCTGAAGTAACCACACCACTAGTCATACCACTCTTCTGTTCAATAAACTTGCAGCGATATATTACCTTGAGGATCAAATATAAAATCCTTTTTGGCATTTAAAGCCCTTGTCAACCTGGCTCCAAGTTACCTTTCCATATATTATGTCCATATACTAGTCCAATAAAATGAGCATTCTTATTGTTCTTCTTATCTATGCCATTCCATTTTTGTATCTGTGTCCTCCTCATACCTAAAACTCATTCCCTCTTTTCCCTTGCCTCTTAGCATCCCTACTTTCCTATAAATCTTAGTTCAAGTACCATTTACTTTTTTTTTTAAGGCAACTGGGGTTAGGAGACTTACCCAGGGTCACACAGCTTTTAAGTGTCTCAGCCTAGATTTGAACTCAGGTTCAAATCCACTGCACCACCTAGCTGCCCCCAAATACTACAGAAGGTTTTTCTTGATTCCCCCAGCTACTGCTGGCTCCCCACAATTACTTTGCATTTTTTTGGTACAGAATTATACATATACATGTTACTTCCTTTAACTGAATGCGAGTTTCTTAAGGGCAAACCGTGTTTATTTTCATCTCTATCTCTCCAGTCCAGCACAATAGAGAGAAAGTCAACAAGCATTTATCAAGATATATATATAAAACTGTATCTATATAGCTATATATCAGTTAACAAAAAGAGACAGTCCCTGCCTGAAAAGAGCCTTACATTTTAAGAGGAGGAGACATGGAGCATGGCACACATGTATTTGCTGACTGACTAGCTGAAGGCAAGATGGAGGCTAAGACACATGAAAGGGAACAAAGAAGAGAGAGGAAATGTTTCTAAATCTTGGTAAGAAGCATACCTTTAAAAAAGAATGAAGGTAATGTTATAAGTATACCAAAATAATTGCTGGAGTAGTTCCTTCCCCTGAAATGTGATTTACCTTTCTGTAGGAAATCTTAATGCAATCTAGTAAGCATCTAAATTATATCTAAGTAAAAAGTGTAACAGGACTGCACTCAAAGTGTAGACTTTGAGTAATAATATATTTCTAATGCACTTTCAGGAAAGCCTAACTATATGTAGAGCACCTATTAGCATCATGCCTTAGGTGGGATGGGTCTTCAATAAATATCTGGTGAATAAACTAACAAATGAAAGAAATATAACAATTCAAAGTAAAATTATACAGGATTCTATACTGGTTTCTTCCCCACCCTCCAAAAACAGAACAGGATACAGGAGCTGAGTATAAGCAGCAGATAAATAGGATCACAGATTTTGAGAGAAAGGGGACTTTAGGGGTTATCAATTCAAACTCAGTCTCTTAATTGAAAAATCTTTTTTTTCTTTCCTTTTTTTTTTAAAAGGTAATTGGGGTTAAGTGACTTGCCTCAGGTCACACAGTTAGTATCATGTATAAGGCCGCATTTGAACTCAGGTCCTCCTGACCCCAGGGCAGGGCTCTATCCACTGCTCCACTTAGTTGCTCTTTTATAATTTTAATAGAGAGCTTAAACTCAACTTGTTCACAGCTGAATTCATATCCCCCCCCCCCCAATCCTTCCTCTTTCTTCCCAACTTCCTTATTACTGTCAAGGACACCATCATCCCCCCAGTAACCTAGGCTCAGAACTTAGGTGTCATCCTTGATTTCTCACTTTCATCTTCCACATACAATCAGTGTTCAAGTTATGTTGTTTCCACCTTTGTAATATCGCTCATATATAGCCCCTTCTCTTCTCTTAGCCTGCCAATATTCTGGTGCAGACCCTCATTACCTTATGCCTAGACTGTTGTAACCTGCTGGCTGGTCTTCTTACCTCAAATCTCTCCCCACTTCAATCAATCCTCCATTCAGCTGTCAAACTGATTTTCCTAAAGCACAGGTCCCTAATTCAATAAACTCCAGTGGCTCCCTGTCACCACCAGGATCAAATATAAAATCTTCTGTTTGGCACTCAAAGCTCTTCATCCTGGCCCCACCCTACCTTACTAGTCTTCTTATACCTCAATCCCCTCCATGCACTCTTCAATCCAATTGACACTGGCCTCCCTGCTAATCCTTGAACAAGAGACTTCATCTCTAGACTCTTAAGTGTTTCCACTAGTTATCTCCCATGAATGGAATACTCTGCCCCACTCCATCTGCCCCCATCTCCACCTCTTAGTTTCTCTGGCTCCCTTCAAGTCTCAGCTAAAAACTCCCCTTTCTTTTTTTTTTAGTGTTATTCTTTTTTTTTAATAATTAATTTATTTTTAAGTTTTCAACATTAACATCCATAAGATTTTAAGTTTTCTTTCCCTCCCTCTCCTACCCCCCTCCCCAAGACAGCATGCAATCTGATATAGGTTCTACTTATACATTCACATTAAACATATTTCCACATTAGTCATGATGTACAGAACAATTAGAACTAATGGGAAGCACCATGAGAAAGAAGAAACAAACAAAACAAACAAACAAAAAACAAAAGCAAAGAAAAGCAAATAGTATGCTTCCATCTACATTCAGACTCCAAAGTTCTTTCTCTGGATATGGATAGCATTTTTCATCTCAAGTCTTTTGGAGTTCTCTTATATCCTTGCATTGCTGGGAAGAGCTAAGTCTATCAAATCAGTCATCACACAATGTGGCTGTTGCTGTGTACATAAAACCTCCCCTTCTACAACAATCCTTTTTCTTCATTTTTGAGATAACCCTTAATTTATTCTGTTTTGGCCTTTTTTTGTGACCTCAATCCTTAGCACATAGTAGGTACTTAATAAATTCCAGGTAATTAATGGACTGACTCCAAATCTATCACCTCTTCTACTGCACCACAATCCAGGTGCTTTTTTTTTTGACATTTCATCAATAAGACAAAAATATTTACTTCACAGTTTTGCTTCAACAAATAACTAAATAATAAATGCAAAACTGTTTTACCAAATTGAGGACTATTTAAACACTAAGTAATAACAATATTTTTAAATTCAAATATAGCATTCCATTGCTATAACTATCGACCAAAATAAACCAAAGTTTAACTAGAGCTAAGAAGTGACAATACAGTGAAATTAACTTTGTCCCTTGGGGTAGTTACCTAGGCTTTGTCATAAATGCAATTCTCTTCTGGTTGCATCATTCACAGAAAAAGTTAGACTTCTACTGGAAGACCAGCTCTGTTACTGGAATACTTTGCTCTGAGAGCTAATCTCAGGATAAAATGTGGCACATGTTAAGTACTTTGCAAAACCTAAAGTGTTACATACAATTACTTACTATGATTCAACCTTCACATCTCTCCACTAACAGTTACTATTGTACTTCAGGGCCTCTATCCTGGACTACCTGAAAAGCTTTCTAATTATTCTACCTCCCCACTCCAATCCATCCTCCAGCTGTCAAACAGATTTTTCTAAATTGAAAATCTGACCATGTCATCCCCTATTTAATAAACTCCAGTAGCTCTTCATTACCTTCAGGAACAAATAGAAACCTTGGTTTGGCACTTCAAACTCTTTATATTCTGATCCCTTCCTACTATTTCAGGTTCCTTATACTTTACTCCCCTCCATACACTACACACCAACATTACTGGCCTACGTGCTGCTCCTCACACCTGACATCCATTTCCTACCTTCATGCTTTTACATGTGCTGTGTCTCATGCTTAGAATGCTCTCTTTCCACATCTCCTCCTCCTGGCTTCCTTGAAGCCTCACTTCAAATCCCACCTTCTGAAGGAATCCTTTCCTGGTCCATTACTACTACCACGATCCCCAGCTACTAGTGCCTTCCCCATTATGATTACCTTCCATCTACTCTGTGTGTGTGTATATATATATGTTTTTTTTTCTATGTAGCTAGATATTTTACAAGGTCTCTCCCATTAGAACATGGGCTCTTTGAGGACAGGGCACACTTTTGACTTCACTTATATTACCAGGGCTTACTTGGCACAGTGACTGGCAAATAGTTAAGCGGGTTTGCTGAATGACCAGGAGAAAGCAGGGTATAGTGACAAAAAAAGTCAGCCTCATCCAAAAGACCTGGATTCAAGTCTCACACATATTAGGTTAAATGTGAGACCTTGGGCAAATAACAACTTCTCAATGTCCCCAGACAACTCTAAGACTATTAATGAAAGTAAATACAGTACAGTGGATATTCCTGGACTTGCGATCAGGAAGGCCTGGATTTGAATCTCACCTCAGACACTGTGTGACTCTTGGTAAGTCATTTAAACTTTCTGGTGTCAGTTTTCTCATATGTAAAATAAAGGGCTTGGACTCAATGACCTTTAAAATTCCTTCCAGGTTTAGATCTACGATGTCATGATCCTATTACACTTTAAGTGAAGAATGGTTGCTGACCTGCCTAAGTAGCAGGAGGACCTCATAAGACGGTTCCCTATGGTTACTTTAGAGAACTTGAAAAAAAGGATTAAAATTCACCTAGAAGAAGAAAAGAGTCAAGATTCTAAAGGGAAATAATGAAAAAAAAAGTGGGAAGGAAGGGGTCCTAGCAGGATCAGATCTCAAAACTATACTACAAAGCAGTAATCATCCAAACAATTCGTACTGATTAAAAAGGAGAGGTTCATTAGTGGAATGGTTAAGTTATATGGAAGAAAACAAAACTACTAGCTTAGTATTTGATTAACCCAAGACTTACTGGGATAAGGGGCTCACAATAGTCAACAAAAAATGGCAGATATTAAATTAGGATCAGATCTCATACTACATGTTACATTAAGCTCTAACCAGATACACACTCTAGATATAAAAAGTCATGTTATAAACAAATGAAAAACACAAGGGGGAAAATTCCTTTCAGAATTCTGGCTTGGGGGGGCAGCTAAGTGGCACAGTGAATACAGCTCTGGCCTTGAGTCAGGAGCACCTGAGATCAAACCCAGCCTCTGACACTTAACACCTACTAGCTCTGTGACTTAGCAAGTCACTTAACCCTGACTGACTCACAAAAAAAAAAAAAGCAGAATTATGGCTTGGGGAAGAGTTTGGGATTAAACTAGGAATACAGAGGATTATAAAAGATAAAATGGACAATTGTGGTTACAAAAAAATGAAGGTTTTTAGACAAACAAAATCAATGCATTAAAATTATAAAGGAAACAGTTAACTGAGAAAAAAATCTTTGCAGCAAGTTTCTCTGATAAACATCTGACAGCCAAGATCTATAAGTAACTCACTTAATTATTCAGAATAACAGATATGCCCCCAATAGATATAGTCAAAGGATATGAAAAGAGAGTTCTCAAAGGAAGAAAGAACATCAGCCAAATTTAAAAAAAAAATACTCCAAATCACTATTATTGTTGACCTTTGTACTTGGAAGAGGACCAAATGACATCACAATGTCAGTGTCAATGTATAGTGTGTCCAACTGTGGCTAATCAGACCAAAATAAGCTCAGAAGGTTCTACCACAGGCTGGGCATAAATAATCTGTGTGAATGTTTGGGATGAAGATGCCTCTAAATTTGTGCATCTCACATTTCTTTTGAGCTACTGCAATTCTGCCTAGCTCACAGAGCACAGCATCTTCTTTGATGTGGGCATGCCATGCTGGATGGTCCTGTGCCAGTGTCTCCCATGTTTCACAATCAATATCAAAGTTGTGTCCTTGTACCACTTCTGACCTCTGTGTGAACACTTGTTTTGTGTGAGTTCTTCATAAAATAGTCTCTTAGGCAAACATGTTTGGTATTCAAACAACACAGCCAGCTCATCACAGCTGTGCTACCTACAACAGAGTTTGAATATTTGGCAGTTGAGATATTTGTCCTTGAGAAAGGACATTACCTTGCCAGGTGATCTTCAGAATGTTCCTAAGACAATTCAAAGAGAAGTGGTTCAGTTTCCTGACATGGTACTGGTATATTGTCCAGGTTTCACGGGCATACAATAATGAGGTCAGCACATCTCTGTAGACTTTCAGTTTGGTAGTCAGCATCTCTTCTGACACTTTTTTTCAGGCCTTTCCAAATGCTGAGCTAGTTCCAGCAATGCATGCATCAATCTCATCATTTATGTGTATATCCTTGGAAAGTATACTGCCAAGGTAAATGAACTTACCCACAGCATTCAAAATTTTAACCATTTGCTATAACTGATGGTTTCCTGTATAGATGGTGCAGTGCTGGCTGGTGAAGAACCACTTTTTTCTTGGTACTGATTCCATTCCAGCAGAGATCGAAAAGTCAGGGGGTCCACTGTTCATACAAAAGCTGACAGAAATCTTCCACCTTATAAGCAATATGAGGTTGTCTCCCCCCCCCCCCAGGAGATCAAGGATACCTCCACTGTCCATCTTTCTAAAGGAAAAGGAAATAGATTGTCCTGTGACAATCACAGGGGTGATTGTGACTCTCTTAATCATTGCCGGAAAGATTCTTGTCACAGTCCTCCTCAATCAGCTGATCCTTTACCTAGAAGATGGTCATCTACCTAAGAGCCAGTGGTGGCTTCACAAAGGGCTGAGGAATGGTTGATATGGTGTTTGTTGCCTGACAATTCCAGAAAAAGTGGCAAAAGCAGAACAGAGATCCTTGACCTAACCAAGGACTTTGATACTGTCGGTCATGAGGGCTTATGGAAAATCATGGCGAAATCTGGTTGTTCATCATTATTGTACACCCATTTCATGATGGCATGTTTGCATGGGTTCTGGATAATGGACAAAGCTTTTGCACTTTCCCAGTCACCAATGGAGTGAAGCAGGACTGTGTGCTTGCTCCCATACTTCTTAGCATGATGTTTTCAACTATGTCAGATGCCTCCAATGAGGATAAAAATGGCATGAAGGTCAGCTACCGTACTGATGGTAAGTTATTTAACTTGAAAAGGTTACAAGGTAAGACTCCAAGTCACTAATAATAAAAAAATGAAAATTAAAAGAACTCTGAAATTCTACCTTACACTCCTCAGACTGGCAAAGATAACTCCAAAAAGGGAAAATTACAATTGGTGGAGAGGCTGTGGAAAGACAGGCATCTTTAGTGGCACCATGAATTGAGCCAGCCATTCTGGAAAGCAATTTGGAACTATATACAAAAAGTTTCTAAACTGTGGGTATATACCCCTTGACCTACTGATAAAACTACCAGGCCTATACCCAAATAGATCAAAGAGAGAAAAACTACTTACAAAAATATTTGTAGTTATTCTTTTTATTACAGAAAAGAACTGAAAACAAAAGAGGTAACCATCAATTGGGAAATAAAGGCTGAACAAATTATAGTATATGAATATAATGGATTATTGTACCACAGGAAACGAGGAAAAGGACAGTTTCAAAGAAACCTGGGAAGATATATATGAACTGATGGAAGAGTGAAGTGAACAGAACCAGGAGAAAAATTGATACAATAACAACAACATGTAAAGAAAAACAACTTTGAAAGACTTAAGAACTAAGATTAATGTAATGACTAACCATGACTTCAGAGGGTAGATGATGAAGCATGCTACTCACCTCCTGGAAGAAGGATAACAAATATAGCAAACATTTTTAGATGTGGCAAATGTGTGGATTTGTCTATATGACTAAGATAACCAGAAAAAACTTTATTCAACAATGTTCTCATAACATCTATCAAGAAAAGCTTAAAACAAGTAGACAAATATTTCAGTCTGCTATACCGAGCTAGTCAATCAATATACTTGTCTTATTCCAAAAGACTCATGATAGAAAATGCTATCCACATCCAGAGAAAGAACTATGGAGTCTGAATACAGATCAAAGCATACTATTTTCTTTTATTTTTTCTTTCTCGTGGTTTTTCCCTTTTGTTCTTATTCTTCTTCCACAACATGTTAATGCAAAAACATGTTTAATATGATTGTACATGCATAACCTATATCAGACTGCTTGCCATCTTGGGAAAGGGGAAGAAGGAAGAAAAAAATCTGGAACTCAAAATCTTATAAAAGTGAATGTTGAAAACTATCTTCACATGTAATTGGAAAAAATAAAATACTATTAAGTGGAAATATATATAATACACATATATACACATACATATATACACACACACACATATATATTTGTCTTGGACAGCCACTACAATGAGCTCAGGAATAAAAAGGAGAGAAAAACAAAGTGTATTTGAATAATGTACAGTGCTTACAGTGATCTCAAACTATACCCTGCACAAAATTCATCACTTTAATATTAATTTTCTTCTGGTGATGCTATATGGCCTTGAAACACAGAACACCATATCACCCAAGCATCAATACTGCTAGTGTCACAAAGAATACTGAAGCAATGCATGGTGGGCGTAAGTAGGCTACAACATAATTACCAAAAATAACTTATTTATAAATTATTATAAAATAGATATCTGAGCTATTTAATTCCTTAAATAGAAGTGTCAACCTGAAATTTAATGAAAACAGTCAATACATGGTGCAGCTAGGAGGCACAGTTGAAAGAACACTGGCCCTGGAGTCAGGAGGACCTGAACTCAAATCTGGCCTCAGACACATAATACTTATTAGCTGCGTGACTCTGGGCAAATCACTTAACTCCAACTGCCTCACCAAAAAAAAAAAATTATATACACATTTTTATACACATATATGTATATATATATATATATATATATATATATATATATAAATATACACACATACAGTCAATACAACAAATATGGAGGTCTTTTAATCTCAGCAAGTATGTGCCACACAAGCAAGTGCTGAGGTATCCAACATGGGGGCTGGGAACTGGGTTCATATAAGGTACTAAGGCAGAAAGAACGACTAGGCTGTTGGTGGGAGGCGTTAGGTATCTCACAGTTTCACCAGATAAGTTGTTTTACGTAAGAAGCAAAAGTCTATAAAGCAAGCTAGGGAATCCTGTGAGGGGAAAGTTTGGAACATTTACAAACTAATCAGAGGCTGCTGGTGACAACGTCTGGTCAGCTGCAGGCTATTCATTGGCCTGGGAATGGAATCTGTGTTTGTCAGAGGTTTGGAGTTCATGGCTCCATCTTAAAATCAGAGAGATAGGTGGCAAAGATGTTGTTGTTAGCCGTTTGTTCTCAAAGAGGACCATGACATTAGGAAGGTGATGCCATGACTTGCAAGTGAACTAGATTTAAGTGAGGGAGGACTGTGCAAAGTCCCTAGCCTCACTTTTTCCTCCAGAGCCATCTGGGTCCAGCTGTAAGATATAGATCAGGAGGAGGGGAGATGGCCTCCAGGTGGCAAAGATGAACTAGAGTATCAAGGCTGTCAGATCTTAAAAAATAATGAAGTTATTTCAATAATAAGTTTCCTAGGGCATGGCGGAAAAAAATCAGTCACAGAAGTCCCAACTCCCAAAGTGGTATAGTCAGGTGAGCAGTGAGATAATAAGTATTCTCTCCCTCTCAAAGAATCTTCAAAAATTAGCTGGAAAAATACTTATTAGTTATGTTACAGTAGGGATTCCTGTAGGACATGGGTAATATTGATAGGGTTACGGGATTCAAGCTGGACCCCTAAAAGGAAAAGACCATGTCTTTGAACCAACCCAGCACATAACTTTTCCACACATTTCTACCTAAATATACAATAATCCTTTCCACTGTGGCTCATTGAGCTGGCCCAGACCACTTAACTCCTTTCATAGTCTGCACCCAGAACACCCCAGGCTATTTACCACTCCTTAATGTCATCCAGATCTTCTCACTGTCTTTTCTGATACAAGTACCAATGTACCCTCCTTAACGTGCTCAGATTCATTTAGAATCTCACCTGCTTCTACTGGCATCACATTATTGCAAATTTACTAGGAATCTTGCCCACCTAATATGAAAGAAAGCTTGAGTGGTTGAATTCTTTTGAGGCAGACCCCCTGTACCCTTACATTTCAGGGTTCCCAGCACCCCAAATCACAACAGTACTAGAGCATCATCAAGGTCCCTTGTAACTCTCAAATTCTGTGATTCAAGTAGTTCACTCACAGAAAAATATCGCAGATCCTCACTCAAAATCTGCTCTTAAATTGCCAATAATTTTATTAAGCGTAGTCACATCTGAATTTACACTTGCTACGTGCCAGGCATTATACTACATACTGGATAGAAAGAAAGGCAAAAACACAATCCAGCCTCAAAAAGCCCACATTTTAATCAGGGCTATAAAATGCAAGTATGTACATATAAATTACATACAACATGAATGAAGGTAATCTGATGGAAGACACTAGTTACTATATTTACGTTTCCTACTCCCACTCCCAGAGAATGCTAGAGCCAGGCATACTAGAAAAGCTGTAAGAGGTGAGTATATGACAACTATTAAAAAGTAGACAAAAAGACTGTGATCTAGAGCATATGGCACAGAAGCAAACAGCCCCACACCATTCAATAACTTCTGATACCATTACTGTCATAAAGCAATACAATAAAATAAGTGATACTGAGAGTGATTTCTATGTCGTCAAAAAATATTATTCAGTTAATTCAGTTTAGTCAAAGTAGGGAAATGTAAATTAAATTTTAGAAAGATACCCAGTCAAAAGGAATCAACTAAAGAAAGTTGTAGCACTTAGGGAGTTTCAATTATGTGGCAAATTCATTCAAAAAGTATAATGTTTTTCCCCAAAGATGTGGCACAAACAAATCACTAATGAATTTTCCATTCATTCACATAAGTATTTTAGTCTATTCAATTCTCTTCTCCAATGCTTCAATGGATCTGGGATTTCATTCACGTGGGTACTCTCTCCAAAGGTCCAGACTGTAACTCATCCATGGCTTCTCATCCTATATTACTCTTAAATACCCAAATGTCTTTCAGAGGTGAAAATTAAACGGTCAGTTTAAGGTTCTTCTAGCTAGGTTATTCTACCCACATCCTACACAAATGACCCCACCCCATTCAACTCCTACATACATAATGCACTAGGAATCTTCCTTTAGAACCCTTGACATTTCACAGATGCAAAAAGAAAGCATGGATTGTCCACTACTTACCTCTCACTCTAATTACAGAACCAGCCCAACTCCTCTTCTAGTCATATAGCTCTCCCTGAGGAAAGCCTTTTTGCTGCTTCTCAAATAACTAAACAGTAATATAAATGAAAAGCATATAATGCAGCCTACTTATGCCCACCATGTCCCTTTGGGCAATGCTCAACTTTAGTTCTTAAGATATCAGTATTCCATCACAGCTATATAGTATCACCAGAAACATATTTTTTCTCCCAGGGAGAAGCTTGGGATCATTAAAAGTACTGCACAAATTTCCCAAAGGCAAACTAGTCCACTATTTTCCTCCTATCCTGGGACCAGGTCACTGTCTGTTTGCAGTGTCTCTCTTAGATACATGTATACTGTTGACTGTGAAATAGGTTGTCCATCATCCAAATGCTCATCATAGTCTAGAAAGTAGGCATTTTTCATCCACTTGATTTTTCCTGTACAAATATGCTCAACTCTGGAATGCAACATTCTGGGGCTTGGTACAATCATCTCAGTTTCTTTGAGGACTTCACTACATACAAGGAATCCTTTCAATAGTCAGACTCTACAGTGGACATCTTCTTTGACAATGGTAAAGACTTTTAATAAATATTTATCCCTGCTTTAAGTCTCATTTTATGTTAATAGTAGGAGACTCAAATAAAATTATCTCTATTATTATATCTTTCAAGGAATGTTATATTCATGGGAGAAAATTTTTAAGGCAAGGTTTTGTTCTACTGAATCAAGTGGTTTTTTTTTATAAGCAGTAATAAACACAGTAGGTTCTTGAATTGTCGTATAGTCCACTGTTTTCCTCCAAAGAAGTAATCTACTATAGAATATAATTTATAAAAGCCTACCTATTTTCTTTTCAAGCCCTCATCAAGGACTACCTCAATGAGTGTGTAGATTATTCCCATTTCCATTCCCATTTCCTTTCCTCCTTCCTTTCAAACACACCACAGGAAATATCTAAATTTCTCTAGAAGAATCATGAACTGTTAATACAATTTTCACACCTGAAAAACATTCATATACTTCAGCATGTTTTATGTTTATATGTTTAATAAATGCAAATGTCAAGACAATGTTTTGCCGGTATTGAAAGAGTGCCAAAAAACTATGCCCTCTAAATTATTAAACTGTCTACTAATATTTGAATCAGAAATACCACTGCTAGGCCTACGACCCAAAGGGATCAAAGAGACAAAAAATATTTACAGCAGCTTTTTAATTAGTGGCAAAGAATTGGATACTAAAGAGGTACTCATCAGTCAGGGAATGGATAAACAAATTATATGAATGGAACAGAAAAACCTGGGAAGACTTACATGAGCAGATAAAGAGTTAACTGGGCTGAATTAGAAGACTAATTTATACAATAGCAAAAACACTGTGAAGACAACTTTGAAGGATTTAAGAACTCTGATCAAGCACTGACCAACTATGATTTCAGGGGACTCAAGATGTAGAGTATATATGCATATATAAAGAACCTACTGCCAAAACAAGAAGCTTAAAGGTTTAAAGGTTTACTTTTACCTATCACCAGGTTTAATTTTGACATAAAAGTATCTTATCAGAAGCAAAGCTAATGCTATCTGTTTAATATCAATGCATAATTACTCTGTAGCAGTGAATAAGTAAGGAATATATTCAAATACTGCAGAACTTCATTTAGAAAAGCACATATAGTATCCTAAATAAAAGATCTGTTTGTCTAATAAACTGGCAGTACCTCAGTGAATTGCAGGCTCAGTTTTCTCATCTCTAAAATTAGAAGATTAGATGATCTCTAAAGAAGATCCAAATTCTAAAGTTCTATTAACCTAGTATTACATGAGCTTACATACAGAATGCCAATGCTTTGATAAATACACTGATAGAGGAACTTCTTGGTATGGTATGACTTGTAACCCACAAACATCTTATTATAAGCAACTGCCATCCATGTCCCTCCATTTGTCCAGTGTTGGGGTCCTTCCTCTAGAGATCTTACAAGTTAGTAATCTGTATTATTGAAAGAAATGATTATTGACTAATGATTTGGGAAGATTCAGAGTTCCTCCTTTTCTCTATCCTCATTTCAAGACCTCTCTGAAGGCTGAGCTAACTCTGCTCTATCCAGCCCCACCCAACCTTACAAGGAATCTCTAGTCCAGGGGTAGGGGAACCTGTGGTCTCAAGGCAATCTGTGGCCCTCTAGGTCCTCAAGTACAGCCCTTCAACTAAATCCAAACTTCACAGAACAAATCCCCTTAATAAAAGGATTTGTTCAGCAAAACTTGGATTCACTCAAAAGGCCACATCCAGGGACCTAGAAGGTCACAGGTTCCCCACCCCTAGGGCTCTAGTCTTGCTGAATTCCATTTAATCAAGTTTGGATGGAGAAAGATCCTTCTGTCTAAATTGCCCAAGGCTAGGGGTACTCTAGGTATAGAGAGAGTCTCTCTGTCCAAGGGTGACGTGACTCTCAGTCCCTTATTGTAATATTCATTCTATCATTCACTGTTAATCAGAGTTGATGGCATCCTTTTTAACACTCCTCTTCCAAAAGGGCATAAAAACTGGGAGACCTCCATGATTATCTTTGTTCCAATAGAGAGATGGCCGAATGACCATCTTTTTATCAAAATACTGCCATTATTAATAAAATGATTAAATTTTATGACATTCAAATCTTTTTAAAGGCCACATTATGCAATCCCTCATTCTCACCTGGTGACCAATACAATTCCTTTTTTGGTTATTCATACACACACACACACACACACACACACACACACACACACACACAGAGAGGCAACAGGCTGACTGGCAGAGGAGTCAATAATCAATCACTATGTTCAAATTCTGCCTCTGATACTTAGTACCAAAGTGAGCAAGTCATTTCACTTATCATAATCCAAGTTTCCTTCTCTCTAAAATGTGGATACTAAAATCTGTGATACCTCTCACATGGTTGATATGAGACTCAAATGAGATAATATATATGTAAAGTGCTTTGCAAACCTTAAGGCACTATTAAATGTCAATCATTATTATTTCTATATCTTTTATAGTACTTCTTGAACACAATTATTTTGGGGTATATAATATACTTCAGCTTATTTACATCTACTATGAGTCTCTCCACTGACCTTTCCATAATCTGCAATTTCAATTCACCAAAAATTGGGGTATTTTATGATTCAGTGTCCAACAGCATCACCAGAAGTTTAAGAGTTATCAAATGAAATTCAACTATTTACTATCCATGCTATGTCACTGAAACTTAAGGCCTACTCAGTTTCTTTTACCTATTAAAAACTAACAAAAATGTTTTAAGTTGTACCTGATATGAATCCTGTTATTTTTATAAACAGTTGCCCTGGGCTAAAAGCCTTTTAAAAAATAGACATTTGGGACTGGGTTATTCTGTCTGACCTCACACCAAGGGACCTAGTTGATAGAAGGTCATTCTGTCTTTAGTTGTATCCTCTGTAGGTCATAATAAAGTCCTAGGAGGGAGGAATGGCCAAGGAATGATGGGACCTGCCTGGGAAGTACACTGGGGTGAATGAGTATCCCATTCATTCTTCACCCTATTTTGATGTTGTTATATTTTATTCTGAAGGATGAGGTTGCACTTATGATTGCAAATACACACAAGTTTTTGCTTTCTCTGATTTTCTGCTAATGGGAAAAAAAATGGAAGAGAATAAAACTCTACTGATTTTGAGACAAAAAAGGGGGGAAGGGAGGTCTGACGTTTCCTATCCAGCTGGAAAATACATCAAAGTAAACCAGTCTAGTTCATCAAGACTCATAACCTCAAGACTGGCCACTGCTAGGCAATGACATTTTTTTTGGGTCACAATTAATTTCATGAGTCTAGGACAGACAGAATTCCATTTTCATCTATGAGTACCTATACTCACTTATACTGATGAAATAATATATTTTGGTGTACTATCCCAAAATTAAATGCCTAAACAGAAATGTAATGTGATACATTACAGGAATCGGGCATAACAAAACTGTTAGCTGGTATAATCAAAGAATGGGTAAAGGAACTATCATGAATCACAGAATCTTAGTACCTAACTGAACCTAAGAGATAATTTAGAACCACCCCATTTTCCAGATGAGAAAAACAAGGTCCAGACCATTGAAGTATCTTTGCCAAGTTCTAATCTCCTGACTCTCGTTCAGACTTCTTTTCCACCATGCCATGCTGCCTGCAAATTTTCAAAGGAATAGAATACAATAAAATATTTTAACCCAAAAATCATATTGAAAATAATATAATATTTCTTTACTGCCCCAGAAAGGACTTCAAAATGTTACAGGGCTTAAAGCTCACCACTGTGAATTAGTAGAGATCTGGGTTCCAGACCTGACAATTGCCATTTCCTTGACATGGCATTAGGCAGTTAAATGTCACCTTTCTTGAGCCTCTTGTATGTCCTCATCTATAAAATGAGGAACTGAACAAGATTTCTAAGGTCCAATCTAGTACTAACATTGTGTGAATCTCAGGTACTACTGAGAAAGTTCTGGCTAAAAGACTACTGCATTACAAATTCACCCAATATGCCAGAATAAAAGAGAAAATTCAGTCTTCCTGAATTTTCACATTAGAAGCTGAATTCAGAAACAGCTCCTTGGGGGCAGCTAGGTGGCCCAGGGGATAGAGCACCAGCCCTGGATTCAGGAGGACCTGAGCTCAAATCCGACCTCAGACACATAACGCTTACAAGCAGTATGACCCTGGGCAAGTCACTTAACCCCATTGCCTAGCCAAAAAAAAAAAAAACCACACCTCCTTCAGAGACAACCTGAATTTCCAATATTACTGACAAAGAGATGGCCATTCTGAACTTTCAGCGGTCTCCTTTTCTAGATTTTCTGCAGGAACCTTCTTCTACTGCAATATGGAATTTCAAAAATATACTAAGGATACTGGGAGAAGGGGGAGGCAGCCCACTACTACTAACATAAAGACGTCTCAGAAATGAAATAATTTATCAATATTACCTAACAGAGAACAATGATTTCCGTCTTAACCATTTAATGTATAAGCATGATCTGTGAAACCTTGAAAGATATCTTGGGGTTTATGGGCTAGATTTTTTTTTCTTAAGGGCCATGCCTTAAACTCAAATCACTCTGGCTCTCAATGATTGGCCAATAATAGGTCCCAGGCCAAGATCCACTTGGTCTCGGTTTAGGCCCTGACTGGCTCAGAGTGAATGTAAATAGCAACTGTTTCAATTTTGGCCAGAAACCTTAAGGTTTCCCAGACTGGTATTTTTTTGACTAGGTGAAAGAGGCCATTCACTGCCACATTTCTTACCTAGCCTTAATCACTGAATGGGCATTGCCTCAGTCGAACTTTGACCTCTTTAAGACTTTAGATTAAAAAGTCCAAGGTCTTCCACTTCAATTCATCTCCAGTAGTCTGATCTATATCTTGCCATTGGGCCCAGATGGCTCAGGAGGAAAAAGTGAGGCTGATGACTTTGCACAGTCCTCCCTCACTTAAATCCAATTCACTTGCAGGGTCACAGTATTACCTCCCTCATGTCATAGTCCTCTATGAGAACTAAGGACAAACTACAACATAAGAACACTTCAAAAACTTGAATGAATTCTATACAAGTAAATCTACTAAATTAAAAACTAGAAACTCAGACTTCTTTAATTGTTCATTTTAGGGGCAGCCAGGTGGCACAGTGGATAGAGCACCGACCCTGATTCAGGAGGACTCCAGTTCAAATCTGGCCTCAGACACATAATACTAACTGCGTGACCCTGGTCAAGTCACTTAACCCCAATGCCTAATCAAAAAAAGAAAAGGAAATGTCTATGGTATGAAAAAGGGCATCAATTGTTCATTTTAACCTAATTATAACAATTATGACTGTTCATATATCCAACTTTGTTTAAATAGACTGAAACTGTCCAATTCATCACATGCCATTGAATTGCAGAACACTTATTGCATTATACACAAATCCAAAAATGTTTAGATAAATTGGAAGCTATAGCAATTCTCTGAAGTAGTTCAGAACATGGAAAGAGATTAATGACATTTATATAGCACTTTCTTTACAATAACCCAATGAGTGAGGTACAGCAAGAATTAAATCCCTACCCAAGAGATGAGAAAACAGAACTGGTTAAGTGACTTGTCCATGGTACACAATTGAAGTAGTGAAATAAAGGTCTCATTGATCCAAGACCATAACTCTGGCTCAAGGCTCTCTTCTCACTTATACCATAAGTCCTTTCACAACTGCCTCTGTAATTTCTTATATTATTTTGCCTATAATGAATTACTAAGGGATGGGGAAAAATTTTTTTGAAGCACATACTTAATTTACTATGCATGATTAAGTTATTAACTTTAAGCACATCACTATGTATACCTTCATGTATACGTCAAGCTCCACAGCTGGTCAACACAGGAATGAAACTACACTGAAAATACATTTACGTTTGAAACTGGAACTCTCCTACCACTAACCTTTTATGCTTTCTAATCTTTCTTTTCCGATTTAATTAACAAACTTTGAAACATAAGCTGGCAAAAGATTTGTTTTTTTAATCATGGCCAGTTCACTCCACTCCGGTGACAGAGGTGGTGTTACTTGTTTTCCTCCATAACTTTCCAAGTCAACAATGAAATTTAGCGACATTTTTCAAGGGGAAAGGGATTAAGAGGCAATAGGCCAATTTCCAGAGGGGGGGGGAAGAAAAAAGGAAATCGCGCACACTGAGGGCCGCAACGAAATCCCCCAGCACTTCATTTTCGAGGCGAGGGATGCATTTTGCAAACTGAAGTCCTCGTCTCTCGCCGGGGTGCTTGGGGCTCCTAATGGCTGGAAGGGTGGGGGTGGAGGAAAAGAGAAGGGGGAAGAGAGGAGGGGTCCAGTTTCTAGTGGCCACCCCCGCAAGCAAAGGAGCACCTGGAGAAAAGGGGGAGAAATGGGCTGGAGAAGCACTACAGGAAAGACCTTTTACCCCAACACACACACACAGACGCACTCCCAACCCCCACCCCTCCTTCCCAGGGAAGGTGGAGCAAGAGAAGCAAATCACCTTCGGCGAGGCTGCCCCCACCCACCCCTACGGTCCAGCTGTCCCGCCACGGGCTGACCCACCGTCGGGTACTCGCGGTGAGTGGCTCCAGCCCTGCTCCCTCCTGCCAGTGGAAGGAGCCGCCGTCCGTCCGGGCTGGACACCCCCCATGTTCGTCCCCCTGCCCCCCATTCGCAGCATCCCCCTGCGGCCAGGGGCGCGCGCCCCCCGCGGGAAGAGCAGGGGAGGGGCGCAGGTCCCCCGCTGCCGCGGCCCCCCCTGCCGCGCGTGCCGGGCCAGCGGAGGGGAGGGAGGCGCCTCCGGCGGCCCCGGGGTTCCCAGGTCGCCTGCTCCGGTGCCGAGGGAACCGACCTCTCGCCCACCGTCCCCGCTCCGAGGAAGCCCGAGGGACTGCGGCGGCAGAGCCGGGGACGGCAGGGACCGGGAGGGATTGTCGCAGCCTGGGGGCGGGGAGACGAGGGGGGAGCGAGGGTGCGGGGGTCACGGGGGCGGACGGGGAGGAGGCGACAGCGCGTTACCTTCCTCGGCGGTGTCCATCTTGTCTGGGGGGGCGGCGGTGACGCAGCCGCGGATGCTCCCGAGACTGGAGCCTTCCGGGCGGAGGCGGGGGGAGGTGATGGAGGAGGGAGGGGTAGGCCGGGGAGGGGAGAGCGAGGTGGAGGCGTGCGTGAGGGTAGAGAGGCGGGGGAAGAGGTGGAGAGAGAAAAAGTGAGAGAGGGAGAAGAAAGTGAGAAGGTAAGGGGGCGGGGTGGGGGATGTGGAGGTGGGGAGTAGGCCCAGGCGTACAGTGGAGACCGGAAGGAACTTGAGCGCCATCAACGACGGGGCTGGCGTCACGTCCGGCCTTGGCCGCTCGGTGCCCTCCGCTCTGGAGCTGGGGGGAGGGAGGAGGTATGAAATTGATGAGGTGCTGAGTTTCCTCCCTGCGGAGCAGTGGGGAAGGTGCATTGGCCAGGCGGCCGTGAAGCGTGAGCCGGGGAGCGGGACCACATGTGTAGAGGAGTTTATTTTCAGACGTGGACTGTATTTTCGTTTGGCGTGACCTGTTACACGGGAAGGCGTGCGTGGCGGGGTGGGGGTGGAGTGGAGTTGGAGGAGGAGGGTCTGAGTGGAAAATGATAAAAATGCAAAAAAGAAAAGAAGTGCATCAAGATAACATTTTAAAATTACACAGAAGAGAAAAAAAAGTTCCGAAAGGGACAAGAATGGCAATTTTATCACAAACCTGACATTTAATAATGCTTTTTTAAACTAATAAGTTCACGGTTGTATATACAATCCTCTTTGTAGTCTTTGTTGAAATGTTTGTTGATAATTGTTAAATTCGCAATACAAAAGAAAAGTTTAAAAAAAACCCAAAAACTGAATAGCTGAAGTGGCAGAACCTGAGACTAACGTAGGGAGCAGTGGAAGTAGGTCGATGAACTTGTTACCCAGAGAGGCTGATAAGCTTAGAGTGGCCACTTAGAGTGGGAGTGTGCGGAGGCGGAGGCGGAGGCGGGGAGCTGGATCCCAGTAGGCTTCCCTGACCTTCCCGAAAGCCTATTATTTAGCCAGGGAAGCCAGTTTAACGCAGAAGACTTTAAAGAGATGAAATAAAGGATTCTGAACTATGAGCTTTTCTATTTATAAAGCTGATGCCTTAACCGGTACTGCTTCAACTCTGTCCCAAGTATTTAGAGAGAGTTGTCCACCAAATTTAAAAAATAAAATAAATACTGTGTCCTTAGATATAACTTGAATCCAAACATATTCTGGTGGTTATATCTTACCATAATTACAGGAGCCCCAGGAAACCTTTGAAAATCAAAAGTCAATTTTAATGAAATTCTAGGAAAAGATGGCCTTGCTTAACCTTCTAAAACTGGGTGAAAGAGCCTTGTACATTACTTTGAATGCTTGAAGTTCCTCATACTTGGTTAACAAATAGGCTTTTAAATTTGCGGTGAGTAATGGGTTTTGGCTTTTTAGTTAGAGGATTTGGGTTGAAATACTACCTCCGAGGTACCAGATCACACCTATCAGATTGGCTAACATGACAAAATAGGAAATTGATAGATGTTGGAGAAGATGTGGGAACACTGGAACACCAATGCATTGTTGGTGGAGTTGCGAAATGATCCAGCCATTTTGGAGAGCAATTTGGAACTATGCCCAAAGAGCTATAAAAATGTGCATACCCTTTGACCCAGCAATAGCACTTCTAGGGCTATATCCCAGAGAGATCATACAAATGGGGAAAGGAACTACATGTACAAACTATTTATAGCAGCTCTTTTTGTGTTGGCAAAGAATTGGAAATTGAGAGGATGCCCATCAATTGGGGAATGGTGAACAAGTTGTGGTATATGAATGTAATGGAATAGTATTGTGCTATAAGAAATGGTGAACAGGCTGACTCCAGAAAAACCTGGAAAGATTTGTATGGTCTGATGCTGAGTGAAATGAGCAGAACCAACAGAACGTTGTATACAGTAATAGCCACATTGTGCAATGAGTAATATTGAAAGACTTAACCCTTCTCAGCAATACGGGGATCCAAAGACATCTCCAAAGGCCTCATGTTGGAAAATGCTATTCACATCCAAAGGAAGAACTATAGAGTTTGAATACAGATCAAAGCATACTATTTGCTATTTTTTTCTTCTTTTGTGTTTTGTCCTCTTTCTGGTGGTTCCTCCTATTGGTTCTAATTCTTACCTACAACATCACTAATGTGAAAATATGTTTAATAGGAAAAAAAAATACTACCTCTGAAAATTACTGCCCAAGTAACCTTGGGCAAGTCACTTAGCCTCTATGGGTCAAGGTTTCCTCCTCTGTAAAATGAGTAGGGTGGATTAATCTGCCTTGAGGTCCCACCAGCTCTAAACAAGCAGGCCAGGCCAGTACTTGAGTTAATGTTGAATCCCTGATCATTAATAATTATTTCTGTAAAAATAAAAAACACTTAGAAATGTGCTTTGTTCTCTAAAACTTACTAAAAATATTTCTAATTTAGCATGCATTTATTTCTAAATTTAGCATGAATTGCTAAGAGTACTATATTTGTTTTGCATGTATCCAAATAAAAAAAAAAGCATAAGCACAACTTTTAAAGTAATGAATTTTTTTTAGCCTCAACAGTCAATTATTAGGATAAGAAAATAAATTTTTTGTTGTTGTTAAACATTATCTTTATTTTGTTTCTGAGATTGTACAGAAATGCCTGAGCTGAGAGGGCTGAACAGTAATTTGAAAAAATAGTTGTCAATAGAACACCTAGAAAGCAATGGGCAGTACCCTGCTACAGGAAAAGGCATCCTTTCTACTCCTAGCTCTGTTGTCCAGTTGTGTCCAACTCTTTGTGACCCCACGGACCATAGCACACCCAGCCCTTCTGTCCTCCACTATCTCTCCAAGTCTGTCCAAGTTCATATTCATTGTTTCCATGACACCATCTGTCAATCTCATCTTCTGCCATTCCCTTTCCCTTTTGCCTTCAATCTTTCCCAACAACAAGGGTTTTTTCCAGTGAGTCACATTTTCTCATTATGGGGCCACAGTACTTAAGTTTCAGCTTCAGTATTTGACTTTACAGTGAATAGTGTCAAGATTGAGATTTTAACGAAAGGGCAAACTCAGACAAATCTCAAGCAAGATAATATTTATTAGCAAGGGCGTGCTACCCATCAATAAATGGGTCCATGTCTTCCCATTAATGCCAAAGACCTTGAGAAGAGGACAGTTACGCTTACGTGGTGTTTGGTGGAGTACAGAAACAAGAACAGGGCAGGGTAGATAACATCATGAATTTCAGGGCAATGTGACTGGTTACAGAGCTGAGGCACAGGGAACAACATGATTAGTTGGGAGTTTGGTAATGGGGGCTAGCAACAACACCCTCCCCCCCTTCTCTCATGAATGAGCACTTAGTGCTCATTGAATGCAGATTCAAGATAGTGGTTCAGAAAACCAGACATCCTTCAAGGATAGCTTGATGGAATAAAGGTATCAGGCCCACACTCCCTTGCTTCTCACACATTCACCAAGGTCGGTTAAATTCCTTGAGACAGGAGAGCTGGATTTTTAAACTTAACCCATTACAGGGCAGCTGAACAGAGACAAAAAAAGCATGACTTAATTACGGGGCAAAATCAATTATTTGTAAATAGGATCTTTAATTCTTTAAGTATTGACTGATTTGATCTTACTGTCCAAGGGACTGTCAAGTCTTCTCTAGCACCACAATTCAAAATCGCCTATTGAGTGTTGCTCAGCTTTCCTTAGAGTCCAGCTGTCACAGCTATATTATATATTACTACTTGGAAAGCCATAACTTTGGCTGTGTGGACTTTTGTTGGCAAGGTGGTGTCTCTGCAACCTCGGGCAAATCACTTAACCTCTTCAAACCTCAACGGCCCTCTCATGTCCAGCACTGCATGGTGATGAACATATTGTCCTAAAAATAATTGGCAGTAGTGAAGTAGTATTGAATTTGAAGACTGAAGACTTGAATTCAGATAAATGCTCTCTCACTTTCTTTCTGTGTGACCTTGCTCAAATTACTTATTCTCTGGACTTGCTTCTTCAGTCAGCAATTCGGACTAAAGAAGCTAATGATCTTGTGGTCACAAAAGCCTTAAGAAAGTTTATGCTTACTATCTTGCTTGGTACCAAAAAACAAACCCACCTCTTTATCAGAAGTTTTAAGAAAGAAGGAAACTTTGTGGATGAAGCTGCTAGACACAGGAAGCATGATGCAGAGGAAAGAGCACCATCTCTTCAGTCGGAAAACCCATCATTTGCTATGATTGCCACATTCTACAGCTTTATGAGTGTTCTAAGATGTTAAAGGGAAAGGCAAGTGCTCCATCAGCACCATCAACCTTGAACATTTAAAAATCAGTGATTAATACAATTTTTATGATGTTCTTTGTGAAAAAAAATGGACACTGACCATTTTGACCATTAATTTGAAATCTGGTGGCTCGATGATTTTCAAGCTTAAGCCCCATTTGTTGATTTTTTTATATTCTGCATAATTTAATTTTATTAAGCTTACAGATAGGATTCCTTAATAGGCATTTATTAAACATCTGCTATGTACGAGGCACTGAGCCAGCCTCTGGTAAAAGATTAAATACAGTATCATTCAGAAATAACCAGAATCGATATACATTCTGCAAACTGCATCTAAAGCTAATACGTTTTTTAAAGCCATACAAATTTAGAATGAAGTATTTTTTAAATTCTGAAAAAGAATTTTTAAAAAATTTTATTTACATAAAATTCCAGAATTCTGAGTTTTTAAAGCAGTATTACCTAGGGTACATTTTTTCCATCACAAGTTTAACTTTCAAATGAGCTCTCAGTTTCAAATCATAGCTACATGACAATTCTACCAAAATCTGTTCTAACATTGTACCATGGTTTTTTAAATTGCTTCATTGCATTGTGTTATAAGAAATAAAAACCTGGAAAAACATAAACTGATGCGAAGTGAAATGAGCAGAAGTAAGAGAACATTGTACACAATAAGAGCAATATTGAAAGATGATCAACTGTGAACTTAGCTATTCTTAGCAATACAAAGATTCAAAACAATTCTGAAGGACTTATGATTAAAAAAAAATTATATCCTTATCCAGAGAAAGAAGTGATGGAGTCTGAATGTAGATTGAAATGTATTTTTTTACTTTATTTTTCTTAGGTTTTTTTTTTGGAGGAGTCTGTGTTTTCTTTCACACCATGACTAATATGAGAATATGTTTTGCATGACTGCTCATGTAAAATAGCTTCAGTATTTACATGAATAAATTTTTGTTTATGAGTCCTGTTTCGTTAAGTTGATTTAAACTAACCCTTATTTACTAATTATGTCACATATTGTAATTATAATCAAAGTCAAGTCAAAAAGCATTTATTAAGCACCTGCTGTGTTCTAAGCACTGAGCTAAGCCCTAGGGACACAAAGAAAGACAAAAAAAACCCAGTCCCTACTCAAGGAGTTCACAGTTATCAGGGGAGACAACATGCAACAAAATAGGATAATTGCAGAGAAAAAGCAGTACTATTAAGGGGAAATTGAGAAAGGCTTCTTGTAGAAAGGACTTTATCTGAGACTTAAAGGAAAGAAATCAGCAAACAGAGATGAAGAGGGAAAGAATTCCATACATGGGAGACAGAAAAATAATCCCATTTGACCCAAGAAAACAAAACCGTTGATAAATAATTAGTTAAAAGTATTAAACATAAAGTGAATTTCTTTATTTGACCTCCTCTGATATATTCCTTAACTCTTGCCAGCTAAAACAGAGCCAAGAAACTGGAATCACAAAATCCAGGCACCAAAGACCATGCATTTCACTAATAAGAGAGTCAGTCTTTCAGGCCAGGACTCAGAGCAGAGTCCATTTGCTTTTAATTTATATGTAATATCCTCACAAGCTTTCATGTTCTAGGACTCCCTAACTTCCAGAGGTTAGAATTATTCTTCTCTGAAATGTAGGCCAGATAAATGAACTGCTACAGTATTGACTGCTCATGTGCATGCACATATTATTAAAGGTACTATGTAAAAATTAATCCAAGAATTCAGACTTCCCTGGCTGTTATGGAATTGTGGCATCTAAGGTGATCAATAGGAAAACATTAATTAAAAGCTCATTTAGGATGTTCAGCCAAGATCAGTAACTCTTGAATGACTAAGTTGATAGCCTACTATTGAATGTAACATAACTACATCAATAAGTTATTTGTCTGTTATCCTATCTGGCCACTTCCTCTACTTCTTACAAGTCAATTTAGTTTGAATCAACATTGGATGTATCAAGTTCTGATCAGTACAGATTCAAAGATTTGATACAGTCTGAGATGTTCACATTCCAGCACCTAGGAGATAAAACAGTTTCATGGCCAATCTGGGAATTTACAGAGGCGGACCTTTCTATTAGAGCAGTCTAAGCAAGGCCAGTTCATGCCCAGGTATGTGTCACAGTATCTAAGAATACCTTCAGACCTCCCCAACTTCTGATCTAGTAATGACTTGGACCCAAGTTAGATTTCTCAGATCATTTCCCAGCCCCTGAAACAAAGCAGCCTCCTAGGGCCTGTAGCTAGTAAACTGTTTATCTGTCTAAATTTAACTTCCATGTGATTTTGTGTTCCCCTCCAGCACCTAGCACAATGTTTGATGATGCTTCCAATTCCTAAAAATATGAATTTATTTGCACGTACTCAAACATTCAGATTTTGAATATGTTTGCAAAATTCACCTTCAGAGGCCATCCAGTCTTACCTTGTTTTATAGATGTAGAAACTGAGACACAGATAGATTAAATGATTTGACATAGGTCACACAGCTAACAGGGCCCAAGATAGGATTTGAATACAGATCTTCCATATGACAGGTCCAATGCTCTATTCATTGCACCACATTGCTGAGTCACTTAACTTCTCTGGGTTTCAGTATTGTAGCCTCATCTGTAGGAAGGGGTTAGAGTCAGTCCTGAGATGTGGTACTATGTTGGAAAAGAGTAAGGGACACTTAAAAAATGGTGACTAATAAAATAACTAAGGATGACTTTTACTGAATAGTAATTAATTGAAGAATTCAAAAAATTAGAATAAAATATTGCCAATTTTTTTTGTCAACTACAATAATGTATGCTAAACTTCTTGAAACCGTAGAGCACTATACAAAATGTTAGCTATTGTTATGACCTGTCCTGTCCAGCGTTGTCTCTCTGCTGTTCTAGAGCAAGGATTCCCAGTCTTTTTGAAATTTCGATGCCCCATCATTATTGGCTTGATTTTCTGACCCATTTCCTTCCCCATTTCCACAAAGTGGATATATGCAAATTTACACATATGTACATACATAATTGTGAACAATATGTGTATACATACATATGTGCGTATTTGCATTTATCTACTTTGTAGTTAAATGGTGCGATAGGAAATGGGTCCTATCGATAATAACAGGACATCAAAATTTCAAAAAGACTGAGAAAACTTGTTCCAGAAGATCATTAATATAGGTATAGTTGTGTATATATACATGCACACATATTTGTGTATGAATGTATTTTTAATGAAGTGAATTATAATTTTATTTTGAGAAATTCTAGTAAATGTTCCAATATCTATTAAAATAGAGACACTCTAGAATGTGACACAAAACTGAGGTTGAGAATCACTGCACTAAAAGAACCCCTCCAGCTGAGAAAGCTATTTTGATTTCTCTCCAGGGCTCTGCCCTCTCATCCATACTTCCCTCTTTGGTCTGAGGTTTGAGCTCAGAGTGTGGAAATAGCTATGGGCAACCTGTTTGACCTCAATTGCTCCCTGCCCTGGATCTAGTTCACAATGCTGCAGACTTAAGTCAACTGTTCCTTCTACTCTCTCCCTAGTGTTGCCTCAGACAAATTGAGACCTGTGAAAGACCTTAATTTAAAAAGTCCAGGGTCGCCTACTGTATCTTGAGCCAGTGATCTTGACTTTTGTCTTGCCACTGGATTTTGATGACTTTGGAGTTGAGAGTGAGGCTGATGACTTTGCACAGCTCTGCCCCACTTAAGTCCAATTTATGCTGAAATCAAGACATCACCCTCATGATGTCATTGGTCCTCTTTAAGAAGAAGGATGAACAACACCAGGTACCCAATGACTCAGTATGGTACTTTGAATTGTAATACCTTCCTACTTACTAGACTTCCTGGCATTTTATTATTCTTTTCTTAACTAACTTCATATTCTTTCTCTATTGGTTTTCATAGTATTTTGTGTAATGTGTAATTGGTACCTGTGAAGTCTTTCTTATGGTTAAAATCTGTTGTGAAATCCTTCATTCTACTACCTCATGAATGGCTTTGCTCAGCAATAAGTTAATCAGTTTTTATTGAGCCCTTTAAGTTAATCAGAGTACAAGAATGCGTTTCTTCCAATAGCTATGTATTGACAATAATGAGAACAGCTTCTTAGCCAGGTTGCTGGAAAAAGCATTTTTATGTCTATTCAGGAATTATGGATCCCAGGAACCGCAAACACCTCCTCCCATACGGGCTCATTGAAACCAACCAATGGTGGGGAAGGTGTTGAGACTTGTGGTTAGTTTGTTTTGCTTAATAAGTGACTGGCTTTTAGCAAACTAGGCACAGTAAGTAAATATAGTGCAGTGTGTTGGTGTATTCATAATAATTTATATGTTTATCTTCCTCTAAGCTATATAAAGGGTTTTGTTTTTGTGGAATTGGGGTGAGGGGAGGAAGATATGGAGAAAGATTCAAGTGATGTGAATGGAGTATAGGTTAGGAGATGCTGTAAATTTAATGTTTGGTATAATCTGCACCAACAGCAGCTTAATCTAATCCTGATCCCAGTGTGAGACAACATTAAAGTGCTACCCAGACAGGTACAGTTAGAATAGAATTGAGTGAAATTAAGCATTTCATGTAGTAAATAACAAAAATCAGAAGCCCCTCCTTACAAGGACTTCTTTCATTTTCCCTGTTCATTTCTAGCTTTTCCCCTGATACTGCAGTCACCTCACTATTTTACATACCATATATCCAAATACCTATCACCATGACCAGAGCCTGACCCATTATAATGCATATAAGCATTTGTTAAATGAATATCATAATACTGTAATGAACCTGTGATCTCATTAATTCATATATTCCTTTTATCATTAGACTCAATCAACAACCATTTGTTAAGCCTTCCTTATGTGACAGGCAATGTGTCAGGTCAACAAGACTTTATTAACTTCCTACTAGTATGTGCTTAATCTTGCTAAGCCCTTTAGATGCAAAGAAAGGCCCTTCAGGAAGCTTGCAAACTAATGAGGGAGACAATGTAAAAATAACTATGTGCAAATAAGATATAGATATGATAGGCTGGAAATCATTTCAGAGGAAAGGTACCAACATTAAAGAGAATCAGGAAAGGCTTAGAAAAGTTGAGATTTTGGCTGAGATTTGAAGGAAGCCAGGAAGTAGAGGTGAGGAGGGAGAGAATTGCAGGCGGAGAAAATGCATGGAGTTGGTTAATGGAGTGTCTTGGTTGAGGAACAGAAAGGAGGCCAATATCACTGGATCATAGAGTATGTGGAGGGGAGTAAGGCATAAAAAGACTGGAAAAGTAGAAATGGGCTGAGTTACAAAGGGCTCTAAAAGCGAGAGGATTGTATATTTAATCCTTGAAAGTAATGGGGAGCCACTGGACATTATTGAATGGGAAAGTGACATGGTTAGACCTGCTCATTAAGGAGAATGATTGGCTGGTTGAGTAGAGGATAGACCAGAGTGGGGAGAAACTTGAGAAAAGGAGACCAACCGAAGGCCATTGCAAAAGTGCAAACCTGAAATAATGAGGGCCTGCCCCAGGGTGATGACATTGTCAGGAGAGAAGGGAGCTTAAACCAGACATGTTCTAAAATGCAGAATCAACAGGACTTGGCAACAGATTGGATATGGGGAGAGAGTGAAGAGTAAGTATGACAGGGTTCAAGCCTGGGTGACTGGAACATGGTGATAAACTCAATAGTAGTAAGGAAGTTAGGAAGAGAGGAGGATTTGGGAGGGAAAATAATGAGTTTATTTTGGGACACAATGAGTTTAAGATAGCTGGGACACATCCAACTCAAGATGTCCAAAAATTAGATGGAGATGCAAGACTGGAGGTCAGAAAAGAATTTAAAGATAAGATCTGAGAATCATCTGCACAGATATGATAATTGAATCCATGTGATGTTAATAAAATAGTAAAAAGCAGGTTCACTACTCCTGGTACTACAGAGGGAGGAATAGTACGGAGAAGAAGCTCAGGACAGTGCGTTGGGGATGTTAATGGCTAGTGGCAGGGAGCTGGATGAAGATCAAGCAAAGGAGACTGAGGAGCAATCAGACAGGTAGGAGGAGAACCAAGAGAGAGGAGCATCATAAAAATCCTAGAGAGTAGAGAATGTCAAGAAGAACAATTGACCAGGACAAAGGCTGCAGACAAGTAAAGATGGATGAAGATGAAGAAAAGGCCATTAGGTTTGGCAATTAAGAGATCATTAGTAATGGGAAGAGAGGTAAAAAAGCGAGGAAAGCAAATGGAGAAACAAATTGTAGATAGCCTTCTAGCCACCAAAGGGGGGAAAGGTATAGAATGTAGCCAGCAGGGATGGACAGATCAAGTGAGGAGTCTCTGAGGCATGTTTGTAGATATTGGGGAAGCAGTCAGGGAGAGGCTGAAGATTAGTGAAGAAAGGGATGACCAATGGGGCAATCTGCTGGAGAAGATGGAATCATATGCATGTAGAAGTGTTTGTCTTAACAAGAAGGGCTACCTCTTTTTCTTTCTTTCTTTTTTTTTTTTTTGCTGAGCAATGGTGTTAAGTGACTTGCCCAGAGCCAACGCAGCTAGTAAGTGTCAAGTGTCTGAGGCCGGATTTGAACTCAAAAGGACTACCTCTTCATGTTAGACAAGGGCAAGTGAGGCATTTGCTTGAAGTAAAATGAAGAGAAAAAGAAGAGAGAGACCTCTCAGTGACTCAAGGTTAATCTATCAGGGAATGGCTTCCATTTTTTTTGTGAAATATGAGGCAAAGTTCCCAGCTAAGAGGGTGGGAAGTGGGGAGCCATGGGAGGTTTGAAGAGAGATGAAAAGATTTGAAAAGGCTTTAGTGGTGATAGTGAATCACTATTGAATTTGGTGGGGGTGAAGAATTAATTAGACAATATAAATTTGTAATAGATCTGTTTTTCCTGGTTTTATGATTTTTTCTTTTCTTTTGGGTTTTGTCGGTAATATACAGAAATGTTGATGATTTATTAGAAGACATAATTATAAAGTGAGGCATGCTCACATTAATTTTCAGTTTTGTAGTAACTAAGTAAACTAAGCAATCTGGTAAATACAAGATCAAGCTTGAATAGCTTTTTAAAAAACGTTTAATTTGATTTGAATTATCAACAGTCACTTCCATAAGCTTTTGAGTTTTAAATTTTTTTCCCTCTCCCTTCCACCTCCCTCCCCCAGACTGCTCGCAATTTAATATAGGCTATACATATATATTCCTATTAAACATATTTTCACATTAGTGATATTGTAAGTAAGAATTAGAACCGATAGGAGGAACCACCAGAAAGAGGAAACAAAACACAACAGAAGAAAGAAAAATAGCAAATAGTATGCTTCGATCTGCATTCAAACTCCACAGTTCTTTCTTTGGATGTGGATAGCATTTTCTAACACGATGCCTTTGGAAATGTCTTAGATCTTTGTATTGCTGAGAAGTCTATCAATATTAGTCATTGCACAACATGGCTGTTACTGTGTATGACATTCTCCTGGTTCTGCTCATTTCACTCAGCATCAGACCATGCAAGTCTTTCCAGGTTTTTCTGAAGTCAGCCTGTTCATCATTTCTTATAGCACAATAGTATGCCATTGCATTCATATACCACAACTTGTTCACCATTCCCCAATTGATGGGCATCCTCTCAATTTCCAATTCTTTGCCAACACAAAAAGAGCTGCTATAAATATTTTTGTACCAGTAGTTCCTTTTCCCATTTGTATGATCTCTCTGGGATATAGCCCTAGAAGTGCTATTGCTGGGTCAAAGGGTATGCACATTTTTATAGCCCTTTGGGCATAGTTCCAAATTGTTCTCCAAAATGGTTGGATCGTTTGAATAGCTTTTTAACCAACTTCATTGCCTTGCCCTTATAGTAAGTGCATGGAACCAGACCAGAGGACTTCAGAGGATATCAAAACATACCCAAATATTGTTTTCATGTTCTTTGGCACTGGTGTATTTATTATTGCTCGAGGTGAAATGATAGGCTGCAGTGATGAAGGGCTCCATGAGGTCACCAACTATTGTCATAACTAGTATTGTACTCTTCTATGTTAGAGATATGCTGTAAAATGGAGAGGCTCTAATTTTGTGTGTGTGTATGTGTGTGTGTTTATGTACATACACATATGTATATATGTATAAAATTTAATTGATTTTCTTTACAATCATATATATTTCATTTTATACATTTAAAAATATTCTTCTGAAAAGGACTCATAGACTTCACCACAGTGCCACAGCGGTTCATGACACTTTTTTATATATCCCCTACTCTAACCCACTTTGTAATTTGACCATTCCATAATACTTTGCCATTTTAAACTATGTATTTGCCAAGTGAATTAAAAATAGGAGACAGTTAATTATGTTGTTTTTTAAGAGATCATATAATCTTTTTTTCTTTAATCTTTCCAGGGCTAACTATGAAAGGTAATGAGTCTCCTAATACAGCAGGTCTTTAAATAGAGACAAGATGACCACTTGACAAGGAGTCATAGAATGGATTCTTCCAGATATAGCTTTGGACTAAATGGACTCCAAAGTCTTTTCCAACTTTGAAATTCTGTGATTTCATTTTTTTGGTGAAGTTTTGCACTGGCCAGCATCAACAGAAGCGTCTTTGTCTCTACCTCTGTCTCTGCCTCTGTCTCTGTCTCTCTCTCTCTGTCTCTCTCCAGTCCAAAGACTGTTTTTGGCATTTGGTTTTCTTTGTTACTGACAGGGTTAAGCAGTAATATGGACCAGGCAAATGCAGAGTACCCCTACCATAGTTTCATTCATTCACTCATTTATTCATTCATTCATTTATTTTTGCTGTATGTAATTATCACAAGGTATTAAAGGAGAGTTACAAGAAATTTCTAATACTAAGTCAGATAGTCATTTTGGACCAAGGACTCCAAATCAAGACATACCTAGGCATTCAAAAGAACTTAATCTTTTTTAAAAATTCAATTTATTTTATTTTGTCTACCAAGAGAAGATGTATGTTTCATTATCTCTTCTCAGAAACCAAAAATGACCATTGCAATTAATGAGTGGCTGCCTTTTGGTAATGTTTTCATTATGTTATTGTAGTTATCATGTGTATTCTCTTAGTTCTACTTTCTTCACTCTATTATTCTATACAATTTTTCCATTTAAATAATTAGAGCTATGAATTATTCATGGTTGACTTGTGCCAATATAATAAAAATGACTTTATTACTTAATTCAGTTTACTGATTTAGTGGTACATCAATCAAACTACCAAGGGATTACTTTATAGAACTATACAAAATTTTTTTAAAAATTCACCTGGAGAAACAAAAGATGAAAAATCTCAAGGGAAATGCAAGAGGCAATCCCAAAGTCAGCATTCTCTTAATTCAGGTTTGATTTTGGGAGGAACTGAGTAGTTAACAGAAAGGAAGTTTCTTTTGCCTTAATATGATAAAGATATGCAACAAGGATATTGTGGCACTTACTTTCAGTTTTGATATACTTGGCCTCCCATGCCTCTTTATGGAAATAAGTCTGGTTGGCAGGCTGTTGGGACAGAGTATGGTGACTTGGATGGTCTCAGGAGCCCACCAATTCTGAAAGGCCCAGACTTTGTGTGGCTGAGACTTTTTAATGTCCTTAGGTGACCATCAAGGCAGCTAGGACCAATTAGGTCTCAGGGACATCTTTGTCTCCTTTTAGGAAAAGTTAATTCTTATTGTTGGAGGAAAAGAGAAAGGAGAGTCTAAACAGGAGTGAGCTGGTAAATATTTAACAACCCACTCTCCTGGAGAAAATGTATACACAGCACAATTTTAAGTTTAATCTGAATTATTAGCATTATCACTTTCTTAACTCTAAACAATCAACAAAAATGATCAATTAAGCCATGATTTGTACTTTTGGCTAATTTCTAAAGTGTAAATGCTCACACTGAAAAGTTAACAATTAGCTTTGGAAAGCCATGATCAAAAAAAGAGCCTAGACATCATCTTTCAAGAAATTATCAAGGAAAACTGCCCTGATAGTTTAGAACCAGAGGGCAAAATAGAAATTGAAAGAATCCACTGTTCTTCTTCTGAAAGAGATCCCCAAAGGAAAACTTCTAGGAATATTGTAGCCAAATTCCAGAGTTCTCAGGTCAAGGAGAAAATATTACAAGCACCCAGAAAGAAACAGTTCAAGTATTGTGGAAAGACAATCAGGATAACACAAGATTTAGCAGCTTCTACATTAAGGGACCCAAGGGCATGGAATATAATATTCAGGAGGACGAAGGAGATAGGATTACAACCAAGAACCACCTACCCAGCAAAACTGAGTATAATCCTTCAGGGGAAAAAATGGTGATTCAGTGAAATGGAAGACTTTCAAGCATTCTTGATGAAAAGACCAGAGCTGAATAGAAAATTTGACTTTCAAATACAAGACTCAAGTACAACAAGAAGAGGTAAACAGGAAAGAGAAATCATAAGAGACTTATTAAGGTTGAACTGTTTACATTCCTGCATGGAAAGATAGTATTTATAACTCATGAGACCTTTGTCAGTATTAGAGTAGTTGGAGGGGGAAAATTATATGTATGTAGATAGATAGATAGATAGATAGATAGATAGATAGATAGATAGAGGTCACAGGGTGAGTTGAAGATGAAGGGGTTATATCTGGAGAATAAAATTAAGGGGTTGAGAGAGGATTATACTGGGAGAAGGAGAAAGGGAGAGGTAGAATGAGGTAAATTATCTCACAAAAAACAGAAAAGAAAAGGAAATTTGTATTCAGAGTTCATCATTCTCTCTCTGGAGGTATATAACATTTTTTCATCATGAGTCATTTGGAATTGTCTTGGATCATTGTATTGATCTGAGTAGCCAAGTCTTTGAAAAGTCATTACAACATTGTTGTTACTGTGCACAATGATTTTCCAGTGCTTCTCACATCACTTTGCATCAGTTCACATAGTTCTTGCCGTGTTTTTCTGAAACTATCCCTTTTGTCATTTCTTTTTTTTTCCTTCATCATTTCTTATGGCACAATAGTATCCATCACAATCAAATGCTACAACTTGTTCAGCCATTCCCCAATTAAGTATTCACTCAGTTTCCAAATCTTTGCCACCACAAAAAGAGCTGCTATATAAATCTTTTTGTACATATAGGTCCTTTTCCTTTTTCTTTGATCTCTTTGGGATATAGACCTAGTAGTAGTATTTCTGGGTTAAAGGGTATGCACACCCTTTGGTCATAGTTCCAAATTGATCTACAGAAAGGTTAGATCAGTTTGCTACTTCACCAGCAGTTCATTAATGTACCTATTTTTCCCTCACTCCATCATTTGTCATTTCTGATAGGCATAAGGTAGTACCTCAGAGTTGTTTTAATGTACATTTCTTTAATCAATAATGATTTATTTAGACCATTTTTCCCCATGTGGTCAGAGATAGCTTTGATTTCTTCTTCTTCTGAAAATTGCCAGTTTCTATCCCTTGATGATTTATCAATTGGGAAATGGCTTTTATTTTTATAAATTTGACTCAGTTTTATTCTCAGTATATATTTGAGAATTAGGTCTTTATTGGAGGAACTTGCTATAAATTTTTTTGTTTATTATTTTATTGTCTATAGTATCTTTTAGCATAATGTAGTTTCTCTGATTATTTCTTTTAATTGGGTCCATTTTTGCTTTTGTCTGAGATCATGATTACTACCCCTGCCATTTTTACTTCAGCTGAAACATATTAGATTCTGCTCCACCCCTTTATTTTGATTCTGTATGTCTTTTTGCTTCAAGTGTGTCTCTTATAAATGACGTTATGTTGGATTTTGGTTTCTGTTCCATTCTGCAATCTGCTTCCACTTTATGGGTAAGCTCATCCCATTCACATTCACATTTTTGATTGTTAACTATGTATTGCACTCCATCTTATTTTCTTCTGTTTCTCTCTCTCTGTTTCTCTCTCTCTCTTTCCCTCCCTCCTCAAAATTCTATTAATCTGCCCTCCTTTTTATTATCCTCCTCCCCTACTCCCACCTTTCTCTTATCCCTTTTCCCTCCTCTTTCCCTGTTGGGTAAATTACATTTTTATACACAACTGAGTGTGTGTGTGTGTGGGTATGTATATGTATATATATATGTATATGTATATGTATATGTATATGTATATGTATATGTATATGTATATGTATTCTTCCTTCTTTGAACCAATTGCTATGAGAGTGCAGTTCAAGAATTGCCTGCCAACATCCCCGTACCACCACTATTTTCCTCTCCATTGTAAAAACTCTTCCTTGTGCACATCTTATGTGTGAGAAAAATTTCCCCATTCTACTTCTTCCTTCCTCCTCCCAGTGCATCCCTCTTTCTCACCCTGTTATTGTTTTGAAGATCATTCTGATATAAACAACTCATGCCCATGACCTCTGTCTACATAAACTCCTTTTAACTGCCCTAATAATAGTAAAGTTCTTAGGGGCTACATGTATCATCTTTCCATACAGGAGTACAAACAGTTTAACCTTACTGAGTCCTTATGATTACTCTTTCATGTTTGCCTCTTTATGTTTCTCTTTAAGTCTTCTGTTTGAATGTCACATTTTTTTATTCAGCTTTGATCTTTTCATCAGGAATGCTTGAAAGTCCTCTATTTCATTAAATTATCCATTTTTTCCTCTCAAGAATTACACTCAGTTTGGCTGGATAGGTGATTCGTGGTTGCAATCTAGTTCCTTTGCCCTCTAGCATATCATATTCCAAGCCCCCTGCTCCTTTAACATGGAAGCTGCTAAATCTTGTATGATCCTGACTGTGTCGCCACAATATTTGAATTGTTTCTTTCTGGCTGCTTGCTATATTTTCTTCTTGACCTGAGAGCTCTAGAATTTGGCTATAATATTCCTGGGAATTTTCACTTGGGGATCTTGGGGATCTCTTTCAGGAGGTAGTATTTGGCTTCTTTCCACTTTTCTATCCTCTAGTTCTAGGAGATCAGGGCAGTTTTCCTTGATAATTTCTTGAAATGTGATGTCCAGGCTCTTTTTCTGTCATGGCTTTTAGCTAGCTTAATAATTCTTAAATTATCCCTACCCCATCCATTTTCCAGATTAGTTGATTTCCCGATATGATATTTCACATTTCCTTCAATTTTTTCATCCTTTTGATTTTGTTTTATTGTTTCTTGATGTCTCACAGAGTCAGTAGCTTCCACGTGCTCAATTCTAATTTTTAAGGAATTATTTTCTCTAGTGAATTTTTTTAACCTTTTCCATTTAGCTAATTTTGTTTTTTAAGGTGTTATTTTCTTCAGTATCTTTTGTGCCTCTTTTATCAAGCTGTTAATTCTCTTTTCATAATTTTCTTGTACCACTGTCATTTCTTTTCCCAATTTTTTGTCTATCACTCTTATCTCTTTCTTTAACTCTTCCAGGAATTACTGTTGGATTTGAGGCTTTTTTAAAATTGTGTGCTGTTGTTGCTGTCTTCTGAATTTATGTCTTGTTCCTCCCTGCCACTGTAGTTGCTTTTCATGATCAAATTCTTCTTTTGTTGTTTGTTTTCCCAGCCTATTTCTTGACTTTTAACTTTATGTTAAAATTGGGCTCTGCTCTCCTAGGGATGGGGAGGCACTGTCCCAAGCTTCAAGTTTTTTCACGCTACTGTTTTCAGAGCTAGTTCTGAAAGTCTGTAAGTTTTTGATGTTTCCAAGATGGTATGATCCTGGGAGAGATATGGTTACTGCTTTCTTGGTCTGTACTCTGGTCTTTACTCTGGAAGAGCCCCAGTTTCCTGCAGCTGCAAGCACTAGTGCTCCTCTTTGCTTTGGAACTGTGACGAGGGCCGCTCTTGCCTTGTGACTGACCACCAGGGAGGGCTCTTGTCCATCCTGGAACTTCAACCCAGAACTGCTTATGGACAATAGACTTGTCAATCAGTGCCAGCAAAGGCATTGTAATCTCTCATAGTCTCTGAGCTGAGAGATCCTGAAACAGCTGCTGCTGGTGGTGTGGCTACTATTGCTGCTACCACATCTGTGGGCTTTGGACAGACTTCTCCTGCCAACCTCTTAAGTTTTCTTAGGTCAAAAAAAAGTCTCACCCTGACCTCTGCTGCTCCAAAAACTGATTTGAGGCATTATTTTAAAGTTGTTTGGAGGGGAGTGTTGGCTGCCCCAAATCTACCATCTTGGCTCCACCTTAGACCCATATCTTATACCATAACCCATAATAAAGTCAAAATGAATATATGACCTCAGCATTAAAGGTCACACTATTTAAAAAATCATAAGAGATCCAGATCAAGTACCTTTTATAGATATTACTACAGAGAGAATGCTTAACCAGATAAGGGATAAAGTCAATTACAAAATAAAATTAGATGATTTGAAATTTAAAAACTTTTGTCAGAACAAAATCAATGTAACTAGGATAAGAAGGAAATTGTTGATTGGGAGAAAAATCTCTGCATCAAATATTTTTGATAAGAGTTTGATATCTAAGATACATAGGCTACTAGAACAAATATATAGGATTAAGAGCCATTCTCTAATGAAGAAATGACCAAAGGCGATAGTTCTCAAAAGAATTGATAGTAGATCTTCATCTTGGCCACTGAGAATATGCTGAAAGGAGTGGGGAGGTGCTTAACATTACCATCTTTGACATAAGAGGCAGTTTCCTTATTCCCTTGTAAATTTTCCTCAGTAGGTTTATGTCCTATCCTCTCCTTCTTCTCCTTCCTCAGTTAGGAGAGAGATATGACATTTACCTCATTTGTTTATTCAAATAGTGAATTTTTTTATTATTATGTCCCCTTCCTTGATATTTATGTTGCTTCATGTTTATATTGTTTAATTAAATGCTGTGCTTTGGATTTATGGGCCAGGTTTGACAACAGAAAGAGAATATATTGGAAGGGGTGGGATTCTGGCAATGTGTTACATGATTGGTTATCTCAAAATATGCACACTAAGCATGGAAAAGCAAGGAATGCTTCATATGCCTCTCCAGCAATGGTTTCAGTTAACATTTTTAGTCCTAAACAAGTTTTAAGAGATCTCTTTTACCTTTTGTTTACTGGAGAATATACACATATCCAGCAATGTAAGAATCCACTTTCAATAAGTCCTCCCCTTCTGTCTGTGTACTTGCCTGCTCCAAATGGGTTTCATAAATAGTATCTAGATTCAGGCTCTCTAGCAAGTAACTAAAACAATAACTTAAGTTAAAAGTTATTGTAATAACTTTTAAAAATATTTTCTTTTTAATTTGTAGTTCATATAAATCAGGAAGTTATTTGTCACTGAAAAGATTTGGCAGCAGAAAGAATAAACAGATTTTATATGTTGATTTTTGTTTGGGGTGTGCTTCTGTTCTAGAGAACTCATTGGCTTTTAATGAACTTTGCCTCTCAGCTCTGAAGTATTTGTGATGGACTTTGTACCTTGTGGCTAACCAAAGGCTACTTCATTATATAACCAAGTGAAAACAGTTTATATGAAAGCAACTTATTGAGAGTTGACAAATTACAATAGATCATAGCTGGCTTTTGTAGGTGGGAACAGTTCCTAGAAGTAATCTACTGTACATATCACTTCAAAAAAGGACTCACTTGATGTACAATATAAAAAATAGAAAATTTTTACTTTTGGGGGTTAGGTTATTTTAAATGTCTTCTCTAAGTGTGTATCTGTGCATGTGTGTGTATTTTTTTAACTAAATATTATGTTCTAAAGTGAGGCAGGAATGAAGGGCATGTATGGAGATGCTAAAGTTGTCCACATTTGCCCCTAGTTGTTCTTAGGATAATCAGCTTCGAACTGGAAGGACACCAAGGGGCATCTAGTCCAACCTTTCATTTTACAGATAAAGAAACTGAGACCCAGAGACTCAAGTGACTTATCCAAGGTCACAAAGATAGTAAATGGTACAGCCAGGAAATGAACTCAGGTCATTTACGTCTAAGTCACAGGTGAGCAGAGAGTGTGGATCAAGATCTGCTAGGATACTCTAGAGCAGGTTTGCACAACATATGGTCCGTGGGCTTCTTGGAGCCAGCCAAAGGATTTCTCGCGGCCTGTGAAAAATTTAGGGTTGCCTACGTTCTAGTGACCCATGGCAACCAACCATCATCAGTCTGTCTCTAGTCTAACCTGTCTGTGGCCTGTAGAAGTTTAACCTATTTTAATTTTGGCCCCTACCTACTACGAATTTGTGCAGGTCTATACTAGAGTAAGCATTACCATCTGCCATTCTTTTTCTCCCTAGGAGAAGGGAAGTTGCATCACCAGGCAAATTGATGCACTTCACACATTGTCCAGACCCACATTACAATAGGCAAAAGTCAGTTTGACCAAATCAATAAAAAATAATGGTTGTGTTTGCTCAAGTAATCTTTATAAAAAATGGGAAGGCATCAAAGATGCAAAATTGTCCTCTGAAGTAAGCTGGAAACTTCTTAAGCTCAGAGAACATAATTTATTCTGCTTTTGTATCCACTTTGCTATAGAACATGTTGAGCAAATAATAGGAGCTCACTTAATGATGCGAAAGTATAGGTTTAATTTATATTGAACTTTATGGTTATACAAATGACCTACATTGATTCTTACAACAACCCTGTGAAGTAATAAAGCTATCCCTATTTTACAGATAAGAAAACTGAGACTCAAGGTTGATAAGTGACTTGCTTGTCATCACAGGGCAACAAGAAGCCAGGGCTTCAGTATTGGTCTTCTGATTCCCAGTTCAATACTTTTCTCACCATACCATCCTGCCTCTTATTGACAGTTAACTGATTGGAATGAATTTTTCTCTTTTAGAGGGATTATTTGGACATTGTGAAATGATAGTGTCAGATGCAATAACAAGGAATAATTAAGAACATGATAACCATGCATGTAAATAACCACTTATTTTAAGTTCTTAAGATAGAGATCGTTTTCATGGTTTGATTATAATCTATTCCTCATTGCTGCTGTCCAAGAACCACCTAGTTTTTCTTTTCATTAATAATACAATTAGTTAGTTGTTCATCAGCATTTACTTAACAATTGCTGCATGCATGGCTTCCCCATGGGTCTCAGGAGACATTAAGTGGCAGCGTCATCCTTTAGGTTGTGACACTTTTCATCACCCTAACCTAATTTTTTTTTAATGCAGAAATGTTTAAATTCATTCATGGTATGTAGTTGGGCACAGCTGAACTTTCTAAATAGGGAAAACTTATTAGACACTGGAATACAAACTTAGGGAAAAATCTATCTTCAGCAAGTTCGGTTAACAACCAGAAAACTAAATGAAAACTCTCTCAATCATTTATCATTTATTCATCTTTTTTGTTGCACAATTCATACATTTTCATGAACCTCTAAATTCCTTTACTGCTAATTTATGAATATAAGCAAAAACAAGTTTTAAATGGAAATGTTAATACTAAAAATAATTATTAAAATGAAGATATTGAGGATCCTAGCATATTATCTTCTGAATATGATTTTCCAGAAGTGATAGTTATAGTTTATTTAAGAGAACTGATACCAAACAGAATTGCAACACACTTGAGCATGTAATAACTCAGATTTATTATGAAAGCTTCATAGAATAAAAGGATCCAGGAGTCAGATTCTAGTCTAACTGTACTTCCATAGGAATCCCCTCTATTTTAACCCCTAAGTGGTCATTTGTACAATATCTCCTGAAGATCTCCAGTAAGGGGTGAGGAGCACATTACTCCTGATGTACACCATTCTATGTTTGGATAGTAGAATTTTAAAAAGAAGGGGGGAAAAAAGCTTTTTTTTTCCCTTCAAAGAGCCTAAATCTGCATCTGCAACTTCCATTGCTCTGAATTCTTTCTTCTGGGACCAACCAGACAAATCTAATTCAGCAAGTTTGTAAAGCAGCCCTTTGAAGAGAATAACTTCAGCCTTCAGCAGTTTTAATTTGTAATTATCTTGCCCTCTAGTGGCTTAATATGGAGACAGCTGAAAGAGACTATATCAAATTGCTATCTTTCTCATCTCTATCCCTAAGATTCTGTTGCTCATTTAGTTGTATGTGATTTGTAGATATCTAAGTTTCTAAAATTAGTACACAAAACTTCTCACTAACATGAAAGAAGGCATTAAATCATTAATTTATTCAATAAGCATCTATTGGGTAGGCATCCCTACCTAATCATTATTTCTCTGGTCAGCAGTGACTAGACTCCTTGAGAAGGCCTACAATAAGCACCTCCATTTGCTTTCTTCTCACTCTCTTGTTGAGTCTACATAGTCTTGCTTCTGATCTCGTAACTCAACCAAAAGTGCTCTTTCCAAGGTTACTAGTGGTCTCTCCTTTGCCAAATCCAATGACCATTCCTCCATCTTCATTCTTGACCTCTGTAGACTTTGATATCATTCATCACTCTCTTTTTGATAATCTCTTTCTAGATTTTCATGACCCTACTTTGTCTTTGTTTTCCTCTTACATATTAGACCACTCCTTCTCAGTTTCCTTTGAGGGATCTTTATCTACTCACAGCTACTAATTGTGGGTGGACCGCAGGGTTCTGTCCTGAGCCCTCTTCTCTTCTCTCTCTATGCTTTTTCACTTGATAGTTTCATCAACTCCCATCGACTTAATTATCATCTTTACGTTGGTGATTCTCAAATCTACTTAACTATCCCTAACCTCTTTGTTGATCTCCAGTCTTTCATCTACCTCTTAGACATCTCAAAATGGGTATTCCATAGACATCTTAAACTCAATATGCTCCAAATGAATTTTTTATCTTTCCCCCAAAACCCTCTTTCCTTCCAGACTTTCCTAATACTGTCAGAGCACCATCATCTCAATTATCCAGGCTCACAACCTATATGTTATCCTTGACAATTCACTCCCATTTCCCATATTTGATCTGTTGCCAAGTTGTATTGATTCTCCTTTTATAACATCTATAGTTTAAGCCCCCTTCTCTTTTTAAAAAACTTATTTTAAATTTTTTTTAATTTTAAACTTATATACAAAATAAGAAAAGAAACAAACTTAAATACTAAAACTTAAATACAAATTAAGAAAAGAAAAAAATTGCCATGTATGCAGCAGAACATAAGAGGAGATTCAAAATATAAAGCAATACATTTCCATTTCAAGAAAACCTTTATAATAACTACTACACATTGTGTTCAGCCTTGTCTATCTTTTCTTTTCTTCCTTGCAGGTTTTATTTTGTTCTTTGCTGTGCATTTTTAACTTTGTTCTTGTTTTCTCCCTTCCTCCCCACCAAGAAGGCTACAATTAAGCACAGGTATATATATATATATATATACATATATATATATATGTATATATATATATATATATGTATATATATATGTACATGCAGAAATACATACACACTTACACAGACATACATATATAGATATCAATAATACACACATATATATACATCCAAATGCTTCTAGGTAAGACCATATTATACTTGCTTGTGCTCTGTTTCTCTGAAGGTGGATAACATCTTCCTTCTTAAGTCCAAGTCTTTACATATTTTTCAAAATCTACCAACTCATCATTTCCTACACCATAACACTATTCCAACCTTGTACCATCTAGTTATTTTAAATAGTCTAAAACAATATTGATTAATATGGCTGACATAGTGTAGTTTCCCTGTTTTTCCCTTTTGATTAAATATATTTTAGCTTTAACTTTGTCTGAGATCAAAATTACTAGCCCTGCTTATTTTTCCCTGATAAATTCTACTCTTGATCTTTGTGTGTATCTCTTATTTCCTATCTCTCCTGAATTCTGTACTTACTTCTACCTGTTACCTTGCCCTTCTATTGCTTAATCTGCCTCAGCTCCAAGAATCCCTCCCTGAACTCTCCCCTGACCTTTTCCTCTGATTTTAGAAGACTTTCATAACCTTCCAAATATATCTGATATTCCTACTTTGTGCCATTCCCATTAATCTAGATACCCTTCTATAACCTATCCTTATCCTATTCCCTCATCCTCTTGTTTCTTTATGAATTTAGAAGACTTTTATTCCCTTCTAAATGTATATGTTGTTCTCTCTTTAACCCAGATCTTTAACCCAGTAAGGTTCCCTCCAGAAATCTCTACCCCTTCCCTATCTCCTTAGCCTTTTATTTCTTTATGAATTTAGAAGACTTTTCTGCCCTTCTAGATATATATATATATATATATATATATAATATATATATATATATATATATATATATATATATGTACGTTTGGGACAGTAACCACCTAAATCAAGAGTTTGGAGTCTGAATCAGAGATCAGAAAAGGTCTTTATTCTTTCTCACGAGAAAGGGTACCGTCCCTAGTCTCCATTGCCAGCTAGGAGGGTTCCAGTTGGGAGCCACACTGTTGGCTTTTTATCCCCTAACTCGATGCCCCCTCCCACTCTCTTACCCCTTTATCCTTTGACTGGGAACTCAGGGCGTACATTCTAAATGTGGCAGCTAATACCCAATAGAAGTAAACATGCCCATGTTTGGACTAGGTGCATATGTGTACTAGGAGGTAGGAGCGACCAGGCATCGAGCTCCCCCACCCATGCTGACGTGGTGCTCGAGAAACAGAAACTTATCAGGGAAAATGGAAACTTAACTCAAGGCGTTTTGGAGGAACGAAACTTAGGCCTGTGGGAACTGCACTGCAGGCCATCTCTCACACTGAGGCAGAGTGCAGGAGAGAGACAGGAGCGTAGCAGGGAGGTAAGAGTATAGCAGGGAGATGCTAATGAGGGAGCTTCACTGTGAGCCATCCCTCACCTGTATCATTCCCTCTTTAAGCCATTCCCAATGACAGCAGGGTTCCAGAACTACCAGCCTCCTCCCCCATTTAATTCCTCTGTTATCAGTTCTTCCTCTTACACCTCATTTGTATAAGATAATTAACTCTTTTTACCTTTTCCTAGGCAGTATTACTTTTTGGAATCACATCATATTCAGCTCTGCTCCAATCTTTCTTTCCAACTACCCAATTACTAGTTATTTGGTATTATTGATTACTAAGTTACAGTTTACATTTTGCCCTTCTCTTTTGATACTACCATTCCCTTGTTACAGGTCCCCATCACCTCACACTTAGACTATTCTAATAGCCTGCTGGTTGGTCTCCTTGCCACAGTCCATTCAGTCTCTCTAATCCAGTCTACTCTGGACTCAGTAACCTTCCTAAAGCATAGTCTGACCATATCACTTCCCTACTCAGCAAACTCCAGTGGCTCCCTATCACCTCCTGAATCAAATAAAATTATCTGTTTGGTATCCAGAACTCTTTCTAACCTGCCCCTCTTACATTTCGAGTCTTCTTACTCCTTAAACTTCCTCCTCCCCTCTGGCCAAACCACATACTTATCTAGCCAGTGATAATGGCCACCTTGCTGTTCCTCAAAAAAAAGATGCTCCATCTCCTGACTCTGGACATTTGCACTGGCTTTCCCCCAAGCCTGGAACTCTCACCTATTTCAATTCAACCTTTTTGCTTCTCTCATTTTCTTCAAGTCCCAGCTAAAATCACACCTAATGCAGAAAGCCTTTCCTGATCTCTCTTCATTGTAGCATCTTCTGTTGATTATTTCCAATTTGTCATATATATTATTTGTACATAGTTTTTTGCATGTTGACACTGTCACTGGATTGTGAGCTCCTCTAGAGCAGGGACTGTCTTTTACCTTTTTTTGTATCCCCAGTGCTTATCACCGTCCCTAGCACATAGTAGGAACTTAATAAGTGTTTGTTGATTGACTAATAACTATATAAAATATTTTAAAAGAAATTTAAATAGCACCATATTTAAAGGGAGGGAAGCTGATAAATTAGGAACCAGGCTGGCAGATTTGTAGGTTTTCCCCATGGGGGGCAGTGAATGATGAGGCTGGCCATACTTAAATGTCAAAGTCTAAGAGGCAGCCCTGGTGTGTAGCTGAGCCTCCATCAGTGTGCTTTTCATTAACACAAAATTCATCTCAATAATATCTGTGACTCAAACATGAAACATTTACTAATTGAGAAGACAAAAATAAGAGCAATAAAAATATTTACTCAGTAGAAGTCAAAGAAGAAATAATAAAACTATGTCTACCCACAAACCTTGGTCATACTGTTCTACCAATGTCCACAGTATCAACGGGAGAAAGTAGATGCATACTTAGAGAAACCCAGTAGGGAAGCACATAAGTAGAGAAACCCATGTGCCTTGGGGCAGCTCACAACCCTGAAAGCCAAGCCTTGATGCCCTCAGTCCAGGGGTGGGGAACCTGCAGCCTCAAGGCCACATGTGGTCCTCTAGGTCCTTTGATTGAATCCAAACTTTTAAGTTTGAGGACCTAGAAGACCACATGTGGCCTTATAGGTTCCCCACCCCTGCAAGTCTTTTTAAAGCACAATCTATATTGTAAACTACCTATAGATATGATTCTCACTTACCTGTTCACTTTCTGATCTTTATAGCTCTCCTGCTGGGCAAACCTTTTTCTCTGCTAGCAGGTGTTGCTATCTGACAAGAAACTTAGGGTGCAAGGTGGGGGAAAAATGTAAGTCACTTGATCTTCTTCTCCTTTTTACTATAGTAATGTGGGATGGCAGATTCTTTCCATACCACAACTTTCTCTACACATCTAACCTACCACTTGCTTGGAAACCAGAGATTCCCTGAGGTTCCTCAGTTCTAAGCCAGTCAGTTAACATTTATTAACACTTATGATGTGCCAGGCACTGTGCTAAGCACAGTGATATGAAGAAAGATAAGGAAATGGAGATATCCATTGTCCACTGCTTTCTCAAGGAGTTTAGCGACAAAAAGGAGGAGAGATATGGGACAATAGTTAGCAGTGATAGATGGTTCAAATGAGGTTCTTTGAGAATGGGGTGACATGGGCATGTTTGTAGGCAGTAGGGATGGGAGCGGGGAACAGCATTTATTAAGTACCTGCTATCTGCCAGGCACTTTACAAATATCTCATTTCATTTTCAAAACAACTCTGAGAGGTAAATGCTATCATTATTCCCATTTTACAATTGAGGAAATTGAGGCTGATGGAGGTGAAGTGTCTCACCCAGGGTCACAGCTAATAAGTGTCTGAGATTGTATCTGAACTCAAGTCTTCCTTAGACAGAAGGGCAGCTAAGTGGTACAGTGGATAGAGTGCCAAGCCGGAAGTCAGGAAGACTCATCTTCCTGAGTTCAAATCTGGCCTCAGACACTTACTAGCTGTGTGACTGGGCAAGTCACTTAACCCTGTTCGCCTTAGTTTCCTCATCTGTAAGATGAACTGGAGGAGGAAATGGCAAACCACTCTAGTATCTTTGCCAAGAAAGCTCCAATAGGATCACAAAGAGTCAGACATAACTGAAGAAAAAAATGACTAAACAGCAAAAAAAGGAGAAATTGAAGATAAGTGAGAGAGTAGGGATGATAGAGGGTGCAGTCCTGTGGAGAATATAGGATGAAATGGGATCACTTACGCATTTGCCTTGGCAAGGAGAAGAATCACTTCATTATGTGAGAGAGGGATGAAGGAGGAGATAGTGGCAGAGGGCATCTCTGAGTGATGTAAGATGAGAAGGAGGGAAAAAGAGGGAGCTCTTGACAAATAGTCTCATTTTTTTTTTAGTAAAATATGAGGAAAAGTTTCCAGCATAGGGTCGGGGCAGGTGGAGGGGAGGGCTCAGGGAATGGATTAGGAGAAGGTTTAAGGAGGTATGCAAAAGTTTGGAAATGCTGCTGTGCTGAGCAGCATCCTGAGTTAAACTGTGTAATAAGATTACCTTGCAGCACTGAGGGCCCAGCTGAGGTTATGTAAAATAAATTATTTGTAGTGAACATAGTTGGCACTATTTCATTTTTTCCCCAGCTTCATTCAGAAGCACATTTGTAGGAATGAAGTGGGATTGATCCAATTTGATGCCTTGCAGGACAGGATTAGCAATACGATAAGGGATGAGGGACACAAGAGAAGAATGCAGTCTAGAGTTAAACTGGTTTACTAAGTGGTCGAGATGGGAAACGGAGGAGAATGTCATTAGTGTAGAGGTGATGTCCTGAGAAAGAACTGAGTGGTTAAGGGATTAGAAATTAGGATACTGAAAAAAGAGTAAAATTTGATATTAATATGTAGAGGGAGAGGTGAAAATCCAATAGATTGAGATTAAATAAATGAAATTTAGACTTTATGGACATGGAAGTAGTTCATTTATGGGTAATGGCAAGATGAAGGACATGACCATCTTTGTCTATGACTGAGCTAGGGTGGAAAAGTAGATCATATGACATGAGTAAATTGAGGAACTAGTTGGTTAGGATTTTAGAGGCAGTATCAGTATGTATATTGAAGTCTCCTGTTATGAGGGCAGGAGTTGAAAAGGAAAGACAGTGAGTCAGGTACAAACTGACTCAGTCCAGTGGGTGCAATGACCTAGATTCATGTAGAATGTCTGTTTTATTTAATATCTCATAAAATTATAAATAAACATCCCATGAGCTTCTCTGTCATTTTCATCTTGAAGCCCCCAAGCCAAGATTAAATCTTCACTATTTTCAAACCCCTGTCATGTCTTAGATTTATCTAAGTTAATCACTGATATCCTCTTTTCCCCTTTCCCCCTGCATGCAATTAATACAGAGACATGCATCTCAAAGCAATAGTGGTTGATCACAGTTTTATGTCAAGATCAGTATATATGTAAAGATACAAATTAAATCAAAGGTTATGAACAGAGTTTAAAAAAATAGAGAAACCTTGGATTAAATATTTGTCATCTGCAGATGAAGGTAGGGCTAGAGATCAGGGGAACTGAAGCACTTCTCAATCACTAAGAGAGAAATGGTTCAGTAACAATCCATAGAATTCTTTTTAGATATTATTGATGCTTCCTATCTTTTATTTCCTCACATCCAAGGCTCCCATTGGACTCTCACTTGAAAACAAAAATCACACCCATCTAAAAATGATACATGCTATAAAAACCACCTACTTTATTAAAGTCTGTATTGGGCGACATCTGAACATAAGGAACCCAATTCACGAGCTTTGGGGAAGTATTGTGCAAAAAAAACCATTTCCTCCATAGTGAGCCATCAAAACTGTGGGAATGTGGTGGTCAGCGCATGAATAGTTCCTTTTACACAAGATATCATTCTGCTTCTGTGTTTTTTTAAATTGTTCATTTAAATTTTTGTATTTGGGCCTGTGACTTATAATTAGGCTCCTGCTTCTGTCTTTTTTTTTTTTTCTTCTGGTCTTCTAGGTTTTGCCTAGGGAAGCTGGGTGGTGCAGTGCAGTGCGCCACACCTGGAGTCAGGAACACCTGAGTTCGAATCTGGCCTCAGACAGTTACTAGCTGTTTGACTCTAGGCAAGTTACTTAACCCTGTTTGCCTCAGTTTCCTCATCTGTAAAGTGAACTGGAGAAAGAAATGGCAAACTATTCCAGTATCTTTGCCAAGAAAACCCCAAATGGGGTCAGGAAGAGTTGGACTCAGCTAAACTACAACAAAAGTTTTTGAAGCTGAGAGCTACTAGCCTCGGTTTCCAGTTTACCGGTGTTTACAAGTTTTTTTTTTTTTTTGTAATTAAGAAAGCGTCTCAGTTGATTTTTCCTGCTACTTTGTCATCATTAGTATTAGGAATTTGGTCAGTCCTCTTTAAGAAAAAGTATGTTGCTCAGAGATCCAAAACAATCTTCTTCACCAGATTTTAGAAGTTGTCCCTCCTTTGGTGGTGGAAGGGGAGGGGCAATGGGCTCACGACTGGGCATTTCTCACCCCCACCCCACTTCCATCAGAGATCTTTTACTAAGTGGAGCAGTGAATAGGGCTAAGCTCTAATTGCATCCACACCCTGTGGTTAGTTTCCATTCAATGCATTTGCCTTTGCCTTGCTTCACTATGAAACCTGAATTCCTGCTGCAGTACAATTCATAAAGTCCCAACATGATGAACATTGCTATGGCCTCACAGTTTTCAACATCCCCAGGTCCTCCAAGGGCAAGAAGAGAATGCTGTCTGCCTATGACAATAATTTCTAGAATTCACAGTAAATTTCAGAACATTTTCCCCTGCCCATGGGGAAATCAATCCAAAAATCTAGTTACACATGGAATAAAGTATATCTGAGCCCTACCCATGGAACTGGGGAGACCTTATTATAATCATGGGGCAAGTCCACTGGACTACCTCTTCTTGCTTTGTCCTTGAAGATCAGTGTTTAGTGATATTCCTGGTTTGGGCTTTTCATTGTTGATTGATTTTTGAGATATTACCTGTTGAGGTCTAGGGGTGCTGGGACCCCAGAATTCAAGGGCAGGCGATGAGGCATTCCTGCCTTGAATGAATTCAACCCAAGCCTTCTTTCAGCAAAGACAAGGTTTATTAGAACACCAGTCCAGGTGGGCGAGATACTAAGAATCCACCCTATGGGCTAGATTTTAAGAATCTGAGCCTTTGTAAGGAGAATACAACCTGGCCAGGCTCTTAAAGAATATGAGCAATTTAATGGGGACAAGACGGACACTTATATACAATGGTCAAGGAGCGGCCAATAGCTAGGATGACTACAAAGTGCCACAGGGCCAGGTGCCTCAGGCGAATGCTAGGGACCTAGGCCAAGTGGAAGGGGTCTAGATGGAATTAAGGGTGGGAAGTGACCTGGGGCCATCCAGACAATGAAGCGCTAGGCTAGGTTAGAGGTAACAGAATTGGAGGTTTGGGCATAGGCTACAATGAAAGACCTGTTGAAAGAATTATAGCCTCAGGCAAATACCAGAGACTTGGCCATGAGGAAAAGTTCAAAGAAAGTTGGGGGGGGGGGTCTCCCAGGCCCCATACCCTATCATTACCCACTGTATAAATTTGGGTATGGATACTGTTCTCTAGTTTTGGAGGTTATTGCTGGGGAAGTGTATGCTATACTAACATCCTTCACTTGTTCCTGGGAAAAATGATTTTATTTAATAATCTAATTGCTTAATAATAATCTAATCTAAAAACTAATTATTAATAATAGAGAGACACCAGATTTATCCCTTTCAGAAACCTTATTCCCTATTAGGCCAAGCCAGCATCTGAAAGACATTGCTAATAACGAGATTGAGCTAACTTTCTTCTCTGCCATTTCTTTGCCTTGTGTTCAACTGAGTTCTGGCAATGTGAAAGGCAGTATGAGGAAGGACCGTGAGGTGTTAGTCCTAGGGACTATATGGCCCCCAGAAACAAGGCCTCCTCAGCCTTTTCATTCATTCCTTTTCATTGTGGATGCAGGGAGGAGAAACTCCAACCCCAGGAAAGTGAGTCATAGAAATCCAGGGGTCTGAATATAAGTTGGATATTGTGGCTACTCAGTATCAGTGCTCTGAACAGAGTGGTCTTTGAGAACAATCCAGCGTGAGGACACATCCAGGGGTAGTGGGGATGGGATCTGAACCCCTAACAGGAAAAGACTATGTCTTTGGGATCTGGACCCCAAATAGGAAAAGCCCTAGACTTTCCCACATGGCCAAATCTCTGGCGTTCAGCCTGAGGCTATAATCCTACAAACTGGCCTTTCATTATCACTATGCCCAATCTCCCAATTTTCTGTTACCTTTAACCTAGCCTAGCCTTCCATTGTCTTACCTCCCTATGGCCCCAGCCACTTCCCACCCTTAATCCTATCTAGGCTCCATTCTCCCTTGGCCATGTGGTCCAGGTCCATGGCGTTCTGTTACCTCACAGTCACCCCAGACTACTTGTCCACTCTTAGATCCCTCCCACAGTCTTTCTGTATGTAAGGTCCATCTGGCCTCCGTTAAGGTGTTCAGATTCTTAAAAACTGGCCCCCTTGCATTGCCATACAAATGCTTAGATTCTTTAAAAGTCTGGCCAATATAGTGGATTCATTAAATCTCACCCACCCCTGATTGATGTTCTAATAAACCTTGTCTTTGGCTGAGAGAAGGCTTGGGTCGAATTCATTTGGACAGGACCCGTGTGTAATGATTTTTAGGTGCCAGCACACATAAACCTCTAAACCTCAACAATGCTACCTTTGGACATGAACTTGGTGGGACCAATGCTAAGTAGGAAATTTTGATCCTGTTTCCCCAGAGACAACAGTGCTATGGAGGAGAATATGCCCTGGTGGTATTGGGGAAAATGTGCATTAGTTTTTAATATATATTTGAAATGTATCTTTGTAAAAGCCAGTCTATGTTAAGTAGTTAAAGGGAATTAGGGTGCTAATTATTTCCCCCTAACAAATGGGAGGAAGCAGCCAGTAGGGGCTCAAGTAAAGAAACCACCTCCCAATTTTTTATGGTACCCTAACCTACTGAGGCAGAGTTGTCCTTACCCTCTTTGGTCCTGAAATCAACATTTGCATTACACCATGAAAAAAATGAAGAACAAAATAAAAGTAGAAGTCTAATATTCAACCAAGCAATCACCTATCACAGTGTCTCAAAAGCTAAAAATAGTAAGCTTTCATAGCTTCAAACTTTCACTAAAATTTTTGGGATACCATGTATTAGCAAATACACATAAAGTAGGTGATTAATTTGCTGTTGAAAACCAAGTATCACAGTAGCATATCAATGGAAAAGAGAGGTGTCCTAGGAATTCTAATTCCAAGTAAAGTAAGGCTGATATGTTGTTATTTCTCAGCTGCTCACCATAAGCTGGTTACTTGCCGCAGATGGGGCTCTTTGGGATGCCTGGTGACAGTTTTTAGGTGGAGTTCCAGAGAACCTGTTTTGGAGGTTGGGGCCTAGAGCTTCCTAGTGCCAAAACGAGTTCATAGTAAGGAATCTCCACTTAGTTATAACCTCAAAGTATAGTTTTATGATATTGAAGATACCAGATGTGAAATAAAGTACTAACTTTCAGTAACAGTGTCTCCTCATACATATCTCCTTTGTTTTTCACTGACCATTCCCCATGCCTGGAATACCTTCCCTTCTCACCTCTGCCTCCAGGTTTCCCTGGTCTCTTTCAAGATTCAGCTCAATTGGGGGCAGCTAGGTGGTGCAGTGGATAGAGCACCAGCCCTGGATTCAGGAGGACCTGAGTTCAAATTCAGCCTCAGACATATAACACTTATTAGCTGTGTGAGCTTGGGCAAGTCACTTAACCCCATTGCCTAACCAAAAAAAAGATTCAGCTTAATTCTACCTTCTGCAAGAGACCCTTCCAATTGAATATCCATACCCCACTTCATTTGCCCGTCTCCCTCATCCCTTGTGTGTGAGGGGGGAAGACACCTTGCTTGTTACATTATCTCCCATTTACACTGTATATATCTTATATGTACAATTGTGGGTATGCCGTTTCCCCCATTGGAATGTGAACTTATAAAAGGTAGCAATTGTGTTTTTGCCTTTCTTTGTATCCCCAGTGCTTGTAGTAGGTGCTTAATAATGCTTGTGGATTGACTTTCAGAAAACGTGTTCCAGAAGACCAAAGGTAAACTTCAGCTGAACTGATAAAATTGAGTAAAGGCAAAGGTCAAGTGAAACCTGCTAGTTCTGCTAAAAAAAAAAAAAAACCAAACAAAAACAAAACAAACAAAAAACCCAGTATGTTTTAACCTCAAGGCAAGGCCAGAAAGGTATGCTATTGGACCTGTTCTCTAAACAAACTCCGGGAAAGAATTTCTTATCAGAAATGAGACCAGACAGAGACAGGTTTAGGTATATCCCCCAAACAATCCAGGGAGGAGAGATTTTAGTGGGCAGTGGAAATTTACTGAAAGAGGAAGCTGACTTCCTGATCATTTACAAGCAGAGACTTCTAAGGGAGGCCTGAAGAAGTAAGCCGAGGGAATCATTGAGGGGTGTCTTTTGGTACAAGAGACAGGATAATTTCTAAAAACCTGTGAGGAGGAGAGTTAGACTTTTGTAATCATTGCTCAGCAGTCTTCAAGAGGATGGATGACATGGCTTTAATTTGCCTTTAGTTACTAACTAGTTGGTGAGTAATATATGCCTGCTAGTAAAAAGGCTTGTATTACTGTAATTATAAGATTTAAATTTGACTGAATTGATGTGAAACTTTGAAATAAATTTTCAAAGTTGGTTCATTTCATCATAGGATTTACAGCCCTGATATGACGCTGTGTATAAAGAGGTGGGAAAGAGGTGATTGTATCTACTCTAATCAATGTTTCGGTTCTTTAACTGGAAGCTGATATATTTAGAGTTTTCTTGAAACTGACAATTTAGCGTTAAGAATAGGGTTCATTTCAGGCAGAAGTAAGACTTCCTCTTTGTGAGACCTAGATTAAATTTTAGAATTCAGCCCAGCTGGGGGGAGCTAAGTAAGAAAAGCAGTAATAATGTAGTGAAAGGAAATGGGATTATGGAAGAGACAGGGATATCTTCAGGACCTTTCATCTCTTTAAAGATAAATGAACTATACCCAGATTTGCTTGAAATGGCATCCAGTTTGAGAACAACAATAATAACTAGTTTTAACAAGTATGAAAATTTTTCTGTTAAATATGGGTCTCACAGCTGGAGACTTCAAAGAAAGGGGCTGCTAGGCCTGTATTTTAGGAAGTTGGAACTCAGTTGAAGTGGTGTGGTATAGGAAAAAGAACACTGGGCCTGGGTCCCAACATTGTCGCTAACTATGGGACTTAAGATAACTCACTTAACCCTTTGTGCCTCAGATTCCTTATAACTAAAATGATCAGTAAGGTCCTTTCAAATTTTAAGATTCTTTGAGTCTAAATGATATAAGCAGGTTCAGCCTTCTGCATATTAAACTGGCAAAATAGAAATTTTAGGTTAATGAGGGAGGTATCTTTGAAAGCCTGGCATTTCAACTATGCTTAAATCAAACCAGGAAGGCAGCTTCCTACTCCATCTACACATAGGGGCAGCCTAGCAAACCGTAGAATCAGTAGGAACCTTAGAGTTCAGCTAGACCAACCCCTTTATTTTACAGAAGAGGAAACTAAGATAGATTAAGTGACTTTCCCAAGTTAACTGACTTACAACTAGTAACAGATCTGTATTTCCAGCTCAAGTTCTCTGATTACAGATCCAGGTTTCTCTCCAATGATGTTCCTTCCCTCAAAGTGGCTTACTGTCTGCTAAAAGAGCTTACATCTTTTTTTTTTCATGCTTCTTATATACTGGAGAGAGAGCATAAAGATGAGGAAAGAGTAAAAAGATACCCCATTCCTTTAAAATGTGAGTGATAATAGAATCTGATGAGATCTTACAAGGTGATAAGGATAGCCCAATAATAAGCTTCCTGGATGGTGGTACAGAAGTCAGAGAAGACCCAAAGTAATGCAATCAGGTGAGAAATGAGGATTTACCTGCAATGTCTTTGACATTTTATTGGTCTTTTGTTACTTTTTTTCTTTTTTACTCTCTATCCCCCCTTCCCTTGCTTTTCAGCTTTCTTATATGTTTTTTTCTTTTCTCATTTGAGGGCAGGAACTGCCTTTTTTTTTTTTTATTTGTATCCCCAGCATTTAGCACTGTGCCTGCCACTTAGTAGGTTTTTATTAGTGTTTCTTGGTTTGGTATGATTGATTCAATAAGATGCCACACCCTGATGCATTTTATCAGGTGAAAACAAATCTCAATCAAGGACTTTAAGAGGGTAAAGTCATTGAATAAACTGGAGTGATGTTGACAGGAAGAGAATTTAGATTAACTGTGGAAACTTGGTTAGGCCCTATGGGTTGTGTGTAAAATAGAACAGCTCAGAACCCAGGCTATTTCACATTTGGAGGAGCAAGGTGGAAGGAATAGAGGTGAATTGGGAAGAACAAGTAGCTCAGAGGCAACCAGCAAAAGGAGGAAGAAAAAGTAATAATAATTATATATTATATGATACATTGTAATAATATTTAATATATTTATTAATAATCTAATAATTGTATTATAATAATAACTTTTACATAGCACCTACTATGTGCCAGTACTGTGTCAATATTTACAAATATTATCTCATTTGATCCTCACAGAAACCCTGGGAAGTAGGTGCTATTATTATCATCGTTTTACAGATGAGGAAACTGAGACAAAAGTTAAGAGACTTGCCCAGAGTCACACAGCTAGTAAATATCTAAGGCTAGATTAAAACTCAGATCTTTCTAATTCAAGGTCCAGTGCTCCATCCACTGTGTCACCTAGCTTCCTATAAAAAATTAAGACTGAGCTGTGGCAAAGATGAGAGACATTGAGGAGAACCATTGGCCTTACAGGAATCTCTGAGCAGAAGATTCAGACTGACAGTATCAGCTGTACCCATTTCCTGAAGAACTAAACAAATGTCTAAGAAAATCCTTTCCCCAACTTTCCCTCCCAATGCCTATCAACAGACACTAATATTCTGTACTGCTTTTTTCAGGAGTGGGGACCCTTCGGCTAAAGGCCTCATGTGGCCTTCTAGGCCTTGGGTGTTGCCCTTGGACTGAATCCAAAATTCACAGAACAAATCCCCTTGATAAAAGGATTTGTTTTGTTAAACTTGGGCTCAGTCAAAAGGCCACACTTGGGGATGTAGAGGGCCACATGTGGCCTTGAAGCTGTAGGTTCCCCACTCCTGACTGATTCTAGATGTTTTCAGTAACCAGAATTTTGCCTCAACTACAAAGAAGTCAAGGGTTAACCAGAGATGAATTTTGTTGTTCAGTGGTTTCAGTTGTGTCCAATTCTTTGTGACCTCATTTGGGGTTTTCTTGGCAGACACTAGAGCAGTTTGCTATTTTCTTCTCCAGCTCATTTTACAGATAAAGAAACTGAGGCAAACAGGGGTTAAGTGACTTGCCCAGGGTCACAAAAGTATCTGAGGCCTGATTTGAACTCAAGATAAGTCTTCCTGACTCCAGGCCCAGCTCTGTATCCTGCCAGCCACCTACCTGCCCAGAGATGGATACAAATGTCAATGAAGCCTAAGGACCAAACCTCTGACTGAACATTAGGAATTTTCCACACTTGTGGTTCAAAGCCATTGTACTGCTTTTTCTTTCACAAAGTTCTCTAAAGCAGCAGAGGAAATCACATAGACCTGATGAGGCATTATATTGTTCCAGGCTTAGAATAAGGTAACATTTGTAATGATATTATGTATGAATGAATAAAGAAGTGTTTTTCTAGTACTCACTGTGTGCTAAACACTATGCTCAGCATTGGGGTTACAAATACAGGAAAGCAAGATAATAGTCCCTGGCCTTAAGAAGCTTATATTCTATTAGGGGACAAGACGCTTAGTATGAAAGGGAGTGGGTACCAGTGTAATAATGGGGCTTGGAGATTGTAGGGAAGCGTCAGGGTTATATTTGGGTCTGTGCCAGATAAAGTGAAAGCTCAGCAATCAGAGCCTGGCCCTCTGGGTGGGGCCTTTAACTCCTGTGTGAGGTGGAGAATACAGGTGGCATGGATAACAGTGATGGTTGGAACATGCAAATCATTATTTATTTATATTGCTCATTTTCCATTTTTGGTGGTCAGTTATTTGTTTAAGCAGTTCATAAGTATTTCAATTGTATGAAGTATCTTTTTCGTGTTATTCTTTATTTATTCTTTTTTGCCAATTCTGGTTTTAGCTCTGATGAGTAAATGGTCTGACTGTGTACAGAGAATTGATTCAGAATAACTTCCACTTGTTTTCAGAAGTATGGACATGGAATCAGAATGCCTAAGTTCAAATATGGCCTTAGACTCTTACTTGCTGTATAACCTTGGGCAAGTACCTCAGTTTCCCCATCTGTAAAATTAAGATAACAGCACCTACGTCCATGAAACTATGGATTTAGCTGGAAAAAAAGTCTCTCATATTTATTCATTAAAATTGCCTCTTTACCCGTTATTTGTATGAAAATAACATTTCAGGAGTTCATAGATTTAGAATTGGAAGGAACCTTAGTCCAATCCCTTTAGATGAGGTAACTGAAGACCAGAGAATTGAAAGGACTTGTCTCAGGTCACAAAGGTAGTAAGTTGTAGAGATGGAATTCAAACCTAAATCCAAAGACTTTTCTACTGTGCCAAGCTGCCTTCTTGAACTTTACTTCTAAAACACTGAGACTACTTGAAAACATTTTTTTAAGTTTGTTAAAACTTTACTTGTAGCATTTCTATGTTGTTCATGTTATTGAACTTCAGTGTTAGTTCAGTACTTTTATATAACAGATATGGAAACTGAGGCCCAAAGAGTATCTGTGGTTAAGGCCACAGAGCCAATTAGAGGCAGAACCCAGGTCTCCTGATGGCCATGTTTTTACACTACCTTTAGACAGTTTATTAAACAGTGTAAAACTTTTGCCCAGTCTCTGGTTATATTTCATGCATTTAAAATTAATAGAGTCCAAACTAAGGAAGTTTTTATTCTTACTTTATTTTTATTTATTCTTATTAATCAAAAGCAGCTGATGGTATTTTGGTTACATGACCATAGAGATTACTGTTCACTGCTCCATTCAACCTTCTCTTCCCACTCTATACCTTTCCTTTCTACTTTTTCTCCTTTTCCTGTTGGACTTAGATAATCTGAGAAGGCACATCAGAACACTGAGATTTTAAGACAAAAGTCTCTAGATGGAGACAAAGCTTAATTGTGAAAGGGTAACATTTGCAACAAAGACAGACACATTTAATTTCTATTTGTGACAAGCGCTCTCCTTTACTGTCTCTCTCTTCCTTTCCCCCTCACAAATTCATGTGATTGCAACATCTTCCATATTTGTGAAGTCTGTTAAGTGGAAATCAGAGTATGCTGTGGCAGTGAATGAAGCCTCCTTTTCTTTCCTCAGATCCACTTCCATTTCAGCCAGCTCAGATCCCTCCCTTTGGCTCTATTTTGTCCGTGACCTTTATTCTTTTTTATATTATCAGCAAGCCCTTCCCCTCTCAACCACATACCAGCTCATGGACTGTTTTCTGACTCAGCGATATAATTAAAGTGATTGTGCAATTAAGGAAGAAAATAAAAGCTGGTGATTTCTGATCTGCCCTCCAGAATCTAGCAGAAGAAGCCAAGGTACATGTGTGCGTACGCATGTGGAGCACAGCAACAGGCCAGTATAGCTTTGCGGTCATTTAGGTGTGTTATAAACATTTAGATAGGGTCAATTGAAGCTTTATTTAAAGTGATTCTAGAACTATACTAGCTTACTATTGTGGAGGGTGGGACCATGGCTGCTGAATGCTGTAGATACTGCCTATGGGGGTCTATGGTGTTGCTGTCTGCATTGATTAGTTTTGCTGAATTGTTTTCTTTATTACAAGAGAAGGCTCTGTGGGGGTCAGTTGGGGAGGGGTGCATATGAGGAAATGACTGTGATGTAATATATAAAAGGCATTGCAACTCTTTTTTTTTTTTGCTTTTTAGTGAGGCGATCGGGGTTGAGTGACTTGCGCGGGGTCACAAAGCTAGTGAGTGTCATGTGTCTGAGTCCAGTTTTGAACTCAGGTCCTCCTGAATCCAGGGCTGGTACTCTATCCACTGCACCACCTAGCTGCCCTTACAACTCTTAATAATGTAATGGTGGGGTAGCTAGTCACTTAACCCCATTGCCTAACCAAAAATAAAAACCCAACAAACAAAAAAATGTAATGACAAAAAAACAAGAAACAAAAAAACAACCCAAAAGCAAAAACAAACCAGGATTATTTCTGTAGAATTAGCAGTTGTGTGGTATGAAGCAATTGGAGATTAGGCCATTTCTGAATATTTCTGTTTGAAAAATTACATCATTGTAATAGATAAGTAGACTTTATATCTATATCTATATATCTATATCTATATATCTATGTCTATATTTATTTTTGCACATTTTAAAGGTTATCACTGTGTTAAAGGCAAAGCATTTATTATCTACTCTTATCAGCTATGCAAAGTATTATACCAGGCACTAGAACATGTAACTAATTTATTTCATAATAGTGTTCTATTAAGAGGCATACATGTAAAACTCTAATATTGTCCAAAGTGAACTTTCTAGTCCCACGATGACCTAAAGTTATAAAATTAGGTAGCACTGAGCATAAATTTACAAAAAAATATAGTATGTCCTCTTCGATATGACACATTCTATTTAAGTCATGGAATATTATGTCAAAAGCACAGACAAACAGCTTATAGAAAGAAAAACTTTTTTTTCATTCTCAGTGACCTTATAGTATATAATTAGAACACTGTTGCTTTTAAGAAAATTGAAAAGTTAAGTGTAGGAATTTATCTTTCAGATATGAACAGAGGATGGAATGGAATATGGCTGTAAGATGTTTTTTTGGCTAGGTGATCGGGGTTAAGTGACTTGCCCAAGGTCACACAGCTAGTAAGTGTTAAGTGTCTGAAGCTGGATTTGAACTCAGACCCTCCTGACTCCAAGGCCAGAGCTCTGTCCACTGTGCCACCTAGCTGCCCTTGTAAGGTATTTTTCATAGGCATACACAGAAGGAACATTGTACCAAGACTCTTCTACCTTCCTCCTTCTACATTTGTCCCCATCTATCACAGCTGGTACATTACAGATGTGAATAGAGGAGTAGTCTGCTTTTGCATAGAGGAACAGATATGTGCATATCTTTGCTGTCATTCATGTGTATGTTATACACATGTTTGTAACACATATAAAACATATATGTGCGGGATCCCAGTCCTGCTTGGGAGTATATGTATTAAATGCTAATCAATTTTGATTTGTAACTTGCTTTAACATCCAGAATCTATGTTGTTATATTTTTTGTAGTTTCAGTCAAGTTTCTACTTCCATAGCCTGACATAAACATTCCTAATGGCTAATGAGGCTCAACCTTGCCCATGTGACATTGGACATAAGATCGAATATGGAGGCCTGGGACATGAAGTACAAATTGAGCATATCAAGGCTTATGTTAGCCAACCACCATCTAACACAGACAAAGCTGTGATTGTTGTTCAAGATATTTTTGGCTGGCAGATGCCCAACACCAGATATGTGGTTGATATGATTGCAGCCAATGGATACATGTAAGTATGACATACAAAATGCTGCTTTTCTTGAACTTTGCCTCAGTTTTTCCTAGTACAATTTTTTAAAGGGTTAAAAACTTCCAGGAAGATATTATTCTTTTTAAAAATTTATTTAAAAATTTTTCTATATTTTATTTTTTCTAATTACATGTAAAAACAAATTTTAATATTCATTTAAAAAATTTTGAGTTCCAAATTTTCTACTTCCCTTCCTAACCCCTTCCTTAAGAAAGCAAGCAATTTTATATAGATTATGCATGTGCAGTCATGCAAAACATATTTCTACCTAATATTCTTATGTGTGCATATGTTGGATTGCCCCTTCACACTCACCCTATAGTCTAGAAGACTATATGCTCCTACAAAGCAGGAACTGTGTCATTTTTATTTTTGCATCTGAGTTTGAGTTGAATTGATTTGTTGAGTCATCCAGTCATGCAGAATTAAATAAACTTGCTTACTCATGTGGGATTAGAATCATTCTGTGTGGCTCTAACAAAGAAAGCTAGGACCAATGGGTAGAAGTTGCAGGGAAGCAGGTTTAATCTTACAGGAAAGAAGCATCTAAGTATCCAAATTGCCAAAAAAGAGATTAAACCACTTCATGAACTAGCAGATTTACTAACACTGGAGCCATTCAATTATAGGCTAGAGCACAACAGTTTCAGAAAAACCTGGGAAGACATATGAACTAATTCAAAGTGAATTGAGCAGAACCAGGAGAACATTGTACACAGCAACAGCAATATTGTATGATGATCAACTCTGAATGACTTAGCTATTCTCGGCGTTACAATTATCCAGAACAATTCTTACTTAATGGACTTAATGATGAAAAGACTTAACGATGAAAAAATGCTATCCACCTCCAGAGAAAGAACTGATGGGTTCTGAAAGCATATAGAAGTATACTTTTTTTAACTTACTTTTTTCTTCTTCCTTTCTTCCTTTTCTTTCTTTCTTTTTCTTCCTTCCTTCTTTCCTTTCTTTTTCTTTCTTTCTTGTCTGTGTTCTCTTTTGCAGCATGGCTAATATAGAAATGTTTTGCATGACTGTACGTGTGTAATCTAGCTCAAAGTGCTTGCCTTCTCAAGGAGGGGGAAGGACAGGGAGGAAAGGAGGGAATTTGGAACTCAAAAATTATTTTTTAAAAATATAAAAAAATGTTTTTTACATGTAATTGAGAAAAATGAAATAAAAACATTCTTAAAAAACAACAACAGCAACACAGCTTAGTCGGCCACTGATTAGGGTGGTCTTTTCCTCTTATGAGTCCTTGTGTTGTGTAGGAGGTTGAACTAGATCAGGGCTAAATGCATAAAATAAAACAAATGTTAAGGAAACCAATTACATTGAAATAGTTTTTTTTATTTTAGGTTCACAGATCCTAGGTTAAGAACCTTTTAGACTAGATGATCTGTAAGGTCCTTCCTAACTCTAAAATGTGATTTTTTTTTCTATATCATTCTGTTGTAAAGCTTTAAGCTAAAGAAGTTATATCTTCAGAAAAAATGTAGATATTAATTTGGCAATTGTGTTGGAGTGGAATTACTTCTTTTCCTTCCCTATTTGCCATTTAAAAGAAAAGAAAAAAGTGGTCCTTGAGTTAAAAGATTTATTTTCTTGTCCTCTGACATTGAGCAATAAAGAGAAAGTGACTGGTCTGAACTGAGTTGGCCTTTTTTAAATCTAAACTGAGTTGGCACGTATCTACTTGGCAGGAAAATACCCACAGTGAGCAAATATTACATAGGGTAAAGGTACATGGAGTATATTCAGCAAAGAAAATTTCATGGTCTTCCAATTAATATGACATGTCTGCCCCAGAGAGTTCCTTTAAGTAAATAAGCATGTGAAACCAGTGAATAAGACCAGGAGATGCCCAGATCTGCTGGAGTGGACAGTTCCCAAAGGGGCCAACTAGAGACTTCCCATCTTTTTTTTTCAGACCTGACTTGTAATTTCTTTAGTAGAGGGGATTCTGTTGGCACTACCAATGAGGGTCGGCACCTTCTCTGCAACTTATCGTCTTAGAGAGTTGCCTGGGCCACTGAGATTTGTCCAGGATCACAAAATCAGCATGTGTCCTAGAAAGAGCTTGAATAAAGTCTCCCTGGCTCCAAAGCCAGCTCTCTATCCAATAAGCCACACTGCCTCATATACTATTTAGTAGTATTTTGTTTAGTATTTAAAATAATTTTTGAATAGATTAAGTAATATTGTCTGCTACAAGCTGTATACTTGTTACTGCAGAAACAAAGATTTTCTGACCAGCAGAAAAAGAGTTTTATCTTCATGCCCACATAATTTTCTTTCCTTTATACCAAAAACTCTGCCTAGGAAGGGGAATGGGGTACAGTAGGGTGCATTGGTCACACTTCTTGTATAGAGTACCAACAAATTAAGAATTATGAGTATGTTGAATAATAGGCTGGCATACTAAAGGTGAGCTAACTTTTCTATTTCATAGAGCAATCTGCCCAGACTTCTTTGTAGGGAAAGAACCTTGGCACCCATCTGATGATATGTCTACCTTCCCGGAATGGCTGAAAACAAGAGATGCTAGAGATACTGATAAGTATGTTATCATAAGTAGTATGGTTTTAGCAGATGGGCCTTTTCACTATTTTTTATCTCTAATGCCTAGCACACAATAGATACTTAGTCTTTGAGTTGAAATGAATGGACTTGTTGAATGAATCCAGTCATGCCAGAGGGGACACCAACTTGGAGCTCCTGAGCAGTGCACTCAAGGCTTGCAGGGCTGAGCTGCTGCCCACAACTTCATGGGCCTATTTAATAGAATAAGGATGTCATTGTTAGGGCTGCTGTGAATAGCTGGGAGGGAAGTTGACAGACTAGCCTGGAGTGATAAGGGAAGAAGCATAGCCAGAGACCTAGTACTTTTTGTTGAGATGTTACCAAGTTCTGACATATTCTGATCTGACCCAGGAAGCATGGACAGAGATTTGAGGAAAGAAGCCTGGAAAGAGTGGGGGAAGGCACTAAGTCCTGGAAAGCTTGATTGAGTTAAAAAAAATGATGAATGATAGACTGTGGTGAGAATGGCATGGTGATAAGTGCACATAAGAGAGGGAGGGAAGGAAGGAGCAGTGAATGTCAGTGGTGAGCTCCCACCCTGCACTGAGCCTTGGTCTGGGCGAGGCCACATATGGGGGCAAGTGGTGATTTGTTTCCTAATGCCACCCACCTCCACCTGCTAGGGGTACAATGGCAAAGGGGGATATAAATCAGATTTTATCTCTTACAACTTGTCTGAATTATGAGCCCCTTCCTAATTCTGTTTCAAGATGGGATTGCTTTGAGGGAAGAAGGAAGATGCAAATATAAGGAACAGATGCATGTTCCATGACACATCATAGTGTAAAGGTCACTTTGGGTTCTTGAAGGTTAAATCAGCAACTGCGATTTCTGACAGGAAGTACCATGCTAAAAAGGCTTCAAGCTCAGGCTCAGCCACAGACTGCATGCTATCCATCAGAGGCCAGTTCTAAGTAAATTCAGAGAGTCTCAACATCAGAAGGCAGGCCCCAGCCAATGGCAATTATTTTTTTGCCAGTCATAAAATTGTTTGATATCAGCATCAATGGAATATTTGGACTGATGAAATCACAGCTTCTGAGAGTTTGATGTGCAAAAAGAAAAAGAAAAAGAGGTTGTTAACACAGTTTATTAAATAGGAGAAAGGGCACTCACAACTTGGGCTGCTTCTGCCACTGCCACAAATCTCCATAGTTTCTCTTCACATAAGAGATGAAAAAAAGAAGCATTGTGTTAAGTGCCTCTAATATTAGGTATTTCTGTCCCCGGATTGTACTGCCCATTTTTGTCCCCCTTTGAAGCTCCTATTACTTATTTCTGGTCCCTACACATTCTTGCAATGTAATATTCAATAGCTCACTTAGGTCTGATAAACCCTAAATTCATTCGGTCCACTTTCTAAGAACAGATAAAAAGCACTTCATTGAAAGACAATGAAGAGGGAATGCTCTTGTTTTGCTTTAAATTAAGTTCCATATACCTCCTGTCAACTAACTTTTGGTTAGTCAGTCAATCAGACAATAAACATTTATTAAACACCTGTTATGTGCCAGCACTGTGCTAAGTGCTCCAGAATATAAAGAAGGGCAAAACAGTCGCTGTCCTCAAGAAGCTAATAATCTCATGGGGGAAGAAAACACATAAAAAGAACCTGAGGGAGGAGAAGGGGAAGGAAGGTACCTGGCCTGAGGCATAATAAAGATCAGAGGAGTGCAACTGGGTAGGAAATTAGGCCCTCCATCAGCAGAAAATCTGGAAGTTCTCTAACGTCCACCTTCCATCCTATCCAATCAGAGGGAGGGAGGGCACTCAGGGGAAGGAGGTATTGATGAAGTGTGGGTTTCAGGGTTGATGTGATCTCACAGGATGATAAATTTCTGGAGACCATGAAGAAGACTAAGGGCATAGCCAGATGGGCCACTACAGCAATACTGCAATGTAGGCAGAACGTGATCGATGAACATTTCTTACATGGGAAAGGCTAACCAGGCTAGGGATACCCCACTCTCTCCTACTAGTGTGACCTGTCAGGGTCTTTCTTCCTTTCTTAATCTTATGCTGATTGACCATCTAGACTCACTCTTTAACAAAATCACTGACCTTCTCCTGTCCTCAATCCACCTCCCCTTTCTCCAATATGGATAAATCTATCTCTTTCAAGTTACTGTGGATTTAATAGGGGAGATATCAAGAGGATGAACCAAGATGGCCAAGTGGTAGGAACCAGTATGGCTGAATTCCCCTCCATGAACTTGTATAAAAACATCTAGAAAATGCATCAGACCAAATCCAGATAGAGAAATCTAGAAAGCCACAGTGAGTCATCTGTCCAGTACTGCTGACATAGGGAGGCAAACAGCGAGGTCTGTGGACACTGGGGTTGGGATTAGGCTGGGAAAGCACCTTGTGGAGCCCTCCAGAGCCCAGGCAGAGCCTGAGCATGAGTGCAAATGGAGATTCTGGACCCATACCAGGACACCCAGCTACATTCTGGGTCACTGCAATTGGGAGACGTGCCAACTGGCAGTTTTGTCACCTACTATGATGTTACAGATTTGAACACAGGTGGAATGACTGAATAAGGAGGCCCTGGGTGGGGTACAGAGGAAGGAGGAAGCCAGCATGACAAAAAAGTTGGGGAAAATCATCTCACATAGTCAAATAGACAGATATATCTATAGACAGATATAGAGATTTTATATATATACATACACACATGTAATCTCAACAAGGAAATAAATAGGAGGGAAAAGGGAGAAAGGAGGAGGGGAATCTAGAGGAAGGGTAGATTAAAGGAAGAATTAATCCTACGGGGGAAAAAAACCCTAAGGAGTCACAAAAATATAACTGTTTGAGGTGGCAAAAAATAGGATTCTGAGGGGATCACATAAATTAGGGAATGGATGAACAAATCATGGCATGTAAATATGAAGAAATACTATTGTGCTTATCTCTTATCAGCACAGTTCTAATGGACAATGATGATTCTGGAGGACTAATGATGAAACATGCTATTTACTCCTGATACAGAGGTGAAGGACATAAGAGCATAGAATGAGACAAGTAATTTTTCAGATATGGCCAATGTGGAAATTTTTTTCATTTGACTATAAATGCTTGTAATGGGTTTTGCTTTTCTTGTGTTCTCAATTGGGGGCAGGGGTAAGGTAGTGAACAGGAAGGTGAGAAGGTAGATTTTGGCTGATTAAAACAAATAAAATATTTTAAAAGAAAATAGAGGAGGTATCTTGGACAGTTATGGGGCTTGATAGATAAAGTTAGTGTGATGCCATTTTTAAATAGGAATATTTTTTGTTTAAGTGGTTATTTTCTAAAAAGCACTGGGCTGGCAAATCTCCATTTTTCAGTTTTCTTAAGCAGGTCCATTTCACATTAAATCTTGTAACCTCTAAGGTTCCAACTCTAAAATTATTTGATTTTATTATTCTACTTTTATACAACTTGATTTTTTGTTGTATTTAAGACTCTTCATAGTTTGGATTTACTATTTACTCCTGCCTTTAATTTTGGGTATTTTTCTTTTGTTTGTGTCTTATACAGAACAGCTAAGATGCTGTCAAACACCTTTTGTGACTATATCTCTCACCCTTTAACACCTGAAGAATGGTTGGAAGCCCTCTATTTAATTAAAGTCCATTTCCCCCTGCAGCATTATATTCAATTTTGTTAGATAAGTTATTCTTGGTTGTAAGCTCAAATCCTTTACCATGTGGAATATTATATTTAAAATTCTCTGCTTCTTTACAGCTGCTAAATTCTGTGTGATCCTGACTCAAATTGTTTCTTCCTGGCTTCTTGCAATATTTTTTGGTTATAACATTACTAGGAGTTTTCATTTGGGTGTTTCTTTCAGATGAATAGTGGGTTTTCTCTATTTTCACTTAACTTCTACTTCTAAGAGAGTTGGACAGTTTTCTTTTAAGATTTCTTGAAACGGGATTCTGGGCTCTGTTCTTGGTCATGGTGTTCAAATAGTGCAATGATTCTTAAATTTGTTCTGTTCGATCTGTTTTCCATATCAATTGTTTTTGCTATGAGATACCTTACATTTTCTTCTATTTTTCAACCTTTAAATTTTTATTTGACTAATTTTTATTGTCCCATGAAGACATTGGCTTCTAATTTGGTATTTGGTCCATTCTAGTTTATAGGGAGTTTATTGCCTGGGCAAGGTTTTGTACCACTTGTGTTAAGCTGTTACTCTCTTTTTAATTTTCTTCCATAGCTTCCATTTCTTTTCCAACTTTTTCTTTAAGCACTCTCTATTTTAAAACTTTTTTTTTAAACTCGTGCTTCATCTCTTGTGTCCAAGCTATGTTTTTTTTCCTGAGGCATTAGAATTATTCTCTTCTGAGTTTGTGTGTTGAGTGTCCAGGGCACCATAATGTCATTATAGTGGGGCTGTTTTTTTTGTTTGCCAGTTCTTCCAGACTACTTCCTGACTTCAGACTTGATGTTAGGCCTGCGTTCTATCACACTTCTGAAGGGAAGATCTGAGTAGGTCCTATTGCTACCTTCTTGATGTTTTGAGTGTTGGGTTATTCCGTGATTTCAGGGATAGGCTGGGGACCTGCAGCCAAGCTCTCAGTACTCCAAAAATGGTCTGTTTCTGGGCAAAGTCTGATTGCTGTCCTGGTTTGAATTCTGCAAGTTCCAGACTTGTGTTGGAGTCTGAGCAAGAGTACACTGCTGCTGGACTCTTGCCTCTATTAGCCAACAAGGAAGTTCTGCTGGTTCAGTGAGAGAACCACAGGCTCTGCTTTGGTCTGGGATACCTAACCTGGTTATTCCTCTACAGGCTGATCTAGATGCTGGAAATGAGATACCTCTCTGCTCCCTGGGGCACCAAGCCAAACTTCTACTGCTTGCTTCTGAATGTTCTCATTTCTTGGTTGTAGCCCAGGATCTCCCTACCTGGGAATGCCCTTGTCTCCCTTTTCCCTGTCCCCTCATCCCTTTCCAGGTTGCCTTCCCAGTCTATCCTGGACCTATGGCCCAGAACTAGGTATTGAGTGACAAAGTTGCCAGTTGGCACCTGTCTCTGTTTCAGTGTTCTGTTGTAAGCCTGAGGGTATCCTAGTATGGGCCTGGGACCTCCTTTTGCCCTGGTGCACAGCCCCTCCCTGAGTATACCACATGCCTTCATGTTCTTGCCCTGACCCCAATCTTAGTGTTCCCAGACCTCTCTGTCTGTCCCCCTATGCCAGCCTGGGCTGGTCAAAGAACTCACTGACTTTTTCTGCATTTCCTGTTCAAGATTTGGTCTGGTACATTTTCTGTTACTCAGTCATCTTGGTTCCACCTCCAAAATCTTAAACTTAAAATCAGTAAGTACAACAGGATTTTATGTTCTTTATATTCTTCTGTCAGTTATGTGACTGTAAAGATGTCATCTTCTGTAGAAAGTCTTGTACTGGTTGGCATGGTGTCACATGTCTGTGATCCCTGTTTCTGGTAAAGCTGGTGGATCTCCAGACTTCAGGAGTTCTTAGCTAAGCCTGTCAGATGTCTTCAATTATTTGGCCTCAATATGGTGAGGTCCCCTGGTCTATGTGTAGGGGTGGGGTACCAGATTACCTAAGAAGGGGCAAATCTATCCAGGTTGACCTATCCAGGTCAAAGCTTCCATGCTAATCAATAGTGGGATTAGGCTGGTGACTGGCTGCTGTACTTCCAGTCGAGGTGAGACAGGGAAGCCCAGTTAAAAAAAAAGTCACCTATGAAAGTCTGCCTCTTTGCTTCACATGTTTTTTATCAAGGATGTCTTCAGTACTGGTATAGAGGTCTTATGATGAACTTAAGTAAATAGGTCACTATTTACTTGTGCACCAAAATCTGCTGTTGAAGCAGGAATGTAAGACGTTCTATAAAGAGCTAATGGGGGTCTTCTAAATTGCCAACTTATATTTTGATATTTGATAACTCCAGTGGGAAAGTAGGCAGTGGTCAGGACAGTGATCTGTTGAGAAATTTGATTCCTGATAAGGGAATGAAAAAGGCCAAAGGCTTGTAGACTACCAAGAGGCCTTCTAACTGTATTAAAAATATTTTTTTCAAAAAGAATTGGAAGGTAGTAGATGGGGTAAACATTGAGTGACAATAAAAAATGAAATAGATTTTATCTTAATATACTAGATCAGAAATGATTGGTTGTTGACATGGATATTATGTCAAAGTATGTTGTTTTTGTGCAGTTAGATCAGCTATTAAGAACAAAGGTCAAATAAGCCCTGAATTAGAAGCATAAAGATGAGAGGCCACCATGTATGGTTACATGATCAAACTAATCTGTTTGAACAAGCTGTTGATTCTAGAAAAAACAGGAAATGGATAAAAGTGAAGATATTGACTCTGACACAGTGGAAAGATTACTGGATTTACATGTGGTGGATATGGAGACCATTTATGTGTTGAGGTCTAGGTAAGGAAGAGGATTGTTGTTAAGCAGAGGTTGAGGTACTGCTGAGTTGCAAATAAGCAAGGAAAGTGAATGGGGCTAAACCAAGGCCAGTGACATAAGAAAGAAAACTCAGAAACAACTTTTACTAACAGAAGCCATGCAAACCCTTTTGTATGCTCTATAAAGACATAGGGAAATTAGCCTTTGTACCAAAGAGATACTTTCTCAAAAGTGCATTTCTAGGTTTATAATTGTTTAGCTTACTTTCCTAATGACTTTCTTTTAATACATTCATAGTGACCAACTAATGGTGATTATGGATTAAAAATATCATTATGAAAGCAATACATGACCATGCCCATGTAAATGTAAAGAACAAAACCCCTCAAACTTAATGCTGTATAATTATAATAATTATAGTGTTGTCCCTGAAGAAGAGATGAAAAAATGCACTTCTCTCTCTTCTTTGTCAAGGTGGGTAGGTGAGGTTGGGAGTCTACATATGTAGAATGTTATATATATTGTCTGACTCAGCTGATAGTGTCATTGAACTGCCTTTTTTTTTTAAGCTTTGTTATAAGGAATGGCTTGCTGAGTATAGTGGGGGAGGGAGGAATATATTTAGACGTGAAGGTGATATAAAAACAAAAGTTATCAGTAAAAATTAAAAGTTTTAAAAAGTGGCATTGTAAACAGAATGTATATGACTTAGGCTGAATACATTCAGGCATGAATGAGTGTCTTGTCTTGTCTGTTTGTGCTTATGTGTGTGTGCTTATGTATGTCAGAACTAATTGTTTCATGGTTCATAGTTCTTTGCTAGTTATTAGATCTCTGAAAACAATTTCCTGTCTCATGATTATTTCTTCTAATTTCTCATATTTTTACATATCTTGCTTGATTTTGGCATTGCTAATTCAACATTAGGGTTTAAGCAGTAGGAAAATCTGGTTCAATATAAAAATGCCATTTAACATAGTCAAATAAAATTTGCTATAGTTATAATGTATTGTTATTGGTGATAGGATTAATGGCTCAATTTTCTTTCTAGGTATTTGTGAAGGTAGTCTTTATTTCTTAATACCTTTTCCTTATTCGTTACAGAGAGGCTAATGTTGTTCTTAAGTATCTGAAAGAGAAATGTCATGCCCAGAGAATTGGTATTGTTGGATTCTGCTGGGGCGGAATTGTTGTACATGATTTAATGATGAAATATCCAGAATTAAAAGCAGGAGTCTCAGTCTATGGTAAGCCTTTCTTATATTTTACATAATGCCTTAAATAGTGATCTTAATATGTGCTTGTGCCAAGCTTGAAAAATAAAGTTTTTCCCCTCTTCCTGGGGTGGAGCCAAGATAGCAGAGTAAAAGCAGTGACTTGCTTGAGTTATCCCCCAAACCCCTCCAAATACCTGTAAAAAATGGCTCTAAACAAATTCTAAAGCAGAAAAATAAACTTTTTCCCAATTTGCTTAGTCTTAAACACAATACAAAATCAAGAGGTACAAATATGGAGTCACAAAAGTAAAGAATTTTAGAGCTGGAACCTTAGAGATTATAAGGTTCAACGTGGACATAAGAAAACAAAAAAATGAAGCCTTGCTAGCATAGTCTTTCAGAGAATAGCCACTTGATAAATTTATATTGAGTGTATGAACAAACAGGGTATTTAATACTTTTCAGAGTGGAAACAATAGAAAAAACTCTTTAATTACTGTGGAAAGAGGTTCTAGGTGAGGCTTTGCTACCAATTCCCTGTGTGACATTGGGCAAATGACTATTTCTTTTGACTTCAGATTCCTTGTCTACAAAATGAGAGGCTCAGATTAGATGATTTCTAAGATTCCTTCCTTTTAAACATTTTATGAAATAAACCTATCTATATGCGACACTTCAGTTAACAATTATAATTGCTAAAACACAGAGGACTAGCTCATCCCAGTGCCTAAGTCACATATAAGTTACAAGTTAGGTACCTGAGAAGTGACATTATTTATTCTTAAAGGCTGTAAAGTTATATAATAGGTATACATGGTGACTAACAAGATTCACTTCCATATATAAAAGACCTAACTTATTCCTAAGATATATTGTGTACATGGAGGACTAGCTTTTACCTTTTTGTAATCTATAATGTGCATATGTAGCCTTTAAGTCTATTTTCTTTTAGACTATCTACTATCCAACCTTCCTTTGAGACTGACAAATAAGATTTTTTTTTCTAGGTTTGCTGTAACAAAACAAATGCTGATATTTTACTTAAATCAACTCAATGCATTAAAATTATTTTCAATGTTTTCTAGGCATTATCAAAGATTCTGAAGATGTATATAGTTTGAAGAATCCTACACTATTTATTTTTGGAGAGAATGATTTTGTAATTCCTCTTGAGCAAGTAAGTGGTCATTTCAAAGTGGGTTGTTTGCATCTATATCTTTACCAACACATGATGTGACATTCTCTGAGAAGCATTAGACTAAGCTTCAGTTTTCTGGTACAACTTTAAAATCCCATCCTTTCTATGAGGCCATCTGAAAGAAATCGTATGTACGTATGTACATATGTGTACCTGTAGGAAATGTCAGTTCTCAGTGAGAATATAAACAGGGGAAGAGAGTATATGCTTCTTGAGGTTAAGGACATGCTTTTGTATGCTTTGGTTTGTTACATGGCAGACACAATATTCAGTGTGTTAAAAGGAATGTGAATTCAATTTTATAAGCTTTCCAAGTGAAGACCCACACCAGCCCGTCTTAAAGCATGTGCAATTTCAAAATATGGGAGAATTAAGCTCACAGAGAAAAGTAAGACTAGCTCTAGCAAAGTACCAATCTGTTAACCTTATAATAGTCCATTCACATAATGCATTGTATCAGCCAAAACTGATTATAACTGCCATCCTAATATTAAATGGTCATGGATTTCCCCTTTGCCACAGGTAAACTTGAAAGTAACAGAAATCCATTTTATCTGTAGGGCAAGTTTTGAACAATGGGCAATTTGGAAACTGGCAACAAGAAAATTGTTAAAATAACATTGTTATAAAAACGTTTTGCTTGACAGGTCACTTTGCTGACACAGAAGCTGAAAGAACACTGCAAAGTTGATTATCAAATTAAAATATATCCTGGGCAAACTCATGGGTTTGTGCATCGCCAGAGAGAAGATTGGAACCCTAAAGATAAACCATATATTGAAGAAGCAAGGAAGGATCTAATTAACTGGCTGAACAAGTATATTTAGCCAATAGCAAGGATACAGCCTTTTTCAAATTAACCAGAATGGAATTCTTAATAATTTTAACTTTCAAAATTCAGAAGACTATTAAAATGAATTATTTTACCTAGAAATCATAATTTCTGTTTTGAAAATCATCATATGCCTTGTTTATTCCTTTAACAATTATTCTCATGTTTATAGGTAACCTTATCTAGATAAGCTGCACGATAGTAAGATCTACACAAGTAATTGCAATATAGAATGAAGAAATATAAGGAACATATAATTCCAATAGTGGAATTTAGTGTCAGGAAAGGATGCTTTTGGCCGGAGGCATCAGGAAAAAAGGCAGCATTTGAGCTGGATCACAAAGGGAAGGAAGTAGATAAACATAGCAGGGATGTGTTCCAGGTGGAGGGGAAAATCAGGAGTAAAACCACTCTTCTCTCCCACCCAAGGATACCGTTTTTCTTTGCAATGGATACATACTAGGGAGAAAGCAACCTAAGCATTATGTGGGAACTGTTACCCAAAGGTAATTATAAAAGAGGAGGCTTGATTTAATTTGTAGAGCTTTGAGTAACAACGTAAAATGAAAAACTGGAAGATTTTTGTTTAAGGAGCAATCTGCATGAATCTAACTTTACCATGACTTCCAACTGTTGTTGCCTTTGCATATTTTTTTCTTACATAATTCAGTTTTTGAAAAGCTCAATTTTTTTTCCCACCACAGATCTCACAGCTATGGGAGGAGCTATGATGTTAGTAGTCATAGATGTTTCAAAACCACCTCTAAATTTCCAGATACTCAGCTGCTAATGAACATACTAATATACTGTCTTGTACCTTAGGCCTAGTATCAGAGAAATGAGTGCAATGCTAGGACAACACATTAACCACAGAAAATTTAGCGGGTCCTTGTCCTGAGCACCTGCGTCTGCATTTCCGGTCGAGTATGAGAGAGATAAAGAAATATGTGGGCCAGGTGGGTAGCAAGTAAAGAACCGGCACCATTTATTAACCTGAGGGCTAGGGTTTTTATACCTCATTCGTGGGAACAGAACCCAGTGTAGCAAAAGGCAAAAGTATCAATTATTTTTCTCATGGGAACAGTAACTGGGGGGGGGGTGTCCCCCCTTGAACCGTTTCCTTGCCTCCCGTAATCTTCAAGGTCCTTCTGTTCTCAAGAGAGACAGAGCAAGGGGGATTGGAGAGCCTACATATCTGACTTAGGCAGCCATCGGACAGAGCCCAGGCAATAGGTAAAACCTGGCCTAGCCTAAATCCTCTGACTCAGTGCTGGCCCTCAGCAGGTCCTGGAGGGGAAAACTGTGGATAAGTACACTTAAATTTATGAAATGATCTTAGTTTGCAAGCAATCCAATTAGTCTTGATGAAAATTAAGTTTATTATGATAATCATCCAGGACCATACCTTGAGTGTTAGACAATAGCCATCTGTCAAAAACCAAAAAAACCCCAAACATCCAGAACATGAGGCTAAAATAAATAATTTTTAAACCAAATTTTGTGAATCATCTTTTGCATATTTAATGAGGTTGAGATTTTGGGGGCTAGTCATTTTTGATCTAGGGATTATTACCTTCACCTGTTTCTTAGTGTTCACTGTTACACACATGTATAATATGAAAACCATCTTTATTCTGAAAACCCTTTCATATCCACCACATAATTTAATTCCACAGGGCATGTGGAAGCATTCACATTTTATAGATATATAAATTTGAGTGTGCATGATCAGCTGATGGTCATAAGGTAAAGTGATGGGAGACAACTATAATCTTGTGAATCCCCTGCCCAATACTCTTTTGCCTATGCTACTGGTTTTTGAATGGTGCACTCTGAGGTTTACTGGATATGCCCCCAAATCTGAAGCTATTTCCTGTGCTTATGTTTGCTGCCTGCCCTCACAGAGTCTGGTATTTCCAAGGTCCTAATAGCAACTCTTATCTATAGATGTACTTTTACCTCCTCCACTGTGAGTGCTAGGAAAGTAAAGAAAGGAGAGGGTAGGGAAATAAAGGTAGAGGTTTCCCAAGTCTGGAGTCTTAGAGGACTGGAAAGGCTTCTTTGATAGCAAGTACTGTGCTTTAAGCAAAAAAGGTTTGAAAACCACTGCAGTAAGCCATTAAGTTATCAAATGAATACTGTTTTAAATTGTTTTTTCAAATAGTATGGTAGAATTAGAACAATCTATACCCATTCATTAATACCCTCAATTAACAGGAACCCCACTCTAAGGCCATTTTTCTGCATGATGCTAGGTCCACAGTTTTCTCTTAACACCACGAGAGTGATGAGTAAACCCAGAACCAGAACTGTTAAAATAACATGTCTCACAATTCAATGACTAGCAAAATATATTTCACTTTTCTGTCTTCCACTTTTCACTTTCACAAAGTCTCATTTAAATGCTCTTACAAATAAACTATTCTTAAAACTTGATGAGAAACAGATAAAGATCTAATTTAGAGATCCCTTTAATAAAACAAATACAAAAACTTGTGTCAATCTCTCAACAAATACAGTTTTGGAAACAAGCTATGGTTAAACAGCTAATTTATTATTGTTTTTCGAATATAGTAATTACAGTGTCAAAAAAGGGAAAAAATAATAAATAGCTGTGGTTGCAACACATAACTCCTGTTTATTTAATCACATCAGTAGCTTTACTACATTTTACTCCAACTTAAGTTTTCATTCTTCAGATTCTCCTGGTTTGCGGATATCATCAATCTTCAGAATCATCCTGACCATTTGTGTTGCAAGCGAAATCTGTTGTTTTTTGCCAATCAAAGTTTCTATGACATGCTGTTGTTTCATATCTGGGAAAACACAGAAATGATTTGGATGTCACAATACAATCATCTACAGTTTAATATTAAAAATTTAGTCCAACTATTATAACATAATAATTCTCAATTCTGATAAATGAAGGATAAAGTCAATATACTGAAAAGAATGAAGTTAATATTCTAAATTACAAAAAAAAGGAGAGGCCTTCTCCAATAGGGCCAATCTATAATTAGCTCCTGTTCCCATTTCTAGAATGTTAATTCTTTTAAGTATATTATGCATATTTTTTGAAGTCTGTTTTTTCCCCAAAGAGTGGAAATGGTAAAATCATCAGCAGCTCATTTTCTAATAAATCCCCTTTTAAAAAAAAATTTTTTTTTAGGCAGTTGGGGTTACATGACTTGCCCAGGGTCACATAGCTAGTAAGTGTCAAGTGTTTGGTCTGAGGTCAGATTCTAATAAGTCTCAAATTAGTAAGAATTTAATAATCTGATTTTGCCATAGTAAAAATGAAAAATACTCCAAATGTGGTCTGAAAAGCAGAGCAGGATGACACTAGCATTTTACACCACCTGGACACCATTTCTATTGGTCTAAGATTAAAGTAATTTTTTTTAAAAAAGGGAATCAAAATTTATTCATGTCAAATGGTTAGCTAAAACCCCACATCCTCCTCATCTGTTTTCCTTCATTTTCAAACTTCTTGAAAAAGCTGTCTATATTAGATGGGACACGTCCCCTCTTCATCTTCACCAAGTATCCTTAACATCCTGTAATCTAATGTATCTCCATACCACTACTGAACTATTCTAAGGTCATGAATAATTCGACTGCCAAATCTAATGGCTTATTTTTTTTTCTAGTCCTCATTCTCCTCCACATCTCTGTAGCAGTTAACAATGTTAAACTACCCTTGGCTCCAGAGACACTGCACTGTCTTGGTTTTCCTCGTTTCTCATTCACTAATTACTCAATCAGGGTGTTTAAAGGTGAGTATTCTTTAATGTTCTGCCCTGAACCCTTGACCTTTTTCTCTTCCTAGCCAATCTCATTTACTCCTACAAACTCAGATTACATCTAAGCTACTGAGTTATATCTATACCTCTAAGCCCAGCTCTTTTGAGCTCCAGCCCTCCATCTGTAACTACTCATGTGGCCTTTCTACCTGCATGGTATTTTAAACTCATGTCTGTCACTTTAAACTTGTTCTTTTTAAATCACACTATTTATAGTGGAACTACCATCCATCCAATATCCAATGTTAATAACCTGTGACTCTTCTTCATTGCCCAGTTACCAAATCCTGGTGACGCTTGTTTCCTATTACCTGTCTTTCCCCTCTCTTCTATTCCCCAAAATATACTTCAATCATCCTCCCCACTCGCCCCAAATTGGCCCTGTGCATCACTGTCAAGCTGGTGTGGCATAATGAAAAAGAACACTAGATCTGGAAGTAGAGGGCTTGTGTTTAAATGCCAACTGGGCTTTCAGCTCATTTGTAAAATGAGATGAAACTTGATGATTTCTAAGGTCCTTTCCAGATCTAAATCCTACGATTCCAATATTTCTTCAACATACACATACTCAGTCATGCCCTGTTTACAATGGCTTTTACATCCTCAAGTAAAGTTTAAAATCCTTTGCCTGATCTGTTTAAAATTCAGCGACATCTTACTTTCCCAGACTCATTGCATTATTACTCCTCATCACATATTCTGTGCTCTTGCTACACTGGACAACTCAAGTTCTTAGGCTTCTAGGCCCTGGCTCAAGCCATTCCTTACGTTTAGAAAATCTACGCTCTCCTCTGTCTACCTGCATAAGCTCAACTCAAACAACTGCTCCCCAGTTATAAAGTCTCCTCTAATCTCCCCCCTCTACCTTCAGATTCAAGAAAGCTCTGTTTTCCATTATCTATGTACTCATGTCATACTTTTGTGTAGACTAGTTATCTGCGTCTAGGTTCTAAGTAGCTCCCTGAAGTCAGGAATTGTGTTTTATTCTAAACTGTGCATGCTCCCTCCCTCAGCCACACAAAGCACTATACATATATTTACTATACATTTATCACTGTTAATAAATGAAAATGTTTCTTTTACATGTGAACTGTCAAGTATGGTTTCATTCTGAAAAAAAAAAACTGAATACAACAAAATACTACATTCAACTAAAAACTAGGTATAAAAATTGAACAATATAGTCATAATAAGTAACTCTCAACCTTCAATTTATTGATAATTCCACCAGCATAAACTTTTATTCTGCTAACAAGACCAGTTGTTGAGATGAGTAATTATGGATCAGTCCCTCTACATCTCAAATTTAATCCAAATTAGTGGGTTTAGTCATTTAAAGACAGACTAATAGATAAAAAAATATATCCTAACTCTATTCAATTTAAACCAAATTAAAATATCACAAACACAAAAAAAATCCTTTACCATTTGTACCCTTATGCAAGCAGTCAATACCAAGGGCAGGATTCATTTCTTTCACTTGTCTGGCTCGTACATCAGTCATAGTTTGGATGGGATTCATACCACTATTTTCAGAAAGGGCCATGGGTATGACTTCTAATGCATCTGCAAAAGCTCTCATTGCGTACTGCTCCAAGGAAGGACACTGTAAGTTAACATAAAATATTTTATTACAACTGATAGCAGGAAAATAGAACTAACTATAAAGCAAATAACATTCACTTAAGGAGAGGAAAAAAACATTTAAAAGTTTATCATGTGCCAGGTACTATACTAAGCACTTTGTAGATGTTAACTCATTCAATCTTCACAATATTCTTGTGAAGTAGGTGCTATTATTATATTCCTTTTTACAGTTGAGGAAACTGAAGCACACAGGTTAAGTGATGTGCTCAGGTCACAAAGCTGTTAAGTGACTGAGACAGAATTTGAATTCAGGTCTTCTTGAATCAATTATCTGTTGCACCACCTTAAGGAGATAATATGCCACACCCTGAGAGAATATAAACTCCTTGACAATAGGGACTGTTTCATTTTTATATTTGTGTCTCCAGTGCCTAGTAGCTGCTTAACAAATGCCTGTTGATTTTGCTTAATGTTAAATAGCTCATTGAAAACACATCAGGCAAGCATTGTTACAAGAGCAATTAGTTTCACAAGAATGATGTTTATGTACCCACAATAAGTTATACAGTAATGAATATGAGCTGAAGATCAAGGAATTAAAAGTCACCGGAGCTTGAGCTCTATCTCAGAATGTGGCTGACTCTTCACTTGGGAAGTACATAATGTACAAATGATTGGTGTTTATTAAATATGTGGATGCACTCAATTCTACTACTGGACTAAAGAGTCTAACTCAGCATGGACGAGTAAGAAATTAATGGCATTTTCTGTTTAACCAACTAACCAGTAATGGGGTTTTAGTATGTGTTATTAATTACTATATAACTAGTATGGTACCTTCTCTATTTCATCGCAGCTTCAAGCTATGCAAAGCATTACAAAAATGTCAAATTTTTAAATATAAAAGTCTCACATAAAACACACTGCAAATACTCTAATTTACCTTATCAGCTTCTTCACTAACTGCCAAAGCACAAGATATTTCAGCTGCACCACCTCCATACACCACACGATTATCACGAACTAGGTTTCTGATCACACACAGAGCATCATGAAGAGATCGTTTTGCTTCTTCAATTATCTAGAAGCAAAATGTTTAAGTACAAGTTAATTTTAATCAATGCCTATATAATTAAATATAGATTAAAATGAAAATGTCATGTACATAACCTATTGCCTAAATATCAAAGGCACTTCTAATATTTTAATAAGGACATTTAACTTGAAAAACTGAATTTCCTTTCCACATCACAGGGGTTAGGGCTTGTGAGTGCCCCCCCACCCCCAGTGATCTGGAAAACCTGTGCGTGCAAAAGCAAAATTTTTTGGCCTTCCCTTTGTATCAGAGTAGAAGTCTGAATTATTATGGTATTAAAAGATAAAATATGTTCATATTTTACAATACTACAAATATATTTCATGCATTTCTAAACTTTTTGTTTCACCTGTGGTTTCCACAAAGCTCCCCCAAAATTTCCATTTAATTTTGTATGTTGACTCATGGTGGGGATAATGGAGATGCAGAAGGGATAACGGTATACTTTACATATCAAGATAATTCTACCAACATCTCATACTTACGTTTTAAAATTGCTTTTCTAGTAGTATGAGTAGCTTCCTAGGTTTCAGCTCACTCAACTGTCTACACTTTCAAGATAGAAAGCTAATGTTGGAACTGCAATCTATAGTCAGTGAATGGAACAAAGCTGTCCCACATAGGAATTAAATCACAGCTTCATTATGTTCCATGTCCTAAAGCCAATAAAAGCCCCGGAGGTTGGTTGCAGAACCCCAGAAGACAAGTGTTTCTGCATATCCAGCCATGTTTTATCAATGAGCAGATGCTAACAGCATTATGTGGGAGTGTGAATAACTTTTTAATATTACAAAGTACTCAGAAAAAGTTAAGAACTAATGCTCTAAATTAATCTAGCCAGCTGTAACAGTTATCATAATAAATTTACTCAATAAAAACAGTTTGTAATCACTAGCTCAAAATCAGCAGATACGAGCACATCCCTTTCTGTTCCAGTCTTTATATTACTACTTTAAATCAGAAAAAAAAGACAAATTGTAAAACTCTTGTGGTAGAAACCTCAAAGACTTTTACTGGAAGAAAGAGTTTATTGTAACATGCAACTTACATTTGATATCTGCAACCTTATATCTGATATACCAAGATGATATATTTTAACCTAACAACGCATGTTTAAAAAAAAAAAGCTGAACAGATAGACATTTCGTAAACTATTTAATAGCTCAAACACATATACCTTGAACACCAGTTAAGCAAATACATGGGAAAACAGTGAAAGGAAGGAGGCCAATGTGTAGAATTCCCTTTAACTTTCCCACCCATATAACGGCTTAAGTGTAAAGACTTAGTCAGTATTTGGGACTAGTGGGTAGAAGAACAGAAAAAGGACGACATCAAAGACAAATAGTGATTCACTCTCAATTTAAGGGACATCGGGTAAACTACAGACATGTTTATTTAAGTGGCAAAGTAACACAGTCTCTTAGGCAATTCCACGGTCCTCTTGACGTTTCACCTCATAATCATTAAAGCTGGCAAAGATGAAAAAAGACAGGGAGGGTGTGTGGAAAGACTAATACAGTGCTGATAGAAAAGCAATGAAATTATGTTAACATAAGGTCAAAGATGAAAGAAATGTTCTCTATCTACAATGAAATATTCATAGAAGCACTTGTAGTAGCAGCAGCAGCAAACAATAGGAAATAAGGTAGAATGGCTATGCAAATTGTGGTACAGAAATGTAATAGAATATTATTCCTCTGTAAGAAATGAAGAATACTGAGAAGCAAGGGAAAATCTGTATGAACTGATACAAAGTGAACTAAGGAGAACCAAGACAAAAATATACATAATAATAAGGTAAATGAAAAGAACACATAAAGAAGAAAACTGAATGCTGTCATTAAGAAAATGTACACCCTAAGGGCAGCTAGGTGGGACAGTAGATAGAGCACTGGCCCTGGAGTCAGGAGAACCAGAGTTCAAATCTGGCCTCAGACACTTACTAGTTGTGTGACCTTGGGCAAGTCACTTAACCCCAACTACTTAAAAAAAAAAAGCACATCCTTTCCTTCTCTACAGAAGTTTCAATTATGGGTGTGGAACACAATTAAATGTTAAAGAGATATATAGTCTTTTAGTTTTGTGTAACTCTTTTTTCTTCTTTGTTACAAAGGATAGCGCTCTGGGGAGGGGAGAATAGAGATATATGTACAAATGAAGATTATATAAAACCAAAAACCTTCAATAAAAGAAGAATAAGATCTATCTTTCTATGTTGGCAAGCAGAAGTTGTCAAATTTACTGCCAACCTGTATGCCAAATTCAGATGTAACTTGACAATTCCTTACCATTTTATTTCCTCCTCTAATGAATATGGTCACAGCCCTGGAGTTCTTACATTTCTCTATAACAAGCATTTTGTCTTTGGTTGTTCCAAATGAGATCTCTTTTACCAGACCAGCAAAACCAAGTTTCTCAGGTGTGAGTTCAGAGAACCGTGGAACAATGCGCCCTCCCGTTGCAATAGCAATAAGCTAAAAAAAGGGAAAAGAAAATAAACATTTTATGAAGTCAAACATCAAAATGTACCTTAGCACCCATCTGAGACCCCCTTCCACTCCTGTACTTTACCACTCTCACTTCGGAAGGTGGCCACACAGGACAGAATCTTTGCTTTGTGTGTTGCAAATGCCACTTATATGTCCCCCTCCTCCTCTATCCCCTCGTTCCCCACCACCACTTGATGGTTAGCCTTCTGATGAACCTCTCTTGCACTTCTTTGGTAACTCCAGTGTGTTGCTGGGTTTATACTTTAGGACCTCACAGCCTGGTAATGCCTGCTAATGCTTGCACTCCACTGGTGTGTCCTTTCAAGAATACAGCCTCATCTCTATGCCAGAATGAATTGGAGTAGGATTTGGAACGTGATGGCCTGAGGAGAGCTAAAGCTACCTTTGAGATCACCTCAAATGGAAACACACATGATAGGTGTAAAGAGGCTGAAGATTTTATTAATGATGATATATGACAGAAGTGGAATAAAAGAATGATGGAAACCATAAAATTTCAGAATTGGAAGAGACTTCAGGGTTAATTAATCTAATCTAATTCCTTTTTCCCAGAAGCCCTAACTACAACATTTCTGACACATGGGCATCTAGCTTTTACTTGAGGTCTTTAAAGATTTGTGACTAGGGCTAAAAATTGCTCAGACAGAAGAACTTCTCAGAGAACATTCTAATACTGCTTCCAAGTTCATTACTGAATCCTTTATTTTATGGTTGAAAATTTCAAGCTCTCAATTAGTAACTTTATAAAAAAATTTCCATACTTTTTATGCCTGCAAAATAAAAGGCTGACATGGGAGAAGAGCTCCTTCTTTTCATTCCTCTTTCTCCCTTCAGATTGGCTCAATTAGTAATCATCTTTATAATCTCTTTAGCTACAGCTAATAAGTTGGATAAATTTAAGCCTCAAGTTGATGGTGGGAAAAGATCAGATAGATCACAATTAAAACATCATGGAATAGATTTAGGTTACCATGTCTACCTTCAACACTACTAGCATGGATGTTGTCACATCAGCAAAGGACATAGATAACTACAAAAGAAGTGGAGCAGTAATATATAGGACAAATTTAAAGAGACAGACAATCTGAAACCTTGAGAAACCATGAGAATAAAAGAAATAAGCTTAACATCCTAGGAATATTGTCTTGGCTATGTAGGATTTGTGGGAAAATAGGAAGAACTGCACAGGATTAGAGAAAAGCACTTCTATCTGTACTAGTGGAAGGAATACCCACACTCATGAAATCATGGGTCTGAAGCATCAATCTTCACAATCTGAATATAAAGGAAATAATCTTTTTGACTTATCCCTTTAAACCATAAAGGTCCAAGAAAAATTATAGCTTTTTAAGAAACAAATTCTAGAATATGAGAGACATTTTTCACTGTGTCAGTGTATTTTATCACAGATACACAATGTCAATCATATAAATTAAGCAACTGACAAGAAAAAAAAGGAGTAAAACAGTTATGTCTAAAAAGTCTCTAGAACAATAAATTATATAAAAAGATAGAATTTCTTACTTCAATTTCAGGTCCCCCTACCCAACGGACAGCAGGCAACTTATTCTGAAGGAGTAAATGATTTGCTTCATCATCAAAGCCCCACTGGCAAATAGCTAGGTTTGCACCAGTGAGTTTAATCTGAAAAAGAAAAAATCTAATGTAAAACAAACAAACAAACAAAAAAACCCAAAGACAACATACAACTTTTAATTTCTCGTACTTCAAGGTTAAGTATGGCTGTAATACCTAATTAAAACTATTATTCAAAGAGTGAAAACAATCCCAATGATTTCCTCAGGATAGCTTGTTTGCTTTTAAATACAAGTGCTTAATCAACCTTCTTTTATCAACAAAGGCATATTTAGAAGTCTTAAATTATATGATATGCCACATCAAAATTGATCCTTAAAGAGACTATCCAATATAGCACAATACTTAGTATAATATACATTCTTTCATTCACTATATCTACATAGTCAGGACCACAATAAGACTCACTTGTTCAATCATCTCTTCAAACTTCTCCTTTTCATATTTCTGCAGGGCTTTGTAATCTTCTACAGATGTAACATCAAGCTTATGTTTAGTTTTTGGCTTGGGTGGCTCAAATGGACATGTAAGAATTGCAATCTTCGCATTTTTCACTTCCTATAGAAAAAATGAAAACATTTTGTTTAGATGATTTAAAAGGTTAAAAAGTATCAAGCTACAAAAACAAAAAGAGGAAATTACTTACTTTAGGCATTTGTGGATGACTAAAATCCTTATCTACAATTACTCCCTTAATGAGCTGAGTGTCTTCAAGTCTTCCTCCTACTTTGCCTTCTACTTTAATTAGCTCGAAGTCAACATCTCTCCGTTCCATATCAGCTACTGTCAGGACAGCATTTACAGCAATTTCAGCCATCTGTTGGTGGCAGCTGTTAACTCTGATGGGAAAAAAAAAGAACATACTTTGGTTTTATCTTTGAAATGTATTTAGTAATTACTAAATTATTAACAGACATAGAAAAGGTCTTGTAATTTCCTCATCTGAGAGTTCCCTATATCAATGAAATCACTACTTCTATTTCTCAGTGTTGGATATAATAATTATAGCAAGATAACCAAAAAAAAAATTAAAGGAATAAGCACTGACATCAAAGGATTAGAAAATCTGCATACACAATTTATCATTTACATTTCTATGCTACATTGCCAACAAAACAGAGAAAATGGACAGATAAATACCTTTTGTGAATAATGTCAAATGTAACAAATGTTTTCATATTAACTTGCTAAGGCTCACAAGAGAACTTTAAAAAGATTTTCGGTGGAGATAAAGGATCCTATGATCCTAATTAGATGGATATCACCTGTTAATGGTTATTTTAAAGACAGCAAAAATGTCAATATTTCCCCTAATTTTTAAGTTTAATATATTAACCCCCAAAATTATATACCAATGGGCTACTTTATAGAATTAAAAGGAAACTGAAAAAAGTCAGCAAGAATACCAAAAGATGTCACTGGAAAAAAACTGAAGGAATACTTGCTCAGAGATCCCTAAACACACTACAAAGTCTGGCTAAGGGAGGAAGGCATATTAAGGATGAAAAGACAGGTTAGTGTCAGATTTATTGTTTAGTAATTTTTTAGTCATGTCAGATTCTTTGTAACCCTATTTGGGTTTTCTTGGCAAAGATAATGGAGTGGTTTGTCAATTTCCTTCTCCAGCTCATTTGACAGATGAGGAACTAAGGCAAGCAGGATTAAGTGACTTGCCTGAGGTCACACAGCTAATAAGTGTCTGAGGCTGGATTTGAAAGTCAGGTCTTCCTGACTCTAGGCCTGACATTCAACCCACTTCGCCACCTAGCTGCCCTGATAGGATTAGAAAGGGTTTAAAAATCAAAATGGAGGAGTTTATAGATTTGATTCTAGAGAAAAGAGGTAGTTCTCAACAAACTGGAGTTTAATGAATAAGAGTGAAAAGGAAGGTGTTTCAACCCTTTGCCAAACTACAAATTTCATGAGGTCAAGGCCTTTATCATCTTGGAACTTCCCCTAAAACCTAGTAGGGTGCTTAACAAATGACTGTTGAATGAAATGCATTAAAAGGATTCCAAAGGCCATGTTTGCAAACCCAAAGAACAGTCACTTAATGTTTACAGAAAGATCCAGTATTCACTGTCTCCTCTCAGACTTTGTCTGGTCAGGCTACTTCTGGGGCTATACATGGAAAGAACAGAAGCCATGGTGGCTAATAAATAAATTTAAGTTACACAAAATGGAGTTTTTATTACATGAATAACTATGAGAAGTGATTAAAAATTTCACTATATTGGAGCTTAATTTTATTCATCACTACTCATAATGTATGAGCTACTGGACATGACTAAATCTAAACAAAATATGAAACACAGATATGGTAGGAAATTATTAGTCATTTCATTATTTAGTCTATTTATGTCTCCAAAAAGTTTTTTTTAGCTATATTTCTAAATTATTTGTCAGCCTAGTTTTTCCAACAAAATGCCTGTTTTTAAAAGTAGCACACAATAAATACAAATACTGTTGATGTTATTAACTTACACTTTAGAACCAAGAGTTGTTTTTGCAGTCTGGATGAAAGGTTCAGTGTTGTGAACATCAACTGGAAAACTATCACTGATTTTGTCCAAATGTTCAATGGCAATTCGAGCAGCCTGCTCATAACCATCTGCTATTCTGATTGGATGAATCCCACGATCCAGCAGTTGCTCAGCTTCTTCTAACAAAGCACCAGCCAGAACTGTGAAATGGGAAAAAAACAATACAAAAAAACTCAGTAGAAAGCTATTTAGGTAAATCTTAATGAGCATTTTGTTTCTCAATTTATTGTACATAATTTTTGCAGGAAGGCAATTTAATATAATGGCAAGTGTCCTAGAATTGGCACCTTAAGATATTCTGTCACTTACTTTGTGACCTCAGACAACTCACTCAAGTTCCTGTAAACCTCAGTTATCTAACTATAGAGATGTTCCACTAATGCTTAGTAACGTGAGAGTAGAGTTCAAGTGAGACATTAGACTAAATGTATAGATCTGGGTGCAATATGAATATAAATGAACTCAAGGGAGTAGATGAAATCACCAAGGCAGAGAAAAGAGAGGAAGGATAATGCACTGGGAAATATCCACACTCGGATAATTAAGTATAGTCCCAAACCTCAATTTAGGAACGGACCAGGCTAGCCATCATTCATTCCTCTTCCCACTCTAGTCTGATTCTCTGGCCATGGGATTGGTGCCTTTTCTTCAGGTGTTTCTCTCACTGGAATGAAAGCTCCTTGAAGACAAAAGATTGCCCCCCCCCTTCTATCCTCAACACTTAGCACAGTGCCTACAACATGGTTAAGTTGACTAACAAAGGTCACAAGTTGAAAGCAATACTTTAACAATTCCACTGATCCACTGTTGTATAGCTTTAATGGTTAGAAAAAAATGTCCTTTTATTAAACTGAAATCTGTCTCCTGGTAATCCCTTCCACTGGTCCTGGCTCCACCCCTTAGAACTTTTTCTGTCTTACGAACTCCTCTGCTAACCTGGTGAATGCTATGGACTCCTCAGAATGCTTCTGAATGCATAAAATAAAATTCATAAGGTTACCAAAGAATCCATTGTTTCGGAAATATAGTCATCAAAATAAAAGAAAAACAATAAAACAATTTATAGACCCCAGGCTAAGAATCCCTGCTCTAGAGAAATAAAGAGTAAGTTTATTATCTCTTGCATATGACAGTCCCTCAAGTATTTTGAGATAGCTATTTTGTCTCCTTTTAATCTTCTCTTCCAATTATATATCTGTAGTTCTTCCAATCTTTCCCACAATATGATTTTCCAGACTGTTACCATCCTGGGCACTTTCTTTTGAATTTACCTACTTTGTTTGAGAAATGAACAAAATGGTCCAGACATATTATTTCCTACAATTTAGTAACTACACTTCAATTAATTCAGTGGGATAGTACTGATCTTTAAAACAAGCTGAGGGGCAGCTATGTGGTGAAGTGAACAGAACCTTGGAGTCAGAAGGACCTGAGTTCAAACAAAACAAAACAAAACCCAAAACCAACCAACAAAACCCCAAACCAAAAACAAACAAACAACCCCCCCCAAAAAAAAACCCAAACCAAAACAAAGAAACTCAACAACCTGGCAACAACATCGATTCATGCTTAATTATGTCCTTATATAAACCAGATTTTTCCTATCTTGTAACTGTGCAACTAATTTCTCAGGCTCAATCTATAAGACTTAAAATGTAAGAACCAATGTTTTTGGACCAGCTTTTTGAAATAACTCTTATCATCTAGAAATCAACAGGTATGGAATATTTTTTATCCAAGTGATTGAAAAAATAAGGCAAAGGATGCTATTACAGACATCAATACTGGCCAACACTAAGTCGTTAATCAACTGATGAAGTCAAAAAAGTGCTGGACCATCTATTACAGGACCTGAACTAAAAATCTGACACTGCTATTTATTATCTGTGTGATGTAATTATATATCTGCCTTTGAGTGTCTACATTATGCATAATATATAGAGGCATTATGGCACACTGGACTCAAAGTCAAGAAGACTTACTAGTTGTGTGGCCACACATAAGTCATTCAACCTTTAGGTTCCTTTCTTTGCAAATGGATCAGAAAGATTCTTGGGGATATTATTCTGTAGTCTACCTCAAGGTGTTGTTTGTGACACTCAAATACAAATCTATGTAAAGCAAGCTTTAAAGTTCTTAAAAAAATAAAGTTAGCAATTGTTAATAATAAGACTATACCTTTTATCAGGAAAAAAAAAGTCAGCCTACCTGACCAGTGATTTAAAATTGACTCTTGGTGGACATGGTATTCATTTGACTAGAAAGTTACTTATTGTGGTCAACAACAAAAACCACCACCCTGATTTCTTAGTCTGCTTATTTTCAGATTTTTCTTACCGACTACTCCTGTAGTCCCATCTCCAATCTCATCATCCTGTGATTTGGAAAGTTCAACCATCAGTTTAGCAATCTGATGATCTACATCCATCAAGCTTAAAATGGTGGCACCATCATTGGTTACAGTCACATCACCATCCTTATCCACCATCATTTTATCAAGCCCTAAAGAAAAAACATTAAAATAGTTTAGAGATTTGAAGTTCTGCAAATCAAACTAATAAAAAACAGAACTGGAATCTTACCATTAGGTCCAAGTGATGTTCTCATTGTATTTGACACAGCCTTTGCTGCCATTATGTGAGACTAAAAGAAACAAACACAAGAAGTGAGAACGAAATTGGCCAATGTTGATGGCAAGGGAAAGACTCTCAACATAACAAAAGGAGGGAACTCACTGACAAAATACTAAGTCACTGCCATCTGTTATGTACTTTAACATTGATATTCGATAACTTGTAAGAGTTCTGCTATCTTGAACTGTTATTTAATGTTTATTTTTTCCCTTATTTTAACAAATTCCCAGTCTTATGCCTCCTAGTATCTCCAATAGTATCATCTAAACAATATCAAGAAACACTCCACTGTCAATAGACATTTCACACTTATCAAAATTATGCCCATTTTAACTGTAGGCAGTTTATATTTTAGTTGCAATATTTATGGAATTAAACAACCACTGTGCCATCAAATAGGGCCTATAATTCCTAGAGGAACCTTATGATCTATACTGACAGTAACCAGTGGTTTAATGTCTGGTTATTTTATCAGTTTGAAGAGCAGGGGCTCTACAAAGCCTACCAGTTCTTTAAAAAAAAAAAACTTTTTTTAACTTTTTGGTCAGAAGTACTGAAATCATCAACCAACTAAGTTTGAAACCTTCCAAGCAAACCCTGACTCCTAACCCTCTCACTGCATCTACTGACCAAATTCTAAATGCCACTTTTTTCATGGTTTTTTTCCCCATCTCCTTATCTTATTTCATTATGTAATACTGTACCTTGCTTCTCCCTTCAAATTTTCCTAAAATGAGGTTATCTTCCTGAAATTAAGTTCGATCTTTAAGATTTTTTTTACCTGAGAAATAACAGTTTCCCAGGATAAAATCCAAACTCTTTCCTTTTGCATTCAAGGTTCTTCACAATGTGGTTCCTATCTTCCCTTTCCTGTATCCTCTCCTACTACAGCCTACCTGTTGTTCTAAGACATCCCTTCTACTTTTCTTTCCTGCTTTTGTTAGTGATATACATTCTATCTAGAAAAGCTGCACTCTTCACAGAAACTTTGCAGACATTTTCAAACTTAAGTTAGAAAAATAATCACCAATAGGCAGAGTTTTTGGACTCCAGGTCAGAAATAATCTTTGCCACTTCTGAACTCCTATTTCTTCACTTACACTATTATTCATGCCACTACTGCCTTATGATGTATTTATTTTTGTACATATTTCAGCCCCTTCACTGGATGTGAAGATTATGGAGGGCAAAGACTATTGTATATTTCCTTTATATCAGGTATAGAAAGCAATCACTAAATATTTGATTAAGTGAATGAAATCAAATCAGTATAGCCAATTCTCCCAACAGCAAATCAACTAATTTTACACCAGATATATATATATATATAAAATAAAAATTTTATTTTTCATTACAACCTTTGTGACCTTTAAAATACAAGTGCTTTCTTTTTTTTTTTCATCCTGACAACTTAATACTCCCAACACAGTCATCTTCCCTGTCCCCCTTTTCCAACTATCTTATAACCCTTTTATGGGCCACACTCTTGGTTTTCCTCTTTACTCCCCAACAACGGTAAGAGAAACAGTTCTAGGAAGGCAAATGCATTAGACAAACCACACAGGTAAGATGCCAATCATTCCTCTAGATCACAGGTTTTTTTTTTAAGGCAATTGGGGTTAAGTGACTTGCCCAGGGTCACACAGCTAGTAAGTGTCAAGTGTTTGGTCTGAGGCCATATTTGAACTCAGGTCTTCCTGACTTTAGGGTCAGTGCTCTATCTACTGCGCCACCTAGCAGCCCCTAGATCACAGGTTCTTAACCTTTTTCTTCTTTTTTTTGTGGAGCCCATGGATTCCTCTGATTGTTTGGTCAATGTTACAAATCCTTTCTCAAAAGTGAAGAAAAAGTGTATTTCAGTTAGAGGTTAAAAAACAAAAAACCTCAAGTCAACAAATATTTATTAAGCCCTTCTATGTCCCAAGTCCCCTGCCCCACTTAAAAAGATCGAAAAATTAAAAAAAAAAGGGCGGGGGAGGGAAGAGAAATACAAAGGACCAAAAAACCCCAAAAACATTCACATAGAAAACAAAACCAGCTACTATCCCTGATCTCAAGTATCTCAAAGTCAAATGGAAGAGACAACACACAAATATGTACAAACAAGATACAGACATGAAAAATTCAAGATCATCTCTCTGAGAAGGTCCTAAGACTAAGGAGGACTGGGAAAGGCTTCTTGTGGAGGGTGAGGTTTTACCTCAAACTTGAAAGAAACCTATGAAGACAAGAGGACAATGATAAAGAGGCAAAGAAGAGTTCTAGGAATCCAACAGTCAGTGAAAATGCCAGGATTTGGGAGATGGCTGTCTTATTTGAGCAAGAGCAAGGAGGCCAGTTTCATTGTATTGAAGATAAAATTATTCCCCCATCCAAGTGCCTGGACCCAAAGAACTCTATTTGTGGACCTCTAGTTAAAACCCTTGCTCTAGATCAGTGGTTCTCATTTGATTTTAGGAGCCTCTCACACTCTTAAAGAACTCTCATCCTCCCTCCTCCCACAGCTTCTGCTTATGTCATTTACAATCTATCCATATTAACTCATTAGAAATTCAAAAGTATTAGCATTATAATAAGAAGTTTTGACTTTGTGGTCCCTGTTTAAGGGATCTGAGGGATGTGTAAGGGACCCTGGACCACAGTTAAGAGAACATACCCACACAGAGATCTCTGATACATCCCTACCCTTTGTAAAAATAATTGGGGCAGTAGCCATGAAACACCCAGGAATCCAATTCCTTCAAAAAAGAAGCCAGTGATAAATAAAGCTCGTTTCATTCGTTACTTATTTTTTTGGGAAAAAGGTAAATTCCTTAACTTTCACCTAGGGACAAGTGTTTTATGAGGAGCAGAGACGGATTAAATAAGGTCATTACTCTCACATCACTGAAGTAGCATGTGGGTGATGGTATAAGGACTTAGATTATATTATCCCTTTTTTTTTCCAGTCACTGTTGTTTCCCTGGAATTACTATCTAGCTAGCATCCAGAATAAGTCTGAAAGGTGTGTCTACATCTTGTTATTCAAGAGTTGTTTACAACTCTTTAGTGACCCCATTTGGGATTTTCTTGGCAAAGATACTGGAGTGGGCTGCCATTTCCTTCTCCAGCTCATTTCACAGATGAGAAACTAAGGTAAACAGAACTAAATACCTTGTCCAGGGTCACACACAGCTAGTAAGTATCCGAGGCCAGATTTGAACTTTGATATTCTTGACTTCAAGCCTGTCACCTAGCCTAGCTGCCCTACTAATGATGTGAAGTTTCAACATTTGTTCACTTAATCAATGGCTTATTCCATCACCAAAATAACATGAAGTCAATACCCTAAAGTTGATCTTTCTTACCATAATTTTATGTTCCTATTTCACCACTTTGCATCTGCTTCCCTGCCTGGTAGTCCAGGCCTGGCACTGTTTTTTTTTTCTTTTTCCTGTCATCTTAATATATTGTCATTAAGTACTTTTAAAACCTTTTAAAAAAATTTTTTTTCAACTATAAATATATTGGTGCTCTAAGTTCTTAGTCATTAATATTAGCACATAATTAGTTTAATGGCCAAGATATTGTCATCTTGTATAGATTATAGAATTTCAATGTTAGAAGAGATTTTGCAGGTCATCCTGTCAACCTGTTTTACCCTTTTAAGGTGAGGAAATTATGCTCAGAGAGGTAGAATGATCACCTAACATCATACAACCAGGTAGTTAAAGAACCCAAAATATAACTTGTGTTTCCTGACTCAGTTCATATTTATTTCCTCCAAGTTTTCACTAAAAAGAGTCTATTCAAGCTCCATTTTACACCTGAAGAGTCTCATTGAAGTAAAAATGGCTTGCTCAGTCACATATAAAGTACAGTGCTCAGAACACAATCGGTGTTTAATAGGGACAGCTAGCTGTTGCAGTGGATAGAGGCTTGGGATTGGCATCAGGAAGACCAAAGTTCCAAATCAGGCCTCAGACACTTACTGGCTGTGTGACTCTAGGCAAGTCACTAAACTGTTTGCCTCAGTTTTCTTCATCTGTAAAGTGAACTAAAGAAGGAAATGGGAAACTGTTTCAATGTCTTTGCCAAGAAAACCCTAAAAGGGGTCACAAATAGTCAGACTCAACCAAAAGGTGCTTAATTAATAAGTTAATTAAGAAATACTTATTGACTAACTGACTGGACTGACTTTTCAGGCCTGGCACTCTTTATCTATTGAGTCAACCTAGCCCACACTTACTGCCTTACTGTTTGGGCCCCAGCCTACTCTAATAGCCTGAAGAATTGCTGAAATGGGTTAGGTGCTTAGAGTATCAAGCTTAATTAAAGGTCAACAGAATCCAAAAGCATTGTTAGAACTGAAGGTAGACAAGTCAGTGGTATACAGGTTGAAAGACAGTCAGAGCTGTGAAAATATACATAAAATCCTTAAAATTTACCTTAACACTGTACCTAATACTAAAGACACAAAGAAACTATTTTTTAAACATGAATTTTTCTCAAGCTCCTACTCCACAACGGAATTTGCCCAAGTTAACTTCTTTCACTCAAAGAATTTCACCATTTCTTTTTATAAAAAACCATCTCCAAAGGAAAATTAAAACAAAAAATATTCTTAAAGTCCAGAATTATCCAACAGGGGTATTTTTAAAGTAAGGTTATACTATGTGTAAAACCTGAACTCAGCCCATCCTGAATATAAGCTCTCTTCTGCCTTCCAAGTCAAGATTCAACTTTTTAAAAGCTCCTGCTAAATCCAACAACTACCTTGCACGTATGATGGCATTAGGTAAGCAACATCATACAAAGTAAATTCAATTTTTCATCCAAATGCACTTAATTTCAAGACAAGGGGGCAGAGCCAATCTCTTCTTTTTAAAGCTGCAATCGTGGCGAATTAAAAAGCCAACAGCTTGTCTGCTACCATCTCCTTTCCTATTCCTATTTCCAATACTTTAATCCAGATTCTTATACTTTCTCACCCAGAGAAATGAATCGGCTTCCTGAGAGCTTTTTCCTGCCTTCAGTGTACAATACCAAAATTATCCATAATATACTTTCTGAAAACCTAACAAGCTAAGTCCTAACTCCTTACCTGCACATTCAAAGTTCTACCGTCTGGTCCTAACCTACTTTTCCAGACTTACACCCTCCCACTCCCTTATGGTCTATCCCTTCAAACAAGTCAACTCCTTGTTCCTTGAAGATGCTCTTTGTTGCTTCCCTGACTTAGTTTATGTTCTTCTCTGTACACCTTGCTTAAATCTTATCCATTCTTTAAAAGCCCCATGTCAAAAACTTTACCTCATCCATAAGTTCTCCCTCTATTACAAAAGACAAAAAGAGTTTATTAAATTCCTAAAGCCAGGAAGCCTGCAGCATGTATCACATCCTGCTTAATATTATATTATACTTATACACACACACACATACACACGCGCGCGCTTTTCCGCTCCATTACAGGAGATCCACTCCCCAAGGCCAAGGAGCTTGTTTTATTTACCATATTTCTAAGGTACTGAAATAAAGAGTGAATAAACCACACTTGTACACTAGTGGGATGGAGGGGAGGGCGCCCAGAAGCTACTGTTTCGGCTAAATGATCAGAGTTATCTGTGGAATAAGTAGCAAATCTACAATTAATCTTTATTTAGAAGGTACCCCTACAGTCTTACTGCAGTTTTAAGGTGTTAGATACACCCTGTAAAGGACATAAAAAGATACAAAAACTGGGTCAGTGGAAGGCCTAAGTCCCCTGGACGGAAGTGCTATTCTCTTTTAGACACAATTCAATACATTGGCTTCCAAACTGCACCATCCCCAATAAACGCAGGGTAACAACTATGCTCTCGCAGTTCAGAAGGCCCACGGAAGCTCTTCTTCCGGGAGGTCGGGGGGAGGGTCACGCGTGTGCCTTGAGTGGGGTATGGAGCTCAATGGGAACCGGGCAGAAGGAGAATTTCTCGGTCCTTTCCGAGAGCACATGGCGGAACCCTTCCCCAGCCCTCACGCACGCGCAGGAGACGCCGGCTCCCGGGGCCTCCAGTTCTTCGGGAACCAAAGACTCCGGAATCCGTTACCTTGAGGGCCTCCAGGCCCATAAGGCGAGACTTGCGCTCTTGGTCCTTGATGATGAGAAAAGGACGGCCATATTCGTCGAATGCCAGAGTCCCCATGGAAGACATGGTCCAGCTAGAAGGGATCCCTCCCAGCAACCGGCGGAGACGAACTAAGTGGGAGGGAAACCACCGCTTGCTCTAGCGACTGACGACGTTTCAGCCCTGCGCGCAGGCGCAGTTATCTCTCTGCGATTTATTTTTCGACTGAGACTAATTTCACGCCAGGTAGCACTTTCTGGAATCAGCCGCCCTCCGAGACAACCATTATGTAGAAAATGGCGGGGGGGAGTAGTATGAGGACTGCTGCCAAAGACTGATTGGAATTTCTTCCTCTGCACGCAGATTTTCCCAAGAGAGAAAGTGTTTTATTTCGCCCTAAAACTAAAAGCGTCCCGAAATTTCTGGATACCGAGGCAGAATAAAAAGGTTGTCTCTTCGAAAGAAGCTTCTTCCTATTCCTCCTCCCCTACCTATCCCGTGGAGATGGTCATGCCCCCTCTAGCAGCTGCCGGAGTTCTCGCGATGGGGGAAGGAGGAGGAGGAGGTCAGGCCAGTAACTAGGGACTGCGGGTTGCTTCAGGCGTGTGCGTCCTCACTGCCGGCGGGAGGGAGTCTAGGAAGATGGGGTGGCTCCGTGCAACTTTGGCTGCGAGTGTGGCGGCGCCCTCTTGTGCTTGGGGGCGGGGGCGGGGAGCGGGGTCGAGGCTCCCGCTCCCCTCTGGGCGCGCGCCGCAGGTCCTGGCAGTTGGGAGCGCGCTCGGCCGTTAACGTTCCTGGACTGGGTTGGGCTCGGGGTCGGCAGCGGGGAGTGGGGAGGGGGGAAGTCTAACCCATTAACGTGTAAACTCCCGGCATCCTCTGAGCCAGTGGGTTTTGACTCTCAAGTCACCTGCCCGATTCCCAGCCTCCGTGCTCCGATATCTCCCGTCCTCACTGCGCAAATCTGAAGTACAAGCATTTATTATTAACACTTCTCAGTTGGAGTGTGACTCTGATGAGGGCAGAGACTTTCACTGGGTCCAGAAATATTTACTAGGCGTTTACTATGTACAGGATGCTGTGCCTGTGCCCTTTTAATTCTAGTGCCTTCTCTGTGTTAATTATTTACTATTTATTCCGCATAGAGCTCGTGTGTAAATATTTGTATGTTGTCTCCCCCGTTAGATTGTGAGCTCCATGTGGGCAGGGACGGTCTTTTGCCCAGTTTGCATTCCCTTAGTGTAGTGCTTGGCACATATTAGGCACTTAATGTTTTAGGTGTTTTTTGTCTTCCTTGGTATCTGCAGAGCTTAGCCCAGTCACTGGTATTTTGTAAGCGCTTAATAAATGCTCGTTAACCGATGGAGCTGGGCCCCGTAGTGACTGGCCTCTCGATTTTTACGTTGGTGAGATGAAATCAAACCGCTTTCTGGGGCAGAGGGCATGCTTGCCCGGGGCCGCCTCCACCCTGTGAAGCCAGCATCCTGAGGCTGCTGTCTTACAAGCCTGTTCTGTGGGTGTGTTTTTAGGCAATTCGGGTTAAGTGACTTGCCCAGGGTCACACAACTAGTAAGTGTCAAGTGTTTGGTCTGAGTCCGCATTTGAGCTCAGGTTCTCCTGACTTCAGGGCCGGCTTTATCTACTGTGCCACCTAGCTGCCCCCAAACCTGTTCTTCAGAGTGATCCATTTTTGAAAAGTTTTAGGGTCAGTGTTGATTATTTCATGTTTATGACTTTAGGGTGGCTTAATAGTCTCATTAGTGGCGAATTACTGTGAATTTACATTTTCAATGAATTCACGAGTAATGAAGTAGAAATCACAGTATCCCACAGTCCAAGGTGGTTTTTAGTTTGGCACTTTTGAGTGGTTTTAAGTGATAAAACATATTTGAAAAGAGCTTTGGACTGGAAGTCAGGAGAATGTTTGGGTCTTAGTCCTAGCTTCCTCACTATGGAGCCTCAGAGACCCTTTAGTTTAAAATGTGTGTGTGTGTGTGTGTATTTGTAATGTTCAGTATGATTGGCTTCCTTTGTAATCCCATGTATTTTATGTTCTTGAGAAGGGGTCCAAGGGCATTACCAGTTACTAAGGATCCATGACAAAAAAAAGTTAGGAACCTCTGTCCTAGAATTCCTGTGGAAGTCAGTCAGTCAGTCAGTCAGTCAGTTAGCCTAAGTGCCTCCTGAGTGGCACGCTGGTAGCTAAAGCTGTAAAATGATAATGATTCAGAGCTTGGTGCTCAGGCAAGAAGGCCCTCAACTTAAGAAGCACAGCTTCCAGGAGTGGGTCAAATTGTGTCATAAGACAGAAGACTATAAATAATGGATACTTAATGTTTATTGAATTGAAATGAAGTATATACTTTGATGCTTTTTATGTCTCTTAATAAACAGAATTTCCACAGGGTCAGAGAAGGTTTGAATTGTAGGTAAGTCGTATCCCTAAAAGGTTAGTCATAGAGTCAGCCTAGGAGAGCATGTTCATCAAGATGTCTTGATGTCCAGGACATATTTGATCCCTTTTGTGAATCTTAGGTTTGCATCCCTATTGACATGGCCCCAATGGCCCTTAATTCCCACCTTCCACTCTGCTTGTTATAATTCAGTTCAATATTGCAAACATTTTTAAAAATTAAAATTTCATTTCTATCTTTTGTTTTTATATAGCATGTATTTTCCACTGAATTCCTTCCTCTTACTGCTCCCAGAGAGCCAATCCTCATAATAAAAAAAATAAGGAAGAGAGGGGAAAAACTGTTTAGAACTAACCAATATGTTGAAAAAGGATAGCATTATATGCAATGCTTCAGAATCATAACTCCCTCCCTCTACAAAGAAGGTTTGGGGAAGTACCTTCTCATTTCTCTTTTTTGTTAAGGGCCAAACTTGGTTATCATAATTTCACAGTATTCAGAACCAATTGTTTTATTGTTCTCTGTTTACTTGTCTGTAGTCATTGTGTGTTTTTTTCCTGCCTCTCCTTTAGTACTATTTTACCTAGTAAACATTAACCTCCTACTATGTGTCAGACACTACGCTGGGCTCTGGAGTTACAGAGGAAAGGCAAAGGACCAGAAGTACCCAGAAGGAGCTAGCAGTCTAATGGGGAAGATAACTTGCAAAAAACTCTGAACAAACAAGCTATAGATGGGAAAACCAGGAAATAATCAACAGATAGAAGGCACTGGAATTAAAAGGGATTGGAAAAGGGTTCCTTTAGAAGGTAAGCTTTTAGCAGGGACTTGAAGGAAGCCAGGGAAACCAGGAGGCAGAGATGAATTCACATAAATCTTCTCATGATTCTGTTTCTTCATCATTCTTCATTTCTTATGGCACAGTCATTAATAGTAATAGGCTATTAGGGTTATTTAATATCTCTAGGGTGTTCCAAAGGTCTTACTACAATTTTAAGAAACTTGCATTAAGACTTAAAAAGTTTAAGTTGAGCTTTTTTAAAGCTTTTGTTTTAAGCTCTAATAGTTCAAAATTCCGCTAAGACTTCTGGAACACCATATACGAATAGCTATAATAACATGCATGAGAGACTTGTTTGTTAAAATGCTGTATATGAAATAATGAAGATGGGGAAAAGACAGGAAGATCATTAAATCACTTGGCTAGTATTTTGTCTCCGTAAAGCTCAATAGTAAGCATTATCCCCATATATATGAAAACACCTATTCTGGGATGTAGAACTTGTTTGAGCATTTTCCGTATTGATTCCTCCACAAATTTATTAAGATATACATTCCAGATGAGCACTAATCAAAGGACTACAAGCTTTTGGCATACTTATCTCTCCCCTCCCCCCAACAACTGCTGCAGGCAAAATCATCAAATCATGGCAAAATATTCTTTGTTAAGTGTTGTTAAAATATGGCTGACCTTGGGAATTATTTCCATATATCTTTGAATAACAAGATCTCTTTCGGAAAACTCTTTGATTATACTTCTAAGGACAACATCTTTATTCCTTGGATCAGTCTTAAGAAATAGCTAACATTAAATTTGGTGAATTGGTATATTTGGCAAATTCTTAAGTATTGTCTTGTATTAGGGATTCAGAGATGAAAAACAACATAGTGTACCTGCCATCAAGGAACTTAGGTTCTTAACAGGCAACACAAACGTGTACTCTAAATTGTAAGCTTGATGAAGGATATTTTATCTAAACTTCATATTTCTCCTGTCACCAAGTACATTACTTTCTAAACAGCAGGCACCTTGCCAAACATTTCTGAGTGAACAAAAGTGCCACAAGGTAGAATATGATGAATGCAAAGAGGTGGTCCAAATAAAGGGGTATAACACTATTGAAATGTAAAGGAACATATATATTTTTGGACATAGTGCAGGAATTTATTTTGCTTAACTATGTATATTTGTTACAAAGGTTTTGTTTTTCTTTTTCATTGGGGTAGGGATGGGGAGTGGTGGGAGGGAGAAAAGGTGGACTTTTGATCATTGAAAAAAATACACTTGGAGAGCTCACTCATAAGAAACCTTGAAAACTTCTTGATTGTTGATTTATTGAACAATTATTTATTAAGCCCCTAATATGTGCCAGGCACGGTGCTTCAAGGCTCTGGTAAATACTGAAATAGATAAGACACTGACCCCACTCTCAAGGAGTTCACAGTTGAGAAAAGATATTGCTGTAAGGGAGTCAAAGAAAAGTGCAAGACAGGTATAAACTTCAGGGAGAAATCTGAGAGAAGGTAGGTAATGTTGCTAGCTTGGTGTCTTTTAATCCCTTCTGTGTTGTTTGTCTCAGCATCAACAACTGATGTGAATGTAAAACTTTGGCCTAGTTCCCTACCAATCAAGTAAGATATTACAAATGAAAGCACCTTTGTATTGTTTGTGAACCTCGTTCACAGGTAAAAAACAGAATCATTGACTTTAGAGTCTAGAATTTTCTTAGACAAAGTGGTGGCTTAAGGTTAGATATGATTACCTTGAGGGATAACTCTTCAGTTAGTTGATAATAGCAGAAAGTTCACAAAATTTCAGAAATCTGAATTGAAAGAAATTTCAGTGTTCTTCTAGTCCAGAATAGAAGTTCCTGCTATAATAAATATTCTGATAAGTGGTCACTCCACTTCTTTTTTTAAAATTTATTTTTTATGTTTATTTTTTAGTAATTTATTTTTAGTTTTCAGTATTCACTTACATAAACTTTTGAGTTTTAAATTTTCTCCCCCCCTTTCTGCCTCCCTCTCCAAGATGGTGTGCAATCAGATATAGGCTATACATATACATTCCTATTATACATTTTTACATTAGTCATGTTGTAAAGAAGAATTAGCACCAATAGGAGGAATTATAAGAAATAAGAAACAAAACAAAACAGAAGATAAAAAAGAAAAGATAGTATGATTTGATCTGCATTTGAACTCCATAGTTCTTTCTCTGGACATGGATAGCATTTCCCGTCATGGGGCTTTTGGAGGTGTCTTAGATCCTTGTCATTGCTGAGAAGAGCTAAGTCTATCAAAGTTAGTCATCTCACAATGTGGCTGTTACTGTGTGCAACATTCTCCTGGTTCTGGTCATTTCACTCAGTGTCAGTCCATATAAGTCTTTCCAGGTTTTTCTGAAGTCCACTTGCTCATCATTTCTTACAGCACAATAGTATTCCATTATATTCATATACCACAACTTGTTCAGCCATTCCCCAATTGATGGGCATCCCCTCAATTTCCAATTCTTCACCATTACAGAAAGAGCTGCTATAAATATTTTTGTGCATGTGGGTCCTTTTCCCATTTTTATAATCTCTTTGGGCCCTTTGGGCATAGATCCAAATTGCTCTCTAAAATGGTTGGATCATTTCACAACTCCACCAACAATGCATTAGTATTCCAATTTCCCACACTACCTCCAACATTTATCATTTTCCTGTTTCGACATGTTGGCCAATGTGATAGATGTGATGGATCACTCAACTTCTGTTTAGTTTTGTTTTGTTTTCTTTGGCTAGGCAATGGGGTTAAGTGACTTGTCCCAGGTCACCCAGCTAGTAAGTGTTATGTGTCTGAGCCCGAATTTGAACTCAGGTCCTCTTGACTCCAAGGCTGGTGCTCTATCCACTGTGCCACCTACCTGCCCCATAGTCATTCAAATTCTAATGGAGACTTTTATTTATGTGGCTATAACTGCTTCTTCAGACATCCATTTTGTTTTTGGACAACTCTAATTTAGGGAGAAGTTTTTTCTTATATTAATACTAAATCTGCCTCTTTGCTAAATCTTCCATTTCATTGCTCCTATTTCTACTGTGTGGGACCAGCCAGGACAAGAGTGATTCCTTTTGTATATCCTTTAAGATACTTGAAAACAGCTGTCTTACCACCCTTTCTGATTGTGCTCTATGTTGCCAATATTCTTTATACTTACTGATTGATTTTATGTTACTTAAATTTGAGATTCATTCAGCATCATTTACCAATGTTCAGTAAACATTACCTGCTGTGTGCAGTTATGTGTTAAATTCTGGGAGACATAAAAAGTTTAAATAAACCTGCCCTTTCCTCATGGAGCTTAAAGTTTAGTAGAAGAATAAGACAAAAAGATATATTGCTTTAACAAAAAGCATTATATGATGTGTATTAGAGAGATATGAAATAGAGTACTATATGAAGGTTTGAGGAGAAAGGTCATTAGTTAGTATTACAGTTAATCTCCTAACTGGTCTTTCTGATTTAAATTTCTCTTCCTTTCAATTCATTCTGTTGTTTCTAGGGATGTAGAAAGGACTGCTTGACTATTCTTTGTATCTCCTGGAATGCCAGTGATACACCAGATAGTCAGCAAATAACTTGCTAAATTGAAATGACTCTTAGAAGATAGGACATAGGGACAACTAGGTGGCACAGTGGATAGAGCACCAGCCCTGAAGTCAGGAGGACCTGAGTTCAAATGTGGCCTCAGACCAAACATTTGAAACTTACTAACTGTGTGACCCTGGGCAAGTCACTTAACCCCAATTGCCTTAAAAAAAAAAAAGATAGGACATAAATCTAAGAATTGAATTGACCAATCCTTATTTATCAATGGAAATTCATGTCAATGTCCAAACGCAATAATTTATGTGAAAGAATTTTAAAAGAATTAAGTGCTGCCCATGTGTGATAAAAGTATTAGTACCAGTTTTTTTTCCAGCTTTCTGGTGTCTGACAATGATTATCAAATTGTCAGATTATACTTGGGCTTTCTTCCTACCTAGTGATTTACTTATTTACCTGACAGCTGGGATCTTTATTAGGCTTTGTTAATGCATCAAAATGTTGTTTGTTGAGCATATATATCATTGTTGGACATTGATGCTATCTATCTGTAATGCAGTGGAAGGATGAAGGGATAGGGGAAATTGTATACCACAGATATACAGGTACCTGTAGTGACAGGTAGTGTCAGCAGCAGAGAAGACAGTTACAGTGGCAACACAGACCTACTAAAGTATGTAAGTTTTGGATGCTGTTATTTAAAGTGAATTTATGATTCTATTAATGCTATAGATAGTTTACAGAATCAATACCAAAAGAAATTAAACCTTTCTACCAGGTCTTAGAGATTCTGTGCTGTCTGCCTCCCATCCCCCCACCCCCACCTTCCCTACCCAATAGAATTTCTATTCATTAACACTAATTATTCAGGGCAGTCATCTATCAAGACACAACACTTATTCCTTAAAATGCTACTCCCAACATCTTATTCCTTTTAAATCTCACCCATTTTAACTATGAAAATTCACCTCCTTCCCCCCCCCCCCATATGATTGTTTTTATTCTTTGGATGTCAAGTGCTTGTAGTTGTTGATAATTATTAAGTTCAGAGGATGCTGAATGAAGCGAGCAGAACCCAGAGAACATTGTACATAGTAACAGCAACATTGTGCGATGATCAACTTTCATAGACTTGGCTCTTTGCAGCAATACAATGATCTAAGACAACTCCGAAAGACTCATGATGGAAAATGCTATTCACATCCAGAGAAAGAACTATGGAGTTCTGAATGCTGATCAAAGCATCCTGTTTTTTTTTTCTTTCTTTCTTGTGGTTTTCCCCTTTTGTTCCGATTCTTCTTTTACAACATGACTAATGTGGAAATATGTTTAATATGATTGTACATGTGTAACCTATATCAGATTGCTTGCTGTCTTGGGGAAGGGGGAGGGGAGGGAGAAAAATGTGCAGTTCAAAGTCTTATAAAAATGAATGCTGAAAAGAACTAAATAAATAAATTTTATTAAAAATTATTAAGTTCATAATGAAGAAGAGAAAGCTGAAATTAGACATTCCAGGGACCTGGGGTTTAAAGGGGCTTTTTCCTTTTAAGACCTTTCCCTCACCTAGGTGGGGGCTCCCTAGGGTACTTCTAGCCTTCTGTTTAGTTTCTTCTCAGGTGTGGGATTCCAGTTCCAACTGAGAAGTACTTATTAAGTGCGTACTGTGTTCAAGGCTCTGGGTTGGACTGTGGAAAAATTCCAGCCCTCAATTCCAATGGGAAGGGTATACAAGAGGTACATAGAGATGCATACCTACAGTTATTTGAGAGGGAAGAGGGCATTAACATTCTTGGAGGGAGACAAGGATCAAGAAAGGTACCTGGAGCTGAGCCCTGAAGGATGCTATAGGATCATAATGGTGGAAGGGGAACTAGAGATGGAAACATTCCATTTGCCAGTGCGTTGGTTGGCCATCGTGGCTATAGCAAAGAGTAGGTGAAATGTGCAATGATTAATGTGAAAATATGTTTAATAGGAAAGTACATGTATAGCCTATATCAGATTGTGTGCTGTCCTGGAGAGGGGACCTCCTTCCCTTTTTTGAGAAAATGAACAAGTGTGTGGTGCTGACCTTCTCCTTTGCTCTCTTATTCCCTGCTTTCCACATATTTCCGGTCCTCAACTCTATCATCTACCTTCTCTGCATCAATTCCTGAGTTGCCGATTGCATGTAGTCCTGTTAGCTGAATCTACTATAAATTTGTTATTTAATCTCACCTTGGACTTCATTGTTGCACAACAGTTTTTATTCGTTTTTGAGGTTATCTTTTATTCCTTACAGTGGATGTTCCAAACCTGTTCTCTCTTCTTGTCCCCAAGACCCACTGAAAAAATGAGGTGTCTTGTCATTAGCTACTCATTTTTCCTACTCTGTAACGCAGCCTTGATATGTATTCACCTGTCTTTCTTCCTTTGCTTCATTCTTAGAGGAACGGGCTCTTCTCCCTTTTTATTTTCTGAAAGAATTGGATTGGTTCACAGCTCTATCTGGTGGCTTTTCTTCCTAAAGCTAAGCCTTCTTGTCTTATTTATAAAATGATGATGTCTGAGGTCCCTTTCAACTCTAGATCTATAATTATATGTCTGAAATCATCAAGCTTTACCTTACACTTGCCCAAATTTTCTTATTTTTGTTTTTAAAAATATGTTTTTGTTACCTATTCTTTTTATGACATAGTTGTCTCTTGATATAGCTACTCTTTGTCCAGCTTTGAACCTTTCCTTGAAACAAAACACTTAAGTAAAACCAATGATACAATGATTGTGTCTGAAAGGGCAAACAGTAGTCCTACACCTCACTGCTGAGAGAAGTGGGAGGCATATGTTATTTTATTATCTTGTCTCTGGGACTAAGATTCATCATTATAATTAATAATTACCCAGAGTTCAGTTTCATTTTACTGTCTAATTCATTTACATTGTTTATTGTATATATTGTTATCTTGGTTTTGCTTGTTTCGTTCAGTTCCTCAAATTCATAATTTCTTACCCACACAGTGATATTCTATGATATTCATATGACATAGCCATTCCCCCAGTCTATAGGCACTCACTTCTTAATCAGCTCTTTGCTATCATAAAAGTACTATATGAAGAATAATTTATATATATTTACATATATTATGTATATAGATATTACATACATGCAAACTATTTCTTTTGATCAATAAATATTAAGCACTTACTACATTCTGGGCACTGTATTAAGTGCTGAAGATACAAAACCAACAGCAAACCAGTCCCTTACTTCAATTAGCTTACATTATAATAGGATTTCTTACATGTAAGTTTATATATAAATAGAAGATACATACAAAGCAAATGCAAGATAAACTTTGGGTGGAGACTATCATCTACCCAATTGCTCAGGGTTGTAACCTCTCTGTTATTCTTTCTTCTCCCTTACCTCTCCCATATCCCATTAGTGTAAACGTTTGCCATTTCTACCTCCATACCTTTCATCTGTCCCCTTTTTTACTTACACTACTACTACTTTAGTTAAGCTGTCATCACTTTTTCCATGTACTTGCTTCTTAGTCTTTCTGCCTTCTCTCCATCCATTGCATAGCTGTCAAAATAATCTTCATAAGATACAGGCTTGATCATGTCTTTGTCTCTTCAAAAACCTTCAGGGGTTCCCCTTGCTTCTAGGATTAATATAAATTCCTTAAGTTGTCATTTAAAACCTTCTGTAATTTGGCTGCAGCCAGCCTTTTTTAGTTTTTGCTTATACTGCTCTGCTTTGTGAACTCTGCATTTCAGCTGCACTGGACTATTGGCTGCTTTCTCTACTTAGCATCTTCAGAATATCTGTACAATCTGTCTCTCATTCCTGGAGTATATGTTCTTCCCTTTACCTGTCCTTAGCTTCCTTCAAGGTCCAACTTTGGTGTTTTTTCCTCCATGAAGTTATCCCTGATTCCCAAATATCTTTGCACCCTGCATTCTCTCTCCTCTGATTTTACTAGAGCATTTTGTTGAATTCTCCCATGCTCCCATCTGTCTGTGCATTTAATTTATTGAGCTGTAAATTAGAAAGTAAACACCTTGAGATCCTGGATGGCTTTATTTTTGCCTTTGTATCCCTAACACAATACCTTTTATGTATTAGGCTCTCACCAAATATATGATGAATTGAATTGAAATTGAATGGAATGCAAGACATCCATGTGAATTATTTTGAAAAGATGTTGCTGTATTTGTAGGACTCAAAACTACTTTTTTATTTCCTTGGAAATAATGAATGAATATATTGTGCTTGATGTGCTATAAGCATTCAGGTCAGAGTTGAGAACATTTACCTTAAATTATTTGTTTCTTCCTGGACTAGCTATAAAATTTCACATACTGATTTATGACTTTTTATGGGTTGTAGTGTATTCTTTTAAGACTTGATGTGTATGTCTTGAATTATTCTTTTGTTTTGCTTGTGCAACCATGATCAAATAAGCTCTATTTTGATGAGTCCATCCCACATCCCACACACTTTACATGAAGCTGAGATAATATTAAATTTATAAGAATACTTTAATGATTAGTCAAATCTGAGGATTTTGTTTTGACTATAAATGTATGACATTAATGTTCTAAACCTATATTTGTGTTTGTGGATATTGAACTCATAAATAACCATCGAGGTGTGAATAAATTGTCAGTTAAAAATAGCTTTGGTGACAACAAAACAACCTTATGCTAGAAGAAACAGATTTTTGTATTCAATTAGTATTGAATAATATTTTTCAAGAGAGTTTAATATTTTCTTAGTGAAATATATGACCTTTGTTTGAACTCCTACATTTGAAATAAGACTATACAGCTGAATTGTGCTTCTTTTAAAATGATCAAATGAAGAAATGAAAGAAGGAATTTTTAAGTGTTTACTATATACTAGGCACTTTGTTAAGTACTTGGGATAAAACTACAAGACAGCAAAAAAAAAGAAGCCTACATTGTAATAAGGAAAGAGAACCTATACAAGGAAGCTAGAGTGGGAAAATGGAGGGAGGAGTGGGAACATTGAGGCATCATGATTTGGAGCTGGCCAAAGTGGCATGGTAGCCAGGTTTGGGTCAACATATGATTAAAACTCACTGATTAGAGCCCACAGTTCCTGGAAAGGGAGTTTGAGTTTAGGTGGACCAGGGTGGTAGTGATAAATATTAAATAGAACAAATACTCTTTTCATTACAGACTTGGTAATAATTTTTTTTTGGGGGTGTTTCTTTCTAGGTATACCTATAATTTCAGAAGTATCTCAGGAAGGAAGACTGACAGAACATGATTTGCCTACAAATGTTGATGCTAGTAATTTGAAAAAAAGAAGTTGGAGATTATTAGCCCCTGGGATAGTTGGTGGGACATTAGTAGCTGTGTATGCAGTTGCTACTCCTTTTTTAACTCCAGCCTTCCGGAAGATTTGTTTGCCTTTTGTACCTGCAACTTCAAATCAGATTGAAAATGTTCTGAAGATGTTACGATGTAGAAGTGGATCCCTAGTAGACATTGGTAGTGGAGATGGACGTATTGTAAGTTATACATTGACATTACTCTGATTTGTAGGTTCTGTTATTGTCAGCATCCCTAGTGCATTTTTTCTTTTTTTGTCTTTAAATTTTATTTTTTAAAATCAATAACAATCCACCTTCTTTCCCTTGCACTGTGTCCCCCCTCCAAATTAGAATGAAAATCAAAACCCCATTTTAAACATGTATGATCAAACAAAACAAATTGCTGCATTGGCCATGTCAAAACATGTTTCAGTTTGCACCCTGAATTCAACACCTCTTTATTAGGACATAGATAGCATGTTTTATGAGCCCTTTGGAATAGTGGTTGGTCATTATACTAATCAGAGTTTCTAAGTCTTAAAGTTGTTTTTGTTTACAATATTGATGTTACTATAAAAATTGTTCTCTTGCTTCTGTTCATTCTGCATTGGTTCATACAAGGCTTCTCAAGTTTCTCTGAAACCATTTCTTTCATCAGCTTGTTTAGCAAAATAGTATTTCATCACATTTATATATCATAACTTATTCAGCCATTCCCCAGTGGTTTGTTTCCCTCATTTCAAACTGAGGCAATCCCTCAATTTCCAATTCTTTACTGCTGCAAAAAGAGCTGCTATAAATGAGTTTGTTTTACTTAAGACTAATTCTTCCCTTAAACTGCCTACCCTCTCATTCTATGTTCTTCCTTCTCTTTCCATCCTGTTTCCCTGTGTAGTGAAATGTATGTCTGTACCTAACTCTATGTGCATATGAGAGTGAGATTCAGGTACTGTCTGCTACCCCTTCCCCCTCCTGAATCCCTCCCTTCTTGTTTGTATACTCCAATTATGTGAAATAAATTTTCCTGCCCTCTTTTCTCCTCTGGGATATTCCTCTTTCCTTCCATTTCCATTCTTATTTTAAGATCAGTGTTTTTCCTTGAGGTTTTGCTTCCATTGTCCATTTCTATAAAGGTAAAGGAAATAGATTGTCCTGTGACAATCACAAGGCGGTGTCTCTCTTAGTTATTGCTAGCAAGATTCTTGCTAGAGAACTCCTTAAGAGGCTGATCCTTCACCTGGAAGATGGTCATCCACCTGAGAGCCAATATGGCTTCAGAAAGGGCCAAGGAACAGTCAACATGGTGTTTGCTGTCTGACAACTCCAGGAGAAAGGCTAGGAGTAGAACAGAGGTCTGTACATAATGTTTATAGATCTGACCAAGGCCTTTAATACTGTCAGTTGTGAGGAAAAATATGTCAAAATTTGGTTGCCCAGAAAAGTTCATCCACATTGTATGTCAATTTCATGATGGCCTGTTTGCCTAGGTTTTGGATAATAGACAATGCTCTCATGCTTTCCCAGTCACCAGTGGAGTGAAACATAGCTATGTGCTTGCTCCCATGCTTTTTTTTTTTTTGTGAGACAATTGGGGTTAAATGACTTGCCCAGGGTCACACAGCTAGTAAGTGTTGTATCTGAGGCTGGATTTGAACTCAGGTCCTCCTGAATCCAGGGCTGGTGTTCTATCTACTGCCCCACCTAGCTGCTCCTCCCATACTTTTTAGCCAAGTTGTCCAGCACCTTTGATGAGGGCGAACTTGGCATAAAGGTCAGCTGCTGCACTAATGGTAAATTTTTCAACTTGAAAAGACCAAAGTGGAGGGAGTGTTGGTGCATGATTTTCTGTTTGCAGATGATTGTGCACTCAATGCATCCTCTGAAGCAGATATACAACAAAGTATGGATCGTTTCTCTACTGCTTGTGCTAATTTTGGCCTAACAGTTAACACCAAGAAAACACAGGTGTTTCATCATCCACCACCACACTTTCCAAACCTGGAACTATCCATTACAGCAAATGGAGAAGTTTTTAATGCTGTGTATAAGTTCGCTTACCCTGGTGGTATACTTTCCAGGGATGTACACATTGATAATGAGGTTGATACACACATCACCAGAGCTAGCTCAGTGTTTGGGAAGCTCTGAAGAAAAGTGTGGGAGAGAAGAGGTGTTAGAATGACTACCAAACCGAAGGTCTACAGAGCCGTTGTGCTGCCCTCATTGTTGTATGCCTGTGAAACCTGGACAGTATGTCAGTGCCATGCCAGGAAAATGAATCACTTCCATTTGAATTATTTTAAGAAGATTCTGAAGATCACCTGGCAGGATAAGATACCAGACACTGAGGTCATTTCTCGAACTAAACTGCCAAGCATTCAAACTCTACTCCAGAGAGCACAATTCTGATGGGCTGGCCACATTGTTCAAATGCAAAACATATGCTTGCCAAAAAGACTATTTTATGGAGAACTCACACAGGGCAAATGCTCAAATGGAAGTTAGAAGAAGTGATACAAGGACCCTCTCAAGGTCTCTCAAGAGCTTTGGAATTGATTGTGTGACATGGGAGACAGTGGCATAGGACAGCTTAGCATGGCATCCTTTATCAGAGAAGGTGCTGTGCTCTATGAGCAAAGCAAAATTGAAGTAGCTCAAAAGAAACATAAGACTTGCAGATTTAGAGAATCTACCTCAAATGTCACATGGACTATTTGTGGCTGACCTGTGATAGAACATTCCGAGCTCACCATCATCCGTAGTGGAACACACTGTAACTTGACTCTAGCATAGTGATGTTATTTTGGTCTTCTTTGAGAATGAAGGACACCAACCAATATATGTCTTGGGGTTATTTTCTTCCTTTGAGTTTGTGTCTTAAGCACCTTGTCACCATAATAATCTTTCTTTTTTTTTTATTTCCTTTTTTATTTTTTATTTTTTTTTCCATATGCTTTTGAGTTGAAAATTTGTCTTCCTTTTTCTCCCCCCCACCCTCCCCAAGACAGTGCACAATCTGACATAGGCTTTACATTTACATACCCATTAAACGTATTTTCACATTAGTGAAGTTGTAAGTAAAAATTAAAACCAATAGGAGGAACCATCAGAAAGATGATACAAAACTCAACAGAAGGTAAAAATAAGTGAGAGCAATTTGACTTCCATAGTTCTTTCTTTGGATGTGGACAGCCTTTACCATCCCAAGGCCTCTGGAGATGTCTTAGATCCTCATAATGCTGAGAAGGGTTCAGTTTAACAATATTAGTCATTGCATAACATGGCTGTTATTGCGTACAAAGTCCTCTTGGTTCTACTCACTTTGCTCTGCATCAGACCATATAAGTCTTTCTAGGTTTTTCTGAAGTCAGCCTGTTCATCATTTCTTATAGCGCAATAGTATTCCATTACATTCATATACCACAACTTGCCCAGCCATTCCCCAATTGATGGGCATCCTCTCAATTTCCAATTCTTTGCCACCACAAAAAGAGCTGCTATGTATATTTTTGTACATGTGGGTCCTTTTCCCATTTGTTTGATCTCTTTGGGATATAGCTCTAGAAGTGCTATTGCTGGATCAAAGGGTATGCACATTTTTGTAGCCCTTTGGGCATAGTTCCAAATTGTTCTCCAAAATGGTTGGATCACCATAATAATCTTTCATGGCAGTATTCTTTTTTGTTTATTATTCCAGCCTACTTCCTATTTTCACATTTTATGTAAACACCAGGTCTGTACAGTTCTAGAAGGAATGTCTAGACTTGTCATTTTGCTGCTTTCTTGAAGGTATTGAATATTGTGTTATTTCAGGATCTCTGGGCAAGCTCAAGCTGGAGACCTACTAGTATTCAGTAGTCCCAGAGTGGTCTGATCCAGGGCAAAGTCTAATTGATACCATCCTGGGCTGAACTTTGCAAATTCATGATCTGGATTTGGATTTGAGTAACATAGCTATGAGCTTGCCCCAGTTAGAGGTCCAGGAGATTGCTGTTGGACTTAGCTTCTAGCAGCTAGCTGGAAAGCTCTTCTGGTTCACAGTAACAGAAATCCAGGATCCCTTTTAGTTTGGAATGCCTGCCCTGGTTATTTCCTTACAGATTTTAAACCTCCCTGGAAGTTGTAACTGAGACTCTGCTCTGCTTCTGGTGTGAGAGCCACTTAGCTGTTGCTTACTTCCAGACTTGCTCCTTGCTAGATACATAGCCAAGGGCTTGAGATAGCACCTTACCTTGGAATGCTATCCTGAGGCATAGGACATCTCCTAGATCTGCCCAGTATCTTTGACCTAGATTTGAATATTAAGTAACATAGCTGCCATTTGTTAGCTATTCCTGTGCCCTGCACAAGCTTAGCCTTTTCTGTGCTAGATCTGGGATCTCTTATTACCCTAGTGCACAGCCTCTCCCTGCACTGGAATGCTTCATGCTGGCATTTGTGGCTAGATCCCTGACCCCAGTCTCTGCAGACCTCTCCTTTTGTCTTCCTGTACTGACCAGGGCTGGATTTTCTGATCAGTACTTGGTCTGGTACATTTTCTAGATTTGTTAGGAGAATCTGTGGTGTAGAGTTTGGCTATACTTCTTCCTGCTAGTCTTCTATCTTGGCTGTGCCCCATTTACATTTTTCTTGATGTGCGTTTCTCTAATCAATAGTGATTTAGAGCATTTTTTCGTGTGACCATAGATGGCTTTAATTTCTTCATCTGAGAACTGCCTGTTCATATCCTTTGACCATTTATCAATTGGGGAATGACTTATATTCTTATCAATTTGACTTAATTCTCTCTATATTTTAGAAATGGGGCCTTTATCAGAGACACTGGTTGTAACCATTTACATTTTTCTTACAAAATCTGGGGAGGATTCACTGAATCAAAATGTTTAAAATTAAAGCATCTGTTTAGCTATTGTATATTATCTTTTACCAGACTCTAAAAACCTGAGGCTTGAGTAAATATTTTATTTCTCTAAATTCTTAATATTTGTTACAGAAGAAAATATTTTATAGGTCATTGTCACATGAAAACATGAATATGTTTTTATTTAATATGAAATTAATATTTGATATTTAGAAGGGTATTTAGGCACATATAATCAAAGCAAAGTTGTTAAATTAGCCAATTTTGGCCGTTTACAATCATTTTAATACATATATCCTTATTTCTATGGAATAATTCCCACAGGGTTTTGAGGGTGAAGTAGGAGGAAGCAAACAACAATGGGCCATTTATCTTTTCTTAAACTTTCACTAATCTCCCTCTTCTGGAATAAAGATGACAACAAAAAAGTCAGCAAATGTGCCTCTGTATGGCAGATGACCACTAAATTATGCTTTTTGCCTAATACAGAGTTGTCAAATACATAGTCTGTGCAACACTCTGCAGTGCTGTTGAACCACATTGAAATGTAATTGGGAAATATTTAACAAAATAAATAAAAGTATAGTAAAATACAGATAATGTTAATATATGCTTTTCTAAGTCAATATGTGAATTACATAGATCCTTATTATGGTTTAATGACTGCTGTTTCTATTTGATTTTGATATCACTGGCTTAGTTTGTTTAAAACTGGTACCATTTGCAGGCCATAATCCAGACCATCGTGTGTAAATTTGAAGCAATGGGATACATTGATTGTAAGCAGTAATAGCTCGCAATAGAAGGGGAAGACAAAACTATAAAAAGTAGACAGAAAACATAAAGGACAATCTAGAAGCATTTAGGAAGTGGACAGATTAATTTTTTTATGCTTCAATTACTATGGGCATCAGTATGTACTAGTTATTGTGATTACTGAGATTTATAATGATGAACATGAATAACCAAGAAAAGATGAAGTTATATTCAGCATACTTTTAAAGCGTGGAAACTTGAACTGTGTCATAATGGGGAGAAAGTGAAATGAGCAAATTACCTATTCAAAATATCCTCATATATTTTTATGTAATTCCATAAGAAATAGATTTTCTTTAAAATGATTAAACTTTAAAAGTTTTAGACCTGTATTGGTTTAAGGCAAAAAAATTTCCTCCTGGAAAATTCTTGTATGTCAAACATCTCTTGCCCTAAAAATGATGGACAAATTTAGTTAAACATGAAAAAATCTAATTATCTATTGGTATTTGAAAACTATGTGATAATACTTATGCAGTACTTTAGTTTAATAAAGGGTTCCCAAATTATTAATTATTTATAATACTAGAAAATTATTATTTTTGTCAAAATAGGTAAATAAGTCCAAAAGTGAAGTAAAATTTTCAGGATTAAATTGCAGCCACTAACTAGACCAGAAGCCATTTATGCTAATTCCCCCTTTCTGTTTGTTGTACTTAATAATATTTTAAAATGTACCTTAATCATAATTTATTTTGGCCTTTCATTTTATCTCTTTATCTTTGATCTCTTAATTAAGAAATATTGTTATTTCTGTATGGAAACCATATCATGCATTGTCATCAAGGAATTGGCAAGACAAGGATTTTTTTTCCCCTCCAATTTGTGAAATCCTGTCTTTTGCTATTTAGAGCAAACTGTTATCTTTTTGCTATGTAGCATGTGGGGCCTGGAGATTTTGAGTTCAGATCTGGCCTCAGAAACTTATATTAGCTGTGTGATTCTGGGCAAGTCATTTAACCTCAGTCTAGGGTAGACGGAGTTTTTTTTTTTCCCATCCCTAAAATGAAGATGATAATAGCAGCTACCTGCCAGTATTATTGTGAGGATCAGCAAGATACTCCTGTTACATGTTGACAAAATGCTACCTTCTCTATAATTAGTTTTATAAGTTAAAAAAAAATCTTAGAATTATGGAATGACCTTAGAATTCACCAAATTCAGGGATTCTTAACGTTTTCTTGTGCAGTGGACCCCTTTGGTAGTCTGGTGAAGTCCAAGAACCCTTCTCAAAACAATGTTTTTCATTCCATAAAATATATAGGATTAAATGAAAACAGTTATATTGAAATAAAGATATAAATATTTTTCCAACCAATTTCATGGATCCCCTGAAATCTGTCTACAGACTGTTTAAGGGATCCATGGACCCAGTTTAAGAAACTCTAAGGCTAGTCTCCTCAACATTCCTGACAAATTTCATCTAGCCTTTTTCTGAAGACTTCTTTCTGGAAGTAGAGGAAAGCTTACTGCTTTTTGAGGTAGCCCATTCCATTTGAAGAAACTCTTAATTTTTAGGAAGTTTTCCTCACGTGAAACCTAAAGCCACCTCTCTACAACGTATTCTGTTATTGTTGTTCAGTCATTTTCAGTCGTGTCCACTCTTCATGACCCCATTTGGAGTTTCTTGCCCAACATACTGGAGTGGTTTGCCATTTCCATCTCCAGATCCTTTTACAGATGAGAAAATGAGGCAAACAGGGTTAAATGACTTGCCCAGGGTCACACAGCTAGTAAGTGTCTGAAACCAGACTTGAACTTAGGAAGATGAGTTTTCCAGACTCCAGGCCTGGCTCTCTATCTATGTAGGGTGACCTACATGCCCTGCCAGGAGATGGGTAGCATGTTTCTTAATAAGTGTTATAAAATTTCCGAGGATAAAGAACCGGTCCTGGAATTAGGAAGACTCAAGCTCAAATCCTTTTAAGTTTTAGACTGTGCTGGAAGCTGAAACTCGCTTTTACAGAGTCCAAGCCACACAACTGCTGCTTGCTTCTGAACTTGCTTCTTACTAAACACATAGCATAGGTCCTGCAACTGCGCTTTACCCTGGAGTGCCTCACTGTAGTGTGGGAGTGATCCCAGTTTCTTCTAGGCTAGCCTAGCATCTTCTTGGCTAGGATATCCTGGAAAAACCATTGATGGACAGCTTATCTTTTGTCAGAGGAATGGCCTTAACTAACTTTAAGAAAGTTAATTATCAGATCTACTGTAATGAGGCAGATATGTGGCACAATGGATAGGGCATGGTACCTGGAAATCTGAGTTCAGATATAGCTTCAGACACTTGTACTAGCTGTGTGACTTTGGGCAAGTCAGGTCTCTGTTTTCCCCAGTTTTTTCCCATCTGTACAATGGAAATAATAATAGCAACTACCTCACAGGGTAGAGATCAGATGAAAATAATTATAAAGCACTTAGCACAGTTCCTGGCACATCTTAGGCACTATATAAATGTTAGCTATTAATAAAATCGTGCCACTCCAGCTCTTGGTTATCTCTTATTTTTTAGGGGATCTGTAATCTGTGGTGAAAGAGGGAAGTATTCAACTGATGAAATCTCAGATCCTTGAATTATTACAATCTGTTATCTATTTGTTTATCTATTTCCCTTCCTCTTGAAGAGTCAGTGTGTGACTTCTAGTTGCTAATGAAAATAAACTTGCAATTGTTTAAATATTTGTTAATGAAATCAAAGCCATGTTGCATAGGTGTCCCTATGGCACTTCCAGTGGAGGAGTTTTCTATTATACCAAAAACCTTTTGCTCTTTTGATACTCTGTTCTCAAATCTGCCTTTCTAGGCTTTGAGAAAGTTGTTGATGGATGAAAACTACTTTTTATTTTGCTAATCCTATGTAACATTTATATTGAACCCCCATTTAACACACAAAGTTTTAAAGCTTATGCAGACTTTATCTTTGATAAAGTAGAAATAAGTTACTTACTTTGGATTCATTTTTGTCTTTGTATTCTCATTGTTTAAGCCCAGTGCTTTTCATAACATGGCTGTAAAATAAGGAGGTTGGGCTAGATGGCCTTTAAATCCCTTCCTATTCTAAATCTATGATCCTGTGATTCCAGGTTCTAGTATTAATGTATATTAAATTGTATCAAATTGCATTGTAGCTAACAATTGATTTGAGTATCCTGGTCAGGCCTTGTTTGCTTTACCTTTTAAAGGTTCTATTTCCTTGATTATTTGCTTATGAAAGGCCATAGCAAAGCCTTCATCTTTCTGTAGAAAATGTTGAGAGCTCTGTTGTTTCTAATATAATGCTTTTCCTTCAAGTATGCTTTGTAGCTGGGTAATAGCCATTTCATCTTAGTACAAAACTTTATTTTATCTTATTTTCTGTGTATCATATTTCAGTTCTCCCTGTTGTTTCTCATCTTAAGCAAATGATCTCGGGTGTTTAACTTAGTTCCTTTATATATCTCGTTATTGGAGGAGATGAATGTCCTGCTTTGCATGAGGGACAGGGATGGAGTGGGTGCGAAGTAGAAAAACTGTCTTTTTTGAGTCTCTCTTTGGGACTCCTCAGAGTCTGTCCCCTTTTGGACTCCTGGAGTGCAAGTTTTCTTCAAATGGCAAATCCTTTTAGGCTTCTGGTTTCTACCTTTGAAAGGGAAGATGGAAAAGGCTGAAGGAAAAGACTGAGAAGAAATGAGAGGAGTGGACAGTGTCCTTCATGTCCCTATTCCCATTTTATTACTGTAGAAACTTCGAGGAATTAACTCTTGGGTGAAATCTAGGACCCCCTCTGTGGGTTGAACTGAGTTAATCTTGGTCCCAGTGGACGTGCTCCTTCCTTTTGTATTGCCTGAGATATACACACACACATACACACACACACACACACACCAGGAATATGCACACATATATATGTATGTGTATATATACATATCCCTCCATCCACCCATATATGTATACATATATGTGTGTGTATGTATGTGTACATTATACATACATACATACATACATACTTACATACATATATATATATATATATATATATATATATATATATATATACACCTTCTCTGATTTCTGTTTTGCTATGATTTGGATAAATGGGTTTCTTTGCTATTCTCTCTGTATGCTTATTATGGAAGTGGTATTAGATGGGAAAGGAGTTTTGCCTTAGATGTATATATAGAGCTTGGGATCCTCCTTTCCACCAAAAATGACAGTGATCGGAAGTTAGCTTAAACCCAATCATACTCCCTAGAGTGATGACTAACAGTATTTAAGGGAGCAGAGAGGTATAATTCTAGCCCAGTACCTCCTCTTTCTGAGGAGAGTAGAGTGGCCTCTGGCCCCAGCCTCCTGCTTCCTCTCCTGACAGAAATAAAAGTATGCCTTGGAGAAGGGTGGAAGAAGAGGCTAGAGATGTTTATTCTGCCTTCCTTAGGGTCACATATGACAAACAAGGAAAGAAGCCTACTATTGCTACATTTATAAGTGAAGTTTTACTTTTTGGCATATAACATCACCCCTTTGTATGGCATATTTCTGCAGTATGATGACTATGTGTTTGGTTGAGTGGAAGAGAGTCAGCTGAGGCTCTGGAATCATTTCAAATCCAGTCCCTGATGCTCAGGACTTACATGCCATGGCAAAGTCACTTACCTTACCTGGGTCTTCAGATTTCCTCATGTATACAATGAGAAGCTTAGACCAGATAGTCTCTAGACCCTAGTGGCATCTGTTGAAAGTTGTCTCTGTATTGGGAATTTTTCTTTCTTCACAATTTTTTGAATGGCCAAGAGGCTCAAATTATCTCTGTGCTCTTTCCTTTAGTTCTGTTATTTTTGCTTTTAAAGTGTTCTAGATGAGTTGACCATTGATTTTGTTTTACTTCTTGTCCTGCCACTATTTTATCTTCTTGCAAAACATTTTTGTTTACAATTGGTTCCATATTCTCATTTAAATTTTCCACAGATCTATCCACTTTGTTAATTTTATTATTTTGTCTTGTTCCTTTTTAACTAATGGCATATTTTTCTTTACTGACATAAAATCCATCTTTTTTTTTTTTTTTTTACTGTCACCAGATCCTCTTTTGTTTCCTTCGGAGTATTTATGACTCTCTTTAGCATATAAAGGTCCACATTTGTTTCCAATGCTGTTGCAGTTTGTTTGGCGATCATGGCTTTTGTTCATTGTTTTTCCCTTTTGGAATCTATCTTTCGGTTCTTTAATACATAATGTTTATTTATTGAATTGGAGGTTTTTTTTCCTTATTTGCTTAATTCTTTGACTGTTCCTTTTCATTGTGAGAGGCTATTTTAGAGGCTTTTTAATTACCTCTTTATTTTTAATTCATTATCTCCCCATTTTTATTTTTAACTTTTCTGTATCTGTTCTTGTGGAAAGTGTTGGGGAGCAGGATTCGTTGTAATCTCTCACTCATATCTTGCTAGAAGTGACCAGTTGCCTTAACTTTCTTCTGCACTTTTTTTAAAGTTCAATTTTCAAGTTTGAGTATTATTGTCAAGTGCCAAGGAAGTTATGCAATATCAACTGATAATTATTCACAGATATTCATATTGTCAAAGATAGTAAATTCTAGAAGTTATTTCCCTGTGTTACAGAATTTTGACAGACTATCTAGAGTTTCCTATTAGCCATATCAATCTATGGGTTCCACTATGGCTTTGGGTAATCAAGAATCAAATCTATAAAACTTGTGGAAAACACTTGTACTTCAGCCTTATTATGATAATTGAGATGAGATGGATATAATCCATGGAAGATATAGGATCCTCAGGAATCTGGTTATGAATTTATTTATGATTAGCATCATACCTTTCAAAATATATCTTTTAGTGCCTTACACTTAGTGGATATTCAGTTAATAGTAATGTAATGCAGAACATTATTTTACCATTTGGGTAGTAGAACCCTTTAGGCCATGGAAAACACAATGGAGGCTTCCAGAGATATGATCTGAGGGCTGTGGCCTGAGCAGCCAGATAAGGGTCTTGCTAAGGAATTTGGAGTTTTCCATGGCCTAAAGGGTTCTACTACCCAAATGGTAAAATAATGTTCTGCATTACAGTAATTGATTGATTTATGATCATCATTCCAGTGAGCTGGATTAGGAAATACTTTGGTCCTTAGGCTTAAAATAATTTGTTGATTTTCTTCCTATGTTTGAGTAAGTGCTGGCTTGTTTTCTGTAGGTCATTGCTGCTGCAAAAGAAGGATTCAGAGCTGTTGGTTATGAGTTAAATCCTTGGCTAGTTTGGTACTCCAGGTATCGTGCTTGGAGAGAAGGTGTCCATGATGGGGCAACATTTTATGTTTCAGATTTGTGGAAGGTATGTATATGGAAGACAGAGGTCATGGAGAACTTAACCAATATTTTAATTGATATAATAATTTAATAATTCAAACTTATAAAATATTATAGTATAGTTGGTGTGAAGGCAAGGGGAAAAATCTATGAAAAGTAACAAATTAATTTTAAAATTAAGACAAAAATAAAATAGCATTATAGTCATAGTTCATTTTGTCTTCTGAATCTTTTAGCAAATGGAATTTAGCTAATATTTAGATATTAGTTAAGTGTTCTTAAAGTATGAACTGAAATTTTACTTTGTAAGAAATTATGTGAATCCTAAGTATTGACTTACTAAATCATGTATTAATTACTTATTAATCTTTCCTACACAATGGCAGTAGAATCTGATCTCATGTAGGAGTCTTAACGATTATAACTAAGGTTTTGACTTTGTCAGACATTTCTGGTACATATTTGACTTTTTTATTTAAAAAAACCCTGTCTGTTTATATTTTATTTAGAAAAATGGTCATTGAATTACTATTGCACTTCAAAAAGTAGCTTACTTACCTGAGGCAAATGTTACATAAATGAATTTTCTTGAGTAGATATGTGCTACAGAAAACATTTTACTTAAAGTTTTCCAGTCATAACTTCTGAAGATTCATTTCAATGAAATGACACAGTTTTACCTATATTTTAGTTCTACTGCGTAACTATGCACCAATCTTTTAATAGAATTCAGTAAAGATTTTCCTGAACTACTTCTCCATTAAACCATTTTTCTGTTTTTCTATTTGAAGATCATTTCAATGTCATATAAAAATCTAATATTGTAAGAAAGAAGATGGTAGAATTTCAAGATGAGTTCTATAGTGTGAAAAAAAATGGACCCTGAATTTTCTGTTAGCTTATTTGTATAGATCACTTTGGTGAACTAGTAAAATGAAATTGTTACAATTTTCATTCCCCTTTATTTCCTATTTTATTTGGTCAGATAATAAGCATTTATTGAATGCTTACTAAGTTTCTGGCATGGGGTTAAGCATTGGGAATACAAATGGAAGCATAAAGACAGTACTTGCCCTCTAGGGGCTTACATTCCAGTGGGGGCAGATAGTACATAAAATGAAGCCGAAAAGGGGTTTCTGGGAGAGGGTGGAGGGAGGAAAGAAGATACCTGGTACTTGGGCATGGTAGAAAAAGACCTATAGAGTTTCTCACTTTCTGAAAGGAACTAATCAGAAAGTGAGGCCACAGGGGCAGAGAGTGTTTCCAGTGTGAGAAGTAGCCTAGGGGTGGAGTGAACATCCAGGGTGAAGAGGGCATCATAGAGAAAGTCTTGTGGAAATGAGTCAGTAGTTCAGCATGGAATAGGGACATTGGAGGCTAGCTGGCCCAGATCCTGCATTTATAAAAGTTTATTTATGTTACTTTCTTTTAAAAATGACTATTGCTTTCCATATACCTCCGATATACCTCCACTGTAACAAATAAATATAGCCAAGTAAAATAAATTAATACATTGTTTCTGAACAATCAGGATTCTGCCTTCTCCCCTCATTTCATTTTAAAGATGAGGAAATTGAGGCCTAGAGATTAAGTGACTTGTAGTAAGTGTGAAAGTCAGGATTCAATTCCTTTGACTTAATGTCAAAGTCAGGAGTCACATCTTTTGACTTAAAATTCATGACTTCTCCCACCACACCATGCTTCCTGTTCTGTTTCTGGCCCTTCTTAATGTTATTTGGCAATGTTAGAACTGACTAAGATGTACTAAAGAAAATGTTGGGTTTATAGTTGCCCTGCCTGGCTCTAGGCCATCCTTAGATAGGGCTATGCGTTCAGGAAAATATACAGGAGAATAGTGGCCATTTTTATTCTGTTGAGTAAGGGTTGAGGAGAGAGTACAATATTCTCTTTTCTTCTTTAATTTTAAAGAAAACTGGCTTTTTAAATTGGCATAAGCCCATTCTTTCTTCTTAGCTACCAAAAATGTCACTACTAAGGAGACACTATGGCATTGTGGACAGAACACTTCAGTAGGAGCCAGGAGATTTAGTTCTCTGCCCCTTACTAGCTATGTGATTTTTGGCACCTTCTTTGAGTCTTGGTTTCCTTATATTGCATTCCTTGTATATGAATAATGATACTTATAGTATCTATCTTACAGAGTTATTGTGAAGATCAAATGAAATAATACATATGAAAACATTTTATAACCATAAAATAATATATGTATAAACTGTTATTAACTCCTGATTCTATAAACATTTATTTAGTATATTAAAATTTCTCAGGTTAATCTATAAAAAATTCTTTCTCCTCTTTTTCTTAGGTCAGTTTTTCACAGTATACAAATGTAGTAATTTTTGGAGTGCCTCAGATGGTAAGTGTAGTTATTTTGTTTTGTTTTTTTCCTGTGTGACAGCTTTGAAAAGATGGCCTGTCCTAGTTAATTCCTGTACCTACTAAAGTTATTTATCTATGAAATGCTATACCACAGATTTTTAGTTATCCATTGATGTTCAACAATTCACTGGTTTGATAAAATATTAAATTTTGCCTCAAGGCCTCAAAAATTTAGAAGTAAAAGATGATGTTATACTTAAAAACTTACTATAGAATAAAAATTTCAATTATTTAAGCCTCAGAGTTTCCAGTTTGAGTATTGCTTCATGAAATACCAGTGCTTAATATAGTTCACATTTGCCATGGTATGACCACGTTTGTGCTACTTAAATTACTTGGAAAAGTTAATGGATTGTTCACTTGTAATTGATCATTTTTCAGATTTTTCAGTGAGATGGTTTTCGGGGCAGATAAGCATTGACTAGTTTTAATTTGATTCTGTAGACTGATTTGTCAAAAAACGGTATTGAACTTTGAATATGTACTGTCAAAAATGCTGCAATGTTGTGCAGGTGGGCAGTCTCATAACAGTTATGTTAGTATGTTTATTTTTAGTTGTTACTTTTGATCTTTCTGAAGAGGACTGATTGTTTTAGTGAGATAAGCAATTTTAGTTTTATAAACAGTACTTTTAAGACATCCAAAAACATTTATATTTTCATTGTTGATTTTTAAATTTATTTTTTAAAGTCTATATTAACTAAGAATTGCTACATGCTGTCTGGAATGGTGGAATGATAATATGTAATGGTAGATTTATTACAAGCATCAACCGTTTTCCAGGAGAGGGCAGTAGAGGTCTTTGATATAGTCTTTCCTCACTTCAAGTTGAGAGTGCATGGTTATTGGATTTTTGATGAGACCTATAAAGTGGTGAGTTTTGGGGAGCTAGTCACTCAGAGGAAATTAGAGCACCACTAATTTGCTTGGTCTTCTAATAGTCAACATTGGTTTCATTCATCTGTATATACATCTGTAGCTGAAAATTTTGTCATTTTAGCATTTATAAAAAAAATACAAAGGCATAAATAATTGAAGGGCCAAATGACATTTAATAATAGCTATTCAGGTAACTTTTGATAATCTATGTTAGTGAATTAAAGCAATACAAATATTCCCTAAACATTAAATAATATAAAACATTGTTTCTCTTTGGTTTTGGGAATATTTTAAATGATTTCTGAAAAGTTCCAGATTCATATTCATATCCAACTTTGCTTGGTTGGAGGCAGTGTGGCATAGTGCAAAAAAGTTGAAGATCCGGGTTTTAGGCTGCCACTATTTAGCTGTCTAACTTTGGGCAAGTCACTTAACTTTTTCTGGACCTTATTTTCTTTAATCAATCAAGAACTTATTAAGCATCTACTGTGTATCAGTCAGGACAGATAGGTGGCATGGTGGATAGAGTGCCAGCCCTGCAGTCAGGAAGACATCTCCCTATGTTCAAATCTAGCCTCAGACACTCACTGTCTGTGTGACCCTGGGCAAGTCACTCAATCCTCTTTGCCTCAGTTTCCTCATCTGTAAAATGAACTGGAGAGGGAAATAGCAAACCACTTCAGTATGTTTGCCAAGAAAACCCCAAAAAGGGTCACAAAGAGTCAGACATGACCGAAAAACAACTAAACAGATGTGCCAGTCACTGTGGTGTGGTAGACATACAAAGGTGAAAGTCTCTGTCAATCAACAAACATTTATTTTATATGTGTGTGTGTGTGCCAATCACTGTGTTTAGTGCTAGTATTGAAAAAGAAAAAAATAGTCCCTATCCTCAAAGACTTTACATTCTAGTGGAGGAGACAACTTGTACATAGATGATACATACAAAATAAATAGAGAGTAGATGGAAGGTGACTTGGAGGAAAAGGCAGTAGCAGCTGAGAGACCTTCTACAGAAGGTGGTGGCTTAGGCTGATTCTTAAAAAAAAAAAAGCCAGTGATTCTCCAAGGTTAGGATGGAGAGCCTTCTAGGCATGGGGACAACCCCTGCAAAGGCACCAAGGAGACAGGAAATGGACATCCTATATGAGAAACAGTAGTTAGGCCAGTATGTCTGGATGATATAGTGAGTGGAGGGTAATTGTAATATGGAAAGATAGGAAGGAGACCAGCTTGGAAGAACTTTAAATGCCAAGTAAAAGGCTTTATATTTCATTCTAAAGGTAATGGGGAGTCAGTGCAGCTTTTTGCATAAGAGAATGGCTTGGTCAGACCAATGCTTTAGGAAAATATTTTAGGAGTTGTGTAGAGAATAAATTGGAATGGGAGGTACTTGAAGCAGAGAGTCCAATTAGAACATTATTGAAGATAGTGCAGGGGAGAGGTGATGAGGGCCTGAACTAGAATGTTGGCTCTGTGAGTGGAGAGAAGTAGGTATATTTGAGAAATTTGGCAGGTGATTGGATAGGAGGAGTAAGAGACAGAAGTTGAGGATAATATGTATGGTTGTTAACCTGAGTGAAAAGAAAGTGACAAGTGGTGCCCTTGATTGTAATAGAATATTTTGCAAGAAAGGTTTGGAAGGGAAGATATGTTAAGTTTGAGATGCCTTCAGGACATCCAGTGTAAAGTGTCCAGTAGACTTAAGTACTAACTAGGGAGACAATACATACATATTTAGTTATATTTAAAACACAAATATTGGTATATAAAAAACTCACGAAAAGCAGACTTAAGGTAACCTTGGAGGGAAAAGCACCAGTAGTAAAAGATTTAAAAAAATTTTAATTTTCCATAATTTTAATATTAAAAATTTTGTACATTTTCTGACTGATTGCCAGGGAGGCTCACCCACCTGTGTGCTAGGTAAAGGAAAATCAGATATTAACATTTTCTCATGGGTCATTTACACATGGATGATTAGCACTTATTGATACTTCATCGTTTTTCATGGACAGCTGTAAAGGACCTTAGAGAACATCAAAATGAGGAAATAGTACCAGCAGGGTTAAATGACCTTCCCAGAGTTAAATAACTAGTTAGTATAGAACTAGGGCTGTAGTCCAGAGCTTCCAAATCTCTTTTATAATTTGTTTGGAGGTCATATTTTCTAAACCTCAGCTCAAGAAACATGGTCTGTCTATGGATATTCCTTTATACAAAGCTTAATGAAAAATATACTTTTCTTGAAAGAGACTTTTCTAGAAATTCTGTGATATATATTCTCTCAGACTATACTGTTCCACTTTCAGTAACTTATTTCTAGGCAGTGCTCTGTATGAGATAGCCTAACATTTAAATATAAATGTGTTTAACATAGTAGACTATTAGGAATCAGTGTGTGAGTGTGTTACAACATGCTATAATTATTGCATTAACAGGAAAATAAATGATCTCATTAAAGATTAGCTTATGGGAAACAAACTAGCAGCCAGAGTCACAGTGTCTTACAGTAAGTAGATGACTTTTTCTTCTTTTTTAGGTTATTAAGTTTCATTATTTAAAAGAATGGCCAATTAAAACATTGACCAAATTTTAGCCAAGCAGTATAATAAATTTTTCTGTTTAATATCTAAACTCTGTAAAAATAAGCACTGAAATACATGAAATGTATGCATAACATGAAATGATTGAAGAAAATATACTGCTATCAGCATGTTTTGATATAAAAACATATATCTAAACATTCAATATTTATTCTTATTAACAACTTCCTGGTGAGGCCAGTTAATCTTGAGATTTCTTTGAGCGATTCAATTTATGTTATTTGAAATTTTAAAGGTGTAATTGAACCATGTGACTTTGTGTCACTTTCAAATCTGTAATTGTGTGAATAATTTTTGAATTCCATTAAGCAGATATGACACATCACTGCTTTCTCTTTGTGTATGATATCAAGAATTAGATTCGTTGCATATTTATGTGCAATTTAGTCAGTTAATTTCTTATGATTGAAATAGCTCCTTTCATTTTCAGGTTTATCTTGACTCAGCACGAGTCGCAAAGTCATTTTGAAATAAAAGAAAGTGTAAAAATTAAAAGAATAGTAAGATGAATAACTTTTTATGAACAAAATTACCATATGAAATCCTTGAAGTTTTGGTAAAGGATCGTCCATGTACTGCATCCTTCTTTGAATTTCACTTATTTTAGACCTGTACAACTTGGCAGTAGGTAGAGGCCAAGATTAAAATAAGCTAAACTTCTTCATGCCACAGATAAGTTAGACTGGAAACAGACTGAGGACGTTTGGTTGCAGCGGTTCACATGACAAACAGGAGCTTGTACAGTGGCAACCCTACAGTTTCTGTTGGCTTTCTTTGGCAGACCCATGGGCCATATGTTATACAGGCCTGACTTATTTCAAAGGTGGACAGGCAATCTCTTTTGCAGGTAGATTTATTAGTTAAAAAAAAAATCTTGGAACATACTCCCCAGCTACTATAGTTTTTGTTTTTACAAGTTCCTATCATTTAACTTAACATCTTTGTTTATTGCATTCTTGAGCCTAATGAATAATTAGCATTTGGGCCCATTACATATATGGCTAATGCAGTCTTTACCAAACTAATTTGGAATAGATTGTAGTAGGTAACCTTGGGTTCTGTAGAAAGTCTTTAGAGATGAATTGTAGATTTTGCTTATATTTATGTACTCTTATAGGGATATACTTTTAAGATGCAATGGTAGTTATAAGAAGTCAAATTATAGAAACAAATATTTTAGGGACAAAAATAAATATTTGTTCTGCATGTTATTAATATATGGAATCTGCATGTTATTAATATATGGAAATAATTAATTCAACTCTTATAATAAACATTTTTTAAAAACACAAAACTTGTGATTCATAGAAGAATGAGAAAAACATCACCTTTTACATTCTTTGAATATTTTAAAAAATTTATAAATTTCATCAGTATGGATACTTCTTCCATTGATGAAGACCGTAGATCATTTACATCTAGATAAATAGCTCTTTTTTATTAATTTATTTTGATTTATCAATAATCATTTCCATAAGTTTTTCAGTTTTAAATTTTTCTCCCCTTCCACTCCCTTCCTCCCCAAGAATGCATCCAATCTGATATAGGCTCTACATATACATTACTATGAAACATATTTTCACATTAGTCATATTGTAAGGAAGAATTAGAATCAAGAGAAGGAGCCACAAGAAAGAAGAAACGAAACAAAACAGAAGAAAAAAATAGCAAATAGTGCTTTGATAGGCATTCAAACTCCATAGTTCTTTCTTTGGCTGTGGATAGCATTTTCCATCATGAGACTTTTGGAGATGTCTTAGATTCTTGCATTGCTGAGAAGGGCTAAGTCTGTCAAAGTTAGTCATCTCACAATGTGGCTGTTACTGTGTACAATGTTCTGCTGGTTCTGCTCACGTCACTCAGCATCAGTCCATACAAGTCTTTCCAGGTTTTTCTGAAGTCCACCTGCTCATCATTTCTTATAGCACAATAGTATTCCATTACATTCCTATGCCACAGTTTGTTCAGCCATTCCCCAGTTGATGGGCATCTCATCAATTTCCGATTCTTTGCTACCACAAAAAGGGCTGCTATTATATTTTTGTACATATGGGTTCTTTTCCCATTTTTATGATCTCTTTGGGATACAGTCCTAAAAGTGCTATTCCTGGATCAAAGGGTACGCACATTTTTATAGTCCTGTGGGCATAGTTCCAAATTGCTTTCCACAATGGTTGAATCATTTCACAATTCCACCAACAATGCATTAGTGTTCCAGTTTTCCCCACATCTTCCCCAACATGTATCATTTACCTGTTTTGTCATGTTGGCCAATCTGATAGGTGTGATGTGGGACCTCAGAGTTGTTTTGATTTGCGTTTTTCTAATTAGGCGTGATTTAGAGCATTTTTTCATATGGCTATAGATGGCTTTAATTTCTTCATCTGAGAACTGCCTGTTCATATCCTTTGACCATTTATCAATTGGGGAATGACTTGTATTCTTATAAATTTGACTTAGTTCTCTATATATTTTAGAAGTGAGGCACTTATCAGAGAGACTGATTGTGAAGATTCTTTCCCAGTTTTCTGCTTCCCTCCTAATCTTGGTTTGTTTTGGCTTTGTTTGTGCAAAAACTTTTCAATTCAATCTAATCAAAATTATCCATTTTGTATTTCATAATGTTCTCTGTCTCCTGTTTGGTCATAAATTCTTCTGTTCTCCATAAATCTGATAGGTAAACTATTTCTTGCTCTCCCAGTTTGCTTATAGTATCAGCCTTTATATCTAAATAGATAAATAGTTTTCATGAGTTTTTATGGTCAACAAAATTCATTATCTAGTGACTATAGTTCTGGTAATGATCCCTTGTTTACATTAATAATGACAAATTACACAAGATAATCCTTTTAATAGATCAGTTGATACCTGACTAGAATTCTAAAGGCATTCTTTCTTGATAATTTTACCCTGTCATTTCCTGGGCATATTATATGTTTGTTTGTTTTTTTTTTTTAAATGAGCATACCTATGAATACTGAGGCTTATGCCACTATTAAAGACAGGATAACTGAATTGACATATTATTAATCTATATGGAATTTTAAGGACTCATTAATTTTCATTGATATGTTTTATTTTTATGTCACTTTCATTTCTGAATATACCTTTCCTTCCCCTTTTTAGAGAGCCATCTCTGTAACAAAGAATAACAAGTAAACAGGGGAAAAAGCAATTCAACTTAGCATCAAAATTCCATGGGATATGGAACATTTTATGCCCACAGGCTTGCACCTCTAGGAAAAAGGGAGGGAGATGCATTTTTCTCATCTCTTCTAATCGAAGTTTGGTCATTGTAATTATACATCTTTCAATTTGTGTTTTTTCATTCTTTCCATTTACATGATTGTAGTTGTCATGTATATTGTTTCCTGGCATTTCACTCTGCTTCAGTAAGTCTTACCTTCTGAATTTTTCATATTCATTATTTCTTATAGTGTGGTAATATTCTGTTACATTAATGTACTACAGTTTAATTTCCCAATAAATAAGCATCTTGAATAAAACATTTGTGTAATTAATAGCATTTGTAAATATTAAAATAGATAAATAATTTAAAGCTATTTGCATTATATATGTAGTCATAAAATTAGAGCCCAGTGTAATTAATATATGTCTTACTAAATACTAGCATATTTTTATAACTGATATTTTAAGACAGGTTAGTAACTGCAGGTACTTTGTTTTATGTATTTTAATGAATTATTTTACACTTTGTTTATGTGACCTGAATTGATCTCTTTCATAAAATAGTATGATTTTCTGACTAAAGGAGAAAAGTTGCAGTAGTTTTCTAGAATTATAAAATGTAGAAGGAATTTCTAAACAGATATATAATCTAGCTTGCTCACTATATCAGTGATTGTCTTATTCTCTACAGATGCCACAGTTGGAGAAGAAACTTCAGCTAGAACTGGAAGATGATGCCAGAGTCATTGCTTGTCGATTTCCTTTTCCACACTGGATCCCAGATCATATTACTGGAGAGGGGATAGATACTGTGTGGGCATATGATTCTAAGGCTTTTAAAGGAAGTGAAAAGAACTGCCCCAAACCTATGCCAAAGGTGCATTTGTATTAAGTCATCCAAGTGAAAACTTTGTTGAAAGCATAATTCTTGATTATTTCTAGTACAAAGCACATTTACATCTAGTGCTTTTGTAGTTTACTTACAAAATGTACCTTAATAAATTTCACATTTTTTTAAATTAGGAAAATGCCCTGTGGAATGGATCATAAAATTAATCCATTTTTCTTTTGAGGGGGCAAAGAGGAACACAAGTGGATTATGAATGCATAATGAACAGTGCCTACAGTGGGTTTACTATAATGTCATATACTTGAACTCTCAATAAATATGAATTGGTGGTGATGTTTTTCATAGATAGAACAAGGCAATAGTTAAGAATAAATGATCCTTTTTAATGATTTTTTTGTTAATATAAATATAATTTCCTATAACTCAATTAACATTTCAATTTCATCTTTCCCTCTTTTGTCAAAATTAGTAACCCAAAGGATTTCATAAAGCATTTAAGAACACATTTGGTATAATTCTTTCCTATGCAAATAAAGATATGAATCATATACCCACCACCCAAATGCTAAGAAAAGCTCATTTGCAGAGGTTACAGACCTCTAATTTAGTGCTTTCCAGTATGTGAGCCCTGGACACTTGGGAGAGGGAAACACAGTTATTGTGAAACTATCAATAAGCAAATTTAACTTGTATGCTGGATAAATAATATCACACAAATACATATATTGTTAGTTTTCAGATGTGTTTGGATGCTGTTAAGATGAATAAAAAACATTCACTTAAAAGCATTGCTGAATTCATAATAATTTTCCCCAACATGATTTTAGGCTGCCCTTAGGTTTTATAAAAGCCAGTTTTGAGGAGAAGTATAGTTTGTATTTTTTTGGTGTTTGTAGTACTAAGATAAAATAGGAAGTTGTTGGGAAAGGAAGACTAGAAATTTCTTGCGATCAGCCTATTCTATAATTTTTAAGCCCCTAGTTTGTGCTATCCATGTAATCTGTGCTTTTCTTCTAGTGATATTGATGTCAGGATTAGCTGGGTGTAGTATACTATTGCAAGCGTAACCATCAAGTAGATTAATAGTTCTATAACTTGGCAAACAGCCTCTAAAATTTATATTCTTAGGCTACATTTTTTAAGAGAAAGGGATAATCAGAAATATACTAGAATTCAAAGAAACCTTAGGGGTTATGTAATTGAAATCCTTAATTTAATAGATTAGAAAACTCAGGAAGGTGATAATTCTTAATATCATAGTTTTAGAGTTGGAAAGTTCCTTTCATTAAGGTGATGTGTGTAAGGTCAAAGGTACTAAGTGACTAAGTCTAGATTTGAACTTTACTAAGATCACATAGTAACTTAGTGGCTGAGTCTGAATATGGCAGTATATAGTTCTTAGTAAGGTTTATGTGACACTTTAGTAAGCATGGTGGTGGTAGTGGTGGGGAAGTGATACTAAAATGCTAAGAAATTTAAAGTTTACAATCTAATTATGGATATTTAATTAGACACACCTCAGTCAAGCTTTGAGGGAGAGGCAGCCTAACAAATGAAAATGAACATAAGTAAATATTGTATATTAATGGAGTAAATAAGTGCCGAAGATATGCCAAGTAGAGAAGAGGTACAGTATGGTCAAAGGAATGACAATGAGAGGCAATGGGTAGAAAACTGGTTTAGAATCAGGAAACCCTGCCTGGGTTTGAATCCTGCATTTTAACAGGAACTGAGTGACCATAGATAAGTTACTTAACCTCAGTTTCTTATTGTGTAAAACACAAAAACCTATAGTATCTACCTCAGAAGGTTGTCATGGGGCTTACATGAGATAATGTATGTGTAACATCCCTCACTTTTTTGCTTCCTCTCCTTGCTGATGTACAGAGTGGCAGAGCTTTGGGCTAGGGGTATGAGAGGTAGCATGTCATAGGAGGTAGCATGATTCAAGGATTATAGAAAGGACTGCTAATACTCAAAGTTAAGAGAGGAATGCTGGGTTTACGGTGCTGTTCTTTTCTGGGGCTGGCTCTTGTGTCTTATGCTCATTTATCTGATTATGGACTTAGGCATGGCTAGAACTGGTCACAGGTTCCTTTCTAGCAACAACACAGCTGCAGTTAGGAAAAGCATTAATCTTCATTAGCTCCAGTTCATACTGGATCCCAAGTTCTATGCCCTGAACTCAGCCAAAATCCCCTGTCCAGAGTTTCTGCACCTTCAACTACCAAAAGTATGAATCAAGCATTGAATAGGAACTGGCTTGTGTTATATTCACTCCTTTGGCTTTTCATGGGGAAAACAAGCTGTGGGTAACTAAACAAACTCAAGCTGTGCATTTCTGAGCACTCCGTGGTTTGAAATGGTCCTGTATACCATTTGAGAACATAGTAGGGGCTATGGTAGATCTTTTGTTAGGTATCATTTATTGCTTTTATTATTCCTATGCTAAGAGTATATGTTGCATGTAGTATTTAAGCAAGTTTGATTTGTGGAGAGGCAATTCCTTTATGCCAAGGTTATTATACTAGGGCTCAGGAAATACAGTAAAAGGAGGAGGTAGGGATTGCTAGTAGGTAAGAGCTTTAGAACTGATTTCTGAGTGAATAAAATCCTTAGATCCATATAGTCAGAGATAACAAGCGGGTACTGCCTCGCGGAAAGAAGCAGAGCTAAGTGGTGCCACTGTGATGCAGTGATATTGTAGTAACTTGAGCATAGTACCCCAAGTACAGTCACACTGTCTTCTGTAGACTGTAGTGCAAGGTGCAAATATGGTGGTCATAGAGAGGAAGTGTGCCCATTTCTCCCAGTCTGTGTTCTGTGTCAAAGCTTCTTCACCGTGTAGGAGTTGTAGCTTTGACTTTTTGCTTTGTTGTATCCTGTTCATATTTAGTTAAAATAATTCTATATGGGTCAGTGCCACTTAGTCTTTGCCCTGTCTTTGGCATCACATGAAGGTCAAACACAAGGGTCAAAATTAGAGTCATTGGATAGAAATTTCAGAGAGGCAGATTGTGGTCTGAAGTAAAGAAAGAGTTCTAACAATTAGAATTGTTCAACAATTGAATCAACTGCCTTGGGAGATGATAGTGCATTGGAAGTCATCAAGCACAGGCTATGTGACCATTTGGTGATTTTTTTTTTTGGTGAGACAATCGAGGTTAAGTGACTTGCCCAGGGTCACACAGGTAATTATTTTCTAGAGGGTATTGCTGCTCAGGTATCATTTGGACTAGATAACCTAGGAGGTCAGTTCTAATTTTAAGACTCTGCAATGGTATGATTCAGTGTGAGAGTCCCAAACCTTTATGCCAATAGGTATGGAATTGAACAGGCTAAATTAAAGGCTTTAATTTAGCATGCTGCAACCTGTGACTTGGACTCATCTCTGTCAACACTGGACACCCAATCCAAATGAGCCATCTGGTCCCCAGCTGCTTTGCTTCAAGCAGTAATACACAGGGGCATTCTGTTTTAAACCTTGTCTAAGACACATGAATGCTTTGTGTTCCAACTTCCTGTCTTCCTTCCAACCCTGTGTTGAATCCAGCTTAGAGGGGAACAATCAAAAAGGTCAAAATAATAATGGAGCATGAGGCAATTCAGTGAAGGGCAATCAATCAAAAATAATCAAGAGAATAAGGAGGCTAATATCTGAGAACAAACTAAATATATTTGGACTGTCATCAGGAAAGGTGAAGGTTGAGGGAGATGTAATTTAAATCTAAGAAATCATGTAGGGTAGGAAGATGAATGTGTATTTATTTGTTCACTAAGTTTCAAACTGCTAGAATTAAAGGGATAATCTTTTTATAAAAGCATACTTTTTAGCCTTAATAACTTTTTGCAACCAATTAAACTTGCTTTGTGACTGTTTATGTATAAATTAACTTCAAGACATAAGATATTATGTAATTCATACATTCACTACTCCCAAGTGTCCATTAGGAGCCTCCTTAGGAGAGTCTTTGTCTCTTCATCATTTACTTTTCCTATTATATATGCCGTCATTCTGGTTCTTCACAGACTGCTTTGCATCCTTTATGTTTGTTAGTCTTAATTACATTGTCATACTCTGTCACATGAATGTACCACAATTTATTTAACATTCCCCCATTGTTGGATACTTAGGGTTGTATATTTTTGTAGTTAGAATAATACTGTTATAAAGGGCAATTTTGAGAGGCAGTATAGGATAACAAAGTACTATACATGGCGTCAAGAAGACCTGGGTTCAAGTTCTGCCACAGATACTAGCTGATTGATATAAGAAAGTAATTTTATATACTTGAGTTTCAGGGATTATATAAGAATTATGTACTAAATTATGGATGGGTTATGATTGCTTATTGGAGGGAATTCCTACACTGAGGAATCAGACATTTTTCAGTTTATGAAAATCTCTCTCTCTGAAAATCTCTTTTTTTTTGTCTTTTGTTAATACTTTCAGAGTATATACTTCCAAGAATGAAATTATTAGTTTAACTGGCAGTTTATATAACTTCTACTCCATAGTGCCAGATTGCTCTGCAAATAAAATTCCATGAGTTTGCAATTCTGCCAATAATGAATAAGTGTACCAGTTTCCCTACAATTCATCAGCATTGAATTTTGATGCTTTTAATTATAACGTGGTAACTTCTAGCCCTACATTCTAGTTGTAATTCTTTATTAGTGAGATTGGGTAGTTTTTCAAGTAATTATTAACGATTTGTGTCTGAGGAAAACTTGAAGTTTGAAAGAAATACATCAAGGAATCATTCATTCATTTCTTCTGAAAGGTCCATGATTGAATTGGTGTGGTTCTTCCTCTATTGTTGCTATTTGAACTCCTTTTGTATCTTAGTAAGTGGTTTCCAGAGTTTCTGTGGCCAAAAATAATTCATCATCCAGTGGACAAGCTCTTTCTAAATTTATCTAGATTGGTTACTAATTGACAGTTTGGTGGAATTTCCAACTTGGTAGGCTCCGTCCCAGGGTCAATGCCACACTACAATGAGGAGTAGCAGCAGGACTTTATTGAAAGTCATTCTTTCATTTAACAGATATTTACTGTGTGCCTCTCATGTGCAAAGCACTGTGCTAGTTGCTGTGGAGAACAAAAAAAGAAGATTAAGGCATGGAAGATACTTTTTTACCTAACAGTTTATGAATTCTGAGTCTCCAAAAAATTAAAGAAAATGGGATTGATTGATTTATCCCTTCCTGTCTTCTCCAGTAGACTTTCATTCCTTCTCTCTTTTTAATCTTCAGCCTCTTTCTAGTTGCTAGGTCCTTCTCTACTGCCTTCAAACATGACCAAGTGGGATCAAATGAGAATATTTGTAAAGTTCTTAGCGTAGTGCCTGACCCAGAGTAGGTACTTAACGTTTATTCCTTCCCTTCCTCCCTCCCAAGTCTCTTCTGTCCTTAGAAAACCTCTACTAGATTGTGCCATCTTAAGAAATTGTTATTGTCCTACATTCCTTTTCCCTTTCTTAGCCAAACTCCTGGAAAAGACTGGATATACTCATTTCCTCCACTTCTCTCATTCTCTCCACAATCCTTTGCCACATCACTGACCTTATGACTCAAGTGAAACTGCTCTCTCTAAAGTTACCAGTGATTTTGTAATCCATAAATCTTATGGTCTTAGTTCTCATCTCTCTTGATGTCTGTGCTGCATTTGAAACTGTTGACCACCCCTTTCTCCTGGGTTCTTTCTCCTTTCTGGGTTTTTGTGACACTACTTTTTCTTGGCCTTTTCCCCACCTGTCTGCTCCTTTTCAATTTTGTTTTTGTTTTTGCTGTTACTGGCTCATTAACTATGTCATACTTCTAAAATATGCATGTCCTTTAAGGTTCTTTCCTTAACCCACTTCTCTCCTCTCTTTTTACAGTCTGTTGGTGACCCCATCAATTCCCATGAGTTTAATTTTCTTTATAGAGGTTAAGTCAAGTCAACAAGCATTTAATAAGCATTCATTATGTGCCAGGAACTGTACTAAGCACTAGGGATACAAAGAAAGGCAAAAAACTGTCCCTACTTTCAAGGAGCTCAATCTAATGAGGGAATCGATATGCAAACACAAAACTATGTAAAAACAAGCTATATACAAGATAATTTAGAGGTAATCTTAGAATGAAAGCACGAGCAATAACAGGGATCAGGAAAAGGCTTTTTGTAGAAAGTGGAATTTTCACTGGGACTTGAAGAAAGCCAGGGAGGCCAGGAGTTGGGGATTGGGAGGGAGAGAATTCCAGGCATGGGGGAGAGCCAGAGGAAATGCATCTAGTCAAGAGTATTGTCTTGTGTGAGGACCAGCACCAAGGCCATTATCCTTGCAAAATATGTGGAAGAGAGTAAGGTGTAAGAAGATGAGAGGTAGGAAAAGGCCCGGTTATGAAGGACTTTAAAAGCCAAACAGGTTTATATATTTGAGGTAATGGGGAGCCAGTGGACCTTATGGAATAAGGTCAGACCTGTGCTTTAGGAAGATCAATTTGACAGTTGACTGGAGGATGGACTGAAATGGGGGAGAGACTTGATGCTGGTAGACAACTGACTCACAAATTTATGTATATATATATATATATATATATATATATATATATACACACACACACATATATATGTATGTATATATATATGTATACACACACATATTTATCATATATGTATATGTGTGTGTGTGTGTGTGTATTCTGCTTCAAGACTTCTGAGTTTCTGCCCTGTATGACCAACTGTCCATTGGACATTTCAAACTGGATGCCACAGAAATATCTCAAACTTATTATCTTTTACCTTTCAACACACTCCCTTATTTCTGTTGAAGGAACTGCTATTCTTCTCAGATTATTTGCTCACTCTCACCCCACATATCTATCACTCTAATCTTGCCATTTTTACCTTCACAACATCTCTTGGACCTGATGTCTCCTCTCTACTCACATACAAACAACTTAGGTTCAGTCATTCTTAAATTATTGCAACAATCTCCCAATAGATTGCCTTGCTTGATATCTTTCTCCACTCCAATTTCTCCTCCACACAGCTGCGAAGCAGTGATTTTCCTGAAACACAGATCATACCATACTCAATAAATTCTAGTGACTCCCTATTGTCTCAAGGACAAAACTTTTAAAAATCCTCCCTAACTTTTTGGTTTTTTAATGTAACTTTTATTTTTTTGTCAATTTATCAATATTAATTTTTTCTTCATCCCATTCCCCAATTGAAAAAGAAAGAAAATCAAAATTCTTGTAACATGTATGATCAAGAAAAACAAATTTTCACTTTGAAAAAAATGTATGTCTCATTCTGTAACCTGTGTCCATCACCCCTCTGTCAGGAGGTTGGTAGCTTGCTTTATCGTTGGACCCCTGAAATGGTTAGTTGTTAGATTGATCACAGAACTTAAAACTTTATGAACTTCAGCTGAAGTGTAATAGATTTGCTCCAGACCTTTATTTTTAAATTGGTGTAAATCTTTGTTTCAAATGTGTTTCTTGTTAACAATGTACTTTTGGAGTCTGCTTCTTAATCCATTTTTTCTCTTTCCTGGTTCTTCTCCTACCCTAGCTGACTACTTTACTGAATCCATTCCCACTAACCGTGGATGTTCCACAGGGCTCTGTTCTGGGCCTTCTTATCTTCTCCCTCTGTACTGTTTCATTTGGTCATCTTATCAACTCCCATGAATTCAGTTATCATCTCTATACTGATGCTTCTCAAATCGGTGTGTCTAGCCCAAACCTCTCTTGCTGACTTCCCATCTTCCCAGTCTCTCAGGCTTGCAACCTAGGCATCATCCTTTACTCCTCACTATCTGTCATCCCCCTATATCCAGTCTGTTGCCAAGGACTGTCAATTGCACCTTTGTGACATCTCTTGAAAGTGTTCTCTGATACTACCACCATCCTGGTACAGTCCCTCATCTCCTCACTCCAGGACTATTACAATGTCTGTTGATTGATTGGCCTGCCACAAATCTCTCCCAACTGTATCATAACCCTACTCAGCCACTAAAGTAATTTTCCTAAAGTACAGATTAGACCATGTCATACATCTCCCCCACACTCAATAAATTCCAGTGACTCCCTATCATCTCTAGGATCACATAAAAAACCCTCAGTTTAGTGTTCAAAGTTCTTCATTACCTAGCTGTCTGTCTACCTCCACCCTCCCACCTTTCCAGTCTTCTTATACCTTGTACCCACTCATATACTTTCCATTAAGTGACACTGGCCTCCTTGTTAATACTCAAAGAAGGCATTTCGTGTCCCAACTTTGGGCATTTTACCTTGCTGCTCCCATGCCTGGAACCCTCCCTCCTTGTATCTATCTCATGGCTGCCCTGGCTTCCTTCAAGGCCCAGCTAAAATCTCACTTTCTACCGGAAGCCTTTCCAAATTCCTCTTAATTCTAGTGCCTTCCCGCTGCTGATTATTTCCTGTTAATCCTATATATAGTTGTTTGTACATAGATGTTTGCATTTTTTCTCCCTGTTAGATTGTGGGCTCCTTGAGAGTAAAGACTGTCTTTGGCTGTTCTTTGTATCCTCTCTCCCCCCCCCCCCCAGTCACCTGGTACTTAATAAATGCTAATTGACTATTCTATTCCATTTTATATGTGAGTTCAGCCCATTCACATTCATAGTTATGATCCTTAATTGTCTATTTCTTCTCATCCTATTATACTTTCCCTTCTCTTTGTTTCCCACCCTCTCTTCATAAAGAAGAGGGGGTTGAGAAAGAGTGTACTCAGAACCAGTACTCTAGGCTTGTTGTAACTGCTGCTGCTTCTCTGCCCCTCTTTTCTTTCTGCTGCCTAAGTCAAGTCACAAGTACTTATCATTTCTTCCAATACATGTAAATTCCTCTTTGAGAGCCACTCTTTTTCAGTCAGTTTGTTTTGGATTAATCCTTCTCTTAATCTGCCTTTCCTCTTACTGCCCCATCTCCTTATTCCTTTTCACATTTATTGAGTGAAAGATATTTCAGTACCCAACTCTGTATGTTTTTCACTCTTTTGACCAATTCAGATGAGAGTGAAGTTCCTGTGTCCCTTACACCCCCACCCCTTCCTCCTTTTGTGTCTTCTAGTTGCATACCTCAATCATGTGAGATAAATCTCAACTTTCCTTTCCCTTTCCTCTACCCACTAATGTAGTTCTTTCTCCCTCTCTTTAAATTATTCTTTTAAGATCATTCCAGCATAATAAAGTTACTCCCAAGCTTGTTGACATATTAGACTCTTTCCATGCCCCTAGATGATAATAAGGTCCTGAAGAGACACATGCATCATGTTACCATTTTAGAATATACGCATTTATCCTTTTTTAGTTTCTTATGATTGTTCATTCATCTTTACCTACCTTTTTATGTTTCTTTCAACTCCTATATTTGCATAACCATCTGTATTTCTGTATTCAACTCTGTGTGTTTATGTGTAGTCTATATTCTTCCATCTTTTGATCAGTTCAGATGAGAATGAGATTCAACATTGCCCCCTGCCCATGTCGTAAGACATGGTGAGTGAGACTCATAGTCCATATATATCCATTTTTAGTCTCTGACAAGACCAAGGGATATTTTATAGAAGCATATGTTTGTTCTTGGTAATACCAACTTCAAAGAGATTGAAAATTCTGGAAGGAACCACATACAAGCAGGACAGCTTTGAAAGTAACGTGTTGAATTTATTATATACTTAAAAGCACACTGTACATAAGAATCGCAGTTTTATGTAAAAAAAAAAGATTGAAGAGAAAACATACTTCCCATCTCTATAAAAGATAGTAGACTATGGGAATGGGATAACTAGACATGGTTAATGTAGGGGGGCAGGGGGGGTGGGGAGGATGAAGGGATTGTTAATTGTACTTGTTCTCACCATGTGTTTCTTATGAGAAGGGGAGAGGGCAGTGGTGGATTCTAATTGAAAAGTATATTAATATATTAGTGTATATAAAACAGATGTATATAATATGCTATTGCCCAAACATCTAAGTTCTTTCTTTTGGAATTTATTTTGTATAATACAGAAAGTTTTCTCCAGCTTACAGTTTAACAGCTTTCCAAAGCACAGGGATGCAAATTGGGTTAACCAAGGGGTTGAATTGTAGTTTGTTTCCTCCCTCCCCCATTAGCCTTTTCTGGAATACAATATCTATTCTTACATAGTGGTTCTTTTAATGCTGGCAATAAGTCTGAAAATAGGGGCACTGCAATTATATAGGGAATTCTGGTGCCAGTTGCAAGATGCAGTAATTTCCCCCAAATCAATATCAATGCCCTACAGCACAGGTATGGAGGGAGTTTGAGTGTTCAAGGATAGATTGCCAAGTACAGTGGATATGTTGCCTGATGAGAAATAACGCCATCAAGTGCATTTTAGATTTTACCTAAGGTTAGCAGATTTAGGCAGAATCACATAATGGAATTTTCTGAAAAAAAAAACCAAACTTTTAATTTAAATGACTGCCTGGACATATTTATGCTGCTTACTTTAACTTTTCTTTCTTTTAGTCTCATAAGTATTTGATAGCCTGAATTCTCTCTTGCCTCATTTCTTCTTTCTTCATGTAAGCCTACTATTGTTTTAAGTGGCAGGTTAAATGACAATATTAGCCAGTTTTCCCAGTGTGTGTTTATTTTAATTTCAGTGGGGAATAAAGGCAAAATATTAATGGAAAGGGAAAAGAACAATAGCAATCTGGGACCATTGTAGTAGTGTTGGGAAAAATGACCTTACCTACATAATTCAATATGGAATGAGTTATCAAAGATGTTGAATTGTATTCAGTGTGCTCTGTTTCAAAAAAGAGTTAGAAATGTGTTTTAGAAAGATTTCTATCAAAATAACTTAAATTTGTACTTTTTTGTTTGGTGAGGCAATTGGGTTAAGTGACTTGCCCAGAGTCACACAGCTAGTGAGTGGTATGTGTCTGAGGCCGGATTTGAACTTAAGTCCTCCTGACTTCAGGGCTGTTGCTCTATCCACTGCACCACCTAGCTGCCACTTTAAATTTGTATATTTTAAAAGAATGAACTTCAATTAGTTAGAAGTTCATTAATGTGAAACATCTTACTCCCTGAAGATGCTGGGTAAATGAAATGTCACTGTACAATTACACATGGTGATTTTATTGGAATCAGTGCAGTTGTGACTCAGTAGGCTCATACAATTTAATCAATAACAAAACATTACTTTCATTACTCAAAGTTACATAGCAGTATTGCTTATATGTAGGGAAGATAAAATCATTTATATTTCTGCTCTGAAAATAGGATTTGAAAATTATGTAACAAAGATTGATAAATAGCTTATTGGTCCCTGGTTGTTATCCAAGGATAGACAAGATGAAATCAAACTTCTCTATAAAACCTTCTCTATAGAGATAGAAATACATAGTCAGGAGGATGAAGCAATTGAGTAGAATTTCTATTGATTTGTTAGAGTCTAAATGAAATCAATTCCCATACCTCTTAGAAATCCTACATAAAGGCAATAATACATTATTATCACCATAATAACCATTATTATTATCTAATAGAATTTTTATGAGATATAGGATTTGATTTGATTGATTTGAACTTTAACAAGATACTGATGCTGCCGATGCTGCTGATTGGCAACATGACATGGTGGATACAGAGTTGGCCTTGTTCAGGAAGATCTGGCTTCAGGAAGACCTGGCAGGTTATTTTACCTCTCAGTGGCCCCAGCCAGTATCTCTGAGATCCTAGATAGAATAACACAACACTCAATACCCCAAGAAATCTTCAGAAGAATTGAAGAGGACAGAAACTCAGCCCAAACATGCTCTTCGGAAATGTGCAGTGATTGACCCTAACATAAAGTCCAAAATCAGAGAGGAAGCTGGAAGAATGAGCAAACAAAAACAATCCCACCATAAAAGAGAGAAGAGAATGACTCCAAAGCATCTATAAGTAAAGCCTCAAAGAAAAACAGCATGAGTACAAGTTTAACTAGAATTCCTGGAAGAGATGAAGCAATAGTTTTTCTTAAATTAAAAAATGGCTTTTATAAATGATTGGATCTAGAGGAAAAAGTTGGAAAAGAAATATGAGTTTATGTAAGAAAGAATTGGAAACAGAATCAACTTGGTGTAAGAAGTGCCAAACTTTACCCAAGCAACAAATTCTGTGAAAATTAGAAATGTATCAAATAGAAGGTAGTAACTTCATGAGAAAACAAGAACCAGTATGTCATCCTCTTACATTTCACCCCACCTCAAGTCCTACCACAGACTATATACCTAAACCATTGCATTTGGTTGCAAGCAGACTCAGTAAGAGTATGGGTAGATGAGTACAAATTCACTGCCAGTATTGGAAAAAAAAATTTTAAGTGTGTGCCTTACTGATGTGTTAACTTCATCTTCTAATATGAAGGATACCACAATTTAAAAAAAAAGTTTAAGAGGCAAATTTGGTAATGATGTGGGACTAGTCCTTAATGGCCTTTAAAAATTCTGCATATTTATTTAGGAATTAAAACTCTGGAAAATCTATGACAAGGAAATTTCAGGCCTAATTTACCAGAGTTGAAAAACAAGTTTTTTTATTCAAAGTGTACTTTCATGAAGCTAAGAAAAGCTACACATTTCTGCTATTGTTATTATTGTTTTTAGATTTAAACATCCTTTCTTCTTCTTGCCTTTCCTTATTTTAATCGGACCTTTTCCAGACAGTAGGAGATTTAGTATGTATCTATGGGAAGGAAGCAAAAGCAAGCATACTCTCTTATTTGCCCTAAGGGTGTTTCCCCTCCTCCTTTTTGATTGTACATATGGCCTGTAATGAGGAGAAAGTGATACAGGAAAGGGGAAAGGTAAAGCAGAGTGATGTATAGTACAGTAGTTTCAGTAAGGGAATGAACCTAAAAAGTAAAACGGGACATGGATGAAATCTTTCCTTTTTCTAAATTCTGTAGGGCTTTGTAAATTCTCTCATTGTACTTTCACATTCTATCCTCTTTTTAGGAGGGAGTATGGTGTTGTGAAAAATACCCCAGACTTGGGGTCAGGAATCTTGGTTTGAATTCCAGCTCAAACACTTACTAGTGATGTGAGCATGGGTAAGTCACTAACCCTCTCAGAACTTCAGTTTCCTTATCTATAAAATGAGGATAATAATGACTGCAGTACCTACCTCACATGGTTTTTATGAAGATCAAACTTTTAAATTAAATAGATATTTAATCAATCAATAAACATCTATTAAGCACCTACTGTGTTCCAGGAACTGGGCTAAGTAAGCCCTGGATGTTTTTAAAGTGTATCTATATAAATGTCAGTGATTGTTAACTGGTATATTATAGTGTAACACTTCTATGAGAGTTTACATCTCACAATGTAAAGTGTCCAGATTTACTTTGAGGAATTTTTTTACCTCTCTGGCTTATAAACTCCATCCAGAAAATTTGGGACAATCTCAGTATGATGATGACACCAACTCTCCTTGTAAGTATGCAGTTAACAAAATTAAACAAGGGTTGTTTTCTGAAAGGTTGAAGCAAAGGAAAGAAAACTCACAACCAAGCAAGTCTCTTTAAAAGGATTTCAGTTACCCACCTTCTCTTGGAGATCTCCTGGAATCTCAGCCACTAACAGCCACAGGGACTATTCCACCTTTATAGTTGTTTCTGCAGTGCTGAGCATAGTGCCTGGCACCTACTGGAAACACTTGCTGATCGATTGAGTCATAACCTAGGTAGTTTCACCTTCCAAAGTTTATCAGTGGTCCGGGTGGTGGCAGGCTCCCACTGCGGCCCCTTCTGGAAGGTCAAATTTTTCTCTTCAAGCACCTTTAATTCCTGCCCCCCATCATGGTTCCTCCATTGTGGTTCTCAGCAGGTGGCATCTGTTGTTTCTCTGAGGTATAGTCAAACTTCTGTCAAATCCAATCTTCTTGTCAGTGAGCAAAGCCCTTGCCTGTGGCAGAGAGGAAAACCTTTGGAGTTACCCTGTCTGGCAAGGGACACAATTTTCCCTGTGTCACAGCTGCTGTGATTCGGTATTAGACTAGAGACTCTGCACTGAAATTGTTTCTTCTCCCTTAGCTTGCTGATCTTTGAGGGAGAATGAGCATACCCAACTCAGTCTCCAAGAGAGTCCTGGTCACCAATACTGGCTTCAGAGAGAGTGACTTTAAATCTTGATACTTCTTCTCCTTCAGATGCCTCACAGGTGTGAGGACTCTTCACATGTTTAGGAGCTGATGAAACATCCCAGTTTCTCCCAAAGTATCTCAGATCTCAAAGAATATCACTGGGACAAGTCTGAGTTTAAATCACCCTACACGGTCACTGGCTGTCTCTCCTCCAAGGGGGGGTGGGAGTGGGTGGGAGCAGCTGTGTACTCTCCTGGGTCTCCAGTGTGCATTTCTTGAGGGTGCCTTACTCTTCCAAGGTCAGGGGAGGAATAGGAGCCCTATACTGCAAAAACAGATATCTGAGTACATGTCATCTCTCCTATGAAACTGTAAGGTCTAAGAAAGTAGGTACCCTCTCTTATTCTTCGTTATATTTAACACAGAGCAAGGTCTTGTCTATAGCAGACACTCAGTACATGGTTTTGAGTTGAATTTATACCTACTGGTGAGACTGTCCTCATTGATCATCACCTTCCTTCTGGTTCTTCCCATTCTACTGGTTCTCTTCAGGATTCGTTTCTGTTTCCTTTCCTCCCCACCCCACCCCCACACTTTTTGTTTTCCTTTAGCCTCAATGGTAGATTCAATCTGTCACTGGTAGGTAAACCAGTCCCAAAATCTGCAGCCGAGTCAGAAGCCATGATTTTTCTCCTTTGGGCTTTGCACAGTTCATATGAGGACTAGTAAATAAACGGGCCAACAGGTTAACTGAAACTATGGGATCACAGTAGTTAGACCAGAAGGGACCTTAGAGACTAGTATAATTCCTATATTTGATATCTAACTTTGAGGAATCATTAATGGGCCCCAAGGGCTGGAATGTTGCACCAATTCTCTGTTCTGTACCCACGCAGGTGGTTCAGCCCAGGTATAGTTCTGGGAAACCCAGGCTCTAATGAGATGGGAGTGAGGCTCCTTATTCTCACATTGCAGCTCATTAAACTGATAGCTGAGGTTATGGATCATCGTATCTAGGGTTTCCTCAAGAAGGGGAGAGTAAAAAGGTACAAATAAAAAAGTGTACAATATGAATCAGGTATGATTTATTCTTACATACAAAAGGAACTAAACATAGAACATTTACAAGTGTACTCACAAGTACTCCAGATCCAAAGACTCAAAATTACAATAGCTATGAATGAATGAACGAAAAAATATTTATTAAGCACTTACTATGTGCCAAGCACTATGCTAAGCACTAGAGTTAGAAAGTTACATTCTATTCTTCATCTTCATCTTCATTCTATTCATCAAAGTGAACAAAAACTTTTGTTGATTTGTTGATTGCAGATTTTTGATCTGGGCACTGGCAGAGACTAGAGCTGAAACAGAGAGTGAACATAGGTCCCTAAGGACAGGGAGCCTGCTTATCCCCATTGGAATTCCTGAAGGAAGACCTGCCAATTAGTTCTTAGACCCACCCTTTTGTAGAAGAGAGAAGCAGCCACATCGTCTCAGAGCTAGAGGAACAGAGATTAACAGAGCCGTGACATATGTGTGTATAGATCCTGGACCTTGTCTTCCCCTTCGTCCATGAATTATGTGGACTGTGCAGGTCTGATATGAAAGAATTTAAGGTTCAACTTCTAGTAACCCAAGTGCATTTCTTTTCTAGGGGACCCTCAACCAGAGGGAAGTCAGCATTTAATTGTTTGTGGGTCTCTGTAAGTCCTTTTTGTTTTACATTTTATGTGACATAAAATACATATATTCTTTTTCAAGAATGGAATATCTATTTGATTATAGTTCTTAGAGTAGGATCTTCATTGAGAATGGGGGGCAAAGGAAGTTTGAGGAAGATGAAAAGTTTTGGTGCTCTGGTGAATGGTATAGTGAATTAATTGAGGAAGTGTAAAAGTATTATCTTGCGGCTGTGAGGGCCTAGTTGAGATTATGTAGCATAAATTTGCAGTGGACCCAGTAAGCATGGCTTAGTGATTTTTTTCAGCTTTGTTCTTCAATAAATAAGAGTGAAGGCAGCAGGTGTTGAGAGTAATCCAAGGCTTGGCAAGGCCACACCGACAATAGGATAAGGGGAAGTAAGGGACTCAAGAGAAGACGACAATGTAGAGTTGAACTGGTTCACCAAAGGGACAGAATGGCGAAGGAAGGACAGTGTATAGCCAGTGCAGGGATGATGACTTGGGAAAGTACTGAGGGGTCAAAGGACTGAAGGTCATAGGGAGAATGAAGATCAGGGTTAGGAGTTGCAAGGGGGAGGGAAAGGTGAATAACAACAGATTCTGATCATATAGCTGAATTTCAGAGTTAATGAACATGGAAATAGAATAATTATGGGTTATGGCAAGATCAAGGGTATTTAGTCAGTCAAACGTTTATTAAGTGCCTATTAGTTGTGAGGCACTGAGTTAAGTACTAAGGATACAAAGAAAGGTAAAAGGCAATTCTTGCTCTCAGGGAAGTCACAGTTTAATGGAGGAGACAGCATGTAAACCACTATGTACAAAAAAATATACAGCATAAATTAGAAATAATCAAAGAGAGAATTAAGGGAATTAGGGGAAATAAGGAAAAGCTTCCTGTAGAAGATAGGATTTTAGGGGCAGCTAGGTGGTGAAGTAGATAGAGCACCAGCCCTGAAGTCAGGAGGACCTGAGTTCAAATCTGGCCTCAGACCAAACACTTGACACTGACTAGCTGTGTGACCCTGGGCAAGTTATTTAACCCCAATTGCCTAAAAATGAAAAAAAAAATTAAAAAAAAAAAGAAGATAGGATTTTAGCTGGTGGTTGAAGGAAGCCTGGAGGCAGAGATAAGGCATGAAAGCATTCTAGGTACAGGGAACAGCCAAAGATACCCAGGAGTTGGGAGATGGGAGTGTCTTGGTTGAAGAACAGTAAAGAGGCCAGTGTCATTGGATTGCAGAGAACATAGATGGTGAGAAGCAAAGTATAAGAAGTTTGAGGGCTGAATGGACCACGGACTGAAGTCAGGAGAGACAAAATGAAATATCCCAACCCATCTCTTTACATAATCCTTTTCAGTCCTTACCCCAAGACTTCTTGCTTCTTTTTCTTTCCTCCTTGCTTTATTTTTGGTGGGAATAACATGACTTTGCTCTTCAGTTTCCATGCCTTTGTGTTTTGATCTGTTCTTCTCTGACTGGATCATAGGCCTGTGAGCTACAGAGTTCAGCTAAAATAAAAGCCCTGCCTGGCTGCCTGGTCAGCTTGCTCAGGTATGTTACAGAGCCATGTCAGTTGCCTGCATCTCACAAAAGACTGCCCTTTCTCTGCCCTTTCTAGCCCTGGAATTCCAGCAGTGTGGGTTTCCTGACTGAATAATGATGTTGAATTTGGGATTTTCAATGGAAAATTCAACTGTTATTGGCCACAGTCAGGGATTCTGAATGCATTTTCCTTCATTAACCACCCAGCCTGTTTGGTAGCCACTTGGGTATGAATGGAATCTTTTTTCATGCTAGTCACAATTTAATTATGACAGTATATTAAATATACCTGTCACATTTATCATAAAGTGTGAGTAGGTGGTACAGCAAATCTTGCATAATTTGTTTCTAATTTACCCCATCTTCTTTCTTCTTTTCTTTTGTTCGCTTGCCCTTTACAAAATTGTCTTTTCCTTTGTCTACATTATTTGCTTATCTGTATTCTCTTCTCTTTCTTTCAGCATTTGGACTCAAATTCTTTTGCTTCATTTCTTCCTTTGTTGGCTTTCGACCCTTAATGTGCCCCTTGCATGCTATCTTAGTTGAGATCTTAGATTTTGCTCTTTTCTATTTTTCTCTTGCTGTTATTTCCTTTGTGCTTAACTTTTCCCAGATAAATGTCATGATCAAATGATGCCTCTTCTTATCTCATTCTCATTGTCACATAAGTAGTCGCCTTGTTTTTAATGTTATAGTTTGCAGCCCACTTGCTGATGCAGCATCACTTTTGTTTTCAGTAAATGAAAGAAAAACATTTCCACCCACTTGGTACTTAGGCAAAAAGAAGTGAGGAAAAGCTTCGGAACTCAGCCATTCCTTGTGTTTAGATGAGTTAAGTACTTGATGGTTTTATATTCTTAGCCTATTTCCCTCTTTGGCACAGGGAAGAAATTTTATGCATTTGGTAGTTTGCAATTATTTGTTCAGGTGAGTTTTACTTGTTTTCCTTTTAAGATGTAAATTGAGACTGCCCAGAAAGAGACTTTCTATTAAAACAGTCGCAACAGTGATTACTCTGCAGCCTTTAAGAATCACTGAGTTATAGAAGCCAAAGGATTATGTTTGGGTTGATCAAAATAAGCAAATTTCAAATTAGCCAGGAAAATTTTGAGCAATTCCTGTACACTGCCAACAGAAATGTAAATAATTCAGACTGATTATGAGGATCTCCTCTCTGATAGCAATTGCTTGAATTCTAACAAGATTGAGAATTTTAACTATGTATTTACATGAAAAGAAATGGTGAAATAGAAAATTTTCTTGGTCATAGCAGTTATTTCCTTTATTTTTCTTGGGTTGAGGGAGGGTAATGGTGGTGAGGTCGGGAAGATAGTCAGGGCAGTGCCCTAGCTTTTAATCCTTTGATCAGAAAAATAAGTATGTTCTCTAAAGGAAAGAAATATCAAAGGATTATAGACATCAAACTATAAGAGATATTAGAGATCATCTACTATTGTCCCTTCGTTTTACTAAAATCAAAATCCATCTGTCTCAGGGCCACACAGGTACTAAGTAGCAAAAGCAGGATTCAAATCCATGCCTTCTTACTCCAAATACAGCAATCTCTTTTTTTTCTTTTAAAGATTTAACATTTTATTTCTGCCTAATTACATGTCAAAACAATTTTTTAACATTTTTTTTTTAAATTTTGAGTTCCAAATTCTCTCCCTCCCTTCTTTCCTGCCCCCTTCATTGAAAAGGTAAGCAATTTGATATAGCTTATACATGTGTAGTCACGCAAAACATATTTCCACATTAGTCATGTTGTGGAAAAAAACCAGACCCTCCCCCCAAAAACCCCAGGAAAAAGAAAGAAAAAGTATACTTCAATCTTATAGCACTCTTTCCAGTACAACATGCTATTTCTCATTATATAGCAAATGCCAGTAATAATAATGTATGAATAAAATTGTTTGTTTTGGAGACCTCATTAGCATATTTAAAATAATGTTTTAAATGAAGATGTTAATGTTGAAACATCAAAATCACATCCTATTAATTTCTAAATGCCTTTCAAATTTAAATGCCGTGTTATGGTTTGCTAACTTCTGAATTATTTCTTGAAGTTCATCTTCAGTTGTTACCTAGCTGTTTAACAAAAGAGAATGTCTTTCAAAGAATTTAATCAGTGCAGGGGTTAGCAGCCTCTTTGGCCTGGAAGGCCAACAGAAGCCCAAAGCAAGACAATTTGTATAGCATTGGCAGGGGGAAAGAACAACTCCTCTGCATACAGTTAAGTGTTTCATAAAATCTGTTAAATAAGGAAGAGGAGAAGCTGTAGAAGGGATTTTATGTAGAAAGAGAGGAAAGGGAGTTAAGGAGAAGGGAAAAGAGGAGTCCATAGGAGCTAGGGGACCAACTGTGATAGAAATTATCTTCTGGTGCTACTTAGTGACACCAGAACTAGAGATTGGCCCATTCTGGTCTACAGTCTATTTAACATGGATTAGAGTTGTCAGAAGTTGGGACAGTAAGTTTTAGAATACTGTTTGTAGGGGTTTAGCAGTGAAAGGGAGGATGATAGCTTAAAAGCAGGATCAAGGTAAGTTTTTTTTTAAGGAAAGGGGGGACCTGCACATATCTGTAGGCAGTGGGGAAAGAGACGACAGAGAGAGAAATTGATATGAGAAAGAAAGAGGGAACTATTGACATGCTCCTGAGACTGGGTTTTGGAAGGAGTTGAGATCAAGGGCACATGTTAACCTTAGGAAAGTGAAGGACCATCTCAATCTCTGCAACTGAGAAAAGTAGGGAGTACCAGGGAAGACACAGAGTTATTTTGAGGAATGGAACCTATAAGGGAGCTGTTGATGGAGGACCTCAATCTTCATGGTAAAATAGGAATATAGGTCATTTGCTGGTAGAGATTATAGTGATGACATTGGGGTCTTGAAGAAAGAGGAGAAAGCTGATTAGTTACTGTTAGAAACATTCAAGGGAGGGGCAGCTAGGTGGTGAAGTGGATAGAGCACTAGCCCTGGATTCAGGAAGACCTGAGTTCAAATACGGCCTCAGACATATAACATTCACTAGTTGTGTGACCCTGGGCAAGTCACTTAACCCCATTGCCTAGCCAAAAACAAAACAAACAAAAAAAAAGAAACATGCTAGGGAGTTAGCTAAAAAGGAATAAAAAGGACTGCTATTCAACATTGAGGGTCCATTTAAGATTATTAGACTAGGTATTTAATTTTACCTACATATTTTTCAAAAACTTGCTACTAATAGTTATCTTTTTGCTCGTTAGTATTTTTTCTTTTAAACTTACTCTCAATGACTCATCTACTTCATTCCTCAGTGTGACCATAGGCAATGTGCTACAGATCTCTGACTCTCAGTTTCCTCATCTGTAAAATGGAGTTAATTATAGCTTAGTGGCTACTTCATAGAGTTTCATGGATAATATCTGTAATGTGCTTTAGAAATTTTAAAGCATGAAATAAATATTAGCTATCATTATTACCCCCAGATATCAGCACAACATAGTAAAAGTTGTCATTTGTAGTGGCAGAGCTCAAATAGGCATTGTATTGAAGAAATTATAGAGAGGAGGAATCCTTAGGCCCAAGGGCTTAGTCTTTGGAGAAGAAAGCCCTCAGCTTTTGTTTTAGATGGCAGTAGGAGAAAGTTACCAGCCTCCGGTGACCTTCTGTTTAGGAGAGGGTGTGTTGATAAGAATCTACAGTGACTCAGTTGCCACGAGAATAAAATGTAAATGCCTAATGATGGGTTTGGGGATTCCCCCATCAATTTATTCTTTCTTACCTACTGTCCTCATTTCCCGCTATACAAGTTTGTGTAAGAAGCTTATCTATCATCCTTTATTCACAGTCAGCTCTTGCTTCTACATTAGGCCACACAGGATCAGTTTGCACCTTCAAACACTGTTCAGAATTCATATTCTCCATGAAACCTTTCCAAACTAGCCCCACCTGGCTATAGGGAGGCTGATTTTTAGAACAGCTTTTAGATAAGTATTTCTTTATATATATATATATATACATATATATATGTATATATATATGTGTGTGTATATATATGTATATATACATATATATATGTATATATATGTATATGTGTATATATACATATATATATGTATATATAAATTTATTTATTTTTAGTTTTCAACATTTACTTCCACAAGATTCTGAGTTCCAAATTTTCTCCCCATCTCGTCCCTCCCCCCACCCCAAGATGGCATGCATTTTGAATACTCCTTCCCCTAGTCTTCCCTCTCTTTTATCTCTTCCCCCCCTTCTCTTATCCCCTTCCCCTTCTGTTTTCCTGTAGGGCAGGATAGACTTCTGAACCCCATTTCCTGTATTTCTTATTTCCCAGTTGCATGTGAAAACATTTTTTTTTAAACATCTGTTTCTAAAACTTTGGGTTCCAAATTTTCTCCCTTCCTCCCTCCCCACCCATCCTAATTTAAAGGCAAGCAACTCAATGTAGGTTATACATGTGCAGTTATGCAAAACGCTTCCATAGTAGACATATTGTGAAAAACTAACTCTATTTCCCTTAATCCTATCCTGCCCCCCCATTTATTCTTTTCTTTCTTTTGACCCTGTCCCTCCTCAGAAGTATTTGCTTCTGATTACCCCCTTTCCCAATCTGCCCTCCTCTCTATCATCCCCCTGCTCTCTTGTCCCCTTCTCCCCCTATTTTCCTGTAGGGTAAGACAGATTTCCATACCCAATTGAATGTGTATGTTATTCCCTCCTTAAGCCAAATCCTATGAGAATAAGATTCACTCATTCCCTCTCACCTTCCCCCATTTCCCCTCCACTTTAAGAGCCTTTTCTGTTTTTTTTGTGAGATAATTTACCCCATTCTACCTCTCCCTTTCTTCTCCAGTATAATCCTCTCTCATCCCTTAATTTTATTCTCCAGATATGACCCCTTAATCTTCAACTCACCCTGTCCTCTATCTATCTATCTATCTATATACATACATATAATTTTTTTCCTCCAACTACCCTAATACTGACAAAGGTCTCATGAGTTATAAATATCATCTTTCCATGCAGGAATGTAAACAGTTCAATCTTAATAAGTCTCTTATGATTTCTCTTTCCTGTTTACCTCTTCATGTTCCACTTGAGTCTGTATTTGAAAGTCAAATTTTCTATTCAGCTCTGGTCTTTTCATCAAGAATGCTTGAAAGTCCTCTATTTCACTGAATGACCATTTTTTCCCCTGAAGGATTATACTCAGTTTTGCTGGGTAGGTGATTCTTGGTTGTAATCCTATCTCCTTTGCCCTCTGGAATATTATATTCCATGCCCTGTCCTTTAATGTAGAAGCTGCTAAATCTTGTGTTATCCTGATTGTGTTTCCACAGTACTTGAATTGTTTCCTTCTGGCAGCTTGTAAATTTTCTCCTTGACCTGGGAACTCTGGAATTTGGCTACAATATTCCTAGGAGTTTTCCTTTGGGGATCTCTTTCAGGAGGAGATCTGGATTCTTTCAATTTCTATTTTGCCCTCTGGTTCTAATATCAGGGCAGTTTTCCTTGATAATTTCTTGAAAGATGATGTCTAGGCTCTTTTTTTGATCATGGCTTTCAGATAGTCCAATAATTTTAAATTCTCTCTCCTGGATCTATTTTCCAGGTCAGTTGTTTTTCCAATGAGATATTTCACATTTTTCTAATTTTTCATTCTTTTGGATTTTTTTATAGTGTCTTGATTTCTCATAAAGTCACTAGCTTCCAATTGCTCTACTCTAATTTTTAAGGAAGTATTTTCTTCAGTAATCTTTTGGACTTCCTTTTCCATTTGGCCAATTTTTTTTTAGGGCATTCTTCTCCTCATTGGCTTTTTGGACCTCTTTTGCCATTTGGGTTAGGCTATTTTTCAAGGTGTTATTTTCTTCAGTATTTTTTTGGGTCTCCTTTAGCAAGCTGTTAACGTGTTTTTCATGATTTTCTTGCATCACTCTCATTTCTCTTCCCAGTTTTTCCTCTACTTCTCTTACTTGCTTCTCAAAATCCCTTTTGAGCTCTTCCAAGGCCTGGGGACTGATTCATATTTTTCTTGGAGGCTTTGGATGTAGGGGCTTTGACTTTGTTGTCTTCTTCTGGTTGTATGTTTTGAGGTTCTTTTTCACCAAAGTAAGATAATATAGTCTGACTCTTTTTGCGCTGCTTGCTCATGATCCTGGCCAATTACTTGAGTTTTAAACTCTTTGTTAAGGTAAGAGTCTGCTTCGAATGTGGAGAATGTACTGTCCCAAGCTTCAGGGGTTTGTACAGCTGTTTTCAGAGATACTTGTGGAGACCTGTAAATTTTCAGTTCTTGCAAGGTGGTATGATAAGGGGCTAGGTGTTTACTCCTTTCTTGGCCTGTGGGCTGGTCTGTTAGTGACCACAAGCACTCCTTTCTGTCCTGGAACTGTGAGGAAGGTTCCTCTCCAAAGCCACTGCAAGCTCCACCAAGCCAGCGCTCCTCCTGGCCCCAGGACCGCAGCCCAAAACTGTGACCGAGATCCAAGCATGGGCAGAGCAAGAGATTCCTGCCTCAGCACTGGCAAAGAGATCCTTGCAGTCCCCCTCTGATCAGCCACTGGATTCCCCCTCAGTCTGTGGGCCGGAAGTTCAGGAAGCAGCCGACGCCCCCGGGGCCCATGCTCTGAGCTCTCAGGGAACTGGAGCTGATACCCCGCACTCCACTCTCACCACCACAGAAACAGAGACTTTCCCACTGACCTTCTCAGTTGTTTTTGGTGTTCCTGGGTTGAGAAACCTCCACAGCTGCCTGCCATTCAGTCCTGTGAGGCCTGCTCCAGGTTTGCTGCAGCCTGCACGCCATGCCACACTGAGCTTCTCTCCCAGCCCGGCTTGATATACCTTTCTGATCAACTATCCAGGTTGTCTTGGGCTGGAAATTTGCTCCACTCTGTCTTTTTGTGGGTTCTGATGCTTTAGAATTTGTTTAGAGCCATTTTTTACAGTTATTTGGAGGGGTTTGGGGGAGAGCTCAAGAAAGTCACTGCTTTCACTCTGCCATCTTGGCTCTGGATAACTATTTCTACCTGTAATGACTGTAACTGGTTATATTAGTTTTATCTGAGAGGACTTTTCTTACCCCAGTGTTGTCCTTCAAGAAAAGGGGACTTGGTGCCACACCCTCATATCTGAGCTTAGGTTTCTAATCTGAGACCAGTTCTCCTTAGGGGCTATTGCCCTTGACAACATGATCACAAAAGACAGTTACCTAGCTCCTTCTGGAAGGACAATTCTAACTAAGTCCCCACTCATTCAGGAATGGAAGTGTTCAGAGGTTCCCAAAGTGGGCAATACCGCCACCTGAAGGGCGCTGGAATGAGTGTAGCCTTAGGTGCAGTGGAGGGGACTTGAATACAAATAAGGTGGTGGTGGAAGCATAAGGAAAGAAGAGAAGATAAAGAAAATTTTGAAAAACCATTCATATATGTTTCATCTGTTGTGTAACAAAATTAAAATAGTAGTGACTACATTATTTTCCAAATAAACACACAAAATGCAAGTTATAACTGAAGTCCAGCATGCATTGGGGGAAATATGTGCCTGTAATGCCTTGTTTACACTATGATACTTTATGGTTACATGGCTCAATATTGTGATTGTGTCATCAAAATTTCAGTGCAAGAAAAACCCCACAAATTTACAATAAGTTGTTAAGTTTAAGATGTACCATTTAAAAATATTTTTTTTGAAATTATGCAAATTCCCCCCCCCCAAAAAAAAACATTAAAGGGTTTAAAGAAAGTAGATTTCCAAGGAGGTGCTGAGTAATTTTTTTTAAAAAAGGGATAGAAGGTCAAATTAGTTTAGGAACCTCTTACAGAATATATTGTTAGGCCCACTGGGAGGTAGCCACAAAATTCACCAAAAAGACTTTTTGAAGGAAAGATCCCCAATGTCCTAGGAGAGAGGTTTTTAATCTGAGGTCCATAACACATTTTTTTATAATTGTATTTCAATGCAAATAGTTTTCTTTGTAATCCTATATATTTTATTCTATGCATTTAAAAATATTATTCTGACAAACAGTCTAAAGGCTTCATTGGACAGCCAAACGGGTCCATGATACAAAAAACTCTTGCTCAGAGGACTTCCTGCACGAGTGTGTTAGCTATCAATATTCTGAACTCTCCTGCTCTGCATTAACTTGTTTCAGCAGGCTGAGTTGGGCAGTGGAGCAGCTCACTATCAGCATCAGAGGCCTCTCTGACACTGGGATTGAAGATGAGAGCAAGGGTGACAGCTTCTTTGTTTGTACAATTACTGCTGCCCAGGCCCCCTCCTGAGCTGCCCACCTGGGCTCTTTTCTCTGCTGTGCTTGCTGGCTGTATGAAGCTATCATGGGGCATACAGGGCTCTAGCCCAACAGCCTGGTGGAAGTTTATTTTCTGCTGAGTCCCCAAGGCATTTTCCTGTTGTCAAGTGAAGGGAACTCGTGCAGCTTGCAATTTATTTGATAGTTTTTTGGGTACTAGTTCTAATTTGGGCTTGTCCTAGGTACCTCTCCCTACTTACTTCACAGGATTGTTTGTACTTTGTAAATTGTAAAGTATTATAGAAATGTGAATTGGTATTATTATTCCAGTCCATCTCATTACAGAGTCAAAGAGTGACACTTTGGCATCTCTGTCTGTTTCTTTAAAAAAAAATGATTTGTAGGTCACTTTATAGAGCCTGTGAAATAATATGAAATAGTGGAATAATGAACATTTTCTTTTATACTTAGTTACCTTTTGAGAATTGGTCCTCAATCATAGTTATTATTTTCTGCTTGTTTATCTAATTTTTCTTTTCTAATTCCCCCTCACACCCAGAAATGTAAAGAAATTACTGTTCTGAAAAGGAGGAAAGGAATATTTGAGTTAATGAGCAAGAAATATTAAAGAAGATTAGCTAGAGGATAGGGCTTTGACTTAGAAATCAAGTCTTTACCCTCTTGACTCATCTTCCAAACATCACAAGTTATCATAGGTTAGTGTGTATATGTATATTTATCTTTCTTTCTCCTTCCTTCCTTCCTTCCTTCCTTCCTTCCTTCCTTCCTTCCTTCCTTCCTTCCTTCCTTCCTTCCTTCCTTCCTTCCTTCCTTCCCCCCCTCTATAAACATATATGAATATTTAGATATAGATCTATAGCATTAGAAAAAAAACTCACTGCTCCTTAGGGTACCCCTAGAATCTGGAGGGAGGAGAAGTAGTCACCACTGAGGATCCAGCTTGCCAGTATGAGTTGGAATAAGAACCCTCCCCAGAGATTATATGAGTATATGTCTATTTTCAGTCATTTTTCAATCATGTCTGACTCTTTGTGACCCCCTTTGGGATTTTCTTGGCAAAGATACTGGAGTGGTTTGCCATTTCCTTCTCCAGATCATTTTACAAATAAGGGAGCTGAGGCAAACAGGGTTAAGGGACTTGTCCAGGGTCACACAGCTAGTAAGTATCTGAGGCCACATTTGAACTCAGGAAAATAAATCTTCTTGACTTCAGGTCCAGCATTCTATCCACAATGCCAGAGCTTCTTAAACTGTGGATCTCAAGTGGAAAAAATTTAAGAAGCCCTGCTCTATGCCACCTAACTGCTCTAAGGTACAGCCTTTCCAGCTCTGCAGCCAATCAAGGGAAGCTATCTCCATTCAAGTGGTAGGACCAGGGAGTTTCCATGTTAATAGATCTGGGCATGTACAAGCAAGCCCAGTTACACTTACAGCCTAATAACATTTTGGTACATTCCCATACTACAATTTTTTTTTTTTTGGCAGTTGTGTCTGACTTTTTCTGACCATGGTGTCTGTGGCTTTTTTTTTTGTTTGTTTGGCAAGGACACTGGATTACCATTTCCTTCTCCAGTGTATTAAAGCAAATAGATATTAAGTGACTTGTCTGGGGTCACACAACTAGTAAGTGTCAGAGGTCAGATTTGAACTCAGTTCTTCTTGACCCAGGCCTAGTGCTCTATCCACTGAGTCACTTAGCTATCAGCATTCCAGAGAAAAAGCAGGAAGAATCTTATTCTAACAATAGAAAAGATTGAGTTTCCTGTACTCCTTGTCCTTTACACCCACAACATGACAAATGATATGGAATATTTCATGATAATTGCTCTAATCTGAATGGCAAGAGAGATATATTTGAACAAAGCTGCTCATTCTTGAGTATTCTTTGGTTATTTTGGTAGTTGTCACCTTTTTGCAAAGTAACTTCAGTATGAAATATTTGAGCATTATCATCATTATGGAGAGATTATGATTAAATTTTTTTCTTCCTTCAGGGAATATGAAATGTACCTTAAAGCAAAATATTATGGTTTTCAACAAGTTACTTTTGAGAAAAGGAGCAACTTGTTGAAAACCCTAATATGCCTTTATTTCTAATCAACCTTTTATAGAACTTTCTTGACTGAGTTAAATAATTTTCATATCTCACTGAACAGCTTACATTGGTAGTATCAATACTTGATAGTTTTAAACAAAGTGGTTAATGTCCCTACCAATTAAAAGATTATACTTTTCTCTTTGGTTTTTATCCCAAAAGTCTGTTTATTGAATTCTTCTTAGCAGATAGTCCTAGCACATAAAAGGAACAAAAAATAAATTTAAATAAAAAACTAGCTCTGAGAACAAAAGAATAAATACATGCATAATTTACCACTGAGCCAGGTTCAGGAAATCATACCCTTAGGGTGATGGGGAATGTCAGATGTAATGTTCTATGCGAATTGATGAAAACTACTGATCAAAGAAATAAACCATTATTAATATGAGAACAGAAATGCCAATATATGTACATGCTACCAATTTGTTAACCGTTAAAGATAAGACATGTGTCAAACTATAATTATACATTGGTATATAAGTAATTTAATTCCTGACCAACATAAATAATCATTTCATGGATAAAGGCATGATATTTAGTTGCCATTACCTTCATTTTCCTACCAAATAATTTTGCTAGTGCTTATTACATTATCAGGCCACTGATTTTTTGTCTAAATGGTTTCATGCTATTGGAAACTGTGCAGGCTGATTCTGTCTTCCATTTGATACTTATATAGTACTTTATATACATTATCTCATTTGAGCCCCATAAAAGCCCACAATAGTGAGTTAGATATTGTGGATATTATTTTTCCTATTTTATAGAAGAGGAAACTGAGGCTTGGTAGAGTTGGGTGAGTTGATGAGTCACACCTTTAGTAAGTGGAAGACATTAGCATTTGAGCCTAGGTCTCTTTTCAAAGTCCATCTACAAAGCTATAGGAGACTCATGTTGAATTGATAGCAAAACAAAAACACAAGTCACTGAAGTATAATCTCTTGATTAAAGCTGTTGCTAAAAATGGAAAACATTTGATTTATTTTCATTTTTTTGTTTTAAATATATATTTAGTATTTCCCCCCAATTACATATAAAAACAATTTTTAACATTTATTTTAAAAAAATTTGGGTTCCAAATTCTCATCCTCCCTTTTCTTCCCTTACCCCTTATTGAGAAGGCATGTGATTTGATATAGGTTATATGTGTGCAGTCATGCAAAACATATTTCTATATTAGTCATGTTGTGAAAGAAAACACAACCCACCCCCCCAAAAAAAAGCCCCAAAGAAGAATAAAGTAAAAAAAAAAGTATGCTTTGATCTGCATTCAGACTCCATCAGCTCTTTCTCTGAAGTTGGATAGCATTTTTCAACATAAATCCTTTGGAATCATCTTAGATCATTGTATTGCTGAGAATAGCTAAGTCATTAACAGTTGATCATCTTATAATATTGCTATTACTGTGTACAATGTTCTCCTATTTCTGCTCATTTCACTTTGCATCAGTTCATGTAAGTCTTTCCAGGTTTTTATGAGGGCATCCTGCTTGTCATTTCTTTGTAATATAATAGTATTTCATCACAATCCTATACCACAACTTGTTCAACCATTTCCTAATTGCTAGGCATCCCCTCAATTTTCAATTCTTTGCCACAACAAAAAGAGTTGCTATTCGTATTTTTCATATGTAAGTCCTTTCCCTTTTTTTTTTAAGAGAAGTTCATCAGTATTATATGTCAGTTTCATGACAACACGCTTGCTTGGGGTCTGGATAATGGATGATGCTCTCATGCTTTCCCAGTCACCAATGGAGTGAATTAAGGCTGTGTGCTTGCTCCCGTACTTTTTAGCATGATGTTTTCAGCCATGTTGTCAAACACCTTCAATGAGGACCAACATGGCATCAAAATCAGCTACTGAACTGATGGTAAATTCTTTAATTTGAAAAGGCTACAAGTGAAGACCAAAGTGGAGGGACTGTTGGTACGTAACTTTTTGTTCTCAGATGATTGTACACTCTATGCAGCCTCTGAAGCTGAGACGCATCAAAGTATGGATTGTTTCTCTGCTGCTTGTGTTAATTTTGGCCTAACAATGAACACTAAGAAAACGCAGGTACTCCATCAGCCAGCACCACAACACTCATACGTGAAATCATTGGTTATAGCAAATGGAAAAGTTATGAATGATGTGGATAATTTCACTTACCTTGGCAATATACTTTCTAGGGATGTACACAGTTTGTTTTTTTAATATTTATTTTTAGTTTTCAACATTTACTTTTGTAAGATTTTGAATTCTAGATTTTCTCCTCTTTCTCTCCTCCTCACTCCCCAAGATAGCATGCAATCTGATATAGGCTATACATGTACAATCATATTAAACATATTTCCACATTAGTTATATTATAAAGAAGAATAAGAACCAAAGGGAAAAAACTATGAAAAAGAAAAGAAAAAAAAGAGAGAAAATAGCATGCTTCAATCTACATTCAGACTCCATAGTTCTTTCTCTGGATGTGAATAGCATTTTCCATCATGAGCCTTTTGGAATTGTCTTAGATTATTGTATTGCTGAGAAGAACTAAGTCTATCAAAGTCGGTCATCACACGATGTTGCTGTTACAGTGTACAATAGCACAATTGCTATTCTCCCTGGTTCTGCTCACTTCACTGAGCATCAGTTCATGTAAGTGTTTCCAGGTTTTTTGGAAATCCTCCTGCTCATCGTTTCTTATGGAACAATAATGTTCCATTACATTCATATACCACAACTTGTTCAGCCATTCCCCAATAGATGGGCATCCCCTTATTTTCCAATTCTTTGCCATCACAAAAAGAGCTGCTATAAGTATTTTTGTGCATGGTCCTTTTTAGGGCTGTACACATTGATAATCAGGTTGATACATACATTGCTAGAGCTAGTTCAGCATTTGGGAGGCTCCAGAGAAAAATGTGGGAGAGAAGAGGTATTAAATGGATTACCAAACTGAAGGTCTATAGAGCCGTTGTGCTGACCTCATTATATGCCTGTGAAACCTGGACAGTATACCGGCTCCATGCCAGAAAACTGAATCACTTCCATTTGAATTGTCTTAGGAAGATTCTGAAAGATCACCTGGCAGGATAAGATACTAGATACTGCGGTCCTATCTTGAACTAAACTGCAAAATATTCAAACTCTACTGCAGAGAGCACAACTACAATGGGCTGGTGATATTGTTTGAACACCAAATGTATACTTGCCTAAAAGGACTGTTTTATGGAGAACTCATACAGGGCAATTGCTCATATGGTGATCAGAAGAAGCAATACCAGGATACTCTCAAAGTCTCTCTTAAGAACTTTGGAATTGATTGTGTAACATGGGAGACACTGGCACAAGACTGCTTAGCATGGTGTGGCCTCATCAGAGAAGGTGCTGTGCTTTATGAGCAAAACAGAATTGAAGTAGCTCAAAAGAAACTTGAGATGCATGAATTTAGAGAATCCACCCCAAATGTTCACATGAACTATTTGTGCCTGAACTATGGTAGGGCATTCTGAGCTCATGTTGGTCTGATCATGTATAGTTGGACGTGTAGTAACTTGACTCTAACATAGTGACCCACTTTGGTCCTCGTCAAGAACACAGGACAACAATGACCACTGTGACTCCATAACTGCCCTGATAATGAGAAAGTTCTTAGAAGTTATAAGTACTATCTTTCCATGTTGGAATGTAAACAGTTTAATCGGATTGAATCCCTTATGCCTTCTCTTTCTTGTTTACATTTTTATCCTTCTCTGGAGTCTTGTATTTGAAAGTCAACTTTTCTGTTCAGCTCTGTTCATCATCAGGAATGCTTGAAAGACCTCTGTTTCATTGAATAGCCATTTTCCCCCTGAAAATTTATACTCAGTTTGATGAGTAGATGATTTTTGGTTGTAATCCTAACTCCTTTGACTTTCAGAATATCATATTCCAAGTATGCTGTTTCTTTCACATTGAAGCTGCTAAATTTTGTGTTCTCCTGCCTTTGGCTCCATGATATTTGAATTATTTCTTTCTGGCTGTTTGCAATATTTTCTCTTTGACCTGGGAACACTGGAATTTGACTTCTTCTATGATCAAGTTCTTTGTTGTTGTTGTTGTTTGTTCATTTTTCTAGCCTATTTCTTGACTTGATTTTTTGTTCAAGTTGGAGTCTGCTCTGGGGTGAAGGGAGAACTGTCCTAAGCTTCACTTTTTTTCCCAGCTGTTTTCAGAGCTAGTTCTGGGGGTCTATAAGTTTTCGGTTCTCCTGAGGTGGTATGATATAAGTGTGTGTGCTACTCTCTTGACCTGTGCTCTGGTCTGTGCGTGACCGGAAGCACTCTTTTGTACTCTGAAATTGTGAACAGGTTCTGTGCTCACCTGTGGCCGCAAGCTCCGGAGTGCTAGTGCTCTTCCTTGCCATGAGACTGTGACCTAGGACTGTGACCTGGATCCAAGTATAGGCAACACAACAGAGTCCTGCACCCAGTGCCAGCAAAGAGACTCCTGTAAATTCCTTTTGACCAGTTGTCTGACTACCTTACCATCTGTTGCCTGAGAGCTCCAGAAGCCACTGGTTGCCCCCCAAAGCCTGCTGCTGGTTTGCTGGGACATGGCCTGTGCTGGCACAGTCTGCCCTGGATTGTGCTCCACTCTCCCTAGTGTGGTGTCACAGACCTTTCCTGCCGACCTTTGAAGTGGTCTTGGGCTGGAAAATTATTTCCATCCTTTGTGGGTTCTGCCACTCTAGAATTTGTTTTGAGGAGTTATTTAAAGCTGTTTAAGGTTAGGGAATTTGGGAGAGCTCTGGTGAGTCTCTGCCATCTTGGGTCCTGGAAGACATTTTAATTGAAAGATTGTTAAATTCTGCTATCATTTTAATAAAGAGTTCTGCTAAATCTATTCATTTAAAAATGACTTTGAAAAATGAAAACAAAACTGTTGATAGGAATCATTTGAAACCTGATAGGATAGATTAGCTCCCATGAAGACTGCCATGAGATTATCTAAATGACAATATTTAAACACTTACTATTTATTATATCCTAGGTTTTAAGGACATTTGTGTAGTGAAATGCAGCCTTCTTGATTTCATCAATTTCAACACAGGTACAGAGCCACAAAGGTGCTGTCTATCACTTGGCACTCATACATCTCTTTTTTCTATGTCTCAGTGTAAGCATCCTTTCTCTTCTTTAGGATTGTAATTTATATACCCATTGTATCAGAATAACGCCATTCTTCCAGGAAGTTCAAAGTATTTCATCTCTGTGATGGGAATTCAATGTCAAGAAATACTTTGTGACAGATGGCCAATATGTACAAGTTTCACATCTTCCATTTTTACAGCTCAGAAGGGAAGAGAGGATTAAACATCCAGCATCAACACAACAGGATTCTAATCCCTTGTTAAAGAAGAAGAAAAGAGCTGAACTTGACCTGATAAAACTGAGCAGGCTGGAACATAATCTTCTCTTCTGGGTACATTCTGACTCTTCCCTTATGTGATTAGAGATCACACAGAGATTGCATTTCACAAGCATTGGGTTCCACAAAACCATCCTTCATGAGACTAAACCAAGTCATAAGAATTGTTGGAATGCTGTGCAAATTCTTCTCTCTCTGTCTCTCTCTTCCTTTCCAGAATATGTTTATATATGTATACAGAAAGTGGTCCAAAAGTCTTAGTGCAATTCTTGTGAAAGATTTTAAAGGAATCATGCACCCTGAAGGGAATGTGCAAGGGTGTTTTGCCTTAGAAAAGGTGCGGTGAGGTTATGTTATGATCACATGATATGTGTGGTTGTGCAAGATATATATGTAAGTCTCTCTTTTTTACTATCTCTTTGAGTCAGCTCAGCAGCCAGTCCCTGCAGTGGAGGGGGGCAAGGAACGATTGTCGGATTTTATTATACCTTTGAGATAGTTCTAGGAATGAGGCAAGAGGGGTAACTAGGACAGTGCAAAGGGATTTATCCCAGGTTGCTGAAATGGAGAGGGCACTGACCACACTTGCAATCCTTTTATAATTTAGAAACAACTGAGTTTAGCATCTAGTTAGTAAGAATAATTAGCTCAAATAGGAAGTTACCTGTCATACTTTGGTTGAGCTTTTTGTAGCCTCTGCCTATGTTCCCTGTCCTCAAAGGGATCTTATTGGTGGTGGCCTTGTGGTATACTTGGTGTATGTGGGGTGGTCATTCTGCCAAATGAATAGCCCTGGATACTTAAAATGCTGGTGACAGCTCTGTGTGAGGTGATGCTCTTTATATAGTTGTGGACAATAGCCTTGGAGCAATGTGTTCTGTATGCTTGTGTGAGGATTTTGTTCTGTACTGATAAAGGAGAAAAAGCTTCAAGTTGTATTGGGATGATTTCTCACATTGGCTTTTGAGTCAAGAGTGAGGAAGCACTACCATTTGTGGAAAAGAAAAACAGTTGTCCTCTCTAATGGAAGAACAGTCCAGGAAGGACACCCAAGAAGAAAAAACCTTATTCCAGCCTTATTAACCCATAGTTTGACAAGACATGGAACCTGAGATGAAGTTGCTAGGGAAGTAGAGTGCCAGGGTGGGAGGGAGGAATAGGGGACAGGAAGTCACAACTTGAATAAGTGAGGCTTGACTGTCCATTTTTCTTATTTCTTTAAATGTTGCAGTTTCAATAAATAAACATCTTCATTCAAGTCTTATACATTATTACCCTTCACACATTCTACTAGTTCTGTTTTGAGTTGGTTTGCTAGGTATAAGAATGGATATTGATCCATCCACACCCTCTTACCCAGGTCCCCTGCCTCCTGTGTCTAGCAGCATACATTCTAACAGCTGGCCAGGTTTAGAAGTGCAGTCTGTGGCTGTGGAACTGAGCCAAGTCCTGGTCTCAAAGGGACCCAGATCTACTATATTGGCCCTCTTTGCATTGTGCTCCAAGCATGTGATTTAATGAGCCACAGAGAGAGAAAACCAAGAAACCAGAGGCATTTAAAGCTCCTAAAATTTTTCATTTGTTATCTAAGTCATGAGTGAGAAACTGGGAACATAACAGGCAACATACAGATTGAGAGTTTGAGAAAACCTAGCTGGATCAGGGGAATACCTGGTGAAAGACTATGTAAATAAGTCTGCTTGCAAGATGCTCTTGCTATTTACTGTTCCAGGAACCTGCTGCTTGAGCACTTTTAGTATGCAGTTCTGTGCATTATTTTAAGTAGACAAAGCTCTTTGAGAACAGTTGTTTAGTTTTTGTTATTCTGAACTTGACAAACAGCAACAAATATGAATATTTCCATATGTAAAGAAGAACATAAAAAGAGGTTTGGCTGTAAAATCATGAATTTTATTATTTATAGTCTCTCTCTCTCTTCTCTCTCTCTCTTCTCTCTCTCTCTCTCTCTCTCTCTCTCTCTTTATCTGTGTGTGTGTGTGACATAGTTCTCTCGGTTTTCCTCCTCCCCGCCTTGCTGCTTCTTGGTCATCTTTGCTGATTCGTCCTTGTGCTACCCCCTAATTGTAGCTTTCCCCTTAGGCTCTGTCTTGGACTCTCTTATTCCTCTATCTATAGCCTCTTCAGGTACTACATCAATTTTTATCTGTATGAACAAGACTCCAAGAGTTATAGATTAAGTTCTGGTCTCTAGTCTGATTTCCAGGTCACAGCACCTAATGCCTGTTGGATATTTCCAATTAGATGCCCCTTAGGCATATCAAGCTCACCATGTCCAAAACATAATTGATTGCTATTCTCCCTAAACTCACCCCTCTTCCTAACATTACAGTTTCTGCTGAGAGCACCACCATCCTGCCAATTATCCAGACTGACAAACTCAAAATTAAACTCTGACTCTTTACTCTTTTGTGAGTTCTTATTGATTCAAATTCCATAACATCTCTCAAATACATCCCCTTTTCTCTGCTTACATGGCCACAACTTTAGATCAGGTTCTCGTCACTTCTTTTTTAAAAAATTTTTATTTATTTTATTCTGAACTTAAGAAATAAAACAAGCACTTTGTCACTTCCTTTTTAGAGTATTGTAATAGTCTCCTATTTGGTGCCCCTGTCTCAATCTCTATATCCTCCTATATTTCCTCTGTAGAATTTCCAAATTGATACTTCCAAAACACAGGTCTGACCATGTCACTCTTTTGCTCAAGTAAGTTCCACTGGCTTCTTATTGATTCTAGGATGAGCTACAAACTCCTCTGGCATTTAAAAACCCTTCACAGCCTGGGTCCAGTATATTTTTCTGAGCTTGTTGTATATTGAGCCCCTTCACTCACTCTCTATTTCAGCTAAACTAGCTTACCTGCTATTCCTCATAGGCAGCATTTCCTCTCCTTTTTTCACACTGTTTGTTGGGTTGTCCCTCATGTCTCAAATTCATTCCTTTCTCCTTTCTGCCTTGTAAAATTCCTGACTTTCTTAATAATTCAGCTCCTAGTATCACATCCTAAAAGATGTCTATTCTGATCCTTCCACATTCTAGTACCCTTCCCCACCAGCTTTGTATATTCTTTGTATATATTTTGTATTATTTATTTTTGTACGTGTTATTTTCTCTAATGGAATGTAAGCTCCTTGAGGGCAAGGACTCTTGCTTTGTATTCATATCCATATCATACAGTACCTGGCACATAGCAGGTACTTAATAAAGGCATGTTGAATTAAAATAATGCCTGGTATTTATCGGTTTTAAAAACATTATCTCATTTTTATGCTCACTACAATCCTGGGAAGTAGATGCTATTATTATGTCCATTTTACAGATGAGGAAACTGAGGCAGGTAGCAGCAAATGACTTGCCAAGGGTTTGTTATTCAGCCAGTAAGTGTTTGAAGCAGAATTTGAACTCAGAGTTTCCTGACTCCAGATCCAGTACTCTATCCACAGAATTACCTGGCTGGTAACATGAAGGTTTAGCTTTAAATAGATTGAGGAATATATCTTTAGTACTTAGTTTCCTCCTCTAAGTTTAAAGAATTAAATAAATTGATACCTTGAGACATACAGGTAGCTGATGATAGCTTGTAACTCCTCCTTTTTGAATGGCCACAATCTTGAATTAGTTGGCAGTGCATTGGTTTCTTGACCCTCTTTCCTTCCCTGAAATCAAAGGCCATCTGTTTTTAAGTGGAACTTTGCAGTAGCCGAGGGCAGGTAGGTGACATGGAAGACCTGAGTCTTCATATCTGTATGACCTTGAGTAAGTCACTTTATCTCAGTTTCCTCATTTGTAAAATGAGCTGGAGAAGGAAAAGGCAAAACATTCCAGTATCTTGGCCAAGAAAACCCCAAATGGGGTTACAAAGAGTTAGACACTGCTGAAATGACTGAGCAATAATAATAACAAAATTCCTGGAGGCATTAAGGTATTTTTCTCTTGCATAAACTTTGAGTCAGAAGGTTCCTCTGGCATAAACTTTTAGGAACTTCTCACTTCTCTGTCTTGTTGCTCCTGTGCAGATGGTACAGGAACTTTTGTAATTACCAGCTTCCTTTTTAAGTTTTCCTTTGTAAGCTTTATGGGCTCACAAGGCTCAAAATGGAAATACTTTAATTTATAAGTTAAGGGAAATAGGCTTTATATCAGAGTCTATTGACAATGTTGATATCCACCAGTGAGATAGCAGCTCTTTAAAAACCTGGATAATCTAGTCCCTTATGGTACTTTTCTGGGTAAGATTCTAGCAGAGGACACTGCTTTCATGTCACTATTCTCCCTCTATGGTCAATTTGTCTTCTGCTGCAATGTTGGTCCTTTCTGGTAGCTATCACCTCCATCTATCTATTCTCAGTAGGTATCAGTGGTTGATACTTCTCTTCATGATCCTTCACAAATGTTGCAGTTCTTAGCAGATGGCTAATCTTAATTGCAGATTCCCTTCTTTTGGCCTTCCCCCCCCCAGTTCTTCCTGCATTTTCCTCAGCCTCCCAGGCTATGACACTAGCTCTATTTTAAATGGGAATAGTTTTCTAAAAAATGTCCTATAGAGGAAAATATAGAGGACTATATAGAAACTATATGGGATAGTAATATCACACACACACACACACACACACACACACACACACACACACACACATATATAAACTATAGAGGAAATTACTCTGGAACCTCTGTCTCATTTCAGTATGTCTATAGCTCAAAATGAATCTCCAGACTAGAATACCTCTATTTTCTGAAGCCTTTTGTATACAGGTTCTCACTTCCACAGACCTCACACACAAGACATCTTTAGAGGCTAGAAAAACCATATCCCTTTGTATCTTATAAGTGCATCTCTATTTCCAATTCTGTGAAAGTTAATTGTGGTTTGTTACACTATATATCCTCTCTTCCCTACCCTACTAGATCTAAGGACTCCACTCTCTTCATGATTGTCTCTCAGTTGCCCACATTTCCCCCCAGGGAAACTGAGTAGAGTTATTCAAATGACCTCAAATTGCTTCTGGAAACTTCTGGAGGATGGAGGAAGATATTGGGAGAAGAAGGCATGAATTCCCCTTGATCTTTGGCACCGTTCTTACTCTGAGAAGAAAATGATTTGTAGTCCCTGCTATGCTTATTAAATAATAAAGAAATATATCAAATAATGGTAATATTAAAGTTCCCACTTACTGAGATATTTAGTTAGAACTGAGAGATATGCTTTGGTTCTGACTCAATCTGCCTTAACAATTTAGTTTTATACTTCATGTCTCTCTCTCTCTCTCTCTCTCTCTCTCTCTCTCTCTCTCTCTCTCTCTTCTCTCTCTCTCTCTCTCCATCTTTCCCTCCCTGTCACCCTTCTTTCTTTCTTTCCTTCTTTCTCTTTCTTTCTCTCTCTTTCTTTGTTTCTTTCCTTTTTTTCTCTCCTTTGTCTATATCCCCCATTCCCCAATCTCCTTTCTTATACTGCCTCTCATTGCACTTCTGAATTCATTGATTTAGAGAAATCCAAATGAGAAAACTCTCTCTGCCAATGCACATGTTCATCTCCATTGCAACTGTGGTCTTAGAGAGTTGCCTGGGGGCACTGAGGGTGTCCAGGTTCACACTGTCACTGTGTGTCAGAGGTGGGAATTGAATCCAAGTCTTCCTGATTCTATACAAATGGAAATACCAATGAAAACTCAAAAAAAATAAATGATCAAGATAGTTGAAAATATAGTCAGATATTTGTCAGCCACTTAACCACTGTGATTTTTAGTATCAGTTGATATTCTTAGGCCTCTTGGCTGGATTGTATGAAGTCTCTAAATCAAAGTTGATGCTAAATGTGGACAATTTCACTAGATTTAATAGAACATTTTGACTGTGACTAGTAGATGGAAAGGTAAAGCTGTGTATGGAGAATATGTACACACGTGTATGTATATATGGATATAGTCATTTAAAGTCTGTTCTTTTTCTTCCTGAAACTATAGCTCAGTGCCAAAAGGCATATGTGACAGTGACAATTGGGCTGTGAGACACCTTTGGCATGTCTGTATGAATTTCCAATCTTGCCCTATCCTGCTATTATAACTCTCATCCAAACAAGCCATTTGAGCCTTAAAGCATCAGCATGAAATTTAAGACTAGAAAACTTAATTATTTAATTATAAAGAAAAAAGAAATTAGTAAAGCACAGAATCATAGAATGTGAGAGATGGTAGGACCTTAGACATGTTTTAGTCCAAATTCCCTCATTTAACAGATGAAGAAACAAGCCTAGAGTTCACACAACTAGCAAGGGACAAAGTAAGATTTCTGTGACACCAATATGGCCCTCAGCAAATTGAGTTAGGAGAGAAAGATTAGAAAAGAAAAATAACATCTCAGGAAAAAATATAAGGGCTATAATGAATTAAGACAATCAAGCAGTGCTTTGGGCTTTGCCCAAATACTCAAAGTCTGAAAGTTTGAAAGATTTCATAAGATCTTGGGTTCAGCTTATGCTTCTGTGGTATTTGATTGTCTTTATTCATACTGTAGAATTGATCTCCTCCTGATTAAGAAATTGACAGGCAATACTACTCAGTTTTGACAAATGGTCTCATAGTAGAAGCAGGAACCCATGGACATCCCCTGAATTTTTTGGCATACAAATGAAGAAGAATTTGATGCTGTTATCAAATCCTTTAGCAAACTGAGTTTGGATGCTGTTTGGAGGGAGTGAGTGGCATCACATGACAGCAGGCTGGGGACGTTTCCCAGGGAAGCAGAAGAGATCAGGCTGAGCCACTGAAGAGCCCAGATATGACCTATCTCATTACATAACAAAAGGGACACCTGAAAGTGCACATTACATCAAATCACAAGGTTTTCTTCTTCTCCAGTCTCCAGAGGGTTTTGAATAATTCTCTGATAAGGCTACTTTCTGAAAGAGTTGTTATTTGAGTCTTGTATAATCTCAAGAGTTATAAACAGTTCCCCCCCCCCCCCCCCCCGTATTAAAAGAGACTAGTAATGCTTTTAAAAAAGTTTATTGGTGCCTTTTGTTTTAACTTCACAACCATTTCTGAAAACATTTGATTCCTCCCTGCTTTGGAATTTGAATCTTCCCTTATAACAAAGAAAAGCAGGTAAGACAGCACAGTGACTAAGTCTCACAATGTATGAAAACAACATCCTGTCTGACAGTCTCTTGCCTTTCTCCTAAGAAGAGGGGGGTAAGCTTTGTTATTTATTTTCTGAGACTAAGACTGTTTTTAATCAATGGGCACCCCATTTTTTTCACCTTTTTGCTACCACAAAAAGTGCTTATGGATATCTTGGTAAATACTTTAATCTTGTTAGGGTGCATACCCAGTAGTAGGATGACTGTGTCAAAAAGTTCAAACGGTTTAGTCAACTTTCTTCCTTAATTATAAATTATTGTCCAGAACAATTGAACCAGTCCACAGTTTTACCAACAGTACAGTGTCATCTTCCAACATTGTTTTCACTTTTTGTCATTTTTGCCCTGTGACTCCATTTTTTTACATAAGTTTATTATTTATTTAAATGCAAGTTACACATAATAGATTTGCAGTTTTATGTGCAATCATCTTTTTCTTTTAATTTTACTATGTTATGGAAATACTTGTTTTGTTTCATAAAGTAAAAATAAATAGCATTTTTTAAAAAGAGTCTAAATGTGTGTAATATATTGTATCCCAGGAGTTTCAAACTGAGTATTCATTTTTCTTATTTGGAACCATGGTTGATCACTGTAATTTTGCTACATTCACTTGTGATTATTTGTGTGCATGTGTATATGGTGTTGTAACTATGTACATTCTAGTAGTCATTGTGTATATTGTTTTCTTGGCTTTGTTTCTATATCAGTTTGTAAATCTTCTAATGTTTCTCTCTATTCATCTTCTCTTTCAACTCAGTGACATTTTCCTACCAAATTTTGTTTAGTCATTCACTGATCAATGGATGTCTACTTTGTTACCAATTCTTTGCTATCACAAAAAGTGGTATTATAAATATCCGCACTCTTCTATTCATGTAGGTGTATGATTCTTTTAGCTATTATTAAAGAATAGTCAGAGTTTGTTTCCAGTTTCCCTAATACCCAGGGAAGGAAGATCCCATAGATGAGACAAAATTGTTGTTTATTCTGGACTATTCTGGAGTAAGGGCTAGTGCTGAAGCTTGAGCTATGAGTGAGGAGTTAACTGGGGCAATGGTGAACTTCAGAAAGTAATTGGAGACAAGTAGCACCCAGGGAGGCTGAGCACAGTACAAGTAGAATAATAGAATTTTAGAGGTGCATACACAATGAGATTTTTCTATGCAAAGTACCTGGTGTCAAGAGGCAACACATAACTAAACATACAAGAAACAGGAGCAGTTGGTTTATTGAAAAACACACTGACAAACCCATGTTATGATAGAAAGAGCACTGAATTTAGAGTCAAAGTATCAATTTTGAATTTTGCCTCTTCAAGGTTTTGTTTAATGGTAGACAAGTCACTTTTCTGAGGTTCATCTTCCAAAACCAAACTAGTGCGTTGAAATGGCAGCCATTCTCTCCTGTTTTTGATAAGCCCTGGAGGGAAGAAACCCCTATCCTTAATCTCCTCCATTAGAATTTAGGGTGACCTGGCTCAGGAAGGAGAAAACTAAGTGGAGAGGTCTGGACAGAGAAGGATTCCTAGGTCAAGATTGTTTGAGGTTGCTGAATCTCATGATCAAGCCACATTCTTAGCAGGAGGGTGATTCCATTTTAAAGAGGATACTCAGGCCAGCTATGTCTTTATTCCTCTCCAGGCTGCCTTCCTGTTTCAGTTTCTCTATCAAGACCCAATGCAGTGCCCCTCCCCACTTCCTTTAAAAAAAATTTGTTCTGGATTTAAGAAATAAAACAAGCATTTCCATAACTAACAGAATAGAAAAAAAAAGATGATTACATATGAGACTGCAAATCTATTATGTACAACTTGCCACTCCTTTTAAAGATATAGTAATGTTCTCATGGAGCTTTCTATTTTTTGCTTCCTTCTCCCCTCCTACTCCATGGCTACCATTAGACATAAATGTGTTTGTGTGTACGTATAAATAAATAGATAAATAAATATGTGTAAAGTCATTCTATTCACACTTCTATTTTTCAGTTCTTTCCACTTCCTTTTATGTGTTGTCTTCTTTCATTAGAATGTAAGCTCCTTTAGGGCAATGTTGCCTGCAACTAAGTGGGGCACCTCATGGGAGACGTGGGTCAGGCGGGTCAGTGAAGACTGAGCCGTTTATTCATCTGAGGGTTACAGCATATATAGAAAAATCTAACATAACTTCAAAGAGTCATTCCTGTGAGACACTCCCCATACATCTTCTGTATACGTGACAACATATGTTTCCTTGTTATCAGGGTTTCTAGACAGGGCAGTATATTCCAAGATCTTCCCTGGTGCCACCTTATTGGAAGTATGGTATATAAATCTAAGGGTTCAAAGAGCAGGAAGGAATGTTTCAAGAGCCTCCCTTGCATGGGAGATTGGAGAGCCAACTTCCTAAGAATGTGAGCCGTAAGGGTCAAGACTAGGCAAGAGTCAAGCTCTGTCCTGGATCTTCAGCCCAGATCAGACTCTTTAGGGTTGGCCCTCAACAGGGCAAGTACTGTCTTTCTCTTCATGGTGATATTCCTAGGGCTTAGAAAAGTGCCTACCACAAAGCATGCACTTTTGACTTGTTGACTTGACTGTAACTCAGTTTTCAAAAGAAATGAAAGAGAAAGCAATATCCCTACAACAAGCTCCACTTCTAATGTGAATGTTTTGAAAATTTAGTTTCAGAGGCAAAGGATCTCTGTGGATAAAAATATTTATAGCAGCTCTTTTTGTTGTAGCCCCAAACCTACTTATTGGGGAATAGTTAGAAAAAGTATGGTATATAAATTTTGTAGAAAAGAACTGTGCTGTAAGAAATGACAAAATGGATAGTTTTAGAGGAAACAATAAACTTCTATGAACAGATGCAGAGGGAAGTAAGCAAAACTAAGAGAGCAATTTACAAGACAACAATACCTTTGAAAGATGTTAGAATTCTGGTCAATGCAATCATAAACCATGAATTCGGAGGACTGAAGATGAAGCATATTACTCACTTCTTGCCAGAGAGATGATGGACTAAGATATAGAATCAGACATACAGTTTTGGACATGGGCAATGTGGGAATTATTTTGTTGGACTTTCTATATTGTAACCAAGGGTTTATTTTTCATTTTCTAAATTGTTCAATTGGAAGGGGGCAGTGGGAGGGAGAAAAGATAAATGCTTGGATTTTTTTTAAATAAAGAGGTAATTCAGTTTCAGAAAAACAAAACATTATAGATAATTTAGAATGATAGGAATGATGTAATAGTCTGAGTCAAAAATGTTTTTCCCAGGAAGTTTATCAGCCAAGTGAATTTTTGATGGGGTGGAAGTAAGCTATTGTCTGATGTGCATAGTTTTAAGGGCATTATGGTATGTGTGAACTGCACATGTGTTGGTACAATAAATGGATCATTTCACTAATCAATGGGCATTTCTTGAGAACTTAGAACATGCTTAGCACTGTTCTAAATGCTATGGGGGATACAGAAAATGTATATATAATTTTTTTAAGACTCACACTATCTGACAAGCATTTGACAGGCATATCTTCTGAGCCTCTCCCCAAGTCTCTGATAAGAATGCTAAACAATAGAGAGCAAAGGACAAATGCCTGTGGTACTCCACTTGGGATATCACTCAAAGTTGACATTTACCCATTAATGACTTCTTTTTTGAGTCCACATATCCAACCAGTTCCAAATCTACTTATTCTCTCTCCTTCCTATTCATATGCACAGCATGGGACTATTAAATGCTTTCTGTGCCTAGCATAGTGTCTGGCACAAGAGCTTAATAAATGTTTATTGATTGATTGCCACTGCATTCTAAGCATACTAAGTCTACCTGATCTACCTGTTTTCTTACCCTGTCTGAAAAAAAAAAGGGAAATGAGTATAGTTCTTTTAATGAAGCCATAATGGCTTTTTAGGAATTATTACTCTTCTTCCTAAATGCTTATAGCCCATCTTATTAATAATGTGTTATAGAATTTTGCCAAGAGTTGAAGTCAAGCTTACTGGTCTATAATTTGTAGACTCTTACTGTTTGAATATTATTCTAACATTTGCGCTTCTCTAGTTCTAAGGCACTTATTCTATCCAGCTCAGAAATCAGAGCTCCCAGTTCTGCTTGTTCAAGATCACTGACTTGAGTTATTCAGGTTTTTTGTCTTCCATTATTTAATCTCATCCAATCAGAGCAGCAGTTCGATTCTTCCTTTGATCCTCTTCTCACCTCCTACCTCTGCTATCCAAATTTCAGGGTTTTTTCCTCCTAGGTTTTAGTATTTTTGACAATTTTAACAACCATGATGCTCCTTTGTAATCATCTTTGATAATTTGCTTTTGCTTTGTATCAAAAGGTGGGCTACATACACAATTAAAAAAAAGTTTGTCAATAAGCTCCTTGTGTATCCACTATTGTCTCTTTATTTAGTCATTTTTCTTTTGTCCTTTTCAGAATTATTTCTGCTTGGACTTAGATATAAAGGCTGATACCATAAGTAAACTGGGAGAACAAGGAATAGTTTACCTATCAGATCTATGGAGTACAGAAGAATTCATGACCAAACAGGAGATAGAGAACATTATGAAAAGCAAAATGGATAACTTTGATTACATTAAATTGAAAAGTTTTTGCACAAACAAAGCCAATACAACTAAGATTAGAAGGAAGGTAGAAAATTGGGAAAGAATTTTTACAACTAGTCCCTCTGATAAAGGCCTCATTTCTAAAATATATAGAGAATTAAGACAAATTTATAAGAACACAAGCCATTCCCCAATTGATAAATGGTCAAAGGATATGAACAGACAGTTCTCAGATGAAGAAATTAAAGCCATATATAGTCATATGAAAAAATGCTCTAAATCGTTATTGATTAGAGAAATGCAAATCAAAACAACTCTGAGGTACCACATCACACCTATCAGATTGGCCAACATGACAAAACAGGAAAATGATAAATGTTGGAGAGGATGTGGGAAAATTGGAACAATAATACATTGTTGGTGGAGTTGCGAAATGATCCAACCATTTTGGAAAACAATTTGGAACTATGCCCAAAGGGCTACAAAAATGTGCATACCCTTTGACCCAGCAATAACACTTCTAGGGCTATATCCCAAAGAGATCAAACAAATGGGAAAAGGACCCACACGTACAAAAATATTCATAGCAGCTCTTTTTGTGGTGGCAAAGAATTGGAAATTGAGAGGATGCCCATCAATTGGGGGAATGGCTGGGCAAGTTGTGGTATATGAATGTAATGGAATACTATTGCGCTATAAGAAATGATGAACATGCTGACTTCAGAAAAACCTGGAAAGACTTATATAGTCTGATGCTGAGTGAAGTGAGCAGAACCAAGAGGACTTTGTACACAATAACAGCCACGTTATGCAATGACTAAGAATGTTAAACTGAACCCTTCTCAGCATTATGAGGATCTAAGACATCTCCAGAGGCCTTGGGATGGAAAATGCTGTCCACATCCAAAGAAAGAACTATGGAAGTCGAATCGCTCTCACTTATTTTTACCTTCTGTTGAGTTTTGTTTCCTCTTTCTGATGGTTCCTCCCATTGGTTTTAATTTTTACTTACAACTTCACTACCGTGAAAATATGTTTAATGGGTATGTAAATGTAAAGCCTATGTCAGATTGTGTGCTGTCTTGGGGAGGGTGGGGGGGGAGGAAAAGGGAGAAAAATTTTCAACTCAAAAGCATATGGAAAAAAAACATTAAAAAAAAGAATTATTTCTGCTTTAGACTTTTATTCTTGAGAATTTTCAGTTCCTCTTGGATCAACTTTCCCTAGGAAATATCAGACCTTTGGATCCTACCTATGCTTTCTTTGACCTTTTGAAATCTCCTTTCTTTGAATTCTATTTCACAGGACATGGAAGAGACCAGTCTGACTTGACTAGAGTTTGTTTTGGGAAGTAATGGTAGATTATAACGCCAAATTATGAATGGCCTTAAAAATGCCAAGATGTTCAGTCTGATGTAATAGGTAATAGGGAGTTACTATAGGTTTGGTCAGAGGAGAGGCATAATGCGAAGAGTGTTTTAGAAAGTTAAATTCAGCAGAAATGTGTAAGACGAATTGTAGACGCTAGAATCATACAAATGAGGTAGGTAGCTGTTGCAGGCATCTAACCATGAGCTCCAAGCTGACCTTCAGTCAGTATGGAAAAACAACCACTCCTAAAAGGAATCCTGTAAGAGTTCTTGAAGCCTACTGACTATAAGAATTGTTTTTTTTTCCTTTTGAGGTAGGTGGGCACGGGGGAGGAAAGGGAAAGCCTCTAGACAGTTCTGTATTTAGATTATATTATAGGATGCTTAGCATCTGAGTACTGTTCCCAGGTGTCCTAGAGCCTTATTGTTACTTCAAGTGTTCCAATTCACCTTCAGTTGATCACAGAAATGCCTCATATAAGCAAGGATATCTTCATTAGGCCTGTAATAAAGAGATGACAGGTTATGAATAGACAGCGTGTGTGTGTGTGTATGTGTGTGTGTGTGTGTGTGTCTGTGTGAATGGGGTGGGGGAGGTCTGTTCTCAAGTATCCTTTGTTTCTTTGAAGGTAGTTTGATATGTTTGCCAACCTTGAGGTTAAACCCTGATGTGGCCAATAATGGACATAACACTCATGAGGTGAAGAAAGCTTCTTTTAAGAAGTGCTAATCATGACAAGATGGGCAGGGGCAGATGGATTTTGATTTGTATTGTTTTTTTTTTTAATTTTTAATTTTTTTTAAAAATGTGAGGCAATTGGGGTTAAGTGACTTGCCCAGAGTCACACAGCTAGCAAGTGTTATATGTCTGAGGCTGGATTTGAACTCAGGTCCTCCTGACTCCAGGGCCAGTGCTCTATCCATCTAGCTGCTCCTGATTTGTACTATTGAACACTGTTTTCACATTAGTGATAACACAGACCCACTGGTGTTTTGTTTAGTAACAGTTTTATTGTGTTTCTTGGATAGACCCAGTGCATGCTATACTCTCAGAGGACTCTAAGCACGGTTGCCTAAACAAAGGATTCAATGGAAGAGGCTGGTCTTGGTGCTTTGGAATCAGTTTCAGGAGATCATCATCATCATCATACCACATGACATGTCTCAGAGGGAAAGCTTGAGCCTAGTTCCTTACTTGCCGGGGTGCTGCTACCTGCCTTTTAAAGTTACTATGGTAATATTAAAAAAAAATAATCATTTCCACAAACTTGTCTGGAAGACTTCCTAGGTTTGGGGTGAACTCAAATAATCTTGATGGTGCATGGGTTTGTCATAGCATGTTTGCTGTGGTTGATCCTCATTTCTAAGCTGGCTTCTCTTTTATCAGCCACTATCCTTTATTGCATCTTTTCCCAGAGCATTTCTGTACTGCTTTTTTTTTTAACCTATCCAGCCTTGCCTTATTACCCAACTATCATGAGACTCTCAGACCAGATATTTTGCTATTTTCTGAAATATTACAGTTATATCAGTCCCATTTTATGCTCCATACACTTCTCTTTCTTCCTTCCCGATGTTAGATGTGCTACATTTTCCATTTTATGATATCTCGCTTCTTCAAACTGTCCTTTATTACTGCAAGTTCCACGCTGTAATTTGAAAAGTAGAACACTAAAATATCCATTTCTGAATGATACACTAACTACTTGGCTGTAATTATATTCATGGTGGATACTTCATCTAAAACTTTAACAATTTGATTCAAGTTGAGGGACATTTTTTAGTGACTCAGTCTCACTGATGGCTTAACCTCAAGGTTCTCTTTTGCATGTATATGTGTGATACATAGCCTCTACAGAGCCAAACAAAAATGTTTACTGAGACAGAAAATAAGTTAAATAAAGAATAATATCATATATTCTCCTTAACATTTTTTCTAAAATCCTATTTTTCCAAGTTAGATTTATTGCTGAAAAATTCTAGTGAAGAATCTGATATGCAAGGTGCTTGAGCCAATTGTGCAGACCCCTCTAATTTTAGCCTTTCAATATGCTAACTGAAAATGGAAAGGAAAATATGTTCAGGTAAATGGCTTGTGGTAAAAACGAATGCACACTGTCCATCTGAAACATGAGTTTTGCTCCTCTGTGTTAGGTTAGATTTCTCATTGGTGGCACAAGAGAACTGTTCTTTCTTCCTTCCCTTATGTTATTTAGAAAGCCCAAGGTAGTATAAAGGAAATTAGACTTGGATTTGGAAGACTTGGCTTTGATAATTATTAGTTGTGTTACTTTGGGCAAGTCACTTAAACTTGCAGAGCCTCAGTATTTTAGAAAATAATAAAACGTTCTCCTAAGCATGTAGATACCCACCTATTCATTCTCTAAGCTGGTTAGCTAACTGCAACATATTCTTATCCTGAAAGGTCTAGTTTCCCAGAGATAGACTGTAACTATATCGTTATGCTCAAATTCTCTCAGGGTTTTAAAAGTGATCCCATTGAGAGGAAATATATTTCCCTTACCTGCCATTCTACCTTTTGAGCCCCAATCAATGCATTTCCAAATTCACACTAGTTGCTCACAATAATAAAATTTACAATCCTAAACATAACTATTTATTTAACAGTAAAACAAAAGAAATAATAATGATAATATTATCACAGATACTAAAAATTTAAAGCAAGTGAATAAATGATTAAATACGTTATAATCCACATATAAACTTGGGTCATACTCTCTCACCAATGCACTCAATATCTGTAGAGGACACTGGATACACTCTAAAGAGAACTTTGCAGGGAAACCCACAAGGGAGGAAAATGCATGTGCTTGGGGGCAGCTTACAACTCCAGACTGTAGGCTTATCCACTTTTCTGCTAACTGCTTGTCTGTTGTCATTCACCACTGTCCAGCCAGACAAGTCTTCTTCTCTTTTATATAAGATGTTGTGTTGTCCAAACAGAACAGAGCTCACTGTAAACAACTCATGTTGACTCTATGGGCAAGTCAAGTCAACCTTGATAGCTCTTATATAGTAAAGCACAGTAGTATCCATCTTTCCCCTTTCTGCTTTTCCTTCTCAAACCAGAGGGGACAGAAAAGGGCAACATGAACCCAGTAGCTTCACCTCTTTACATTTTAGGAGGTGGTGATGAACAAATAGCTGAAATTATGTTCTTTATTCAGCCAAACGTGACTTAAGAGTCAAAACCTTCTTGTCAATTGATTGCTCTTGTTGTTGTTCTATGAAATAAATTATTATTATTTTTTATTTTGGCTAGGCAATGGGGTTAAGTGACTTGTCCAGGGTCACACAGCTAGTAAGTGTCAAGTGTCTGAGGCTGGATTTGAACTCAGGTCCTCCTGACTCTAGGGCCAGTGCTCTATCCACTGCGCCACCTAGCTGCTCCATCTGAAATCAATTCTAACAAAGTGATTTTGGCTTTTTGCTGCTTCTTTCCTCTGTTGCCATTCTTCAATCTTCAGCCTCTGGTTTCTTTCTTTTATATTCTGTACCTATCTCTTATACTTTCAGTGGCTTAAATCAGGACATCTTGGCTCTGAATAACGATTTTTATGTAAAAAACTAACAATTCTGCAGATTTCCCTTATGAAATGGATAGTACTTTTCAAATCATACCTCAGTGTATATGAACTCTCACTTTATTGTTTTGCCCTCCTTGGTGAAAAAAGTTATCTAAAAATAAGCCAAAAGACCACCACACCCTTTAGTTTTTAAGCCCTCAACACAGTCCAATATCTCATTTATGCCCTTGAATTATTTTTGTGCTCATTTTCCCAGATTTTAGTCAATCAAAGTTCTTTCTGAGACATTATCCTATATTGTTCATGAGGTGATTTGAATCTTTATATTTGTACCACAGTTCATTTTTTGTCACAAACCAATCAAAGCACATCTGAGCATTGTGTTTATTTATGCATATTTTAGTAATTTTTATTAAGTCTTTTTCTATTTCTTTTAGGAATCAAAATATTCATCTAAAACAGTGGCAATATCTTACATTACACTCAGAGATGGAATTTAAACCCAGGTCTTCTGCTCTAGAACAAGTGCCCTCAATCTGTGAGACTGATGTGGTTACTTCCTTCAATGGTACAAATTGCAACCCATCCATGCTGTCTTTATATATGCGACTCTTATTAATGTCTTTCAAAAAATTCTCTACAGGGGATACAATCAATATTTTAAGGGAAGTTAAGTCAAGCTTTCTTGACACTGTATAGCTACTAATGGAGAACACTGGCCACCAATTTGTTATGCTTAGCTTTTGCTACATTAATGCTCTGTATCATTTTGTGGTCATACATCTCTCTAATGATATCCTTTATGCCACTTTTACACATTTCATCATTGGTAATATACTGAAGCCTTGTCTACCATGTGTCTCTCCATTATATTTTGGGTGACCTATCTATCTACATAGGGATAACTAAACGAATGAAGAATTTCTGCTGCTTAGAAATGATAAGTAGTTGGATAGATAAGCCATATAGCTGGTTCACTTGTACATAAACCTTGGACAGGTACTGTAGATTAGCAATGAACTGGGCTAAACACAAATAGGAAGAGACAGATTTGCCTTTGAGAAGTCATTCTATGCTTTTAGTGATCCCAAGCTTTTCCCTAAAGCAAAGGTCCATATATATTTTTTAACATCTCTATTCTTCCAGTGATACTATATCACCAGAAGTGGGTATCAGGAGTGATGACTTTTAAGAATCAATGTTATGGGTCTCCCATCATCAACAACTCATATTTATTAAGCACTTAAAATATTCCACGACTATGCTAAATTGTTGTTTATCCTTTGTGCTTGAAGAGGACCAAAATGACATCACTATGTCAGGGTTAATGTACAGTGTGTCTGGCTATGACTGATCAGACCTGTATGAGCTTGGAAGGCTCTGCCACAGGTTAGGCACAAATAGTTCATATGACCCTTTGAGAGGGAGACATCTCTAAATTTGCACATCTCGCATTTCTTTTGAGCTCTTACAATTCTGCTTTGCTCACAGAGCACAGTGCCTTCTTTGATTAAGGTATATCATTCTGGATGATCCTGTCCCAGTGTTTCCCATGTTTTACAATTAATACCAAAGACTTCAGAGAAACCTTTAGAGCATTCTTGTATTGCTTCTTCTGACCATTATGTGAATGCCTGCCTTGTGTGAGTTCTCTGTAAAATAGTCTTTTAGGTAAATGTATTTTTGACATTCACACAATGTGGCCTGCCCATTGGAGTTATGCTCTCTGCAGTAGAGTTTGAATGCTTGTCAGTTCAAGCTTGAGAAAGGACCTCAGTGTCTGGTACCCTATCTTGCCAGATGATCTTCAGAATCTTCCTGAGTTAATTCAAATAGAAGTGGTTCAATTTTCTGGCATGGTGCTGGTAGACTGGTCGCAGGTATATGACAATGAGGTCAGCACAATGACTCTTTGTGAGACTTCCAGTTTGGTAGGCAGCTTAATATCCCTTCTCTCCCACACATTGTTTCTGAGCTTCCCAAATGAGCTAGCTTTGGCAATCTGTGCATCAACCTCATCATCTATGTGGAAAGTATGCTGCCAAGGTAAGTGAACTTACCCACAGCATTCAGAATGTCTCCATTTGCTGTAACTGATGGTTCTGTGTTTGGATGGTGTAGTGCTGGCTGATGGAGAACCTCTGTTTTCTTGGTATTAATTGTCAGACCAAAATTAGCACAAGTGCAGAGAATCAATCCATATTTTGTTGTATCTCAGCCTCAGTGGCTGCATTGAGTGCACAATCATCTGTGAACAAAAAGTTGCATACCAACTCTGTCTCTACTTTAATCTTGGCTTGTGCCCTTCTCAAGTTAAATAATATGCTATCGTTGTGGTAGTTGACCTTGATACGGTTTTCATCCTTGTTGAAAGCATCCAGCAACATCACTGAAACCATCGTGCTAAAAAGCATGGGAGCAAGCACACAGCCTTGCTTCACTCCATTGATGACTGAGAAAACATGAGAGCGTTATCCAGAACCCATGTGAGCATGCCGTCATGAAACTTAAGTGCAATACTGATGAACTTCTCTGGACAACCAAATTTTGCCATAATCTTCCACAAGCTCTCATCAATGACAATATCAAAGAGCTTGGTTAGATCTATGAATGTTGTGTATAGAGCTCTGTTCTGATCCTTGTATTTCTCCTGGAGCTGTCAGGCAGCAAATGTTATGTTGACTGTTTCTCGGCCCTTTGTGAAGCCACACTGGCTGTCAGGCAAATGGCCATCTTCCAGGTGAAGGATCAGCTGATTGAGAAGGACTCTGGCAAGAATCTTGCCAGCAGTGACTAAGAGAGAAGTGCTCTTATGTTTCTCACTGGACAACTTATTTCCTTTTCCTTAATATAGATGGAAGATAGAGGCATCCTTGATCTGCTGAGGATAACCTTCTCTTGTCATATAAACTGGAAGGTTTTTTTTTTGTTTGTTTTGCAACACATCACTTTATTCTGTATGCTACCCTGAACCCTGGCTGAGGCAGGACAGTTACTCACACATCAGCACAAGTACCAACACAGATGACAGCAGGTGTGCTGGGATGAAAGGCACCCTGGGGGGAAAACTGGAAGATTTCTGTCAGCTTTTGTATGAGTGGTGGATCCCCTACCTTGTAGATCTCTGCTGGAATGGAATCAGCACCAGGCACTTAGCCATACAAGAGTTGCCTAATGGCATTCAAAACCTCTTCTTCAGTCAGAAGTTTGGCAAGAGGGGGGTTGACTTCAATCTGAAGTATATATGGTCATTGGCTTCAATATTGCTTGATGACTGTCTGTTGAAGTGGAAGTATTCAGCCCATCTCTCTAGAATTATGTCCTTATTACTGATTAGCGTCTTCATCAGCACTGAATAGATGAGATGTACCATAGGTCTTTGGCCCATAAATAGCCTTCAAGACATTGTGAAATGCTTTAGATTGTTATTAGCATCATAAAACTGAATTTCATCTGCTTTCTTACCAAGCCAAGACTCCTACATCTCTCTCTAAGCTTTGCTTGTACTTTACTTTTGATGCAATTGGCCTTTTAGAGACTGTCATACTATCCTGCTGGTAGACCATGTAGAGTTCTCAATTTTTAATTAAGTAGCTACTGAATTTCCCCATAATTTTCATCAATCAAACCAGTCTTGATGTTCTTAAGTTCACAAGTTTACTCATCTAGCCCAGATGGGTAAATAAAGTGCTGCACACCAAATCTTTGAAAGCTGCCCATTCCTTTTCCGCTTCACTGTTACCAACAGTGTGTTGGCTCAGCTTTCCCTCCAAGTCAGTAACAAACTGCTCAAGCAGGGAGGAAGAGCTCTAATCTGTTGACAGAGTATATGGTTGATGGTTGTTGCCCTTCATTCTTGAAGAGGACCAAAATGACATCATTATGTTAGAGTCAAGTTAAAATATATCCGACTGTGGCTGATGCTCTACACAGGTTGAGCACAAATAGTCCATGTGAACATTGGGGTGGTTTCTCTAAATTTGTGCATCTTGAGTTTTGGGGGTTTTTTTTGAGCTACTTCAATTTTGCTTTGCTCATAGAACACAGCACCTTCTCTGATGAGGGCACACCATGCTGGGTGGCGTGCCAGTGTCTCCCATGTCACACAATCAATTCCAAAGTTCGTAAGAGAGACCTTGAGAGTGTCCTTGTATTCCTTCATTTGAACACCATGTGAGCACTTGCCCTATGTGAGTTCTCCATAAAAAAGTCTTTCAGGCAAGCTTACTGTTGGGTGGTGGGCCCATCAAGTAGTTGCATTCTCTGCAGTGGAGATTGGATGGTTGGCAGTTTGGTTTGAGAAAAGACCTCAGTATCTGGTATCTTATCCTACCAGTAAGTCTTCTGATAGTCATCTTGCCACGGCACACCTGCTTTTGTTGAATGCAAATGTTTAGCTTGGAAGTCTATGACCAGTCCAGCACTCTGCACTCCATATCACCTTTGTCACTTTCACTTCCTATCTATCTCTTCTCCTTACAATGACATACATAGTCTATTAAATGCTAATGCTTGCTGTGAGGGTGCATCCATGAAGGTTTGCTGTGTTTAGGTAAACAGAAGACAGTGTTGGTGATGAGAAGGTGATGAGAAGGTCATGAGATACGCAAGTCTTTGATAGTAGTGACTATTGCTGTTTCTGTTTCTGACTCCATTCCTCCCAAGGACTCCCTACCATGTGTAATAGTCTGCCTACTCTGGTGTTAAAGTTACCCAGAATTACAAGCTTGTCCTCTTTCAGCACATTGATGATGAGGGTCTACAATTCTTCATAAAGTCTTTCTTTGATCTCATCAGGATTCATCATGGTGGAAGCATACGCACTTATGATGATAGTGTGGTGCTTTTCTGCAAGTAGCAATCTCATTGTCACAAGCCTGTTCACTCCTTTTGGGAGGCAGGCAATTTTGTTGACTAGATTGGATTTGATCATGAAACCTATACTAGCTTCACAGTGCTCCCCATCACTGTGGCCACTCCAGAAAAACATGTATCCAGCTTTGATTTTAGTAAGCTGGCTTTCATTTGCAGCTATGCTTTATATTTGGGCTGCTATTTGGATGCAATACCTGCTCAGCTCTCTTGCAATAACAGCTGTTCATCTTTCAAGTCTACTGGATTTCTTATTGTCCATAAGATGTGCACATCCCTATACCAGCGGTGAATAGAATCATCTTTGCAAAAGTTTTGGTACGTGTTTTTGTGTTTCAACCGCAGGGTGAGATCCTTGTCTGCCATTGTAAGCAGGCAATTTTTTAGGGTACCTTATCTGGCCCCTTCCTCATGCCAGATGGTGAGCAGTATGGTCCTTAAGAAGGCTGCTCAGACACCCAGGGGCCAAATCCTTCTGCTGCTTCAGTTTAGTGATAAGATGGCTCTCTGGCCCGTGTGCAGGGTTGTTACTACAACTCCCAGTGTATCTACACTTGCTGTTTTGTCACGAGCCCATTGCCACAGGGCTTTGAGGTAGGTAAAATAGTAAGATGGTAAAATAATAAATAATCAAATAGTTGAGTAGTAAAATAATGAAGCGATAAAATTGTAAAATTATTGAATAGTAAAATAATAAAATAGTAAAATGATATGTGTGATGACTTTTGACTCATGTGTAAATTGGATTTGAGTGGGGCAGAATTGCATAACAGCCTCACTCTCTTTTCTAGGGTCACTGAAGTCCAGTGGTGAAACAAAAGTCAAGACAACTGACGATGCCTCGGGGTTCAGTGGATGGCCTTGGGGTCTTCTGTCTTTGATGAAGCTGTAAGCACTTGATAGTGCCTGCTTCTACTTCCTTCATGCACTATAGAAACAAAATGTTCGTATCTGGCTGTCCTACCAGGGCAGTCTTCACATGCTTGGGGAAGACAACCTCCTAACTCACCAACAGGTTTCATGACCATGGGTTACCCTTCACCTAGTTTAGCCTGTCTGCAGAGAAGGTTTATTGGGGTATGGCCACTGTACATGTTACAGCTTCTTGGAGACACAGGTGAGAGCTGGGTGATAGGTGGACACCAACAGTGGAGAGCAGTCCTGAAAAGGGCTCACACCAGGGGTACTAGTCTTCCCTTGAATACCCCATAGATCTCAACTATGCTAAGTACTGAGGATACAAAGAAAGAAAAAGGCATTCTAATGGGGTAGAGAACATAAAAATGACTGTGTACAGACTAGACACATGGAGTGTAAATAGAAGGTCATCTCAGAGGGAAGGCACTGAAGGATGGAGGGAGGACTGGAAAAAATCCTTTTGCAGGAAGAATGTCTTGAAGGAAGCCATGGAAGGGGGAGGTGGAAGTGAGAAGGAAGAACGCTCCAATTATGGGGGCTAGCCAGGGCAAAGGAAGGCATTGGGAGAGAAAGTGTAGGGTGCAAAGAAAAGCAAGATGGCTCCTACTGCTGAGCTGGAACCTGGGGTGTGCTGAAGGGAAGAAAGTATAAGAAGACTGGAAAAGTAGGAAGGGCCATGTTATGAAGGGCTTTGAATACTGAACTGAGGATTTTATGTTTGATCCTAGAGGTAAGAGAGAGCCACTAGAATTTGTCAGATAGGGGTGTGACTTTCATCAGGTTAGCACTTTTAGGAAGATCACTTTGGCAGCTGATGGTGGATGGATTGGAGTAGAGAGAAACTTGAGGTAGGGAGATCAACCAGAAGGCTAATATAGTAGTCTAGGCCTGTACCATGGTGATGGCTGTATGAGTAGAGAGAAGGGGACACATGTGAGAGATTTCATAAAGGTAGAAATACCAAGACTTGGCAAGTGGTTGGATATTTGGGGTGAGAGTGAGAATTTGCATGACACCAAGGTTTTGAATCTGGATCTTGATTTAGGTAACTTTCTTGAAAATAGGTAACTTTTAATATTGTTGGCTGCAGAATCTGAATCTGAGAACTGGAGACCCTATTGAAAACTAATTTTTATAGGTAGAGATTAAGGCTTAAAGTCATTTTATCATTGCTGTTGTATGCACCAAGCTGCCACATAGGCCTGGATCCCCTATAGCACAGGCTAGAGGAGGCAGGTATGTTTCAAAACAGGCTCTAAGTGGCATAGTAAGCTCCATCACCACCCCTAGTTTTAGATTAATAATAGCTGACATTTATATAGAGCTTTGCATACATTACCTCATTAGTTCCTCACAATAGCCTGGTGAGGTAGGCTCTGCAGTTATCATCATCTCTATTTTACAGATTAAGAAATTGAGGGAATTTTATGGGAGGCAGCACAGTTTTGTGGAAAAGAACTATAGCTAGGTTCAAATCCTGATTCTGCCACTTGTTGCTTGTATGACTTCAGGCAAGTCAATGCATCTCTGTGGGCCTTAATTTCCTTATCTTAAAATAAAAATGCAGAAGCTGGTTTAGATGCTTTCTAAGTTCCCTTTCACCTCTAAATCTGTGATTCTATTGGCACAGTGTGTGGCACAGGACTCACCTATGATCATGCAACTACTAAGTATCAGAGGGATTCAAACATAGGATTCTCCTAACCCTATGTCCAAAGCTGTTTTCACTCTATGAGGCTGTTGTTGTTGCCTCTTCTGATTCCAAAGAAAGGTTTTAGTGGAAAGATAGCTGAGTTTGAGGGTGAACTCTGCTTTATAACTTGTATGACCTTGGATGAATGATTTAACCTCTCAGAGCTCTAGTTATATGTGCAAAACAATGATAATGATATTTGTAATACCTCAGACAGTGGTTGTGAAGACTGAATAAGATAATGGAGTACCCTTGCTCCCTGACATGGCTCTAGCCATGCACAAAGTGCAGGAGACCCTATTTCCACTAAAGTTCTTCCCAACCAGACAGAATAAATTATTGCTACATTGTGTTAACACAAAGGACATTTATTAAAGCAGAATGAGAGTATGACTCTCTTCCTCATTCTGCCTACCCCCTCTATGCAAGCAGGAGGAGAAAAAAGCTGGACACAGGAGATGAAGAAAGAGCGTGCTTAATGTGAGGCCTGATGCTGGCAGATAGGCAAGCCAGCATGCTAACTTTTCAAGGGGAAAGATGGGGGGAAGAATTCTCTCAAACCCCATTGGCTATCAGTGGGGAAGCATGTTGCTTCTGGCCTTGCAGCTATTGTGATGGAATTTTGATGATAGTTCTGGACCTTCAGGGAAGGCTCAGAGATGTGGTGCATATCTGTAGTGCTTTGATGCTGAAGGGGTAAGGAGAGAACAGCAACAGTTGCTGGTAGAAATAGAACAGCTAGAGGAGGAATTAACTTCTGATCCAGGTTGTTAATGGAGTCCAGGCCCTGAGCTATCAAAATCTGAGCACCTGATCTGTGTTTCTTTGAGCTCTGGATTTGGCTTTCCTGCTGATAGGGTGTTGTTAGTGAGTCTGAGAGCCTGCACTATTTTTTCCTTGAACATCTGGGGGTTCTGACTTGTTTGGAGACATCCCCGTCACCACTCCCCCCGCCAAAAAAAGGGTTTGGGTTGCTTGGTATGGGTAGAAACCAAGTATGTTCAGCTTATGTGGAGAATTTAATGTATTTAGTTTTATTCCTTTACCTATTGCCACCATTAAAGAGTTATATAGTATTATACTGTTTGGGGGATTAAAATTTACTGGGAAGGGGAATGTAGTACTTTTTTAAAAAGGGTGATAATTATCAAATAATCCACAAACATTCAAACCTTAGAGTAAGGAAATTAACATTTCCACCCAGGAAAGGGGCAAATCCAGGAAGAGTCTGCTTTCTGAAAGCCTTAGAGAGCTTGGCCTTTATCCCAGAATGCTGTTTGGTATCAGGTAGATACTGCTAATTGGAGTATGTTAATGATAGCATTTGTTCCCTAACTCTGAATACGCTCAGACACTTGTTTAGCAGCTATCGATGCTGGTTAGACAAGTGCCCCCCTCTCTCTGGGCCAATCGAATAATCAATAATAACCTTAACCAATCGAATAATCAATCAGTAAACATTTATTAAGTGCCTACTACATGCCAGACACTAGGCTAAGAAGAATCAAAAGACAGAGGTCTAACCCATAAGGAGCTTACAATTTAATGGAGGAAACAACATACAAACAATTATATACCAAACAAGGTGTATATGGGATAAATAGGGAATAGTTAACCGAGGTAAAGCACTGCAACTAAGCTGGGTTGGGGAAAGGCTTCCTGGGGAAAGTGTGATTTTAGTTGGGACTTAAAGGAAGCCAGGGAAGTCAGTAGGCTGAGTGGAGAAAGGAGAGCGTTTCAAGCATGGAGGATGGCCAGAGAAAAGGCTGGGAATGGAGAGCTGGGGTGTCTTGTTTGCTCCTGTTGTCTGGAAACGTAGAATTGGAGTAGGTTGTGAAGGGTTTTGAATAACAAACATAGCTTTTGTATTTGGTCCTACAACCAAGGCACAGGGTGTGGCTGGAGATGGAAGATGAAACTGCAGAACCAGAGAAGGAAGTACCCCTCCCCAACAACTTTCCTTTCCCTTCAAGGGGCAGGCAGGGCAGGAGATGGAAGCCTGAAGTCAAAGGGAAAGTTGTTCTTCACGTTGGAGATTCTCTGTATCCCAGTTGGGAGACTGCGCTGGCAGCAACAAGATGCCTCAGAGTTCTATGGTATCCCGAGGGGTTTATGGATGCCGCTATTCTCTGCTACCATCAGCTCAAGCCCCCATAAACTATGTACTTCCCATTTAATGGGGGCCAGGGATTAATATTATATATACTGATGTAAAGGGATATTAGAAGTCTCTGAACTTCATCTCCCAAAGCCCATGAGTGATAAAGGAAGGAAGGACAGAAAGAAAGGAGGGAGGGAAGAAGGAAGGAAGAACAGATGGAGGGAGGAAAGAAAGAAGAGAGGGAGGAAGGAAGAAAGGAAAGAAGGGGGTGGGAGGGAGGAAAAAACTATATACCTCCCATTTAATAGGAGCCAGGGATTAATATTATATACACTGATGTAAAGGGATACTAGAAGTCTCTGAACTTCATCTCCCAGAAGCCCATGTGTGGTAAAGTAAGGAACTTCTACTAAACTGTTTAACATCAATTGGTTTTTTCAAAGAGATATTTACTTCACAGGTACAAATGTATTTATTCACAGAACAAATGCATAAATATTTTCCTCAATATCTCTCAGGCATAATTTTCCACATACCACCTTGATCTCTAAGGTGGGAGAGTAGGAGGGGATTAGGCTCAAAATTTAGCTCGGTTCCTAGGTAGCACTGGTTTTATCAAATTCATGTCCAGATGGGAATGACATCCTCATGAGCCTCTATCTCAACTTACTCTGAACTGGATTTCTGAGGATCACTCCTCAAACTCACTCCTTGCTCCTCAGGACATCAATGGTCCTCTGGTTGTGAAACCAAATTCTGGAAGGACGGGATGAAATGCCCTCTGGAGCTTTCTAATTCACATGATTACAGGCTCCACTCCTTTCACTGGCCACTGAGCTCCCCCATGAATGCTGGACCATGCATAAGTGAGGTTGCCAGTACTCTCTGAATGCCTCTACAATCAGAGTCTCTCCTCCAACACATGGTTAGAAAACTGGAACCACTTCCAGGATGTCAATCTGTAATCTACAGTCTCTTTCTCCAAAATACTTCCCTTACACACCATTATGATTCTCTAAGAAGTAGCTCCCTTCCATGTGTAGGATTACCATCTTAGGGAATCTGGACATGTTCCAGACCCTCATTACATCAAATAAATAACGAATAATGAAACTGAATAGCAAAAATGATGGGAATCATTACCCAATCTCTCAAGTCTCCTGGGTCTACAGGCCTTCAGTTTATCCTTTCTACACTATCTCTCCAGAGGTGTAAGACATAGGGAGTTCAACCACTTTGCTATTAATCCTTCCATGGGAGGGGGAATACCCTGGTCCTTGTGGGAGTTAGGAGGGTGACTTGCTTGACGTGCTGGGCTTCCTAGCATCACTGAAGGTAATGTTGCATGTAGCACTTACTCCCAAGATTGCTCCCCAACACTATTCCACTTGTGCCACTTGCTGCACTTCAGGCCCCTGGCTGCTTTGCCTTTTCCTTATTATTGCTTCTCACAGGAACACTGTCATTGTAGGAATATGATGGAACTGAGGGGAAATGCTTCATGTTATTAGCTTTAGTGTAAACTAAGACCAGATTCTCAATTTCCCCCCTCCTCTTTCTTCCTTCTTCTATCTCTTCCTTATTCTACAAGTTGCCCTTTGTTCATTTTTGGTCATTGTTGAGTTGTTCTAGTTGTGGCCAACTCTTCATTATCCCATTTGGCAAAGATGTGGGGTGGTTTGCCATTTCCTTCTCCAACTCATTTTATAGTTGAGCAACTAAGGCAAACAGGGTTAAGTGACTTGCCCAGGGTCACACAGCTAGTAAGTGTCTGAGGCTGGATTTAAATTTAAGTTGGGTGCTCTATTCACTGCACTACCTAACAAAAGTCCAAACCTCCTTGTAAACTTGCAATGCTCAAAAGCTAGGAAGTGTTAGGGCTAGGTTCCTGGGCTTAGAGTCAGAAAGACTGAAGTTCAAGTCCAGCCTAGACATAAAATGAGGATAATAATAGCACCTACTTCTCAGGTTATAAGAATCAAATGATAATATTTTAAAATGCCTAGCTCTTAGAAGATGTTTTTTCCTCCCTCCCCCCTCCTTCCCTTTCTTCCTTCCTCCCTCTCTTCTTTCTTTCCTCCCTCTTTCTGTTCTTCCTTCCTTCTTCCCTCCCTCCTTTCTTTCTGTCCTTCCTTCCTTTATCACTCATGGGCTTCTGGGAGATGAAGTTCAGAGACTTCTAGTATCCCTTTGCATCAGTGTATATAAAACACTTTGTAAATAAATTCTCCCTCCTCCTTCTAAGGCATTTATTAATATTAACTGGTTATTATGGCCAAAGAATTCTTCACATAGACATCAGCCTGCTGGTGTTGAACCACTCTGTTATTAAGGTAAATTGGTACTTGAGATATCAGACTTCAATATACTACCACTACTATCTCCCATATTTCAGCACAGTGGAACCTGCTAGAGCTTACCCTTTACTAGCATAGATTTCTGAAACTCAGGATGTGATGACATACCAGAATAGACCTACAGATTTACTGAACTCTAGCTTTTTTCCCAGACTCTGGATTGTGCTCTGGAATTTTTAGTTGTTACTGACCATTGTGGTTTCCTTGCTTGGTCATTGTCTCTGGCTTTACCTGTTGAGGCCTTTATGTTACTAAGCCACAGCCTATGTGATAAGTTAATGCCTTTGTGCCAGTGGTTCTCAAACTTTTTGATCTCAGGACACCTTTATATTAAAAATTATTGAAGGCCTCCCCCAAGAACTTTTGATTGTACAACATATTTATTGACATTTACTGTATTATTAGAAATTAAAACATCTTAGTATTATTGTGAAAATAATTTTGACCTGGTAGACCCTCTGAAAGAGTCTGGACCAGCAGTGTCAAGCATGTGGCCTGAGACCTACAATACAGCACACAGTACTCTCAAGTGCATCCCAAATCTGATTAAAATTGGAAATTATTTAATAAAATAATTAAAAATGCAAGAAAACATAGATTAATATTGATATGTGCTTTTCTAAGGCACCAGTAGGGATCCTTATATAAGGGTTAGTGGCCCATTTCTATTTGAGTTTGACACCACTGATCCAGATTACATTTGGAAAATTGCTGCTCTTTGCTGTTCCCTTAACCATCATCAACATGGGCTCCTTCCCTACTTGTTAGGAAGAATTAGATTTGTTTTCCCCCTCTAAGCTAAAGGAGCCAGATTCTTAGTAAGTCAGTGGGGCCTCTTACAAAGTCATCTGTGTGGTTGATTCTATGGTTTGGGTACCACCATTACTAGAGGAAAAAGAGCCTTTTGAGGTTTTTAGAATTCTAGCAACATCTTTTCTGGATGCCTTCTGTTCTTATTATCCTTACCTACTGCTGCATCTAAATCGGCTGGTGCACTTTGGGACTTCTAGTATGACCATTCATCACCAGGAAGAGGGAATAATAGTAGTGAAGGGACCAAGAAGGCAAAAATCCAGCTATCAGAGATTCTGCAATATGGTGGATAGGGCAGGAGAGGCCAGTGTTCTGTCTATATGAGAGATTCTTAGAAACTGGGCCTGGTCTGCCAAATCTTGGATATCTGAGGAGACCTTAGAAGTCATAAGGCCCATCCCTATCCCTTCTTTTTACCAATGAGGAAATTGAGGTTAAGTGACTTGTCCAAGGTGACAGACACTGAGCGGCAAAGCTAGGATGTGAATTTAATTCCAAATCCCATATCTTTTCCACTGCACTGTGGTTATTGAATTTATCTTTGGGGAATCTGCCTCCATTAAGTTTCTTAGTCAATAAAGTCTTACACAGTTAGTTAATAAACATTTATTAAGTGCTTGCTATGTGTCAGGCCCTGTGTTAAGAACTGGGGATACAAAAAAAAAAAAAAGCAAAAGACAGTTCCTTCCCTCAAGGAGTTCATGATTTAATGGGTGGAGACATATGAACAGCTATGTACAACAAGCTATATACTAAGACAAAAAAAAAAGCAAAAGTCAGTTCCTTCCCTCAAGGAGTTCATGATTTAATGGGTGGAGACATATGAACAGCTATGTACAACAAGCTGTATACTAAGAAAATAGGAAAAATCAGCAGTGGGAAGGCACTAGAATTAAAAGGTATTGGAAAAAGCTTGTTGTACAAAGTAGAATTTTAATTAGGACTTAGAGAGTTCCAGGAAATCTAGGAGGTAGAGATGAGAAAGGAGAGCATTTTATGCATGAGGGCCAGTTAGAGAAAATGCCTAGAATTAAGAGATGGAAAGAGCAAGAAAAGAGGAAGAGCAAGAAAGCCAGTGTGACTGGATTGGAAATTGGGGGCCAGGGGAAGGAAAGGTGGGTTTATATGGTGTAAGAAGACTGCAAAAGTGGGGGGTTAGGTTATGAAGGGCTTTGAACACCAAAATGGGTTTTATATTTGATTCTCAGAGGTGATAGGAGCCACTGGAGTTTACTGATGGGGGATTGTGGTCAGACCTGTACTTTAGAAAAATAAATTTGGCAGCTAAGTGGAGGATAGACTGGAGTGGGGAGATAATTGTGGTAGGCTGACAGACCATCAGTCTAGTGGAATAGTCCAGGCATGAGGTGATGAAGGCCTGTACCATGGTGGTAAGCAATAAAAGGAGAGAAGGGAGCAGATTTGAGAAATGCTGCAAAGGTGAAATTGACAGGTTTTGGACAACAGATGGGATATGAGAGTGAGAGAGAGTGGGGAGACCAGGATGACTCCTAGGTTATTAGCCTTGGGGACTGGGAGGATAGTGATGTTCTCAACAGTAATAGGGAAGTTTGGAAAGTGGGAAGGTTTAGGGGGAAAGATAATGAGTTTAGTTTTAGACATATTGAGTTGAAGATGTCTATCATATAACTAGTTTGAGATTTCTAATGGACAGTTGGAGATGCAAAATTAGAGACTGGTAGCTGCCTACACATAATGATTTGATGAATGGTTACCCCAAGCCTCCCCTTCACTGGTTTTGCCACTAGTACCTGAAATTCTTGTGTTACAAAGTCCTTTGAAAATTTCTGTTAAAATATAAATGTTACTGAGTGGGAGTGGAAGGGGGGAGGACATAATAAACAGCTGTATTTTAAAAATATATTTCATTTATTTATTTTTTTGGATTACTTTTGAGTTTCAAGCTCCCTCCTCACCCTACACAAACACATACATGCAGATATATATACACAGAGAAAGAGAACAAAGAAAATTTCTATGCTAGGAGTTACCCACACAGCAATCAGATCACAGGTTCTGACCAAAAATAAACACATATATAACATATATGCATATGTATATGCATTTATTTTATATACATGTTTGACTACTCAAATGGATATATGATATAATTGATTTGGAAATTATATATGATCAAGATATCTATAATATGCATATTATCAATATATTATAGGATAGGGATTAGATCTGTTATTTCATTGCATAGGATACTCTGGGTAAGGAAATACCCTTTCCAGATGCAGGTCAGAACTTTCTTTGCAATTTATACTCTTAAGAGAGTTTCCTAGAGTTTTGAGAGATTAAATGACTTGTATTTAAGAGGGTCACTCAAATATATTATTTATATATGTGCATATGACATGCATATTATATACCATATATACATGTAAATAAACCTCTCAAAGATTACAGATCAGTTTGAGTATATATAGATAATATATGTATACATATATATGTATGTGTGTGTGTATTTATATATGTGTGGTATGTGTATATGTATGTATATGTATATATATATATATATATGTATCTTGTAAGGATCTGTGATTTTACTGGTATAGAAACACTCTATTACCTTGTAAGATTGAATCTGTCTGTCACTCACGTCCTATTACTAACCTCTCCCCTCCTGATTGGACTGTCTGACTGGAGGGAAAATCCCCGGGCTCCAGGGCCTTTATTTGAGGTGGCTCACCACAATTTTCCTTCGTGTTTCCTACTAGCTATACTGCTTTTGGACCTATTGGGAACTTTCTGCCTTGCCCCTGAGTTGTTTGCCTTCTTTTCTCTACCCATTTCTCAGCTTCCTGTTGTGTGTTGTTTTCCCTTGTTAGACTGTAAGCTTCTTAAGGGCAGGGAATGTCTTTGTTTTTATTTTTATTTGTATCCCCAGCACTTCACACTACGTGCCAGGCACATAGTAGGTGCTTATTAAATGTTTATTGACTGACTCTCTGCAGAGATAATTCAGTAACTCATCTTAGAAAGTTGCTTGGGGCACTGATAGATCAAATGACTTATTTGTGGTCATATATGTGCCAGAAGCAAGACTTGGACCAGGTCTTTCTGACTTCAAGGTATGTCCTTTAACCTCTATACTATGCTGCCTCTTATTCATATTGTGTGTGAATGTAGGTATGTATATCAAACAGAGACAAGCTTTATCTTTCAGGGTACCATTGCACAGTAAGAAGATTTCCCGTTGGCTGTCCATATTTGAGTTGTATCCCCTGCTGTTTTCTGTGTTTTTTTATTTTAAAATTTATATTTGTCCCTTACTCCCATCCCCTCTCTGGAGTGTTATACTTTCCAGGTGTCCTGAATGATATCTGGTCCAAATAGACTCCTGTGGAGAACTATATTTATTGGCAGGGCTGTGTTACTTTTCAGGTTATTGACAGCTTCTTAAATGGATGCACCAAGAAACAATTCTACAATACCTGTGGGCTTTCAAGCATTTGTCCACTCCAAGTGGTGCTTTCCTAACATTATCTCTAACTCCCTAACTCCTGTTCCAGATTTTTCTGCATTTCATGCACATTTAGAAACTACTTCTTTGAAATTCCACCAAGTTCCATGACCAAAAGCTTGAATGTGAATTTTCCAGAGCTTATCATTGCATATTGTTTCTGAGGTAACCATTTTGGGCTTCCAGTGAGTTCTGTTTGAAGGTGTTCTAAACTTAATTGCGATAAAAGTGAAAGTACAGAAGGGTTAGCTGTATATTTAGTTCTAGGAAGCAATATCCTGAATTTCTTATCTAGTTCTTAGGATCATGTTTTTTTCTTGCTGTACTTAGTCTCTGAATTATTTGTCTCTTTATTTAATTTGTTGCTGTTCCTTTAGTCGTGTCTGACTCTACATGATGCCATGGACTTTGCTCATGAGGTTTTCTTGGTAGAGATAATGGAGTGGTTTGACATTTCCTTCCCTAGTGTGTCCCCATTTACTGATGAGGAACTGAGACAAATAGGGGTTAAGTGATTTGTCCAGGGTCACACAGCTAGTAAGTGTTTGAGGCCAGATTTGAAACCAGATCTCCTTGACTTCAGACTTAGGGTTCTATTCATTGTACCACCTAGGTGACCCTTTGTTTAATGATGTTGTTGTAGTTGTTCAGTTGTTCCGGTCACATCTGACTCTGTGATTACATTTGGGGTTTCCTTGGCAAAGATATTGCCATTTCCTTCTCCAGCACATTTTACAGATGAGGAAACTGAGGCAAACAGGGCTGTGATTTGTTTATGGTTTCATAGCTAATAAGTGTCTAAGGCCACATTTGAACTCAACAATGATAAATTTTCTTGACTCCAGGCCTGGAATTCTATCCACTGTGCCACTTAGGTGTCTTTGGTAATACCCTTCATCTGTTTGGCCTGTGAAATAAATACTTTCTGTGACATTTATGAAACTAAGAATTCATGAGACTCCTTTCTTGATGTGAGGGGAAAAAATGAATGGATATTGGTTTAGTATTGGAAGATACTAAGCTCCACACTCTAACTGGCCCTGTCACCCACTGGGAATCAAGGAGCAGGACAAGAATATGTATATATATATGTATATATATGTATATACATATATATATATACACACTTATATACATATATATACATATATATATAAACAAGTTTTTATCAATATTTTTATAAAAACTTAAATTTTTAATAAAAATAAATTTTATTTTATTTTCAAATGAAGATCCACTGTCTTCCCTTTCCATCTCCCCTTTGTTCCATGAGAAAGCATTCAGACAAGTATAGTCAAACAAACAAATTCCCATATTGTCCATGTCTGAAAAAAAATATATCTCAGTCTGCAATCTGAATCCATCACCTCTCCATTAGGAAGTGGGGAGCATGTTTTATCATGAGTCCTCTGGAACTGTGTTTGGATCTTGTGTTGATTAGAGTTCCTAAGTCTTTCAAAGCTGTTAGTGTTTACAGTATTGTATAAATTATTTTCCTGGTTCTACTCATCTTATGCTGCATCAGTTCATAAAGTCTTCTCAAGTTTCTCTGAAAGCATCCCTTTCATCTTTTCTTACAACGCAGTATTATTCTTATTTCTGTGCCACCACAGAAACTGCTGCTGTACATATTTTTGCTCACATGCATCCTTTTCCTTTTTTTGATCTCATTGGGATATAGACCTAGTAGTGCTATATCTTGGATATTTACTGGGTCAAAGTGTATGCATATAGCTTTTGGACATATCTCCAAATTGCTTTCCTGAGTGGCTAGACCAGTCCATAGCTCTACCAATAGTACACTAATGCTACCTATTTTCTCACAACCCCTCTAGCATTTGCTATTTTCCTTTTTCATCAATCTGATGGATGTGAGGTGGAACTTCAGAGTTATTTTAAATTTCACTTCTCTAATTTATAGTGATTTTGAGCATTTTTTTCTTATGACTATTGACAGCTTACATTTATTCCTCTCAAAACTTCCAGTTTATATCATTTTATTATTTATTAACTGGGAAATGGCTCTTTTTCTTAGCAATTCCCTATATAGCTTAGAAATGAGACCTTTATCAGAGTAATTTGCTGCAAGGATTTTTTCCCCCATTTCCTATTTTTCTTCCAATTCTCTTAGCCTTCATTTTATTTGTTCAAAATTTTAAAAAATTATGTAATCATAGTTATCTGTTTACCTTCCATGATCCTTTCTATCTCTTGTTTGGTCATGAGCTCTTCTTCTTCTTCTTCTTTTTTTTTTTTTAGGCAATTAGAGTTAAGTGACTTGCCTAGGGTCACACAGCTAGTAAGACTCAAGTGTTTGGGCTGAGGCCAGATTTGAACTTGGGTCCTTCTGACTTCAAGGCCAGTGCTCTATCCACTGTGCCACCTACCTGCCCCCACTGTGCCACGTAGCTGCCCCATGAACTCTTCTGTTTAAACAGATAATTTCTTCATTGCTCCTCTAATCTGTCTATAATGTTATCACTTATGTCTAAGTCATGGCTTCTTTTGTGGCTTATCTTGGTTTACAATGTGAGATATTGGTCTATGCCTAGTTTCTACCAGACTGCTTTCCAGTTTTTTCCAACAGTTTTTGTTGAACAGTGAATTCTTATTCCTGATAGCTGGCATCTTTAGGTTTATCAAAAACTAGGTTGCTGTGCTCATTTGCTTCTGTGTATTGTGTACACAATCTGTTCTTCTGATCAACCCCTCTGTTTCTTACCTAGTACCAAATTTGTTTTGATGATTACTTCTTTGTAGTGTGAGACAGTATTGCTAGGCAGGATTGTATATTTTAAAAGCAGAGAAACAAAATGTAGAGATGATAGTGAACCACGTCTTCCCTTCTGTGGCTTATAGTCAGTCCTGTCCTGTATTTGTACCTCTGTTCTATCAGCTTAATAATAGATTGATCATTTACTGACTGTTGAAAAATCGAGGTGAAGGCATTTTTGTCTTAGGAGTTGGGCTGGGCTAGGCTTTCAGAAGAGCTCACCTCCCTTAAGCTTTCTTACTTCTTGAAGCTATAATCAGTAAGTCTTTCTCTCAATACTCTTCAGTTAAGAAAGGGAGGTCTGACTGAAGAGAAACTTGGGGAAAAGGTAAATGAGGTAAACTGAATTATAGGATATGGTGATAGAAGAATGAAAGGATGGTGATGGTCTGATGTGGAGTTTGGAGGGATATCTAATGGAGAAGTTGATAGAAAGATGGGGGAAATTAATAGTATATAACAGGAAAGTGGCCAAGCAGAACTGAGACATGGTAAAAAGCCAATGGTATATATTGATTTTTAGGATGTGGTGATGCAAGAACGAAGGATGTAGCAGACAAGTAGATTGGGAAGAGGGAAGACAGGCTGAGAATATTGTAGTTTCCAGTTTCTAGTTAGTGACTGGACCTGTAGGAGCAAAGTCTCTTTGCCAATGTAGGTCAGCACATTCAGTATATTCTAGTTATTTTATAGAAATAAAGTTTAAACCATGTTGATCAGGCAGAAGAAAGTTGTCTTGCTATAATCAAACATAAAGAATGATCTCCAGGTGCTGTTTCCTCAGGCAGATCAAATATTTTTGAGGCTTACTTTCCCTATTACTGACTATAAGTTTTTGTCCCAAATCAAAGGAGCTGCGACGGCTCCTTGGCCATGAAGTGTTCCTGGGGTGACTATTTGTGGATGTAACTCCTAAGAGTTATGAACGTTCTTCAGTCCATTGAGGTAACTCTAGTACATGCTGGTGTGTGACCAAAAAACTCCTGGTGGAAAATGAGCAGGGATAAAAAAAATCCCCCCATCCCTATCTCAATTTGAATGCTATTCTAGTGACTTAATTTAGTACTGATTGCTTCAAAATTGCTTTCTATGTACAGACCTTGGATTATTAGAAAACTAAATGTGAAACACAACCTGTTAGATACAATGTTGACCAAAATACATCCTACCTTAGATTTATTTCTTCTTTTAAATATTTTTGACAAGAATATGCCACTAAATGTAGAGGGGAGATGGCAGGAATAAGATTAGGTAAGGTACATTAATGTTTCCTTTTGCTTGGGGTAGCACTATCCTTCTCCTCCACGTATGTATGTGCTCATTTCTCTCTCTCTCTTTTCTCTGAATGTACATGAATTTATATGTGCTTAAATGATATTATCCAATAGTTCTTAAGCTTCTGGAAGATGACAATGATGCGTCTGGTTCCTTTGTGTCTTCTCATGGCACATATTAAGTAAATGCTGCTGATCGCACAACTTACAAGGGAGTTCCTAGGCTCATGGCTTTAAAATTGAAAGACACCCTGGAGATTATTTAGTCCACACCCCGCCCCCACTGAAGCCTACAGAGGTTAAATGAGTTGCCAGTAGTCACACAGCTAGTAAGTGGTAGGGCCAGGATTTGAAACTTCAGCCTCTGGCTAAAAATCTAGTCTCCTTTTCACTCTTGGAAGCATGTATGGAGGGCTCTGCTGAATAATAGCTTTGATAGATCTTCTATTCATTCTTTCAACTGCCTGGCAATTTCACAAGGCAGACAGAAAGGGAATGTTCAGCTAAGAAAGAGATCCACTGGTACTTTTATTGGATACTATGATGTGAGCATTAGGGCCACATTTATGATTAAGTGGAATAGTTGTACACTCCCCCAAGAATTTTTTGATATGACCTGTGATTTTATTAGTGTGTACAACATACTTAACTGTTATAGATCAGCAACTCCTTTGTAATTTATAGTCTTGGAAAGTTGATGGGACATTGAAAGAGTAAATGACTCACATAGGCATACTGCTATATGCACCAGACACAGTACTTGAATTCAATTCTTGTTGATTCCAAAGCTGGTCCTCTATTTATTACTATTAGTATTATGTTGCCTCAGATGGTCTATACTTGGTGAGATTTGATTGGCTCCAGAAAGGTCCACAAACATTTTCTTTGAATCTTGAAGGATTTTTACCTCTTAAAATGCAATTATTTCTGTAGGGGATTTGACACCCTATCAACTAACTCTTTTTTTGGCTATGAGGGGTCAATTAGTTGAGAGAGCATCTGGAGCCACAGTTATGAGGCCAGAAACTGTAAAAAGCCTGAAGGGAAAGACAAGAGGGCAGTAAGGATAAATGTCACTTACTTCATAGGTTTTCTTAGCAAAGATACTAGAGTGGTTTGCCATTTCCTTCTCCAGCTCATTTTACACATGGGGAAACTAAGGCAAACAGGGTTAAGTGACTTGCTCAGAGTTACACAGCTAGTAAGTGTCTGAGGCCAGATTTGGACTCAGGAAGACATCTTCCTGACTCCAAGCCTGACGGTCTACCCATCGTATCACCTAGTTGCCCCTGCTCTGAATACTCAGAGACAAATTAGGTTGGATCCCTTGGACTCCTTTATGCAGTGGCTATACTAATTTTTTTTGTGTGTCCTGGTCTGTCATAGAGGCTGTGACTTTAAATCACTGCAACTGCCAAAAAAAAAAAAAAGGAAAATTTAATAATAATAGTAATATTCTTATAACGCTTTAAGATTTACAGATAGTTATATACATACAAACACATATATAATATAATATCATTTGATCCTTACAACAACTCTGTTACATACAGCTAAGACCTGATTAATATGAATAATGAATAATGAAGTGGTTGCAGGTATTCAAATTCTCACTACTCAAAGTTATAATTATTGTAAAATATGTGATTGGTTCTAGCCCAGTGGAAATATGCAGTGCAAATTCAAATAATGTGACCCCTTCAGACAATTAATTACTCCCACAAATTGGGATCTAGCTATTGGTACTATTATAACCCCTATTTTGCAGATGAGGAAACAGAGCTTAACTGACTTGCCCAAGGTCACATAGCTAGTGTCTGCATCTGTGGTAATACTTGAATTCAGGTCTTTTGTAATTTATTTGAAGAGTACTGTTGATGGGACTATTCAAAGCTATGGTGATGATGATGATCATGATGATGATGATGATGAAGGTGATAAATGTCTGCTTGACTGGATTTCTCCCTGTCTTTTTTTTTTTTTTGAGATGAGTTCAGACTGTTTTAGAGTAATAGTTTTTTGGCCATAGCACATTTCAAAGGTCATTTACTAAGTTACAGGGGGAACACTCACCTGCATTAATGGAGGGGCTATTCATACTGATGAAAAAACAGATCTCTGAAGTATGAGAATCAGTATAGTGAGAACAATAGAAAAAGCAAATCTCTTCATCTTTGCTAGCTGGTATGGCATAAATAGTGCCAATCTGGGCTGTAGTTCTGACTCTACTGTTGCAAACAGTGAGACTGTAGGCAAGGGAGCACTGGCTTCCTTTGTTGTGAAAACGGAAAAATAATACCTGCCCTGTGTACCTAACAAGGAGGTTAGAAGGATCAAAGAAGATAGTATTATGAAAGCATTGTGCCAATGGCTTTAGCCTGTAGTGTAAATTATGATTTTCCTTGCCATGGGATAAGGTGGAAACTCAAGCACTCTTTTATCCTCAGGCCACTAACTCAATGGAGGCCTTTGTGCATCTGGTCTGGAATCACTCAGCCTTCCTCCTTTTCCTTCTCCTTTTTTTCTCCTGCACATTTTTCTCTAGGCCAGGGGTGGGGAACCTGCATCTAAGCTATTAATGTAGCAACCTGCTGTAAGGAGCCATCCTTGGCTTCAGCTTACAGAAGATGCTTCCTTAATAACCTTTAGTGAAGGTCCTTGGAAGATAATAGTTCTTCAACTTGTCAGGACCTCAAAAATATATAAGCTTAAGTTGTTACAGTATTTCAAATCAAGATCTTGCAGATAATGACAAGTCCCTTACTTTTTTTTTTGGAAGGCTATTTATGGATATTCAATTAAACAGATACCAAACAATCATGAGGCCTTTACTGTTTCCCAGCTTGGTGTCTCTGTACTTGTAGCTCACCATATGTTTGAAGTATGACATAATCCTTATGGAACACATTCAATTTGTTGCTTCCCAAGTTCAGTGGAAGCAGTTAAGTCTGTCTCCTTTTAGACAAATTGTTAATGAAAAGGTAGCTGAACAATCATTTTCTTGTAATATGCAATTCTGTCTCCTTAAATACAGGAGTCTGACAGATCCATTCAGCAGTTAACAGTTTCTGTATACTACTGAACTCTTTTTGACCTGCTGAAACTAACAACTTTAGGAAAAAGAGGGGATGGGTGGGAGGAAGGTGTAGAGAAAAGTCAGCTAAAAATAAAGACTTACATGAAATAAATGTAACCCTGAAAATGGAAGGGAAAGTGTTTTTACCTTATTATTTCCTGATGGTATGTAAAGAATTGCTTCCTGTTGTCAAGTATGTTTTTATTGATTCTAAACTCTTTCCCAGGCCTTTCTGCTATCTGAGTGCTGGTGGGTCTGTTGTCAAAATCAGATTTCAGAGTCTGGAGTTTTCAGGTTCTTTGGAATATAGACAGACTCTGCTAACTGGGACACAGGTGCAGGATAGCAAAAGCCTTCCAGAACGATGACAAACAAGAACACAAACAAACAAACAAAAAATAAATACCCCAAAGAAAGACCAATACATGTTCTTTACTCTGGGCCAGTCACTGTGCTAGACGCTAGTGATGAATATACAAAAATGAAAGACAACTTACTCTCAAGGAGCTTTTAGTCTTGTTTTTTGAAAAAAAAATTGTATATAATAAATTTAACACTTTAGTTTCAAAGCCATCCAGCTTTTCTGTGTCTCACCTTTGTTCTCTTATGCGCATGTAAAAATTGCTTCAACTACACTCTTTCTTTCCTTATCTTCTTTTTTGGGATGTTTCTGTCACTAAGACCCTCCCCCTATACTCTATTGTAACAATAAATAGAATCAAGCAAAACAAATCCATAGATTGTCTATTTCCAAAAATATACGTCTTTGTTTTACACCTCTATCTCATCTTTGTGAGGAGATGGGACATATGCTTCACTATCTGTCCTCTGGATTCATTGTAATGATCATAATTCTTAGGTCTTTTCCAAGTTTTTTTTGGTTATCATTATATAAATTATGCTTCAGATTCTGTTCATGTTCTCTGCATTAGTTCATACAAATCTCAAGTTTCTTTGAATCCATTTTTTTTTGTGAGGCAGGTGGGTTTAAATGACTTGCACAGGGTCACACAGCTAGTGAGTGTTATGTGTCTGAGGCTGGATTTGAACTCAAGTCCTCCTGACTCCAGGGCTGGTGCTCTATCCACTGCGCCACCTAGCTGCCCCTTTGAATCCATTACTTATGGCACAGTACTATTCTCTTTTTCTTTGTTCATTTCTTATGGTACAATAATGTTCCCTTTCATTATAAACCATAATTGGTTTACTAATTCTGTAATTGAAGGCTTCTACTCCATTTTGTAGGGCAGCTAGGTAGTACAGTGGATAGAGCACTGGGCTTGGAATCAGGAAGACTTGTCTTCATGAGTTCAGATCTGGCCCAAGATACATTTATTAGGTATGTGACCCTGGGTAAGTCACTTAATCCTATTTGCCTCAGTCTGCCGTCTGTAAAATGAGTTGGAGAAAGAAATGACAAACCATGCAAGTGTCTTTGCCAAGAAAACACCAAATGGGGTCACGAAGAGTTGGACACGACTGAAACAACTGAGCAACAAAAAACAATCATAAACGCCATTTTCTATTTCTTTGCTACATCAAAAAGTGTTGTTAAGAATATTTTTGTCCCTATGGGTTCTTTCCCTCTTTATTTTATCTCCTTGGTATATATGCCTAGTAGTGATGTGACTGGGTCAAAGAGTAAAAACAATTTAGTGACTTCGAGGGTATAGTTCCAAACTGTTCTCCAGAATGGCTGGACTAATTCACAGTTCTAGCAGCAATGCATTGTGTGTGTGTGTGTGTGTGCGCGCGCGCACGCATGTGTTGTATGTGTAGGAGGGAATAAACATATTATTAAATGTCTACTAAGTGCCAGACACTGTGCTAAACACTCACACATATTACCTTGTCTGACCCTCACAACATCCCTGGGAGATAGGCACTATTATTATTTCCATTTTACAGTCAAGGAAATTGAAGAAAACAGAGGTTGTGACTTGCAGCAGGATTACACAGCTAATAAGTGTCTGAATTTGAACTCAGGTCTTCTCAGGACTCCAGGCCCAGTGTTCTAACCCAGTCCCACCTAGCTGCCTTCATTAATATGTTTGTTTTTCTACATCAGTTCCAAGAATCATCATTTTTCCTTTTCATCATCTTTTGCTAATCTGATGTGTATAAAATGGAACCTCAGAGCTGTTTTAATTTACATTTCTTTTATTACTAGTGATTTGTAACACTTTTTTCCTATGATTGTTAATAGGTTAGATTTTTCCTGTGGCAATGCTCTGACCACTTATCTACTGGGGAATGGCTCTTGTTCTTATATATGTGAATCAATTACTTATATATCTTAGAAAGACACCCTTATTAGAGAAACTGTTGTAAAAACTTTTCAATTTTATATGTGATAGAGAGGGTCCTTTTTAGAAAAGATATTTAATGTACTATTGAAATTTGTGCTTTCACTCAGTCTTAGTGACCCCATTGTTTCCAGTCTTGCTTGTCTTTTGGGTACATGCCTGGCAGTCTGCAGGGAAAGGTAACATGTACTTTCATCAAATTTTCTTGTCTTTTGTATTACCTGCTTATCAGGCATGTAGCTACAGGAGCTCCTTATCTCTAATCTCATTTCTCTATGCTTTGACTGTAAGGGAGGAGCTGGGAGACTCTAGCCCATCCCCTTCTGGAAATGTTCACTTATTAGCGTTTTCCTTCCTTTATTATGAAAATCATCTATAAAAACAGTGTGCCATTTGAATTTGGAGCCTGCCTTGAAGCGTTTGATAAACTCCTTTTAACTTTCTCTGCCTAAGGTTGCTTCATTATTGAGGACAACGCCCAAAGATTTTCTTTTAAGGGTTTGACAAGCCAACCAGGATGACCCTTCACCAGGGTACTCATTGAGGAATTATATTGCGACTTTGGCAGCTGGCAAACCGGGCTTTTGTCCCACTGTGAGCAGAAAAAAACTCCCCTTGTGTTCAGTCAGCCATACAGTGATCAGAGAATTTAACTCCCCAAACTCAGGTAAGATAAAGAGAGATGGCTCCCAAATCTAAATTTTGATGTGTTTTCCCTTCATTTTTACATGAAGAAGTAAAATGCATGACCAGGAAGAGTCAGGATAAGAGATGGGCTTATAGGCACTATAGTGTTCCCTTATTTGTAAGGAAATACTAGTATTCATGACGGGATCATAAGGGGCTAGCCTCCTCCCAACTCCCAGGTAGACAAGCTGTTAAAGCTTAGGCAAGGAAACTCTGCCAGGTTATATCCACTGGTTTTCACTGCTTGATAGGGACTGGAAAAATTATGGGAAGCAAATATGGCCAGATAAAAATGGGATCTTGGGTTATTGTCAGTTAGCTTTGTATGTGAAGAAAACCCAATATAAATATCAATAGCCAAAATATAGGATTTTGGTGCTGTTGAGAGTGACTTTGAAACCAAAAATGCCCTGCTTATCATGTTTATACAATTTTGCTTTCTCCAAGGAAGACTAGGGCACCCTCAAGAAAAGAGCACCTGGGAGAGGGGATTAAGAACTGAAGCTAGTTTTTTCTGTAAGTGGGAAGGGCTCTTTAAGAGATTTTGTAGGAAAATCTAAGCCGGATGAGGCCTATGTCTGGAATAGATGCTTGACAGATAAAGAAGCAGCCACTATGTGAAGGCCCCTCACCCAAAATGGTCATGAACACCCAACTGTCATTAATGTTAGACATTAATGTTAATGTTAAATTTATTCTAACTGACTGTTGATTAAACTTTCAGTAGGAGATAAGTTAGAAATCTATGAAATTCTTTCTCTCTGCCTCCACAATCGTGAACAGGTTGGAGATGCAGAGATAAAGACAGATAAGAAAAAGCAGGAAATGTTTTCCTTTCTCTTTCATTTTTCTCCTGGGTTGTAGAAACTAATTTGAGACAATTCATTAGAGTTTAATTAAGAAAAAAGGAATAGAGAATGTTTAAGCAGGTAGTGATGAGAGAAAGTGGATGGAAAACTAAAGAAAGTTGGAGTCAGTTTGCACTGACAGTGTGAATGGAGGGTTTGAAAGTAAAGTATTTGGCATTTTGGGAAGAGGTTTGTGAAGGTTTTGATTCCATTGCAATAAGAAGGATTTGGGAAACTTTCAGAGAAGTGCCTGTTAGCAATTTCATATGGACCCTATACTATCAAGTTACAATGTTTACAAACTAAAAGCAGTGAGTTCTAGACATTTGAGGTGTGGGCAGCTTATGGCATTTCGGGAAATTGTGGTTTTAAATGTTAGATGGTAAATCCAAATTCGATTGATTGAAGTTTTGCCCTGAAACTAAATTGTAATGTGGTTCATTTACAGTGAGATGTATTCTTCTACTAAGATAATTGTGGCAAATTAGAACTTAATGCAAAATACGTTTGACATTTGGCACTAAGGTGACTGGTGTTTGGAAACAGCATGTATCATGAAAACCTGAGTCAAAATCTCGTCTCAGAGATTTATTAGCTGTGTGACTTTAAGCACATTACTTCACCTCTGTTTGCTGCAGTTTCTTAATCTGTAAAGCAAATAATAAGAGTACCCACATCCCAGGGTTGTTGAGAGGATCAGATGACATAATAATTGTAAGTGTTTAGCACAGTGCCTGGCACGTGGTAAGCACTATATAAATGTTAGCTATTTTTTTTTATTGATTGTGATTACTCTTTACTGGGTTTTGAATATAATTAGTATAGAATACCAAATTGATAGATGATAAATTTCTATATTAGAAGGTTTGGAAGTGCATTCAAATGAAGTGTTATTATTTGACTAGAAAAGGTTTATGTTATGCTTTAAAATCCATATTATTATTTCTGTTAACGTTAGGCTTCTAATTTTCTTATATTGTGAATTTTGGGAAACCATTGTATAAGAAATGCTTAAAAAATTTATACCCAGAGGGACTTGCAGCTTTGTCAATGGGAAAGTGACTTCCTTTTTCATCTGGATGCTGTTAGATTATGAAATTAAGCTGTTATAAAATGTGGTCAAATTGTCTGAAAACTGTTAAATACTTAAGTATATTTTGTTTTAAAATAGATAATAATAATAATAACAATTTACTGTTAGGAGAAAAAGTAGCTAAAAAGTAGATAACCAAAGGCCTCTTTAGTTATCCTTATCCATAACGTTCTTTGGGATTTTATATTTGGGCAAGGTCATAAGCTCTTATCAACCTAGCTGTCAGCATATTGTAAATTTCTAAAGACTGAAGTTTGAGAAAATAGGACCACTCTTAGTTAAAGTAGGGGACTACAAGTTTACTTATAGTACAGAGTGAGTTTTATCTGATATATTACTTGGCTACCACTCATAAAAATTATGAAATTGTACTTGTTAATAAATAGTATATATTGGAGTTGTCTCTTTGAGCCAGCTTGGTAATAATAGACCTTAGATTCAAAGACTTCATTTTGCCTCAGGAGCAAACAGGCAGTACTGATTGGAGGCTTTTTGTAGATGGCATTTTTCTGGGGGTTGGACTCAACTATCATGTCTTCACTGAATTGTAAAACTCCAGAATGTAATTATTCTTATATTATAAATAAGGGGTAAATAAGGTAACCGTATATGTGCTCTTTGTTAACTACTCTTGTAACATGAGAAAAATGATAGTGACCTAGCCCTAAGCTGTGATGTAATTTTACCATTTGAGGCAAACTGTCATGGGACTGTAATTTGATATTGTTCAGAGTTTTGATTTCAGGTATGATTGTGTAAATTGATATTAAGCCCATAATCCACCATTCAAAGGGAATGCCTTGTGCTGCCTGAAGGGATTGTGGTCTGAGGGATACTATAGGTGGGTGTCTTTATTTGGGGAAAATTGAGGAGATGATCCTATGTAGGTGAAAGTAAGAGCCTCTCGACTCATTTTCCCCATTGTGCTATTTTCTTTCTGAAGAGGAAATTTTCCCACCTGGTTAATTCTGGGCCTGGCTTTGATACCCTATGAATAAATGTGGAGCTTTGCTACAAGATTAGCGTTGAATGTGACTTGTGCCTGGAATCAAACAGAACTAAGGGAGTTTTCCCTTTTTGTAGCTTATGTCAGATCAGTCTGCGCTCTTGGAGGGACAGTCTTGATATCATCATAGCCATATGCCTCCCTTTTCCTTTCATAGCAAATTTCTATTATCAGGACAGGTGAACAGTGGAAGTTTGTTATTGCAATACTAAGTCTATTAATTTATATATTAATACTAAAACATCCAAGTTACTATAATAGGATGCAAGATTGAAAGATCTTACTACTTTTAATCTGAATGTGTGGTCAACTCTTTTTCCTGAGCAACTAAGTAAATGAGTTCTTAGACTTGCCATCCTTTTGCTAATACACACATATGTACATGTATACATATATGCATATGTATACATATATACATATATATCACTCACACACACACACACATATATTCATCTCTCAGATTAGGCCCTTGAAATATCTCATTCTTTCAGGATGATATGAAGGTAATATATATATCTTCAAAACCAAGAAATAGGATAAAGGTATAAAAGTGTTTAAAAAATTTATTGCGGTAATAAACTTTGAGAAAGCAACAAGATTGAACTGTTAGAAATCTAAGGGCTATGATATATAAAATGGACAGCTTCCAAAATGCTTCAAAATGGGACATACTGGCTTTGAGTATGCTTTAGAAATAAGCTGTCAAAATATTTGAAGAGTTTTACTTGTAAAATTGTATTAATAATTGTAAAGAAATTTAAATAAGTTCTTTTTCTGTTTGAAGTCTCTGTCTGATAATGTTAAGAGACAGAAAGTTTCAATTTCCAAGTCAGGGCCTCATGAAGCTCTTTTGACAATAGTATTAGATCCATAAAGTCTGAATGGGTTTTCATCACATGAAGTAATTATTGGAAGGCCAACCTGATTTGATTTGTTCACAGTTTAGTAAATTATGCTGAGCCTTATCACTAGAGAATCTCTATAAGTAACCTGGAACCTGGAAGTGATTGAGGAAATAGCTGCACAGACCTGCCCTGATCCATACACTTCTGTTTGAGAGATGCACAGGGGTTGCTTGCTAGACTCCTGAAGATCATGGACCCTGCCAAAGGACTTGACTACTGGATTGGGTTTCTTTATTCACCCTATTGTAACGTTACTTGTTTTATTAGTTTTGTGTGCATTATGGATTTGTTACCTATTTAGTAAGCTTTTTGTCTTTATTGTTTGGACTGATACCAATTTGGGACCAAAGCCCTTACACTGCGATTTTGCCAATGAGTTTTCCCCCAGTGTCTATGCCTGGTCCTTTGCGTGGTCTCTAGCCGCCTTTCTTGTCAAGAGTCTAACTCCTCGTGGAATAAAACTGTGATAAAAGGAGAGTCCAAGTGGGTGGCCTACCATTTAAACACCTGCAAAGTAACTATGTTGAACTTCCAAAGTCTTTGGGTTACAGATATGTTTTGGGGTACAGAACATTTCATTGGCTGAATATCTATGGGTTTTCTCTTGTGTGTTCTCACAGGGATTGTGTACTGTTTATGTTTACCACTGTAAACCTCCATGGGTGCAAAGAACTGGTTCCCAAGCCAATCCCCACATTTATAGGCAATGGAAATTGGGATGATGTAGATGAGGATAGAGGGCTGATATATGTCCAATTGTGGTGCAGCATATGAATATGGCTAGCACACATCACAGGGGAGTTATTGAAATTTGTGCTGAGTCAGTCTGAGTCACCCCATTGTTTCCAGTTTTGCTTGTCTTCCATGTATGTGCCAGGCAATCTGTAGGGAAAGAGGGTGTGTACTTTTATCTCATCCCCTTGTCCTGAAGTACCTGCTAGTCAGCAAGTAGGTTCATGTGCTTTCATCCCTTCTCCTTACCTCTAATCTCATTTCCCTCTGATACAGCAAAAAAGGGAGGAGCTGAGAGATTCTAGCCCATCCTATTTTAGAAATGTGTCCCCATCAGGATTGTTTTTTCCTTATTATGAAATTTGTCTATAAGTGGGGTTTGAATTTGGGGCCTGGCCGCTTTCAACTCCTATTTGCCTTAAGGTGCTTAACAAACTCCTTTTAACTTTCTCTTCTTAAGTTTGCTTCATCATTGAGGACAAAACCCAGACAAAGATTTTCTTTTAAATGTACAGAGTAATAGATTTCATGTATGAGACAGCTGTTTATTTCTTGTATCACAAAAGTAGTCCTTAAAACACAAAAGATCCATAAATACACATTAATGCATTCAAGATGACTTGTGGAATTGCTGAAAAGATATTTCACATTCATTGAGAATTTGTATTGTTTGAGTAGAAACTCAAAGTCAATATCTTCTTCCCAGCCAGGCATGTAAAACTCATCCTCCTGGTAGTGGTCATTATCTTTTCTAAAATGATAGACCTGTAGGGAACACCTTTTGCTAAACAAGCTGCACTCAGTTCAATACCTCCTGACTTTTCAAATTTAGGAGGTAGCTGCCAAGGCTGATAATGTCCCCATCACAGGATTGCTGTGGTCAATTGTGCTCAGGAAAGGAAAAAGGCAGCTTGGGACTTCCTAAGGTTCAGTCTCAGAGTCACTTAGGGAAGTATTGTTCTTGTTGTTATGTTCTCATAGCTTCTAGAGCTGTTACTTGAGTGAAGAGAGAGAAATTATCTTTCTCTCTCTCCCCTCCCCAACCCCCTTTCTTTTGCTGGAAGTCTATGGGGAGAGCTGGCTTATCTACAAGTTACATTCTTAAAAGAGAGGAACTGAGAGAGGCAGAGACTTTGGCCTCTCCTTTTAAGGCCTAATGAGCGAAGGGTTCTTCCTGGCTCAGGAAGCTCCCTCTGCTCTCCCTCCCTCCCCTCCCTCACCTATCCTCCAACTGGTCCCCAGCCTCTGATTGTGTATGTTCTTAATTTCTATTTATTTATAAAAAATCTTTGAACTTTGTAACAGTAAAAGAGCATTTTTGTACATATAGATAAACTCAAAAAGAGGATTCTCTTTTTTTAAAAAGAATTATTTATTTTAGTATTCATTTACATTTTTAAAAATTTTATATTCTTTGCCTCTCCCGCCACTGAGAAGGCAAGAAATATGATATCAGTTATACACATGAAGTCATACAAAACATATTTCCACATTAGCCATGTTGCAAAAACAACAACAAATAAAGGAAGTGAAAAAATATGCTTCAATCTGCACTCAGGGTTTATTAGTTCTCTCTAGAAAGAGGATTCTCTATGAAGCTATGAATTTCCTTTGGATACCACCTTTTTTGGGGGCAAGGACAGTATGTAATAAATTCTACTTATCACTTTCAAGTATGTCCTGCTCGTCTGTGCTTCCTTCTGAATTTCCTTCCTTTCTTTTCTGTGATTTTAAAAATAAATGTTTCAATGGTCCTCCTTTTTTTAAACATTACTATTGCTACTCCTTGCTGCTCTTTTCTTCCAGTTAAATTAGAGAAAAGTTTATATTTAAAATTATGAATTAGGTTTATATTTTCTTCTATTTGTCTTTAATATTGGCTTCCCCTCAAATTATAATTTTTTTCCTTCTTCTACTCTAAATTCAGTTATTTTAGCTTAATCTTCTTTTGACCTTTTATTCATTTTCTTCATTATTTATCTTCCCTTTCTGTCCATTCTAGACTCTTAATCTTTGATTCATGGTACTTATACTTAGTCCTTCTTTATTCTCTGCATATCTCATGGAATTAAAACATTTTAGACACCTATTTTAGGTGCTCTCTTCTGAACAGTTTCTATTATTGTCTTGTAGATCTTGCCTCCTACCCCCCCCCCTTTTTTTTTTGTTATGCCTTACTCTTAGAAATACCAGTGTCCTACAAATGATGGAGAATATTCATGAAAGGATTCTTCTTATCTCCCTGATTGGGCATGTCATTACTGACCTTCAACCTCCCCTTCAGATAATATGCATTGTAAAGTCCCCATCTCCCTTTATAGGATATCTCTTATAGGAGTGTTCTTCAGTGGGGCTCCCTTCCACCACAGAAATAAGTTCCCCACTTTTCTATTTCTCCCTTAGCTTCCTCACCCATTCTCTTGTAGGCTCTTTTATTCCCAAGTGGCTATAGATGCTATTTTCTCTTCATTATTAGCTTTTGACTTGGCTGCAGTACATCATATATTCCCATCTGTCTTTTTTCTCCCCTCCTCCTTTTTGTGCATTCCCTCTACCATTTTGTAATTTAGTCTTACAAAAAATATTCATCTGAAGATGGGGTATTGTGAGGTTTAGTCCATGATGTTTTAGACTATAAACTCCTTGAAGAGCCATCTTTTTTGGTTAGATTTATCTAGTTCTTTTTTTTTAAGGCGATTGGGGTTAAGTGTCTTGCCCAGGGTCACACAGCTAGTAAATGTCAAGTGTTTGGTCTGAGGTTGGATTTGAACTCAGGTCCTCCTGACTTCAGGGCTGGTGCTCTATCCTCTAATGATAACATTCTTAAGGGTAACAAATATAGTTTTCTCACATAAGTAAAAAGTTTAACCTTATTAAATCCCTTATAATAAGTCTTTCACGATTACCTTCTTATGTTTCTCCTGATTCTTGTAAGTAAAATTTTCTATTTAGTTTTGATCTTTTCCTCAAGAATACCTGAAACTCCTTTGGTGTATTAAATATCCATTTTTTCCCCCTCGCAGGATTAAACTTAGTTTTGCTGGGTAGGTTATTCTTGATTGCAAATCTAGCTCCTTACTCTTCAGAATATCATATTCCATGACCTTAGGTCTTTTAATGTAGAAGCTGCTAAATCTTGTGTTATCCTGACTGTAGTTCCATTTATTTAAATTGTTTCTTTCTGTTGTTCGTAATATTTTCTTCTTGAACTGGGAGCTTTGAAACTTAGCTATGATGTTCCTGTGAGTTTTCATTTTAGGAGATGATTGGTGGATTGTTCAATTTCCATTTTATTTTATTTTATTTATTTTATAATTTTTAAATTTATTTTTAGTTTTCAATATTCACTTCCACAAGTTTTTGAGTTCCAAATTTCTCACCCCTCCCCCACCCCAAGATGGCATGCATTCTGAATACCCCTTCCCCTGGTCTGCCTTCTCTTCTATCTCTCCCCCCTCCCTTCTCTTATGCCCTTCTCCTTCTATTTTCCTGTAGAGCAGGATAGACTTCTGTACCCCATTTCCTGTATTTCTTATTTCCCAGTTGCATGTGAAAATATTTTTTTAAAAACACGTGTTTTTAAAACTTTGAGTTCCAAATTTTCTCCCTTCCTCCCTCCCCACCCACCCTCATTGAAAAGGCAAGCAACTCAGTATAGGTTGTACATGTGCAGTTATGCATAACACTTCCTTAGTAGACATGTTGTGAAAAACTAACTATATTTCCCTTAATCCTATCCTGCCCCCCATTTATTCTTTCTTTCTTTTGACCCTGTCCCTCCTCAGAAGTATTTGCTTCTGATTACCCCTTTCCCAATCTGCCCTCCTCTCTGTCATCCCCTGCTTTCTTGTCCCCTTCTCCCCCTATTTTACTGTAGGGTAAGACAGATTTCCATACCCAATTGAATGTGTATGTTATTCCCTCGTTAAGCCAAATCCTATGAGAATAAGATTCCCTCATTCCCTCTCACCTTCCCGTTTCCCCTCCACTGTGAGAGACTTTTCTTTTTTTTGTGAGATAATTTACCCCATTCTACCTCTCCTTTCTTCTCGAGTATCATCCTTTCTCATCCCTTAATTTTATTCTCCAGATATGACCCCTTAATCTTCAACTCACCCTGTGCCCTCTATCTATCTATCTATCTATATATACTACATACAATTTTTTTCCTTCAACTACCCTAATACTGACAAAGTTCTCATGAGTTACAAATATCATCTTTCCATGCAGGAATGTAAACAGTTCAATCTTAATAAGTCTCTTATGATTTCTCTTTCCTGTTTACCTCTTCATGTTCCACTGGAGTCCTGTATTTGAAAGTCAAATTTTCTATTCAGCTCTGGTCTTTTCATCAGGAATGCTTGAAAGTCCTCTATTTCACTGAATGACCATTTTTTCCCCTGAAGGATTATACTCAGTTTTGCTGGGTAGGTGATTCTTGGTTGTAATCCTATCTCCTTTGCCCTCTGGAATATTATATTCCATGCCCTGGTCCTTTAATGTAGAAGCTTGCTAAATCTTGTGTTATCCTGATTGTGTTTCCACAGTACTTTGAATTGTTTCGTTCTGGCAGCTTGCAAGATTTTCTCCTTGACCTGGGAACTCTGGAATTTGGCTACAATATTCCTAGGAGTTTTCCTTTGGGGATCTCTTTCAGGAGGAGATCTGTGGATTCTTTCAATTTCTATTTTGCCCTCTGGTTCTACTATATCAGGGCAGTTTTCCTTGATAATTTCTTGAAAGATGATGTCTAGGCTTTTTTTGATCATGGCTTTCAGATAGTCCAATAATTTTTAAATTCTCTCTCCTGGATCTATTTTCCAGGTCAGTTGTTTTTCCAATGAGATATTTCACATTGTTTTCTAATTTTTCATTCTTTTGGATTTGTTTTACAGTGTCTTGATTTCTCATAAAGTCACTGTCTTCCAATTGCTCTATTCTAATTTTTAAGGAAGTATTTTCTTCAGTAAGCTTTTGGACCTCCTTTTCCATTTGGCCAATTTTCTTTTTAGGGCATTTTCTCCTCATTGGCTTTTTGGACCTCTTTTGCCATTTGGGTTAGGCTGTTTTTTAAGGTGTTATTTTCTTCAGTATTTTTTTGGGTTTCCTTTAGCAAGCTGTCGACTTGTTTTTCATCATTTTCTTGCATCACTCTCATTTCTCTTCCCAGTTTTTCTTCTACTTCTCTTACTTGCTTCTCAAAATCCCTTTTGAGCTCTTCCAAGGCCTGGGACTGATTCATATTTTTCTTGGAGGCTTTGGATGTAGGAGCTTTGATTTTGTTGTCTTCTTCTGGTTGTATATTTTGATCTTCTTTTTCACCAAAATAAGATAATATAGTCTGACTCTTTTTGCGCTGCTTGCTCATGATCCCAGCCAATTACCTGAGTTTTAAACTCTTTGTTAAGGGTGGAGAGTGTACTGTCCCAAGCTTCAGGGGTTTGTGTAGCTGTTTTCAGAGATACTTGTAGAGACGTGTAAATTTTCAGTTCTTCCAGGGTGGTATGATAAGGGGTGAGGCGTTTACTCCTTTCCTGGCCTGTGAGCACAAGTATTCCTTTCTGTCCCATAACTGTGAGGAGGGGTTCCTCTGCACAGCCACTACAAGCTCCACCATGCCGAAGCTCCTCCTCACCCCAGCACTGCTGCCCAGAACTGTGACCCAGATCCACACACGGGCAAAGCAAGAGATTCCTGCCTCAGCACTGACAAAGAGATCCCTGCAGTCCCTCTCCGATCAGCCACTGGATCAGCCAGAAGCTCGGGAAGCAGCTGCCCCCCCCACCCCGGGCCACGCTCTTGGGGAATAGAGCTGAAACCCGCCTTCCTCTCTAACCACCGACAGAAACAGACTTTTCCCACTGACCTTCTAAGTTGTCTTTGGCATTGGTGGATTGAGGAGTCTGGAAACCTCCACAGCTTCCCTTGCTTCAGGTTTGCTGCAGCCTGCGCACCCACACGGCGCTGTGCTGCGCTCCCAGCCCGGCGCGATACACCTTTCTGATCAATCATCCAGGTTGTCTTGGGCTGGAAATTTGTTTCACTCTGTCTTTTTGTGGGTTCTGCTGCTTCAGAATTTGTTTAGAGGCATTTTTTATGAGTATTTGGAGGGGTTTGGGGGAGAGCTGAAGCAAGTCACTGCTTTCACTCTGCCATCTTTCAATTTCCATTTTACCCTCTAGTTCTAAAACTTTAGGGCAATTTTCCTTAACAATTTGAAGTATGGTGTTTAGACTCTTTTTTTAAAAAGTTGTAACTTTCAGGTAGCCTGACAATTCTTATATTATCTCTCCTTAATCTGTTTTCCAGGTCAGTTGTTTTTCTAATGAGATGTATCATGTTTTCTTCTAGTTTTCATTCTTTTGATTTTATTTTGTTATTTCTTGATGTCTTATGAAGTCATTGGCTTCTGCTTGACCAATTCTAATTTTTAACAAGTAAGTTTTTGGATCTCTTTTTCTAATTGGTTGACTTTCTTTTCCTAATTTTCTTGAATTACTCATTTCTTTTCCCAATTTTTAGTGCTGTTGTTTTCTGAGTCCTATCTGGAGGTCTGTAACTTTTTGGTTCTTCCAATGTGTTATAATCCAAGGTCAGATGTGGTCACTGTTCCTCTTGGCTTATGCCTTGGTCTACGAATGACCTCAGGTACTTTTCTCCACCCCTGAGCCATGACCAGGAGCCCCAGCACTACCACAGCAAATACTCTTGTTCCCTGCAGTCCGTGGTAGTCACAAGCATCAGCTTGCCCCTCTGCCCTGGAACTGAAACCAGAGACTCTGCTCTCCTGGAAGTGAATCACAATCAGCAGGACCTCACAACTAGAAAGGTCTCTACTCCTCTGCTACTGCATTCACCTGTATGTGCTTGTTCCTCCTCACCAACAGCCACAGTCTAGTACTGTTTTGCTGTGAGCAATTTAATGCTTCAGTCTCTGAAGAATTAAAAATGAGTATCATGCAGAGGGAAATGGAGAGATGTGTGGAGGGTGTGAAAAGGGCTGCAATATAGAACAAATAAGAAACTTAGAAGGTGTAGTATGTCAAGGGGAAACTGTAGGAAAAGATGGGCTGGTCACACAGTGATGGAGTGAGGCAGACAGTCTGAATCCTCCACTGGTATCCTCATGATGCCAGGAGAAAGAGAAGGTGGCTGTTGTCTGCTGGGTGAACTCCTTATGGCAAACTTGCAGGAAAGTATGGACTAGTTTCGAGCAGCTCTGGATAGGTTCATAATAGAAAGAACCTTCTAAATAGATAAGATAATAGATCCACTTGAGTATATTGAGTATCAACTTTTTGTATATGAAGGAGAGTTTCTATAGTACTTAACAAATTTATTCTTTTAAATAGGTTAAACTTTCTTTTCTAGTACTTAAATTATCCTTTTACTATCTTGCTAGTGCAAAGGCAAACTACTAAGGACTATGCTGAATTAATGCAAATCACAAATTAATGAGGTTAAATTACCAAGATGTTACTGTTTAGAATGAATATATTCTAACATACATTATATAGTAGGAGATACTGTACCTGCTTAAAATATTATTACTGCATGATCATTATTATTATTATTATTTTTATTAGTAATAATAGCTACTATAATAATAAAATGTCTGAGAGCCATAAAGCTGTAAAGGAATTTAGGAGCAAACTAATCAAGTCCCCTGGATAAGGAAATTGGAGTCCAGAGAGATTAAACAAATTGTTCTAAATCACATAGCTAGTTAGTCACAGAATGAAGAGATTAGGAGGCAGATCTTCTGTTTTTATTATACCCCATTATCTTCCCATTCAATCCAATTTAGTAAGCATTTATTAATCACCTACCATACCCAAGACACTATGTTAGAAAAAAGTCCCTGTGCTCAAGATGCTTATAGTCCTTTGTGGTGGTGATTGGGGAACAAAACACTTAATCAGATAAATTAACATAATGTAATTTGAACAAAGAACAAATACTAATTACTAGGGGAATCAGAAAAAGTTTCCTATAGGAGGGGACACTTAAGTAGAGCCTTGAAGGAAGCTAAGGACATAATGGGGCAGAGATGAAGACAGCCTAGATTGCAGATATGGGATAGGAGATGAAAATCTGTCTGTCTGGAACCAAGAGTATGTTAAGTAACCTGAAGAAAGTCTGGAAGGTAGGCTGGGGCTAGACTGAAAACATCAAGGTTTCAATGCCAAATTGACTTGTGTGAGGTGCATGACAATATAGTTAATAGAGGTCTGGTCACTCTTGATTATACTGGCAGGTCATCACTGGGTTCTTTTTTGTTATGCTATGGAAAGAGTAGTAGTTGATGAAATATGTGACCTTGCACATCGAAGTTGCTTAATAAATGCTTATTAAATGGAATAGAATTGAATTGTTTTCACTGAATGTACATTGTCATAAGGGAATGTGTTGTAATGGATAGTGCCCTGGGAAGCTAAGAGATGGCTCTAGTCCTGACTAGGCTAATAACTTAGCTCAGCAGCCCTGGACAAGTGCCTCTCTTTCTACATCACTCTCTTTATATTCAAAATGAAATGTTGGATTCTGATTCGGATCTAAACTGTTTTTATGACATGGACTCTTTGGTAGTCTCATAAAGTCTCTGAATCCTTTCTCAGAAGAATACTTTCAAGTGTATAAAATAAAATATAGAGGATTATAAGGGAAGCCAATTATACTGAAACACAGTTATAAATTTTTTTAAACAAGTTTAGGGAACTCTGGTGTTGTGAGGACTATCTCCTGCATGCAGCACGAGGGTATTGTTGCTCAAAGGTGAGGCAGAATAGACATCTCTAGGCTCTTCTCCACCCATCCTTCTTCAAGGGAGACTTCAGTTCTTGCCAGAAGAGGAAGCAGGAGGGCAAGGATCAAGGATCATCACTCTGCTCTCTTTAGAGAGAGGGAGTACTGGGCTAGAATATCTATCTGCTCCCTTAAATATTGTTAGTCTAGGTGATATGGTTTTCACTTTCAAGGTAATTCTGATCACCAGTTCACTAATGGGAATAAGAGGACCCCAAGCTTTATATCAGAGGCTTGACCCCCTTCCCACCAGCTCCTCAATGAACATGCATAGCAGGTAGCAAGAAACCCATTTCCTAAGTTGAAGAGCAAAAACCAGAAATCAGAGAAAGTATGCATATGAGAACATATACCAGATAAAAAGAGTGAAGGCGCTCTCCCATTGAGAGTTAGATTACTCAGCTCAACTAAGAGAATGTCCCAGATCTTACCCAAGGGAAGTGGTGTAGCAAGGTGGGGGTAGGGACATGATGGAGATTGCCAGCTTCTCTCATGTCACCTTCTTACCAGAATCTTTTCCTTCAGCAACCTGGAGTGAGGTTGGCATTCAGTTTCTCTCCGTGGCTGGAAGACAGTCAGAAGCACTCAAAGTGACTGCAGAGGCTGAAGAGATTCAAAGACTCTTTGAGTTTGAAGAATGGGAACCTCTCCTCTCTCCCACTCTGGCCAGCTCTGTCCCATCCGTCATGACAGGCTCAGGGTATTTATCTCCACCAATGAGGAGAGAGTTCCATCCCAGTGGGAGTTTGGGACTCAGGTTACACAAGTTTTAACCTGAGAAAATCAGAAGGACCACAGAACCACAGAATCTCAGAGTTGGATGAGACTGAAAAGACCATTTAATTTAACCCATTATCTAAACAAAAATCCTTTCTACACCATTCTGGACAAGTGGTCATTCAACATCTCCTTGAAGACATCTAGTGAAAAGGAATCCATTCCTCTGTAAGCAGTGAATTATACCTTTTGATGGTTCTAATTGTTAGAAATTTCTTCTGTTGAATTTGATTACTTTCTCATTTTCCAAGTTTTGCTTTCTTGGGTCAAGCTAAATAAGTCTATGGCCAATCCTTAACAAAACAAGAGACTCTGTCACTGAACTTTTAACTCTTCTAGAACAGGACTTCGATTAAATTGATCAGGGCTCTTTTCGCGGAGCTTGGCTCCTGGGGCACAGGGGGCACTGTCCCAAACTTCTTGTATTGGGGCCCAGGGTCACTGGCTTTCTGCACTGGGGCCTCAGGTGCTGGCAGTTGGCCCACTGGACTGGGGTGCACAGGGCACAGACCTGTCTGTTGTGCCCTGGGCTTGGGGCTGACAGTTTGCCTTCTGTGGTGGGGCTGGAGGCCTCACAGCTGGCCTGCTGTGCCACTAACCTGCTGAGCCAGTACCACAGGCCTCAGGTGCTGATCTGTATTGTTGCTAAGAGCCTGCCATGGGTTTGCCTGGACACTGTCTGCGCTGGGCTGCGCTTCCCTTTTGCCCAAGTGAGATAGATCTTTCCCAAAGTCCTTCCAAGATATCTTGGGCTGGAAAATTGTTTCACTCTGTCTTTTGGTATCTGTCACTCCAGAATCTGTTTATAGGCTTGATTTAACATCGTTAAGTGTTGTTTCTGAAGGAAACTGGGGAGAGCTCAGGCAACTTCCTGGCATCTCTCCGCCATCTTGGCTCTACCCTAATACTAATGTAAAATTAAAATAATTTAAAGATTCATCTAAGCTCTGGTCAGGAAGAGTATAAATGTCTGTACTGGTCACATTGTCCATTGTAGTGGCATATTACTTGGGAAAAAGCTATCCTAGCTACATTGAGCTGTGCCAAACTTTGTCATGCCTGTTTTCTGCTAAGTTGTAGGGTCGTATTCTCCTTTTCTTACCTGAAATTCACTGACATAGGCATAGAGGTAGCAATATTAGTCTATTATCTAATTATCTCATCTTCCTTCTGTATTATAAACAGAGATTACCAAATATTAGGACTGCAAGGGACGTTGGTAATAATCTAAAATAACTCCTTAGTTTAAAAAAATAAGGAAACTGAGCTCAAAAGTACTTAAGTCACATTTTCAAAGTCAGACTGCTAATGGGGGCAGATTCTGGACTTAGAATCCACTCTTTTCACTCTCATTTCAATTTTTTTTTTATTGAAGTGAGCTTATTTGATCCACTACAAAAAGGTTTGTATCCTCAGCTAGGTCCTTACTACTGTTTCACAATCCTTTTATTTAACATTCCTCAACTCTCTATCTTATTCCACATAGCATTGTTTCAAAATTTTCTTTTCTCTTCCTGTGCCCAATTGTACTTCAAAACCTGTAATTGTAGCAGACAGCCTAGTCTCCAACTCCATTGAGAAGACTGAGGACATCTTGACTAAACTCTCTCATCATCCCTACTCTGTTCCACCCATTTTCTTAGTACCAGTACCCTCTCTTTCATCTTTTCCCTTCAGTTACAGAAGTAGAGCTATTTCCACTTCTCACTAAGGCTAATCCCACTACCTATGCCCTGGATCCCATTTTTCCTCTTCTCCTCCAGGACCTTCCTTGTATAGTCATCTATTAGGTTTTTTTTCCATTTGAATGGCTCCTTCCTGACTGTGAACAAACATGCTTAAGTCTCCTCAGTCCTGAAAAAGCCTTCCCTTGATCCTTCCATCCTATTCAGCTACTGGTTCATCTTTTTCCTCTTCTTCATTGTTAAACTCCTTTAAAGAGCTGTCTATTACCAGATATTTCTACTTCCTCTTTGTACCTTCTCTTCAATCCCTTGCAGTTCGGCTTCATCTCTAGACTGGAATGAAATCAAAGGTTGCCAGTGAACTCCTAATTTCAAAGTTAAATGCCTTTTTTTTCAGTTGTCATTCTCCCTGATCTTTCTAACGTTTGACACTATTGACTACCCCTTCCTACTAGATGTTTTTTCCCCTTGGGTTCAGATAGATACACCATGTTTTCCTACTTTTCTTGTTTCTCTGTTTCCTCTCTATCTTTGTACGCTGGTTTCCTACCTTCTCCAGACCTTGAAGTGGGTGTTGTCCAAGGGACTGATCTTCGTCTTCTCTTTTCCCTTTAAACTTTCTCCCTTGCCAATTTCATTCCCACAGCTCTAATTATCACCTCTATGGAGTGAATGTCCAAATTTTTATTTCCAATTATTATGTCTTTTTCAAGTTATAAGAGGATTGATTTGGTATTAGAGGAACTAGGTTCAAACCTGACTCTTTCACCTAATACCTGTGTGACCTTAGGTAAGAAATATCTATTAGGTGTGATCTCTTTGGCTTTGCTTCTTCATCTGTAAAACAAAGATGCTGGATTCAGTGACCTCTATGGCCCTTTCCAGCTCTACATCTTGTGATCCTATGGTTTATGACTCCTAACAAGATATCATCATCATCATCACCATCATCATCATCATCATCATAGCTAACATTTATATAGCACTTACTTATGGTGCTAACACTTTAACTAATGTTAAATTAGTGCTAATACTTTACAGTTATTATCTCACTTGATCGATACAACCCTGGGAGATAAGTACTCTTATTATAATTTTTTGGATGAGGAAACTGAGGCAAACAGAGGGTAAGTGACTTGCCCAGGCTCACATAGTTAGTAAGTGCCTAAGGATGGATTTTGAACTCAGATGTTTCTGACTCCAGGTCCAGTGCTCTATTCACTATGCCACCTTAAAATCTATGCATCTCAAACTGAGCTCATTATCTCTCCGTCCGCAACCCTAAATCATTTTCTTTTTCTGATTTCACCAGTTTTATCTATGGTACTATCATTTCCTCTAGTCTCCTTGTGTTCAGAGCTTTGATATCACCTTTGATCATTCCCTCTCCCTCACCTTTCATATATCTTTAGGTTAAAACCTGTAGATTCAACTCTATGTCATCTCTCATAATAACTCCTTCCTCTCATTTCTTACTGCTAACACTGATACAGATCCTCATTACTATCTGCATTGACCATCATTGCAATAGCCTCCTACAAGGTCTTCCAACCTTCACCTTCTACCCTTTTGATCCATCCTTCATACACCAGAATAATTTTTATTATAAGTAGGTCTCGTCATGTCAAATAAAACATTTTTAGAGGCTCCCCATTGTCAACTCAGTAAATTTTAAATTCCTTTGTTTGGCATTCAAAGCCCTTCATAATCAGGCTCCGTGCTGTCTTTCTAGTCTCATCTCATATTACTCCTTTTCCATTTATTCTACACTCTAGCCAAATTAAAATATTCTCTGTCCTGACCCCATTTAGGATTTTCTTGGCAAAGATACTGGAGTGGTTTGCCATTTCCTTCTCCAGTTCATTTTGTAGATGAGGAACTGAGGCAAACAGGGTTAAGTGACTTGCCAAGCTTCACACAGTTAGTAAGTGTCAGAGGCCAGATTTGAATTCAGAAAGATGTGTCTTCTTGACTTCAGACCCAGGACCCTATGCCACTTAGCTGTCCCATAATGATTATGATTATTCATGTTAGTATCATTATCCTAATAGACTAGATGCTGCTTGAGTCCAGTGATTTCTTTTCTAGGCTTTTTGTATCCTCAGTAGATAATTGTGTTCTGCATAAAATCTGCATTTAGTAAATGTTTATTGTATCCTATCAAATGGTATCTTATTAAGTCACTTGTTTTATTTGTCCTTTTCCTCTCTGCCTATTTACCTCACTCATCAGCAAGAGGCAAGGAAAAGGGAACATTCTCTTCCCCTCACCCCACTCCCCACCTTGCAGAGAAGGGTCTCTCTGCTCACTTTGGTTTTCTGAGGAAAAGATTGTAGGGGGAGATATGTCTTCTTTCTGTATTGGGGAATCAATCACTTCATCTTTGTCAAATCCCTTCCAATTATTTTCATAGCTTTTCCTTCCAGCAACATTGACTTAGCTGGGATTTCTATTTCCTTTTTGCAGACAAAGAAACTGGGACACACAGTGATTTAAGTCACTTACCCAAAGGTACATTCTATGAGAGGTGCAGCACTAGAACTGTCTTTCAATCCAGTTTATCACTTTCCTTGCTGAACAATGTTGCCTTTGCCCAGGTCCTGGAGTGGTTTTATAAGGCTCTTTCATTTTAGGTCATGCAGAGCCCCTTTGGGGTCATATGAGAGAAAATGTACTCCCAAATTTCTGCTTCTAATGTATATTTTTCTACTTGCATAGATGGTGGTAAGTCTTATGGAAAGGCATGGGTAAATAAATGGATCGCTCCCCATTGAAATTGCCTGTGCTAGAATAAGTGCTTTTAAAGAAAGCATGAATAATGACAAGGACAGAGAATCCTTTCGTTTGAACCCAGAAATGTTTAATGTTAGTGATAGGGATGTGGAAGAGTCTTGCTTGAGTGTGTTATAAATTCTTTCTCCCTAATGCCCCTGCCTTATCTGTAGACCTTGCTTAATTTCATCCTCTCCTTTCATTTCTGTCTTCTTTATTCACTGTTTGTGTTTCTCCTTTCTCTTATTTCACTGGCTCAGCAGCTGCAGTAGAATTAAGTAAGAATGCTTGAGTGGCCAAGTGAAAGTGATGAAAGCTGTGACTGGTGAGCCACTTTTCCTTTATTGTCTCCTGAGAAAAGAATCTTTCTATGGGACTGCTATTCTTTCCAAGTTATGTTACCCCTAGTGGTGTTGCCAAAAATCTGGATATGGCGCTTACTTGCTCTGTGACCTTGGGCAAGCTTTTTATTTTTATTTTTTTAATTGCTAATAACTAGCATTTATTGAGCACTATTAAGGCTTGCAAATAAATTTTAACAAATATTGCCTCATTTGAGTCTCAAAACAACCCTGGGAGTTAGGTATTGTTATTATCCCTATTTTACAGGTGAGGAAACTGAGGTAGGTAGAGGACAAGTGACTTGTTGGGCAAGCCTTTTAACCTCTTTGAATAAAGGGAATTGAGCTAACAATAAAATAAAATAAAATAAAATGATTCTAATACTTATGGTGCAACTTACCTCACAGGGCTATGAAAATGAAAGGGGAAAAAAGTCTGTGAAAATGGTCTTATAAAAGTAATTAAATCTCTTTAAAGACATATAAGGTATAATTGGTAGGATTTAGCATGGTACTTCTCATGCAAGAGATGTTTAATACATGTTGAATTATTTTTTGAAATTGCAAAGTCTGTTTAGTGATCTTTCTATGTTATGTTTACTAGGGGAAGGAAAAGGAATAAGCATTTATTAGGCAAATATTACATGCCAGGCACTGTGCTAAGTGTTTTATAGATTTTATCTCATTTGATCACTAAAACTCACTCATGGCTTACCAGAAAATGCTCTTTGGAAACAGCTTGCCCATTCAAATATATTGAATCTGAAAAATTTAAATCACTATAATCATAAGATCATAGATGAAACCTCAGAAGCCATTTAATAATAACTCAGCCTTTTACAGATGAAGAATTAATTTCCAGAGAGGTAGAGTAACTTTCCCATGGTCATACATAGTTCCTCAGAAGCAGAGGTCATAGGAACATAGATCTAGGACCATCTAGTATAAAATCCTTTTTATGATGAGGGAAATGAGACCCAGGGAGCTAAAGTGATTTTCTGTAGATCTTATAAGTAAACTGGTAGAAGAAATGATATTTGAACCCAGGCCCAAATTTGATTCCAAATTCAGAGCTCTTTTCACTATAGTGAATTACCTAATATCTATCTTGACTGAATCCAGAAGCATCACTGTTTTCTTGGAAAATAGTCACCCTTCATTTATCTAGTATGATATTTCTATCCTTAGGGGTTCCTTGATGATTCTCAGGTCCATTTGGAAACTGGCTTAATTACTACAGACCAGTCCCATGCCATTGAGGACAACAGAGTTCTTTGTTTATAGCATTTGGTCCAAAGGGTTTCTTGGTGGCTGAAAAGGTTGGCTTCCTTTCTCATAAGGGCCAAAATTGAAATGCCTAAAATAAAGGGCGTATACCAGGCCCAAGATAAAAGGGAGTACTGATTCATATTTCTGTCATGAATTTGTATCATTGTTAATGTTCGCTTATCCTTAAGAGAAGGGTGGGCAAAAGCGTGGTGATATACAAATCCTCATTTTGTGCATCCATTGGGAAATAAGTTAATTCCATTTAGAATTTTTCAATTAAAAATGGAAATTGGCACTTTGCTATAAGAAAATCATGCATAAATCAAGAAAAAATTAAAATATGCTTTGAATGTTCACCATGGGAAAAGAAATTTGAAACCTCAAGGGAAAAAAATAAAATACCACCTGTCACAGAATGGGAGGAGAGGAAGATGGGGAAGAGGGAGGGAGGCACATATTCAAGAGGGAAAATTCTGACAGATTCCTAGCTTCCTGTCACATTGAGGAAGGACAGGGTAGTTTTAAATTATTGAGATTGTTAAGCAGGAAAATAGACTAGTGCATAATGGAAGCTTATATATGTTTGAAGTACATTTTACCTGACAAAAGTTACTGAGGTACTGAGAGCTTCTGCTATGAACTGATCATCAGGTATTAACATTGGTACCACCCACAGCTTTTTCTGTGATTGTGGTGAAAGCTATTAACAACTGCAGTCACATTTATTCAAGAAAATGAGCATTCTGATTAAAAAGTCTTTTTGTAAAAATGTCGCTTGTGCCTGGTTTTATTTTCAGTAAGCTGCAATTTTTGATTAATTTTTATCTAGCATAGAGAAAGGGAAACCAATAAGAAAGAATAACAACATGGCAGATGTTGCCAAAAAGAGGATAATTTTTAAAAATTTCTTTCAAGATTTCTATTCTTCTAGTGTTTTGTCAGATCTTAGTTAACATCTGTCATTTCTTTTACATTGGCTATACTTGTTGCAAGGTGTTTATGGAAGACTAATTCTACTGGTGGGACGTGATATATGAAATTGGGTCCAGAGTCTCTAGCTTCTTCAGTTCTATTCTCTTCCCATGTTAGAGTAGGAGGCGATGATCAATGACCTTTTGGATATAGAAGGGAGATGAATTACCCTGTGTGATTTCTCTACTCTTCCAAAACCTGTTATTTTCCTCCCTTACAGACTAGGGTGCTTCACTGTAAGTGAATTTAGATGCATTGCAATTCCTTTGTCAGAAATATTTAGCACCATAGACTTCTTTTGTCTAGTTACAGATCTGTTGTGTGCTGTGTGTCCCCAGATTGACAGGCTTCCTGGAATCACTGAGTCGTTACATTTTCAAGCTGGAAGGGGCTTGAGAGATCATCTGGTTCAATGCACTTATTTTCCTTATGAGGATTCAGTCCTGACTCGTATTGTTGCTATGATTCTGCATGGGATGGGAGGAATCTTCCCTCATTGCAAATAATCAATCAACTAATGAGCATTTACGTATCAAATACTGCGTTAGTTGGTGAGAGTGCAGAGACAAAAATGAAAAAGCCCCTAACCTCAAGGACCTTGTATGCTAACAATAGAGGCAATATGTGTGTCTCTAAATACATATGGCCGCTAGGTGTTATAGTGGATAGAGAGCCAGGAAGACATGTATTCTAATCTGGCCTCAGACACTTACTCTTGTGTGACCATGGGTAAGTCACTTAACCATGTTTGCCTCAGTTTCCTTATCTGAAAAAGGAGTTAGAGAGGAAAATGGCAAACCACTCTAGTATCTTTGTCAAGAAAACCCCGAATAGGGTCATGAAGAGTTGGCCATGACTGAAACAACTGATGATATATATATATATATATATATATATATATATATGTATATATATATATATATATATATATATATATATATATATATATACAACATATATGTAAAATAAATTCAAGGTAATTTTTTTGGGGGTAGGGGATGACATTAGTAGCTCAAGGGATCAGAAAAGCTTTATGCGGAAATAGTGTTTAAGCTGAGCTTCAAAAGAAACCAGGTATTCTAAGAGGTGGAAGGGAGGAGGGAGTGCATTCTAGGCATGAGGAACAGTCAATATAAAGGTAGGGAGATGGGAGGAGTGATGTGTATGAGGAATAGCAAGGCTGGTTTTGGTTTGGAATATAGATTGTATGAAGGGGAGCAACATACAATAAGGCTGGGAACATCGATTGGGGCTTAGGTTGTAAAGGCCTTTAAATGCCAGTCATGAGTGTATTTGATCCTACAGGTAATAGACATTGGAGTGTTCTGAGCAGGCAAGTGATGTGGTCAGATCTATGTTTTAAGAAAATAATTTTGGTAGCTATTTGGAGGCTATATTGGAAAGCAGAGAGACCAGGCAAGAAGACCAAATAAGAGGCTTTTGCAATAGTCTAGGTTCCTCACCTCTGGAGATGAATGGTACTGAGGGCCTGAAGTAGAATGGGAGTAGTGAGAAGGGGGTGGATTTGAGAAATATGGATATAGAATTAGTGAAATTTGGCAACTGATTATCTAATATGTGAGGTGGGGCAGAGTGAGGAGTTGAGAATGGTACTGAGGTTGTGAGCCTGGATATCTGGAGGGATGATGGTGTCCTTAACAGAAATAGGGAAATTTGACAGGGGGTGAATTTTGGGGGAAAGGTAATAAAGTTGTTTTGGACATACTGAATTTAAGATGTCTCTGCAACATCCTTGTTCAAATGTTCAATGGGCAATCGAAAATATGGCACTGGAGCTCAGCAGAAAAACAGGCTGGAATATAGCTCTTGGAATCACTGGCCCATATAAATGCATGAAAACACGAACACATATTAAAATATCTTACATATTCTTCTCATAAGTAAGAATAGAGTAACTTTTATTTCCTTGGGAGGAAAGCATTTTACTTTTTAAAGCAGCCCTGATTCTTACCATTTGGTCTAGTAAGGTGCTATGTATGTATGCATTGTTCTGTTTACAGAGCTGAGAAAGACTATCCTGTTTAGCCATTTTAGGAAGGACCACAGGCATGCTTCATCTCACTCAAACCTTGACTCTCTGTAGGCTCTTCCTCCTACCCTCCAGCCACATTGCCCCTTCTGTGGGTAGTAATTTCACCCTTGGCCTCCATCCTCACCCATACCCTTCTTGCTCCCTTTTATACTTTGTCATCCCTCATTACAATAGAAGCTCCTTGAGGGTAAGGATTGTCTTGTTTGCTTGTATTTGTATACTCAGCATTTAGCATAGCATCTGGCCTGCAGTGAATGCTTAATAAATGCCTTATCTATTTATCTGTATGGCTTCCTTAATAAGCTGTTTATACTTGGATACATTAATGACCAGTCCAGTTGCCTGTACATGTACTCCTGGACATATGATGACCAGGAGGGCAGGTCAAAGTAGGGTGGGGGAAGGAAGGGAGGGGAAAGCAGCTGCACACAGTCATGTCCACACCTATCTTTAGGGAGCCTAGTAAAGTCAATCAATCAATGTGTCCCAGGTAATCATTACTGCGGGTCATTCTTAGGTCCTCCCCCATCTCTTTCATAAGAAATCTTGGGTCACATACATTGTGGAGCTACGTACCAAGTTGTTATCTGCCTATGTGTAAGTGAGAGAGGTCCTTTTTTGGGAGAACATCAAGTCATTGAACTCTCATGTTTTTCAGTAGCCTGATTTACTCCACAAAGATTAAAAGTTGAATTTAGTGACTTAGAAATGTTGGATGATAACTTTTGAATTATTAATAATTTCAGAATTTTCTAATTAAAATCCTTATGTTTCCTAAGAATTCTAAGTATAGATGTATCACAAATGCAGACAGGATCTGATTGTGTTGCTATTTAGTCAAGTTCTATGTCATTTTTTTTCTCTGTCTTTTGTTGAGTCATGTTCCTTATCCTAACTGACAAAATATATTTCTTCATTTATTAATCTACTTGTAATGAGGGAAACAAGGATTCCTACCCACCCCAATGCCTAGTGCTCTAGCTATAACATGTCTTATAGAGGGAACATAGAGCTGAGCTGAGCAACCCCTGGCCACTTATGTTGGAGCCATGTATGTTCTAGATTAGTACTGAAGGACTTGGTGCTTTGGGAGGACGCAGTCATCCCTTTGTCCTCAGGATAGCAGCAGGTCAGGGGTAATATGCCAAAAGAGGACTGACCACTGAGCAAGAAAGAGCCTCTTACTTAGTAGGCTTTGAAGGGAGAGAACTTCTCTCACTCTTCCTGTCTGCCAAACATGTGAGGACTCTGTGAGGGTCTCTTGGTTCTTCAGTGAGGAGAGGGAAGAGGTACTTGTCCCTACAGCCCTACCCCTGCCCGTTGGCCCCCATAGACACTGGTTGCATTTGGCAGCTAGAGCATGAACTCATCAAAGTGAACCTGAGGTAGAATCTCAAGATCCTGGATGCCTCTTCTGCTCTGTGTTTCTTTCTCAGAGCATACATAGGTGACTGGGTGGATGTTACCAGTACCTTGTGAGTTTAAAGTGGGGAGCACCTAGGGCCTTCAGTTGGAACTGACTGGCATCCAAGTTGTTACACCCTTCCCAGAGATGACCCCTAACAGGAACATGCAATCAGGTTCCTGGCATAACTTGATAGAAGACATGGAATTTGAGGGAGTTGTTCAGACAGTACAGGTATAGTGGCTATTCAGAAGTGCTATAAAGTATTTTATGCTTTCATTTTTTTTTTTAGGAATCCACCTCCAGAAAGAATATAATCAGAATTTTGGGTTGTTGTTTCATATCTTAAATGTTTGTCAGTACATGCTTATGGGTAATTTTATTTTAAGTATTTCTTTTTGTGTGGAGAAAATAAATGCCTGTTACTTAGCAGATCTACATTATATAAAGAGTACCTTTCTACTCCTTCTTTGAGATATCCTGGACATGAGTCCTGCCTAAGCTTTAGGTGATTTTCCCAGGGGTCTATTGGGTTGGAGTATAAACAAATGGATCTAGAAAACTGAACCCCAGGTCCTCATGTATGTGCTCAGATTTGAGGTCCCTTAGTGGGAGGGCACTTGGGAGGGCACTAGTCTGTCATGGCTTATTCCTTTAGCAAACATTTATTTAGCACCTACCATGTACAAGGCACTAATATAATACTGATTTGCTGATGAAGATTTAAAAAAATCATCTGTTGGGCCAGAGCAGTGGTCTGGAATCAACAGTGCTAGATAAGGAGGATGTCACTCAGAGTGGGAAGAACAGATGAGGGAATATGGATGCCAGGGATGGATAAGGTATCCTCAGAGGGCGGCAGGTTTGCAGTTAGGGTTAGAAGGTGGTTGCAGGATGAGGGGAGTGTATTTATAATAGAATATGGGTTCTAAAAGGCACAGTGAAAAGGGATGGTAGAGATCTGGATTGGGGGTGGGGAGATTTGGAATGTGGAGCATAGGGCTGAGTTCAGTAGGGAAGAGTATGGAAAGAGGCCTCAAAAAAGATAGGTTTTCATCTAAAGCAATAGTTAAATGTAAAAGGGATTAGAGAAGCAGGATGTTAGAAGGCAAGTTGGAAGTACATGTTAGTCCAAAGTGGGAGAAGAGTTCTGGGTAAGTAGAGCTTAGTTTATGCAAAAGTCATTTTAAATAACCAATCTTAGGGTGGTGTGGTGGCCATAGGTTGGTGTCTCCAAGAGAAGATGGTGGGATTATGGCGTCTGGGGGAAAGGACAGGACACAAGCTATTTCTGTGGGCTGTCATTTCCAGGTATGATATTTGTAAATATTGCTGAGTTATTTAGGGCTTGTTCAAAGTCCTCTAGAGTCCATGGACACATAAGTCTTCTCGACTTTGAGGATAGCTCTCTATCCTCTATACAACACTGCCTCTTATATATTCATACATATATTTATGTTTTTATAAATGGAGAGGAAGGGCATCATTATGGATAGAGAACTATGGTCTTGGAGTCTGGAAGACTTTAAGTCCCACCTCAGACACATACTAATTGTGGGACTCTAGGCAAGTCATTTAACCTCTTGGTGCCCACGGCAGCCAACCTACATTACTGAAAAGAATTTCTCCACTGGAAATTCCATACATCAGTGAAATTATAAATTTAAAATATTATGTATTACATAGGAGAAAGAGGCGTTAGGAAAGGTTAGTAGTCTGTGAGGCCTTTTGAATTTTTATGTTAGTACACAAACCACCTTTTTTTTTTAGTGGTATGCTCTTTTTCATTCATGCATTTATTGAAAGACGGTGAACATATTGTGTAGTGGAGAGTGCTATCTTTAGAGTTAGTGGACTTGAAAGTTTCAATCCTAATTCTGCCACTTACCTTCCTGTGGGACAGTGATCAAGCCACATAACCTCTTTCAGCCTCAGTTTCCTCATCTGTAAAATGAGGGCTTTGGACTAGATGACCTTTAAGTTTCTTTGCAGATCTAGATCTGTGATATTATCATGCTAGGTACAGACCATAAAAGACCCCAAGATCCCAAAGTTCTATTTCAGTGCTAAGATTGTTATTTATCCGTCTCCCCTTAGCTTAATCAACTCTTTTGTCAAAGAATCTTCTATGGCACGCAGGGTAAAAATTCTCCTTTTCCTACTGAGACATTCATTTTCTCTGATTCTGAGATTCTAACTAAAGCTCTCACATATCACCACATTTCCTTTTGGACCAACTAACATGTCAACTAGTAGATTTTAAGTATCATAATTGTAAATGACACTATACTCTGCTGGTTCCAAGAATGCTTTAAATGGCCTTAGGCTTATGTGACAGAACTAACCTGTGGGCATTAATCTATCATCATATTTTCCTTCAAATTAAAATCCCAGTTCCTCAAAATTGTCATGATGTAATGAAGCAGGAAAAAATAGTCCAATTTAGTATCCATTTTTGCAAACACAGCACTTAGGCAAAGAGTACAGGAGTAAACAAACTGGTTCCCTTATAAATGACTGGATGAAAACGCATTTATTAAGTGCTTACTATCTGCAAAGCCCTGTGTCAAGTGCTGGAATACAAAGAAAAAAGTAGAGGTAGTCCTTATTCCTAAGAAGACCATATTCTGATAGGAAAGACAATACATAGAGGAGTTTCAGCTGCAAGTCAGATGAGAAGTGCCATGGTCCTTTAAGTAGCAAAGCAGATGGTAATGTCACTTTTTTTAATGTGACTTCCACTGATAAAATCATATCCATTTCTGATGCTGAACCATTTATCAGCACCGAGGACTTTGGTGAGTAGAGAGAGCTGGCTATGGATCCTAGGTTTCCCACTGAGAATTAACCCTTTTGCTGCTCTGATCAGGGAAATTCTACCCCTTTGGCATAGTGTTTTCTTCAACTGTATCCTAGATGAAAATGACTAATTCCTGACTCAGTGTGGCTGAGCCAACTAATGCTTCCTATTCTACCTACACTGCTATGGGCCTCGTTACCTGAAGTACCCACTGCCATTCTATCTGGATGCACTGGCTCTATCATCTAATCCTTCTTTTGCCTTTGACCCCTAGAGATTATACCTGTGCTTTCTCTAGGATGTTACTTATAAGGGGAAAAAGTTTTTACAGAAATATCAACAAATTGTTTCAAGACCATATGCTACTATATGGCAGCCAGACAGAATGCAGTTGCCTCTGATAAATTAAAAGTTAGGTTGCTCAAAGGACACATGATGAAAAATGCTATCCACTTCCAGAGAAAAAAAACTGATGGAATCTGAGTGCAGATTGAAGCATACTGTTTTTCACTTTATTTTTTTCATGGGTTTTTTTTTGGTCTGTATTTTCTTTCACAACATGACTAATGTGGAAATATGTTTTGCATGATTGCACATGTGCAACTTATATCAAATTGCTTACCTTCTCGGAAATGGGGGAGACGAGGGAGGGAGAGAGAAAGAAAATTTGGAACTCAAAATTTAAAAAAAGTTTAATGCTAAAAATTATTTTTACATGCAATTGGGAAAAATATTATTTTAAAAAGTTAGGCCATTGTACAGAGATGTAGCGTATTCTACTCTTTTTATTGTTGTTCAGTTGTTTTTCAGTTGTGCGTGACTCTTTGTGACCCCATCTGGGATTTTCTTGGCAAAGGCACTGAGTATTTTGCTGTTTACTTCTCCAGCTCATTTTACAGATGAGGAAACTGAGACAGAGTTAAGTAACTTGCCCAGGGTCACATAGCTAGTAAGAGTCTGAGGACGTTTAGTGCTCTGTCCACTGCACTACCTGGACCCAAAAGAGAATGGTGCTCAGTGAGCGATCAGCACAAGGCACATTCCACTCATTATTTCCAGAGGTTCCCCAAGAGGACTCTGATAAACTGAAGAATCAAAGCTGCAGCAGACAACCTACCTGTGCTTCCTAGGTCCATTAAAAAAATGCAACAGGCATATAGGTGCTTGGTAAAGGTTAGAGGCAAAAAGAACTTATTGTCAGTCACAGTGCCGGCCCCATAGCAGATGAAGCCTCAGATGGATGTCTATTTGCTTCTCAGCTTATCTGGTTCATGGGTTGCCCAGGGATGCCCTGTACCTGGGAGGATCTTTGTACATGCTTGTTTGTTGAATCAAACTGAATCGCAGAAAGTAGGCTGGGCTTGTTTCTATAAAGCTATGCATTGCTGAGCAGAAGGAATGAAATTTGACTTTTCTTCTTCAGCTCTGATGGCTTCTTTTGTTTGCTTGTTTGAGTGTTAGTGCCAGGCTGATTAAAATTCCAGCTTATACTTTGCTTCTAAAATTCATGAGAAAAATCAATGAATAAACATTTAATGAATGGTTACTATAGGCTCAGCACTGTGCTGGGATGTAGAGATTTACAGAGTATAAGGGTGGGCAGGGACCGCAGAAGCTACCTAATTCAATCCATACTTGAGCAAGAAGCTTCTCTATGAGAAGAATGGAAAGACATCTAAACAGGTGCCAGGACATCAATATACACAATGACTGCAAAAATGTGAATGGAAAGAACAGCCCTCCTCTGACCCCTGAACCAAAACCAAACACTGTGCAATTATAATGTCCAGAGGCATCTAGGCAGTGCAGTGGATAGAGCATCAGCCCTGGAGTCAGGAGGACCTGAGTTCAAATTCGCCTGCAGACGCATAACACTTACTAGCTGTATGACCCTGGGCAAGTCACTTAACCCCATTGCCTAAGCCCCACCCTAAAAAAATTATAATGTCCAAATTGTGGCTCAGAGAAGAAATGAGAATATGCACTTCCCTTCCTTCTTCCTAGAGGTGGCAGACTATTGGTGTGAAACATTGTATACATTATCAGATTCAGTTAATGTGCTATTGTTTTTAGTTTTCAACATTCATTACCGTAAGATTTTGAGTTCCAAATTTTCTCCCCATTTCTCCCCTCCCCTCACCCCAAGACAGCATGTGATTTGATATAGGTTCTACATATACATTCATAATGAACCTATTTTCACATTAGTCATGTTGTAAAGAAGAATTAGAACCAATGAGAGAAACCACGAGAAAGAAGAAAACAAACAAAAAAAGAAAAAAAAAGAGAGAGAGCAAATAGTATTCTTTGATCTGCATTCAGACTCCATTGTTCTTTTTCTGGATGTGGACAGCATTTTCCATCATGAGTCCTTTGGAATTGTCTTGGATCCTTGCATTGCTAAGAAGAGATGAGTCTGTCAAAGTTAGTCCTCACACATTATGGCTGTTACTATGTATAATGTTCTCCTGGTTCTGCTCATTTCACTCAGCATCAATTGATATAAGTCTTTCCAGGCTGTGCTGGTGAATTTTGCTGAACTGTTTCTTTCTCTTTCTTTTTTATTATTAGGGTAGAGGATAGAGATATATTTGGAAATTGAGACACGTGAAAACAAAAGCCATCTCTACTTAAAAAAATTTTTTTTTTAAAAGAAAGATTTTCTTTAGCTTTACTGGCTAGTGGTCATTCAGTCCCCACTTGAAGACCTCCAGTGATGGAGAACTCATTAATGAAGCAGCCCATTACACTTTAGTAGGAAATAAATTGTTGGGAAAGTTTTCCTAAATATTGAACCTAAATATTCCTTTACCATTCCCACCCTCCTTCTGCCTGTCAAGAAGGACAAAGGCTATTATAATCCCTCTTTCACATGACAAACTATAAAATAGTCATGTTTCCTTCCAGCTTTCTTTTCCCCTAGTCTTCTACAGGCTAAACATTCCCTGTTCCTTCAGCCAGTCTTTCCTTTGGAAAGAATCTTAGAAATCACGTAGTTAGACACCCTCATTTTACAAATGAGGAAACTGAGGCACAGAAAAGTTAAGGGGCTTGCTCAAAGTCATGCAACCATTAAGTGAAAAGCTGGGATTCAAACCCAGATCATCTAACTCTAAACTTAGTACTCTTTGAACTATATCACATTCTATGACCCTGGGCAAGTATAACCTTATTCACTATATCACACTACATCTCTATGATTTGGTCTCAAGGTTCTTTACCAATAGGTCACTTGCTTGAGCATTGTTACTGTGAAAAAGACATTAGATTTTCAGTTAAAGGACCTTGGTTCAAGTCCCAACACTCTTGTATATTACCTATAATGATGCCTTGGGCAAAGCGCTTTTCTTCTATAGAACTCAATTTCTTTAACCATCTCCTGTATGGATTTGTGCCTTTGATCATTCCATGCCCTACCCCAAGTCTTCAATCTCTTGTTATTGGCTAGTCCTATTCTGTCTAAAAATAAGCCAAGATCTTTTCTTCCCCATATTTATAAAAACAACATAACACAACAAAAACAAACAAAAAATCTTTGCTTTTGCCTTTCCCTCAAGCAATCATTTTGTATCTCTTCTTTTCAGAGCCAAACTCCTGGGAAAAGTTAATTACGTTTGGTGCCTCTATAAATATTATCTCATTTGATCCTCACAACAACCTTGGGACACAGATGCTATTATTATGCCCATTTTACAGATGAGGAAACTGAGGCAGCAGAGGTTAAGTGCCTTGCCCAGGGTCACACAGCTAGTTTGTGTCTGAACATGATTTGAACCCAGGTCTTCTTGCCTCTAGGCTCAGTGCTCTATCCACTGCTCTGTATTTAGCCTTCCTCTCTCTTGGGCTCCAGTCCAACAATACTAGCTCTCTGAGGGATATTGTCTACCAGGATGTCAGTTCAATTTAATAAGCATTTACTAAGGGCTTGTTGTATGTATTAAGGGGTTCCTTGAACTCATTGCCATATTTTTTTGAGTTGCCATATTTTCCAGAAACAGTGGATCCAGAGTATGCAAGAGGCTCTGATGTCAAATCCAGACTCCTGCCTTTACTAGCTATGTTACCTTGGACAAATCACTTAGCTGCCCTAAGCCTCAGTTTCCACATATATAAAATAGAAATAATACTTGTACTACTGACCTCACTATGTTATCATGGGGGAAAACTATAAACTATAAAGTTTATAGAGTGATTATTAATTTCCTCACTAAGAATTATGCATTCATATAATAAAGAATAAATAAAAGTAGATTTGATTGTGACCCTTCTGAAATGCAGAACTTATATTCCTATTTAAAAATTTCCCTGAACTTAAAATTTTTTATTACAAAACAACCACATACCTATTGTAAAAAATTTGATAATTTTGTTTTGATGAAAGAGATGATCTTAGGGGCAGCTAGGTGGTGCAGTGGATAGACCTCCGGCCTTGGAGTCAGGGGCACCTGAGTTCAAATCCAACTTTAGACACTTAACACTTACTAGCTGTGTGAGCCTGGGCAATTCACTTAACACTGATTGCTTCACCAAAAAAAAAAAAAAAAAAAAAAAAAAAAGAAAGAGACAGGATTCTCCCCCCCCCCAAAGCTTCCCCCATCTCTCTCAAACTCAACATGTTTAATATAGTTCTTTCCCTCTTCCTCCCTAAACCCTCCCCTCTTCGTACGTTCTCTAGTTCTATCAAGGCCACCTCTAGACTTCCAGTGACCCAGGTTCTCAGCCTTGTAGTAATCCTCAACTCTTCACTCTTCTTCATTTTAAGGCATATCACAAAAGTATCAGCTTGTCAGATCTAAGGAAACAGTTTTTTCCTCCCTCTCCCTTTTCATTCTAGGAAAATAGGTGTTTGCTAGCTCTTGATAGGTTTATTCCATCCTTGCCCAGGAGTCTACTATGCCTTTATTTTAAGGCATGGTCCAGAAATCAAAATCCTGCTCTCAGATATCAACCAGTAAGCTAGCTAAGCATTCACTTACTGAATTTGTCTTTCTCTTCTCAATTGCTTGCCTTCAATCTGATATAGTAATGAAGCCTATGTCCTTAAGTCTTAGTTTCTTGCCTAGGACCTACTAATTCCCATCTTTCTGTTTAGGTTCTATTTGATGACAACATTTTCCCAAATATTAATTACTGGAAATGGTTAGAGCTTTTCAGATTTGACAAATCGTATATACATCATGTTATATATAATATGTGATATATATTATATATAGTATGGTATATAAAATATTATATATAGTATAGACATCTTATAGATGTGTTATAGACATTAGCCAGGGGTTTTTAATGTGGGGGTCTATGAATTGGTGTTTTAAAAAAGTATTTTGATAACATATTTCAAAATGGTTTTCTTTGTAATCCTATGTATTTTATTTTGTGCATTTAAAACATTATTCTGAGATGGAGTCCACAGGTTTAACTAGGCTGCCAAAGGGGTCAACCAATAACCAGCAGCTCTAAGTGGGACGTAACCAACCACCATTACTTGTTTATTTGTCCTCTGACTATTATTGGTTGACTCTTTCTTGATGACACGCTTGAATTCTTAGCATTCTTCCTTGGAGTATTAGAAACAACTTCCCCCTTTGGTAATATTTTCTATAGAAGGAGCTTCAGATCTCTTCCTGGGCTCCAACTGTGATCTTTCTTCCTTTGCTTTTGTGTGTCACATTCTTTTGTGTTCCAATACCCTGAACCAAGTTAGAATTTCCCTCTCTGTTTACATCCTATTTTCTTCTTTGTTTCCTCTTTGAGGGTCCTACATTATTTTAAGGAAGACTTAAATTTTCCCAATTACTTGGAAAGTCGATATTTTCCTCTAGTCACTTCACTTTGTTTTCTTTAAAATGGAGCCCAATTTGTACTTTGTGGACACACACTTGTTACTTGGTACTGGCAGAAGTGGAAACATTGAGTACTCTCCACAAGTCCGTGCAACATTCTCCTTACCCTCTATACCTTCTTGAAGCATGATTCTTAGGCCTTTAGTCTTCTTTTCATTTGATCAATTGGCTTATCTTTGTGACTAACTTCTGTGCTTAAAAGCTTATTTGACACAGCTTTCTGCTACCTGGGAGGGCTCCTGAGTGAGGCTTAATTATTATGCCCTGGTTCCCACCTTTTCTGATAATGATGCAATATGCTCACCTGCATTTAATTGGCAGTTAGCACATTCCTACCTATGGTTTAACGCAGACAGTAGCCTACAGAAGCCATTCCAAAAGAAAAAATACAATTATCTGATTAGATCTACTCAATTTATTACTCCTTGCTATGGATCTCTCTCTCTCTATTTCTCTAGCCTCTTGGTTCATTCCCCACTCACAAACAAAGAGTAGGGGAAACAAGACTAATACATAACAAATAATTAGTGAGCAGTATAAGCTGGCATATTTTGACTAAGTGCTAAATTACTTGACATAGACTATAAGTGTTATAGAAATTCAGATTTAAAGAGTGATTGGTCTCTGAATCTCTAGAATTTCTTTTCCCCAATGGCTTCCATAACTGGGACATTTTGGGTATGGCTTTGGTGCTATTTGGCCTGTATTGATTTTTTAGGGAGGAGTGATGGTAGATTCTAGCCTGTGGTCTCCAGTTGAGGAGGCACAGCAGCGAGGGCGTGATAGTGAACTTTATGGCTTTGTGGAGGCAAAAGACAATTGTCAGCCATGGCTCCTCTTTCTCCCCCTTCAGCTTGCGAACATTGAGGGCTCTATTTCTCTCCTCAGATTCTGGCAGCCATGAGTTTTTGGCCTTCCCAGGGAAGGGGAAAGCTGGAGTTGCCAGGACAATAGAATTAGAGCTTGAGAGGGGTGGTCCTAAAGTCATATTTGCCTAGTAACTCTTCTCAGAATAATCACTGAACCCATCTTGTGTCAGGCCCCAAGGTCTATCGTCTTATACTGCTACCATGTTGTGACTGAAATAACCCTAAATGCTTGCTTGTGTGGTCCAGTAGGAAATATGTCATTCAACTTGCTAGTTTACTCTCTGGCACCTCAGAAGTAACCTGATAATATCTCCAGGGAGAAAGTGAATTCATAATCTTTTATCACTTTGGGGGATGGGGTGCTGCTGGGAAGAGATGAGATGGTATAGTTGAGGCCATGAACATTGGAAGTGCTTGCTAAAGATGTATTTTCTTGAATGCTTGCCACATTAAGCAAAATATTTTTGTTGTTTAATGTCTTTATGTTGCAAAGCATCTGCCTGCTTTTTAGTCCTGTGGCGTTTCTCTAAGGGTTTAGCAGAAGATAGATTTTCCTCTATGTTTTTGTTAAATATGAGCTTGACTTCTACTATATGCATACAAGGATCCTTGTTTTTTAATTCCTTTTTATCCTTTCCCCCACTCCTTACTAATTTCATCATATCCATTAGCATACATTGTAGCACCTGAAATCCAGAAATCCCGAGGAACTAGACACACTATAGAGGGAACTTCTTCGTGATGTCCAAGAAGACATGGCTATCATCCCAGGTATTGAAGGGGAGAGGAAAATTTGACTGAGAATGTCAAGGAGGGCATGGACTTTTTTTTGGACTTTGTATATGCCCCGGACATAGCACAGTGCTGGCATGTAGTATTAGTAAATATTTGTTGATTAAAGAACTTGTTAACCTTTGTCAATTTTCCATGCCTTAATTTTTCTGTTGGCTATAAAATGGGCACAAAAATGACTTTTTTTTGAGGCAGGCAGATTTTCCACTATACTAATATTTCAGGTTTAATTATTTAGTTTAATGATTAATTACAAATCTTCATGTCTTTCCCCAAGTCCCACATACTATCCCAATACCTCTCTTCTTCGGTAGCTTTCTTCACATATTTTTCTGAGAAAATCGAAGCCAACATTTCCCCTACTCCAGCCACACTCTTCTTCTTTCTTCCAGTCTCTGAGAAAGAGGTGGCCTTTCTCTTTGCCAAAGCCAAGCCCTCTATGTGTGCTTTCTATCCCATTCCATCCTATCCCATCTCATCCTATCTCATCTCCTTTGTGAACTTTCATTTTTGTTCTTGCTTCCACTTTGTCTCTCCTGTCTTCCACTGCTGCCTGTCTGCTAGCTCCTTTTCTGCTGCTCACAGACTTGCTCATCTACCCTGGCTTTAAAAAGAAATATCCAGTTAACCCTGACACTCTCTCAAGCTATTTTTCTGCTGTTTTTCACTGTCAAGCTCCTAGAAATAATGATCTAAGTTTACTGCCTACACTTTCTCATCATCTTAACCACTTGTAGTCTGACTTCTCATCCTAGCATTCTATTGAAGCTATTCTCTCTGAGGTTACCAGTGATGTGTCAAATGTTAAAGGTGATGACCTTTTCTTTGGCTACTTTGGGAGCTGGTGGGTTCCCCCACTTTGGAGGTCTTCAAGCAGAGGAAGGAGATCACTTGTTGGCTATGTCGTAGTAGGGTATTTCCTTGCCTCCTTTTTCCATTGCCAATCATACCTTTTCAAGCTCCAACTCTGGATTACTGTCACCTCCCACCTCCTTTGTTATTACTCACATAGTGCTAAATAGAGCTGGAAGAATTCATAAAACTGTGCTGGCTGGACTCACTACAAATTTACATTAACTTATCTCATCATCATAGTCTTCTTCATCTTCACCTTCTTTTTTGTCTTCTCCTCCTCCTCCTCCTTCTTTAAATGTATACTGTCTCACTTGGGGCAGTTAAGTGGCACAGTGGATAGAGATCCTGGAGTCAGGAAGAGTCTTCTTCCTGAGTTCAAATCCAGCCGCAGTCACTTACTAGCTGTGTGACCCTGGGCAAATCACTTAACCCTAGTTGCCTGAGTTCCTTATCTGTAAAATGAACTGGAGAAGGAAATGGCAAACCACTCCAGTATCTTTGCCAAGAAAACCCTAAATGGGGTCAGGAAGAGTTGAACAGGACTGAAAACAACTGAGCAACTACACTATCTCACCTGGTGCTTTCATCAATTCCAATGGGCTCAGTTATCATCTCTGTACACATGCTTTCCAGATCTATTTATGCAGCTTTAGTCTCTTTCCTGAGCTATAGTCTTGTAACTATCTGCCTTTTGGCTATTTCAAACTATATGTCCTTCAGACAGCTCAAAGTCAACTTGTTCAAAAGAGTACTCATTATTTTCACCTCCAAACCCTCCCTTCTTCCAAACCTCCCACATACTGTCAAGGGCACCTTCCAGTCACCCAGGCTCACCACCTTGGTGTCATCCTTGCCTTTTCACTTTCACTCACCCCATTCTGTTGTGGAATTTTGTCATTTCTACCTCTACAACATTTCTCAGATATATTCCCTTGTTTCCAGTCATACAAATGCTATTCTATTTCAGGCTGTTACTGCCCATGGCAATGGCATTTTAATTGATCTCCAAGTTTGATTTTTCTCAAGTATTCTGACCATGTGTTCCCCCTGTTCAATGAGCTCAAGTAGCTCCCTATTACCTCTAGGTTCAAATATAAAGCCATCTGTTTGACATCTAAAGCTCTTCACAACCCAACTTTTCCTTACCTTTCCAGTTTCCTTATATCTTACCCCCTTCCCCAAGCTCTACAATCTAGCCACATTGGGTTGCTTATAGTTTCTCAAATAGGACACTTCTCCCCTCAGTGTCTTGGTTTTGGCTGTCTGCCTAACAACCCATACTCTGTACTTTGACCTCTGTCTTTTCATTTCCTTGGCTGCCTTCAAGACCCAAATCCCACCTTCTGTGGGAGGCCTTTCCTGATCCCCTTAGCTGTGAATGCCTTCCCTTTCAGATGGCCTTCATTTACTTGGTAATATTTTGTATGTATCTAATTATATACATGTTTTCTCCATTAGAATGTGAGCTTCCTGAAGGCAAGGACTGTTTGTTTGTTTGTTTACATTTCTTTATATTATCAGTGTTTGGTACAATTCCCAGTATATTATAAGTGCTTAATAAATGTTTATTGACTGGCTCACTCACTTTTAGCTTTCTTGGTTTCTTTCAAAACTCAGCTCAAATAGCACTTTCTGTAGAAGGCCTTTCCTCATGCCCCCTTACTTCTATCTATCTATCTATCTATCTATCTATCTATCTATCTATCTATCTATCTATCTATCTATCTATCATTGGACTGATCTCAAAAAAATGAAGGAGTGATAAAGAGGGATTCATGGAAGAATGGGGAAGGGACAAGTAGAATGGGTAAAATTTTCTCACATAAAAGGGGCTTGCGTGGAAGAGCTTTTATAGTGGGGGTGGGGGGGAAGGATGGGTGATGCCAGTGCTTGAACCTCCCTCTCATTGGAATTGGTTCAAAGGGGAAAATACACATATACACACAGAGTTGTATATAGTAATCTATCTTACCCAATAGGGAAATAGGGAAGGGGATAAGAGAGGGGGCCGGAGTGGTGATTGCAAAAGAGAGAGAGGATGAAGAGGGGCAGTGGTCAGAAGCAAAATAGATTTTTGAGGAGGGACAGGATAAAAAGAGAGAGAGAAGGATAAATGGACGAAAATAGGTTAGACGGAAATACATAGTTAGTAATCATAGCTATGGATGTGAATGGGATAAGCTCACCCATAAAATGGTAGCAGTTAGCAGAATGGATTAGAAACCAGAATCTAACTATATTTTGTTTATAAGAGACACACTTGAAACAGAGAGACAGTTGAAATAAAGGGCTGGAACAGAATCTATTATACTTCAGCTGAAGTAAAAAAGGCAGAAGTAGTAATCATGATCTCAGACAAAGCAAAAGCAAAAATAGACTGAATTAAAAGAGAATCAGAGAAACTACATTTTGCTAAAAGGTACCATAGACAATGAACTAATATAAAAAATTTGTACAGCAAGTTTCTCTGATACAGGTCTCATTTCTTAAATACATAGGGAACTGAGTCAAATTTATAAAAGTAAGAGCCATTCCCCATTGAGAAATGGTCAAAAGGATATGAACAGACAGTTTTCAGAAGAAGAAATCAAAGCTATTTATAGTCATATGAAAAATGCTCTAAATCATGATTGATTAGAGAAATACAAATTAAAACAACCCTGAGCTACTACACACCTATTAGAAATAACAAATATTAGAAGGGATGAGTAAAAAATAGGTACACTAATGAATTGTTGGTAGAGTTGTGACCTAGTCCAGTCATTCTGGAGAACAATTTGGAACTATGTTCAAAAGGCTATAAAACTGTGCATGCCCTTTGATCCAGTAACACCTCTACCAAGTATGTATTCCAAAGAGATGAAAAAAGACCTATGCATGCAAAGATGTTTATAGCAGTTCTTTTTATGGAAAATTGGCAGGATACTCATCAATTGGGGAATGGCTAAACAAGGTATGGCATATGATTGTGATGGAGTACTATTGTGCTATCAGAAATGATGAGGGGGTGGTTTCAGAAAAAAGTGGCCAGACCTATATGAAATGATGCAGAGTGAAGTAAAAAGAGCTGGAGATCACTGTGCACAGTAACAGCAATGTTGTAATGACCAATTGTAAAAGACTTGGCTACTCTGATCAACATAATGATTCAAGACAATTCCAAAGGATTAATGATTAAAAAAAAATAATGTCCACCTCTGGAGAGAGAGAGAGAGAGAACTGATGAACAATGAGTGATAATGAAAGTATATTTTCTAACTTTTTTTTTGCTTTTTTGGGGGTGATATGGCTAATACAGAAATATGTTTTGCATGATTTCACATGTATAATTGATATCATTTTGCTTGCTTTCTTAGTGGATTGGGGAGGGCTGGGAGAGAAGGAGATAATTTCATTCTCAAAATATAAAAAGAAAAGAATATTAAAAAGAAAAAAAAAGAATCAGTCCAGTTACCAACTCCCCAATACTTCCCCTCCCTCCATTTCAGTGTTTGATTCCTCTTAAAAATATTTTTTTCATACTTATTCATGTACATATTCTATCCCTTCTGCATAATGCAAGCTCCTTGGGGTTAGGAGTTATGTAGTTTTTATCTTTGTAGTCTTATTGTCTAGCCAAGAGCCCTGCACTTAGTAAGTATTTGTTAAGATGAATGAAATTAGCGCCTAAAAGGAGTTTTGGAATATTGATATTCTGAAAGGTACTATTTTTATGAATAAAATTTACAACCTAGCTCACATACTATTTGTGACAACTTCAGTAATGCCTTATTAGCCAAAGGGAAAATATGACATGCTGCCTTATCAATTGTGTAATAGAAAATGGCAATTTAAATTTTTATTTCATTAATTATGACAAAAATGCAAAATGCTATTAATCTCCAGTTGATGGTTACCTTTAGTGCATCCAAAAAATGGTTAACCTAAGATTGTCAGTATTCCTCATTCATTTCAGTTGCTCTGATTGAATCTAAATGACTTATTAAATGAAGAGCATCATCAATATTACATTCATCACAGATGAAAAGATGATACCCGTGATTACATGTAATATCTATTCATTGGTTTATAGACTCATAATAGTCTCCAGAGAGTTCTTTAAAGTCATGTGATATCTGAAGTCTGGAGTCTGTATTTATGACTTAGAATGAACTACAAGATGTTTAAAAGAAAAATCACAGTACCAAGCTTTTAAAGATGATGCATAGTTTCAAAAGTGCTTAGTGTAGCTCACTCTCAACACCCTTAGTTTTCAATATGTGTGGAGGTGGACAAGAAACAAACCTACATTCAGAGAAGCAGATTAGCAATCTGAAGCCTTAGGTCAGAGATTTTAGTGGGGCATTAGGAAAATGATTAGCACTTCAACTTGTAGAAAATATGTTTCATAGGGTTCCTAGGAAAGGGTAAGTGGCCAGGGAGGTTGGGTAGCCAGTGGAAATTCTACAGAGCTGTGATTTAGATTTAGAGTGACTTGGCAATGGGAAGGATGCTTAATTAGCTTCAACTGAAGAACAGACATCAAAACCCAGTAGCTCGTTGAATCATGGCTACAAGAAGAAATGCTGGGAATGAGTTAGTTGAAAATGGCTCAGGGGAGGCTAGGAAGGCTTTTGAAAAAAATAAGGAGCATGGGCACAAATCAGCATTTATAGGAGAACTTGGGAATATTCCTCCTGGTGCAGTCAGTGATTAGTTTTATTCACGTAAGCTTTTTCAGCCAAGTCTCTGCTCTTATATTCAACTGTCAGAACAGGGAGCTCCTTGTCCTAGCTAGCTACATTGCCATTACCTTTGGATCTAATGACCAGACAGTGTACAGAGGGGTAGCTACTATGCAGAGCCTCTCAGGAGGACACAAACACATTTCTCTCTTTCGTTTGATTAGGTCTCTCTCTATCTCTCCTCTCATTTTGGGTAACGAATGCTTCAGTGTATACTAGAAAGTGAATTGGAACAAGAGTCAAGATTTGGGGATCATAGTATCTGCTCTGTTTCTGCTCCACTCTGTGAGCTTGGAAACCTTGCTCATTTAGAGAATGCAAAACTTGGACCGAATCTTCAGGATCCTTTTCACCTTGAAAATTCTAACATTCTTTGAATCACAGTGGTAAGAAATGTTTTAACAATTTATATGGAAGAAAGTGTGAGGTGATATTAGCAGAATATGGATTTCTTATCCTTTAACCTATTTTTCATTATTGATATCCTTTGTTTTTATATTATCTTCATTTCCAAATATATTCCTCTCCACTCCCATCCAGAAAACTATCTCTGATAACAAAGAATAAAAAATAAATTGGAAAAAAAAAGATCAGCAAAACTAACCAATATGTCAATTACACCTATAGTTCCCTATCCTTGCAAAGAAAGGAGATAGATGTTTTTTCTCATCTGTTCTCCAGAGATGGCTTTCCTTGTTATAATTACATAGAATTCAGTTTCAGATCTTTGTTCTTTCCATTTCTATTGTAGTAACTGCATATATTGTTTTCCTGTATATATTGTTCTGCTCAACACTCTCTATATTACTTCACATAAGTCTTTCCATTCTTCTCTGAATTCTTCATATTTATAGTTTCTTGTAGCACAATAATGTTCCATTACATGTTTTTAGTCATTCCCCAATTGATGGACATCTGCTTTGTTTCTTCTTCTTTTTTTTGCAACCACAAAAAATATTGTGATTATTTTGATGTATATATGACCTCCTCATTATATACACCTCGCAGTAAGATCTCTGAGTCAGAGTATTAACACGTAAATCACTTTTTAAAAGCTTAATTCCAAATTGCTTTCCAGAATGCTTAGAGCAATTTACAGTTTTACCAATAGCATATTAGTGGATTTGTGTTTCTATAGGCTCTCCAACACTTGTTATTTCTGTCTTCTGTCATTTTTGATAACTTGCTTGGCATAAGGTGAAACCTCTGAGTTGTTTTTATTTGCATTTCTTTTATTATTAGTGATTTGTAGTAATATTGTTTTTAATTTGCTATTTTTCTTTTGAGATTTTTTTTTCAGACCCTTTGAACATTTATCAATTGGGATGACTTCTGATTTTATATTTGTGTTAATTCCCAATATATCTTGGATTTCACACTGATAGTTTTGATACACAAATATGTGACTTTCTTTTGTTCTTTAATGTCAGTGTTGTATCTATATGGCCCATGCTGGTATTGAAATCCTAGGGAGAATTGCCAAGGGGTTGGCAGAGGGCAGGAAACCTTCAAAGATAGTGGAGTGAGAGGAGGCAAAGATCAAGGAACTACCAGACTGAGTGGTAATTGGGAAATATGAAGTGAAATGACAATGAGGGCCTTTTCCCAGATGAGGTTAAATAATACAAGGAGACAACCAGAAATTTGTGAGCACCAGGAAGGAGATTTGGGCAGGGAGGTCTGACACAGAAGCCTTCTAACATACAGGCTGTAGCTGAAGCCTGAAATTGTGTCATGGGATTAGGGATCATGGACCAGAAATGAGCCTGGAGCTGTATTGTTCTGACCCTGGAGCTGAATTGAGCTTTCTGGTCTTTGGACTGGGCCTCAAGTCTGAAGATTTGTACACTGGAAAGTGAATTTGGAGTAGGAGAGAACCTGATATTCTGTTGCCCTGAATCCTGTACAACCTTCCAGTGCCAATCAGGTGTAAGGGTCAGCTATCTACTAAAGCTCTGATTAAGGGTCAGCCTATAGCTGTGTTGTCTAGACCTTTCAACAAGAATTGGGATCCTGCAAAACACAGACCAGGAGGGGTGTGATCAAACCATAACCTAGATAGAAAACTTCAGGAGCTGTAACTTCATAATTTACTAGCTTAAGCTGGCCTTGAAACCTTGAAGATCACAACACTTAATGCCCAAAGGAAGCAGCAGTAACATCTCAGAAAATACATACCACATGCATACATAGTCTCACACTGACACAAAATTCTGATTTGGGAATCAAGGCTTGAAAATGAGTAAAGAAAGGACAATACTGATCAAGCAATATTATAGATATAAGGACAACTAACAGGCAGGTAGGTGGTATAGTGGATAGAGTGCTGGCCTGGAACTCATTTTCCTGAGTTCAAATATGGCCTTAGAGCTATATGGCCCTGGGCAAGTCACTTAACTCTGCCTCAGTTTCCTCATCTGTAAATGAGCTACAGAAGGAAATGGTAAGCCCCAAATGGGGTCACAAAGAATCAGACAGGACTGAAAATGACTGAACTGAGAACAATCAAGACCCAACCAAGAAGAAAATAACTCCACAACATTTAAAGCAAACATTGAAGCAAAGCCTCAAACAAAAACACAGCTGGGACACAAAATCAACTAGAATTCCTGGATGAAATGAAATAAGAGCTCTGGAGAAAAGAATTTAAAAAGAAACAAAGGTTCTTGAGGAAAGATTTGAATGAATAAATTCTAGGAAATAGTATTGTGTGGAAGAAAGAGTGTCAGATTTGAAGACATATTTGAACTCTGCCACTTACTACCTGCATGTGACAAGTCACTTAGCCTCTCTAAATAAGATAGGTCTCCTAGACTCAGAAAAGAAAGTTCTTGCCGCTAAAGTCCTTGGCAGTATCAAAGGTTCAACATCAGAAACTGATGTGTAGTTTTATCAGTGGGAATGATATTGAAGAATATTCATTACCATCTGCTTTACTTCTACATTCTGAGCAACATGGGACGTTTCCATCTTACTTGCTGTTAAAAGCTTCCATATGTGTTGTCTCCCTCATTAGAATGTGATCTTCTCAAGAGCAGGGACTATCTCTTTGTATCCTTAAACACTTACCAGAATGCTTTGTCCATAACAAACACCTAATAAAGGCTTCATTCATTCTTCTTGGTACCAAGATATATAGAAAGATATAATTCAGGTCTCATTGTCAAGAAGCTTAAAGTTTATTGAATTGGAAAAGAATAATGATATATGTCCATATGACCATGATTCACTGGAGAGCAAGAAGTGCAAAAGAGAAGGTCAAGTGCAGTTAGGATTTAGAGGGGGAAATTTTTACTTTTAGCTAGAGGATACAGAAGGAGGTGAGAAAAGATTTCAAGGAGGAGATGATACCTGAACCAAGCTTTGAAGAAAAGTAAGAATTTTAACAAAGAGGTTGAAGGTGACAAAGAGGGTTTCATTCCAGATAAGGGGGATGGCTTGAGCAGAGGTATGGAGTTAGAAGAAAGTACAATGAGAATACAATTTGAAAAAAGGGCAAAGTTGGCTTTAGGCGTGTTTTAATATGGACCTTGTGAAAGGAGGTAGTATGAATTGACTGGATGAGTGGTTTGAAGGCAAATTGTGGAAAGTCCTGTACATCAGGATGAATTATTTATGGTTTATTCAGTAAGTAATGGAGAATTGCTGAAGGTTATTGAATATAGGAAGAACAGCAATTTGGGTGTGGCTGTAGGAATGCAGGACAAAGATTGCCAAGTACATCCCACTCCTGCAGTTTGGCTGAGCAAAGTTCTCCCGGACATCTGGATGGCTTTGTACTAGCCACAAGGACATAAGGGGAGCTGAAAGGAATTTACTCACCCCAACCCAAATACCATACAGGTTCGGGGAAGCTGCAATTGAGAGGGAAGCAAAGTAGTTAAAAGGCAGATTTGACCCAAGGAATTCTTGCTATGCTGGCCAGGTATAGCTGTGGGTTTGACTCATAAAACAGTTATGATCTCTGAGGCTACCTCACAAAAAAAAAAACTGGAAACACTCTCTTTCTTGAGAATGGCTATGTAGCAGCCTCAATTAAGCACAGAAGCAGAAGATAACAGTTTTATAACTCAATGGAGAAGTATCATATGGCAGGTCAGCAAAGAAGCAGCCCAGCAAATGATACTAGCAGCTCTTCAGGGAAGCAACAAATTTCAGTTCCAGAGGCAGAGATGTGTTCCCATTAAAGCAAAACCCTCAAGCGTGAGTTTTCTGGGTCACGTGTGTTCTCTTGGATGATTACGGCATCTTCGGGACAAGGTTTCCCTGTGTGCATGTTGGGTGTGGGGTTAGGAAAAAAGTTTCCTTGTTATTTTCCTTGTTATTCTGTTTAATCAGAACCTCTCCAGTTGAGTTAATGAAAAAGCATAGCATGAGAGACACATGAGCTGTGATTACGAATAAATGCTGACCCAAATTGTGCACCAAACTTTAAGGTAGCCTTCAGGGACCTGAACTGGGAGTGGTAGAGGTGGGGTGAGGTGGGAAGAACCTAAGCTACATGAACAGAGAACAGAAAAGTGAAGTGCATGGAAAGATTGTTCCAGGCAGCAATGAGGATATGTCAAAAAAGAGATAGACTGGAGTGAGGAAAACCTCTCTTACAAATCTTGATACACAAATGAATAGTTGAGCTATCTTTCTCTCTTTTCCCCTTAATTTCCAATTACAATATCACTGTCTCCAAAATGAATAGGAAATTACAATGAATATTTAAAACAAATTCACAGGGCGTGGTGGGCTGGGAAGTGTGACTACTGACAGGGCCTCTGACCTTATCTGACTAGCATTTGATCAGCATTTGTTGCTGGTGATGATGAGGAAGGTAGTTCCTTTCTCCACAATGATTCCTCCTCTCATTGATGGCTGTGGCGACTGGACTGGAAGCTGGTCTGGTGGTTTGGGAGGCAATTGCTCTTCCCAAGGCTCTTGGGCTCAATGTCTCCCAAAAAATAGGTACCTAATATATTGTGTTGAATTGAATGGAGTGCTGAAACTTAACTGTTTTCTGTCTTTCAGAAATTATGTCTAAGGCTTTTTATCTTCTCCCTTCATCGCCCCCACCTCACAAAACCTTAAAAGGTTTTAGCAGCTCATTATTCTCTTTTGCAACCCATATTTCCTCCAGGAGAAATGCAAGACTGTTTGTTATATTAGCTACACACCACTCAACATGAGCCCCTCTTATCTTTTCCTGACTTTCCCTAACTGAGGTATGGATATATTCAAATTGCAGCTTATCCTATGATGTTTTTCCTTCCCTCCAACTCTATTGAGATCTTCGATTACAGAGGAATATCTTTGAGGATTTGAAAGGTGGCAGTAGAGTATATCATAACAGTTCCCATTACTGGCTAGGGGCAAACACTAAGTTTACAACAGTGCAACATGAGAAAGAATATTAAGATAAAGAAGAAAAGATGTATCTTAACAACTGTGAATCATCTCCACTTGGTTAAATATATGTGGAACTGTCTTGCAGAAGCTATATATTATGTCATAATCCAGATTTTTTCAGACAGTCTGCTTAATGTCTCAATTTTTAGGAATTATAAAAAAAGTCAAAATACTACAGTACAGTAAACTTGATTGTAATTCCCGGCAAAATTCTAAAATATACTATTAAATGAATTGTTAACGAACATCTAGAAATGGACATAGTGATCAGAAAGAAGCAACATGGAATCATGAAGAGCAGGCTATGCTAGACTGACTTGACTCCCTCTTTTATTGACAGGTGACATGAAAATTGTCCAAAGATTTGTTGATAGGGATTGCTGCCAATCATACTTATTAACACAGAGGAATTATTATAACTGACATTATATTCTTGAAGCATAGACTTATAGTGTGCAGAAACCAAATTAAGTCCCAAGCAGCTCTTTTCAGCAACCTTATGGATATATTTATAAGGCAAGAAGAATACAATAGAATTTTACAGAGAGCATAAGGGAAAGGTAAATATTTATACATCAAAGAACAGATAGCAGAAGGGGAAGGTCTGCATCAGGTAAAATTATAAACTAGTCAGCTAACCTAGGGATAAAGCTGGAATTTGTACACTAACCAGAATCATTAACCCTGGAGATAGCTATTTGACATGCTTATCTTAAGTGAATAAAGGTAATAAAATTATGTTATCACCAACTAATTAATCATCTGAGTTAAAAATTTGTGTCTCAGCTATATTCTGTAAGCTCTAAATAATGATGTAACTTTCTATATCAAGCAAACAGCAGCAGTTCTAAAATTCTCTTAGGATACTGGGTTCCTAGATGAGAGGGATGCTGTTGATATGGTTTAACTACAATTTAGCAACACATTTTAAAAAGTCTAACATTGTTTCTGTGGAAAAGATGAGAAATATAGACTAAACTAGTCAAATAGTGATATGTTAATCATAAGCAGTTATTAATGGTTTATCTCACCATGGAAGAAGGTATATAATGAGTTTCCCTAGGGGATCTGTGCTGGGCCCTCTGTTGCTTGATATTTTTTCAAAATCTTGTATAAGATATTATGCTTATATAATTTGCAAATGATACTAAGCTGAGAGAGATCATTAAAGCGTTAGACAACAGAGTCAGGATTCAAAAATATCTTAATATACTGGAATTGGATAAGATAAAGTATCAATTTAAAAAAAAATTGGACCTGTGATTTCATTAGTGTAGGGAGCTTCTAGGGAGGAATTCCTTCTACCTGTGCAGATTCATATGTCTCTCAAATTTTTAAAAAAAACTTATTTTTAATTTATGGAATAAAACAAGCATTACCATAACACAGTATAATAATATGATTTTACATGAAACTTCAAATCTGCTATGCACAACTTGCTATTCCTTTCAAATATACAACAAAATTATCATGTAAATTTCTTTTTTTCTCCTCACTCCCTTCTCCCTCCCCCACCCTAGAGATGGCTGCCATTAGACACAAATAGGTACATATATGTAAAATTGTTCTATTCATACTTCTATTTATCAATTCTTTCTCTGAATGCAGATAGCTTCTTTCTTCATATGTCCTTTATAGTTAATTTGAGTATTTATGATAGACAAGATAACTTATTTGTTCAAAGTTGTTCTTAAAACAATATTGTTGTTACTATATACAATGTTCTCTTGGTTCTGTTCATTTTGCTCTTCATTATTTTGTGCAAGTCTTTCCATGTTTTTCTAAAATCATTAAGCTCATTATTTCTTATAGCACAGTAGCATTCCATCGCAATCATATACCACAACTTGTTCAGCCATTCCCCAAATGATGGACATTCCTGCAATTTCTAGCTCTTTGCCACTACAAAGAGAGTTGCTATAAACATTTTAGAGGTTCTTTTCATTTTCCTCTAAATATCTTCAAAAATAGAATGAATAGTGGCATTGCTAGGTCAAAGGGTAGAGGTAGTTTAATAACTTTTTGGGCATTATTCCAGATTGCTCTCCAAAATGATTGGATCACTTCACAGCAATATCAGTCTACTATCTCTTCTTGCAGAGTTTTGTTTGCGGGATGTAGGAATGCTGATGATTTGTGTGGATTTACTATATATCCTGCTGCTTTGCTAAAATTATTAATTGTTTCAACTAACTTTTTAGTTGAGTCTTTAGGATTTTCCAAGAATATCATCATATCATCTGCAAAAAGAGAGTTTTATCAGCTCATTCCCTATTCTGATTCCTTCAATTTCTTTTTCTTTTCTTATTACTGTTACTGGATTTCCAATGCAATATTGAATAATATTGGAATGAGCATCCTTATTTCATACCTGATCTTAATGAGGAGGCCCCTAGTTTATTCCCTTTACAAATAATGTTTGCTGATGGTTTTAGATAAATGTTTTTTATCAATTTAAGGAGAAATTAAATTATACCAATACTTTCAAATGTTTTTAATAGAAATGAGTGTTGAACTTTATCAAATGTTTTTTCTGCATCTATTGATATAATTCCATGATATTTCAAACTTTTACTATTGATGTAATCAATTATGTTAATGGTTTTCCTTATGTTAAACCATCCCTGCATTCTTGGTAGAAATCCCACTTAGTCATAATGTGTAATCTTTGAAATGTATTGTTGTAATCTTTTAGCTAGTATTTTATTTAGGATTTTTGCAACCATATTCATTAAATTTTAATCTGAGAAGTTTGCTTAGGGTGCTGAGAAGCTAAATGATTTGCTTAGGTTCATATATCCAGTATGTCAGAGGTGGGATTTGAGCTAGTTCTTCCTGACTCTAAGGTCAACTCCTTATCCACTCCAGAGCTTCCTAAACTTTTTCTACTCTCAACTTTAGCACTTCTTAAGCTGTAGGTTGTGATCCCACAGTTTAAGAAGCACTGCACTAGACAACACTGCCTCTCAAGATGAGATCTAATAGTAATAAATGGAAAGTCTTACATTTTGGTTAAACAAATCAACTTCAAAAGTAGAAGTTGGGAAGGTGTAGCTAGACAGTAATTTTTTTCCGATAAAAGAGGTGAGTGTTTTTGTGATTAAAAGCTCAATATGAGAGAATACTGATATTACAACCACAAAAAGGCAAATGCATTCTTAGGCTGCATTAAAAAAAAAGAAGCAGTGACTAGGACTTGTGAGGTTATAGTACCAATGTACTTTGCTCAGAGCAGTCCATATCCAGAGTACCATATTCAGTTCTGGGCATCCTACAGGGAAGACATTGATATGGTGGAGAAGATGCAGACAAAGATAAACAGGATCATGAATGACCTCATGATCATGCCAGATTTTAGAGGTGAGCCTGAGGCTAGTACCATGTTCAGATTCAATTTTGGAGCAAATGAGGAACTTGTAAGTGATTGGAGAGTTAAAGGGAGGTTTACTTTGCCCTAACACAGCAAGGATATGTAACAACTTCTATAGATGTGGTCCTCCTCATCTCCATATGGAAATTTATCTGGTCATGGTCTTTAGACATCTGTCAAGTGGGAAGGGCCCCAACTCCATGTAGGTGGGACTTTTTATATGACCAAAAAGCTGTATGGAAGGAGTCAGGGGCCAATCAAGTTCTGGAACAGCTTTGCTGCCTTTTAGGGAAGACTAATCCTTGTTGTGTGGAAACAGGAACCCTGTCCTATCATATGATATGAGGAAAAGTTTCAGGAATTGGAGATGTTTAGTCTGAAGAAGACTGTGTAGTCAGAGTTGGGCATAAGAGTTTCCTTCAGGTACTTGAAAGGCTGTCATATGGAAGAAGGATTACACTCATTCTCCTAGCCCTCAGAGGGCAGAGTTAGCAGCAATAAGGAGAGGTCTCTGAAGGGCAGATTTAGGCTTGGTGTAAGGAATAACATCCTTACAATGAGAGCTATCCAAAAGTACAAGAGCGAAGCTGACAACTTAGTATAGCTCTGCCTTACTCAAATCTAATTCATGGGCAAGTCAGGACATTGCCTTGGTAATGTCATTGGTCCTCTTTGAGAATGAAGGATGAACAACAACAATCCAAAGGTACAGTAGGATATCTCAAAAGGTAGTGAGTGCCACCTCACTAGAGGTAGTTAAGTAAATTTAAGTAAAGTGACCACTTGTAGAACAGATTGGTATCCAGGTATGGATTAGACCAACTCTTTTTAAACTGTGAGTCTTGACCCCATGGGATTTTGACACACAGTTTAAGAAGTACTGAAGGGGTCACTAGTGGAAAACATTTAAGAATTAAACAGGTTTTCTATTTGTAATGGGCTCTAAAACACTGTAGATAGCTCTCTCCTGTCCTTTTCTATGCTGCAACTGTAGCCATGAGTGTTCTCAGGCTTTAAAAGAGGTTTGTCTCCAGAGTTCTGAGGGATAGAAAGATTTCCCTCTTCCCAATGAAACCAATGAAACCTCTAATGCCAATTGCTGTCAGCTGATCTGGAAGCTAATTAAAGATTGATTGATCATCTGAAAACCTGTTTCTGCTTTCTCTTGTGTCTGTTGCTAGAATCCCTCCCCCACAAACAACATTTTAGCTCCCTAGAAGGGCAGGCACATGGGTAATGGTGAGAGAAAAGGCATGGCCAAAACTTGTATGCCTGAGAAGGTGACTGGGATGAGGAGAATGAGGACTCTGTGCTATAGAATCTATAAATCCTGGGAATCCAAAAACATTTACCACAATATGTACCACAGTCTGTACTTGAAGGGGAAGGGAAATGTGTTCAAGAATAAGCAGATCCTTGTGGAGCAGGCTCATAAACCAAAAGTAGACAAGGTCCACAGGAATCTCCTGTTTGATCAGGCCAAGGGTCACAGGTCCAAGATAAAGGAAGCATGAAAGAATCAGGAAGAGCATCCACAGGTAGAGGCTAAGAAAGAGATCATCAAAGTTCTGTCCATGAAGGATGAGACTAAGAAATGATGGCCAGCTATCCTCCCCCATCTTATCTCTACATAGTATGAAACTAATTCAATAAAACCAAATTTTGCAGATGCTATGGCTACTTATTTTATTCCCACCTTATTGTCATTTCTAACTAATCCATTGGCTTACTTTAGTGTAAACTATGGATACCTGATATTTAACCTTCAACTTGCAACAAAAATTTGCTCATGGTTATTGTACCTACTCAGCTACAACAGTATATTTCAGCTCTTTATAGGTGCTAAATAAGGAAGGGAAAAAAGAGAACCAAGAACAAGAAATTTAAATAAAGTGATTGGAAATGAAGAGTTAAGAAAATGTGGAGACTTCTTCCAGGTCCCCAGGAGTGGCTGTCATCTAGGCATAATGTTAGGTAACTTAGGACAAAATATGGCTTTTATCACTAATCACCATGGTCCTTTTTCTGTAGCCCATATCACAGCTTCCTTACATCTCTTCATCAACATATTATTCTATAAAATCCTTGTGCTTGATTTGTAGTTGATTACTCTGAAACTGTCAGTAGAAGCCCTTAGACCAAAAGGTGTAGCTGAGTTAAGAGGAGACTTGATAGACCAGACTTCCCATAGTCCACTCTCCTATCAGTGCTGGGTGAGGAGAACAAAGACAAGCAGTTTTTATAAAAAGACTGAGATTTTGCAAGAGAATCTGTACTCACAAATTTACTTGATATTAAAAGAATCTATAGAGGATAAAGGATTATCTGTTTGGGAGAATGTTCTATTACAGACAAGAGTAATTTTCTGTAGGTTGGAAAGTGGGAAAACCTTGAGTACGGGTCCAAACAGGGTGATGATATGACTGTCATTTAAAACTCAACTGAGTTCGGTTATGAGAGATATATCACCAAAGGGTTGGCCATCAGGAAATACATTCTTTTTCCTTCCTTCCCTTCCCTTCCCTTCTTTTTTCTCTGTTTTCTCTTCCTTTCTTTCCTCCTCACCACCCTCCTCCTCCTCCTCCTCCTCTTCTTCTTCTTCCTCTTCTTCTTCTTCCTCCTCTTCTTTTTCTTCTTCTCCTCTTCCTCCTTCTTATCCTCCCTCTCCTTTTCCTTTTCCTTTTCCTTTTCCTTTTCCTTTTCCTTTTCCTTTTCCTTTTCCTTTTCCTTTTCCTTTTCCTTTTCCTTCCCCTTCCCCTTCCCCTTCCCCTTCTCCTTCTTCTCCTTCTCCTTCTCCTTCTCCTTCTCCTTCTCCTTCTCCTTCTCCTTCTCCTTCTCCTTCTCCTTCTCCTTCTCCTTCTCCTCCTCCTTCTCTCTCTCTCTCTCTGTCTCTTTTTCTCTCTCTCTTTCTCAGCAAAGCAAGTCATGAAACCATCAGCTAAGCTAGCCATGGGAGTTGTGATCCTATGGTGGAAGGAAGTGAAAATCTACACTATTAAAATCAGAAGTCCTTGAAATAGAATTCTTGTTTGTCATTAAAATGGAGTAGGAAAATGATTCCTTGGAACAGTACATAGAACTCTAGGATACATTTAGAAGGAAATTTAGTTGATATTAGAAATTTGGAGCTGGAAAAGAACTTAAAGGTCATCTATTCTACCTACCTATTTTGCAGTTGAAGAAACTGGTCCCAAGCTGGAGACAGAGACTAACTTCGAATCCTAGTCTTTCTGTGATTTCCTATGATTCTATGATTTTCACCACTATAACATTCCATTTATTTCACATAGAACTGGCTACTATATCTATATTTTGTGCCTTCCTTCTCTTAATTATTTATTTATCCTTTATATAGCTTGCTTTGTATATATTCATTTGTATATTGTCTCCTCCATTAGACTGTAAGCTCCTTAAGGACAGCTATTGTCTTTTGTCCCTTTTTGTATTACCCAGCACTTAACACAGTGCTTGGCATATGATAGGCATTTGATAAATATTTACTGATTAGTTGAATTTATTGTAGGTTGAGTACTTGAAATAATGGAAAGATTTCAATTAAAAGCTTAATTTCTAATTCCTTGACAAGACTCCCTTCCTGCCCCAACTATGAAGTTAGTTTTTACTCCATGCTACTTCTATTAATTGAGATAGTTCTTTGATCAGAACAATATTTTCTTTATGTTAGAGACTATATATATATGTGTATATATATATATATATGTATATATATATATATCTCCATAAATTTCCAATTTACTGCAATGCTTGTTTCACATTCAGCATGAAAACATTTGCTAAATACTTAAATGGTGAATTTTTAAACAATGAATTTTGGGAGCTGCTACTAATTACTACAATTATTTATTTAAACAGCATTGTAGACATCTAAGATGCTTTAAAAGAGGTCAAATATCACTACAAAGGATCAAGGACAAGATTGCTCCTATTCTCTCAGGATTATGCTTTGAATGTATAGAAAGTCTGTCTACATAGAGTTCCACAGAGAAAGTGGATGTTCAAAGGAATAGCTGTAACTATGGCAGGTCCTTGTAGAGATAGTTTGGGTGAATTTTTGTAATATTTAGCTGTGTGCAGCTAAATTGTTTCTGAAAATTATTATATCTTTTTGTTTAGCTCCTGGAACAGCGTTGTGCAATTAATGTCTCATAGGCTACAGAAAGAAACTCAAAGACCATCAAGTCCATTACATTCATTTTATACATCAGGAAATAGAAGCCTTATGGAGGTAAAGTAACTTGTCCAAAGTGACACAGAAAATAAGCATCAGAGGTGTAATTTGAACCTTGGTCCTTTGACTTTAAAGTCAGTGCTCTTTCCACTGTAGTGCATTGCCTCAGCAAAAGCTTTCTGATGATGTAAATGTTGCTAGGTGTGTTTTTGTTTTCCAATCTCTCTTCCACTGACTCTTGAAATCTGTCCAAATTTATGTTTGTTGTTTCCATGACACTATTCAGTAGAGAGGAAGAGATTTAAGATGCATAAGAAATAGCTGATAATTAAGGAGAGGCATTCCGGGAAGATGGTGGAGTAGGTCAAAAATTTCCAGGCTCTCCAAATTTGACAATTTATGGATAGGATTGGTGTTTGTCCTTCATTCTCAAAGAGGACCAATGACATCAGGAAGGTGATGTCTTGATTTGCAAGTGAATTGGATTTAAGTGAGGCAGGGCTATGCAAAGTCACCAGCCTCACCTTCTCCTCTACAGCCATCTGGGGCTACTGGCAAGACATAGATCTGGATGACTTGAGATGGCCCTGGATGCAGTGGGAGACCCTGGCCTTTTTAAGCTAAGGTTTTTCTCACGTGTCAGTCTGTCTGAGGCCATGCCTATTCAGTTACTAAGAATAGGTAAGAAACGAGATTAAAAAATGGCCTCTTTTACCTAGTTAAAAAATCAATCTGGAAGGGGAAGACCCTTAGGATTTCTGGCTAAAACAGAAACAATTGCTATTTGAACTCACTATGAGCCATCAACACTGATCTTAAAGACTTAGCCTTGGCAAGAAGGAGGGTTTCCTCTCTTGAGAAAAGAAGAAAGGAGAAAGAGATGAGTAAGGATATATAGGTTTAGAGGGGTGTAAAATTGGAATGGTCTCAGTTGATAAAGTAGATGAAAGTGATGTGGTAGGGGGCAGAGATGGCAAGAAAGAAGAGCTTTGGAACAGCCACAGTGGGGAATGTGATTGTTTATATAGGAGGAAGAAAAGACAGCAGTGAAGCAGTAAGAGTGTAGTTGAGGTTAGCCACATCAATTTCTGGCAGATTCAGGGTGTAAGTTTTCAGGATTCCTTCTTGGAGTCCTACTTGACAGCAGGGAGAGAGAAGAAATTAAAAGAAAAGTGTCAGTGGGCACAGAGTGGAAGAAATAAATCTGTAAGGGATCAGAATGGAAAAAATGATAGGACTTGGTGAAGAATTAAGCATGGAACTGTGGAAAGAACTGTCAGTCATTAAGTGCCTATGATATGCCAGGCACCATGCCAAGCTCTAAGGATACAAAGAAAGGCAAAAGGGAGTCACTGCTCTCATGAAGGTCACAGTCTTACAGAGGAGACTGTATGCAAATGACTACATACAATCAAAATATATACAGGCTACATTAGGGTAGTCCCAGAGAGAAAACACTAGTATTAAAAGGGATCAAGAAAGGCTTCTTGTAGAAGATGACGCTTTAGCTGAGACTTGCATGAAGCCAGGGAATTGAGGAGGTGACAGTGAGGAGGGAGAGCATTCCAAGCATGAGGGGCCCCCACTGAAAATTCTGGTAGTTTCGAGGGAGGGACAGCAAGGAGGCCAGTGTCAAATGAATTGCACAGGACATGGAGAAGAGCAAGGTATGAGAAGATAGGTTTAAGAGTCAGAAGACCTTGGTTCAAATCCTGAGCACTATTTGTGCCCTTGGACAAGTCTCTCAATTTCCTCTTCTGTGAGCAATTTGAACTGCATGATCACGGAGGTCCCTTCTTGCTTTAGATCTATGATTCTAAGAGTCAAAGATGACCTAGGGCATTCACTGAAGTCAGCCTTAGGACTGACACTAGATATTTGTGTAACTCTGAATACCCTGGTGCCCACTGCCTAAAGGCCAGCTATGTTAATAGCAAGCCCCTTATGTTTGTCTGCTAAATGGAAACAATCATACTTACCACCTAATTTGTAATGCAATTGTAGAGAATTGTCAGTTACTGCTACTAAAGCACTCAGAAACCATGAAGCAGTTTATTTATTTTGAATACAATAAAATCATGTAATCAAACAAGATGCTTCTGGCATCCCAATAACTCTATCCTTTCCTAGCAAGATGGCTACTACTGCAAAGGAAAAAACAATCAGTCATTTTATTTTCCCACACAAATTTGAGCTTATTCCTGGGGAGAAATATTCAGCTTGTGAACTAATAATTTTCTGGGCAAAGCAAATGGCAGGAGTCCTCATTTCAACAACTATTCTCTCTTTATGGTAGATTTCTTTTGGTCTAGAAAAGCTTCCTGTAACTCCATGGCTTTGATGCTATGGGAAAAAGCTTCTTTGAAATGCTTTTAACTTTTTCAAAAGAAGTAACCTGTTGGGATACATTTTCTTGTGCTGGGAAATCAGGGTTGAATCGACAATCCTCAGTGGCCTAGACAAGATCAGGAGCAGACTACATCCTTGAAGCAGACTAGGAAAGAGGCCAGATGCAAAGCTGAAGGGAGGGTGACATTTGGAGTCCTAAGCCCCACAGATAAAAGAAAAGCATTGTTGTATTGCTGTCACACCAGGATATGCAGACACCACATGTCATACCAGAGTATGTCACACCAGGCAGCAGAACAGATCTGATCAAGATGGAATGGGGATGAGTGTCCAGCTCTTCAACCCAGTTAAAAGCATCAGGTCTCTGACAACTACTACAGATCCAGGCAAGTAAAGGAGGAAGTCTAGGGTAGTTAATTATGGAAGGAGGGAACAGATGTGTTACTTGACCTCCAAGTGGGCAAGGGGTCAAATTGAGGAGAGGTCACTTAAAGCAGGGGGTTTAGGTAGGCACTGTAGGTATAACTTTTCAAGGTCTGTAGCATAGGTGAGGCAAAGTAAGGCAATAAACGTTTGTTAAGCTCTTACTATATGTCAGGCACACTGCCGAATACTGGGGATACAAATACAAGTAAAAGAAAGGTAGTCACTGTCCTCAAGGAGCTTACTTTCTAATATGGGAAGACAACACACAAGAGAAGGGGTTAATTGGGGGCAGATGGGAAGATACTCGTACCCATCATGATGTTGGAGTCCAAAAAGTCTAAAGTAGAACCAGGTAGGGAATGAAGGTCGGGAGGCTTAGGAGCCCAGAGTTCTGGAGAGGAAGTCATCAATGGGAGAAGGGGCTGGCATGAGGCAAGGATGTTCCAGGGTGAGGAGGCCCTGGGTGCTAAGAAAAGTTCCAGGGTGAGATATCAACTAAGGGTGGTGTTGAAGTCCAGAAATTCAGTAGCAGAGTCACAAATGAAGGAAGTCAGAATTATGAAGGTAATAATACTTAACATTTATACAGCACTTACTATGAGCCAGGCACTGTGCTGAATGCTTTCTGATTATTACCGCATTTCATCTTCACACAACTCTGGGAGGTAGGTGCTATTATTATCATCCCCATTTTACTAATGAGGAAACTGAGGCAAAATGAGGATTGGCCATTAATTCTGGGACAGAGGCTGCTCCATGTCTTGTTCTACACCATGGAGATAGCTAGATATGCGAGGCACTGAGGCCACAGGTGTTGGATGGAGACAGAAGGAGATCGGAGATAAGCCACCTGCTGCCGTATAAAGAGCACTGAATGTGAAGTCAGTATGTGTGGTTTGTACTTTCAGCTCTGGTCTCTATACCTGTGTGATCTTAGGCAAGTCACTCTACCTCTTGAGGCCTCAGTTTTGTCATCTGTAAAATAGGGAGTCATCTCTTCTAGTTTTAAATCCTGTGATTCTACAGATGAGCCCCAACCCTGCTTGAATCAGAAGCAAGGTTCTTAGGGTCCTGGGATCAATAGAAGGCTGCCACATTCTGCTTTCAATCATATAAACTAGATCTAGACAAAGGTAAGATTGCAGAGAAAAAGTCTGCCTTTGGCCTTGCCAAATCCCTTTTCTCGGTGCCTATCCCATTTCTGATATTCCTCCTCTGGCTCAACCCATGTTCCAATAACTTTAGAACTATTTTTTTTTTAGTTGCTAACTAATCCATGATCAGCTGAGTGGGTCAAGGTGGTATTTCCCAAGTACTAGCCCGTATACCATCAACCATCCATAGCAGGTTTTTACCAGGCTATATACATCATTAACTACCAAAGATCTTTATGAATGTAGCCTCTTCAGCAAGCTTCCAGGGATTAATGAGATAATTCCCTTGCGGGGAGCTTCAGCCCTTTTGATTCTCATCACTATTATGTCCTGCATACATACCACTTTCCATCCTTCAGTGAACCTTCCTTTGTAATGAGGTAATACCTAAGCAAAACCAACCAATCCAGTGATTGTTTCTGACAACATATATCACACTTAGTTTCCCAGCTCTTCATCCAAACAAAAGACATGCATTTTTTTCCCATCTCATTTTGGGGAGCAAGATTGACAATTCTAATTATACAGCATTCATTTTCATTTTTATTGTTCTTTTTGCATTGATTGTGTGTTGTTTTTCTGCTTCTACTTATTTTGCTCTGCATACATCTTCCCATATTTCTGTGAATTCCTCAAATTTGTCATTTCTTAGAGTGTAATAACATTCCACTACATTTACATAATAAGATTTGTTCGGTCATTCTTGAATTAATAGATGCTCATGTTCTTTCTTCCTTTCTTTCTTCTCCTCCTTCCTTCCTTCTTTCCTCTTTCCTTCCTTCCTTCCTCCCTCCCTCCCTCCCTCCCTCTCTCTCTCTCTCTCTCTCTCTCTCTCTCTTCTCTCTCTCCTCTCTCTCTCTCTCTCTCTCTTTCTCTCTCTCTCTCTCTCCTACTGCAGAGAATACTGCTATTAAGATTTTAAAACAGTGGACTTTTCCCCCCACCTTTGCATTCTTAAGATGTGTACCTTTCAGTGGAATCTTCAGGTCAAAGGGTCCCTAACTTTCAAAACTGTTATTCTTAAAAAAAAAACACCTGTCTCCATAAATCATAGATTTCAAGTTTCAAGGGACTTGAGAGCATGTGTAATCCAACCCCCTCCTTTACAGATGAAGAAACTGAGATACACACACACACACACACATACACACACACACACACTGGGGGAAGAGGAAGTGCATTTCCTTATCCTTTCTTATGGGACAACCTTGGTCACTAAAATTATATAGTATCCTAGAGGGGTTTTGTTTGTTTCCATTTACTTTGTCACAGTTATTATATGTGTAAGCAGAACCGAGAATTCAAGAGTCTGATAATTCATATGTCTTCCCATGCTTCTCTGAATTTTTCATAATCATCATTTTTATGATGCATTAATATTTCATTATAATTATGTACCATAATTTGTTCAGCCATTTGCCAATTTATAAGGATCTACTTTATTGTCAGTTCCTTACTAATATAAAAGTGCTATTGGGAATGTTTTGGTATATATGGGATTTTTCTGTCTCTGATCTGGTGGTGATGGTATTAATATGTCTAACCCAGCAGTGGGATCTCTCATCAAAGGGTATGGATATTTGATTCACTTTTTATCAGCATAATTCTAAATTGCTTTCCAGAATAGTTGGGCCAATTCGCAAAACTACCAATAGTATATTAGTCTGCCAGTATTCCTACAGCTCCTCAATGTTACTATTTTCATCTTTTGTCATCTTTGCTAATTTGCTCAGTGTGAGGTGAAATTTTAGATATGTTTTAATTGTTGATTTAGTTTAATCACTTTAAACAATTATGGTTTTTATTAATATACATGCTCCTCATGCAAACAGAAAGCCTTCCCATCCTAATAATTTCTAAGTTTACTGTGGCCAAAAAACCTGAGGTTGGCGTTCTTCTGGGGATAATTCTCTTTGAATTTAACTAGGCTGGTTCTTGGATGACAGGCATTTCTTTTGCTCATAGCTTTTCCATTTTAGTGTGGGACCTGGCCAGAGTGTAGACTGGCCTAGCATAGCCTTGGACAAAATAGATTCACCACCATGCCACAACGAGAAATGAGGGTAGGACTTTTGTGGAGGGATATTTAACTTTGATCCATTTAAATTTAAAATATTATTGAAAAGTACATTTAATTTAAAACTAAATGGACAAAACTAAACAGAATATGAGGATCTGAACCAGTTTGGTATCCTTGTGAGTAGAGAAAAGAAATAGGAAATATTGATGTAGAATGGGTAAGCTTTGGCATCCAGTTAGATATGTGATTTAGTTGGAGTCGAGCCTTAAGTGCTGAAATGCATTGTGTTAGGTGCCAAGGATACAAAGAAACACACCACCTAGGTGCTGACTACTCTACTTACTTCTAAGCTAGGCCAGTCCTGTCCAAAGAAACAAGTTGCTTAGCTTTCTTTTGTATTGTACACAAATTAAGCCTTCTGAGATTACAAAGGATAAATTTGGAAATTCCTCCAAATCACCAATGCCTTGATTGCTGTGTTCAATACTTTTGCTATAGGTAATTTCAAGCACCTGATCTTTTAACTACCTCTAGCAGAATCTTCCATAGTCACAGCTACTCCTTCCTTTGAGCACCCACTTTCTCTGTGGAACTCTACCTTGATAGACTTTCTGCACGTTCAGAGTATAACCCTGGGAGAATAGGAGCAATTTTGTCCTTGATCCTTTGTAGTGACATCTGACCTCTTTTAAAGCATCTTAGATGTCTAGTGTGCTCTTTAAATAAATAATGGTGGTAATTAATAGCGACTCCCAAAATTTGTTGATTAAGAATTTGCCATTTAAATTAAATATTTAGCAAGATGTGTATGTAGTATATGATGAAAATTAATGCTAATGATTATTACTCTTGGACATTAAGAGATTCTGAATTCTTAAAAAAGAGTTGGTGAAAAGACTAGTGACCATATCACAGGATAGTGATAGGGCTTAAAACCATATCAAGTGAGGATCAATGGAAGGGACTGCGTATTCTCATCCTGGAGAAGAGAAGGCTTAGTGAAGACATGATTACTCTTTTAAAGTATTTGATATTCTGTTCCACAGAAAAGGTATGAGATTTGTTTTGTTTAGTTCTAGGACAGAAGACTAGGTGGAAATTATAAGGAAGCAGATTTCATCTTTATATAAAGAAGAATTTCCTAACAGTTGGAGATTTTAGAAAATAGAAATGGGCTACCATATTAAATAGTTAGGCCCCCCATCACTGAGGATGGGGCAAGCAAGCAGAGGCAGGGTACCCACTTTCTGGGAATATGGTAGAGATTTATGCTTTAGAGGTAGGTATTAGCTTCTCAAAGAACCTTAGAGCTGGCCATCCAATCAAACAATACAGAATCTCTTAGAGGCCATCTCGTCTAAACCATAGAAGGCACAGAAACACTATTTCCCAAGACAGCTCATTCCACATTTTGGATATTTCTAATAGGAAGTTTTTCTTTGTATCAAGCTTAAATAGGCCACTGCAACTAGTACCTTTTGCTCTTGGTTTAGCTCTCTGGGGCAAGCAGAACAAGTTTGATTTCTCTCCTGCATAACAGTCTTTCAGATACTTGAATACAGCTATCCCATTCCCCTTAAATATCTTCTTTTCCAGGCCAAACATCTCCAGAGACTTAGATGACTTCAGATGTGCTCCAATTCTAGAATTGTCCTCTATTTGTTATTGTTGTCTTTCAGTCACATCTGACTCTTTATGATCACATTTGGTGTTTTCTTGGCAAAGATACTAAAGTGGTTTGCCATTTCCTTCTCCAGCTCATTTTTGCAGTTGAGGAAACTGAGGCAAAGAGGGTTAAGTGGCTTGCCCAGGGTCAAACAGCTGGTAAGTGTCTGAGGCCAGATTTGAACTCAGAGTAGTCTTCCTGACTCTAGGCCCTGTATTCTATCCATTGTACCCTGAAAAGAAGAATAATATATATTGTAAATATTTTCAATGCTGGTTGAAACAAAAAGAACAACCTTCACTTAAATAGATAATTCAATTAATTAGAACACAGGATTCAGAGAAAATTCTAGTTAGCCAGATTTTGAACGAACATACTGTAGTATATGATAGTCCTTGAAGTCTATTTGAATTCTTTCTGTAAGAGTGTACTGAACACCTCTGATTCAAATTAGCTAAATGGATTTGTGGCAGAATTTACATAATACTCTCTTGTTCTAGACATCCATTTCTCCCTGTCAATAATATCGATCTGTTTGTTTTGTCGCTACAGGGCAAGTGTGGGAAATATTCCTTGAACTGTTGAGAATATTGTATGAGGCTCTGAACTGGAAGAACAAATATGAGATATAATATAGAGCTCCAGCTGTGGCAGGCACGTTTTCAGACTCAGGTTGAAATGTCTTTATTTAGGTTTTATTTTTGCTAAGTACCTTTCATAAATTTTTAAATTTTTAAATGATTTTAGATAGTTGTTTACAAGTCAGACTTTGAAAGTAAAAAACAAAATCAGCCAGAAACAGGCTGCTGCTTTGAAAACATTTCTTAACTCATGGCCATACCTGGATTTTAAAACCACTAACTCTACTTACAAAAGAAACTTTAAGAAAATCTCCATTAGGAAAAAGAACCAAGTGCACATTCAGCTCCTTAAATATTTAATATGATATACTTTCACTGGCATTTTCTGAGGACAGATTTCTTTGGCAATCAACTAAATAAACTCAGTTTAAGAACAAACCAATTGACTTGCAAAAATGAATAAAATAGATAAAAACTGTGGGGTCTTTTTGGTTTGTTTTTTGTTGTTGCTTATACGGGAAAATGCGAAGATTAGTTAAATACCTTTGGCCTTGAACCTAGACTCACAGGTCTAACAAAATTGCTGAGAGTAGTGCTTAGGAGAATCTATTCTTCAGTTATTTTTTTTTTAGCTGAGCTCTTTATTATAGAAGTGTTGAGATTGAAGGGGCCTTTATAATTTATCTAGTACAACCCTTTCATTCTGCAGATGAAGAAACCGAGTCTTAGGCATCTTAGGGAGTAGAGTTGGGACAAGGACCAAGATCTCCTGATACCCACACTAGGACTCTTTTTATTATATCACATTATGTCTACCTCTTTCTTTGCCCTCCAAGGTGACTTTTTTTTGAGAGATGTTTCTTCAATTCTCAGTTCTCATGTTTATCTACCTCTTTCCCAGAACTGAGGATAGCATTAACAAAAAGCAGTATGAAATTGCTGTCTGAAACTGATAAGGTCTGTTTTCAGTTTTGCTATGATATATAACTGGTGCATAATAAGAGCATTCACATATTCAGTCCATTTAGTGTGTACCTGTGGTTTGCCCATTTGCGTGGTCAGCATGAGGTAGGTATTTCTTACTTGTTTCAATCTGTCTTGCCTTGTGGTACCAGAATATGAAGGAGCATCATTTGCTTTGCAGTCCTCAGCTCAAATTGATCACTGCAATGATTTCAGATAAGGCTAGCCTATGACTCTGTGTGGCCTGGCCTATCTCTGTCACCCAGAGCAGTCACATCAAGCTGACTTGGGTGTTAACACAATTAATCATTGGTAATTGCCACAGTGTGATTTGCCAGAGTGTTCTTAGGATTCTTGCCAGGCCTTTACAACTCCCACAGTGATCTTTTGGGTTGCCTTCAGCTGCCTCAAACTGAAGCTTTGCTATGCGTCCTTGAACATGGAATGTCCACTCTGGCTGACGTTTCTCACCTTTGCCTTTAAAACCCTCTGTGTAGCATAGTCCGGAGGTTTGAGTTTTTTGGTTGATGTTATTATATTTTGGTAGGCACAGTTTTTAGGTTGGTGTTCCAAGCTCACTCCACTTGGGCTTCTGCACAGTTGGGTGGTTTCAGTTGTATATGACTCTTCCTGACCCCATTTGGGGTTTTCTTGGCAAAGATACTAGAGCGGTTTGCCATTTCCTTCTCCAGTTCCTTTTGTATGAGGAAACTGAGGCAAACAGATTAAGTGACTTGTTTACGGTCACACAGCTAGTAAGTGTCTGAAACCAGATTTGAACTCAGATCTTCTTGAATCTAGGCAGCACTTTATCCACTGGGCCATCTAGCTGCCATATTACACATAGTTCAGCAGGTGTTTAGTAAACATTTGTTGAACTTGAAGTAAGTAATTTAGTTACTAGACTTAAGACAGTAGACATTCAGTTTCCAGTGTAAACAGAGGTGTGCTTACATATTTTATATAATAGCTGGGTTTGATTAACATTGGTTGAAAGCCTAAGATGCTGTGGTAAGGGCTCTGAGGATTTCAAAGAAGTGTGAGTTGATCTATCCTGTGGTAGCTTACAGCTTCAGTGGGGGTACCAATACAGGGCTTGGCACATAGACATTTAAATGCTTATTGAATGATTTGGGAGACAAGATATTAAGACATAAAAAGATAACTATTAGCACAAGACAGTATATGGTGTGAAATGATGGGTGTGCACACTAACTATTATAATAGTTCAGAGGAGAAATCAATGAGGGCCAAAAGGATCAGAGAAGGCTTTGTGAAGCTTCATGGATCTTGACCTTGTGCTTGTGGGATGGATAGGATTAAGATAGGAAAAAGAAAGAAAAAGAAAGTGTGTGGGGGGGCCCAGAAAATTCTAGAGAAGAGCAGCAGTATAAATTTAATTACCAGCTGGCACTGGTAGCTACAGTGTCTGATTATCCCCAGTGGTTGCAAATCTCAGCTGATACCACAGGGTGCTCTGGGGGCAGCACCAAACTCTCTCTGTTGGGCTCAGAGGCTGGACTCCTTCCTTTTGCTTTCCTCCTTTTATGGGAGGGGAGGAAGTGGGGCTGCATTTGAGGACCTAGAGGCCCCATGTGGCCTCGAGGCCAAAGGTTCCCCACCCCTGCAAGTCTTAGGCTCTAAGGGACTCTGCTCTTCTTTCTGTCCCTGTTGCATCCCCTTATAATTATACAAGCTTGAAATAATTGTAAACTGTTCTTTAATCATGACCATAGGAAAAGAAATAAAACCAAATACATTAAACACAGTGCAGACTGGCTGCTGGCATTACCTCCCAGACTAGGCAACCTGCATCCTTTGTCTGCAAATAAACTAAAACAAACAACAACAACAACAACAACAACAAAGGACGGTTTTACACACACACACACCCACGCACGCATGCACGTGCACACACACACACACACACACACACACACACACACACAGAGTTTAAGTGCTTAGCATAAAATCTTTGTGAGGGCAGCCTGGCTTTTAGTCTAGAGGTGGCCCAAAACTCTGTTCTGACCTGTCCAGTTTCTGCATGGATTTTCTACTGGCTCAGCTGAACCAGGTCAGGACTTCATGGTCCACATTGGTGTGTTCCTACCTCATTCCTAATGCACAGCTTCCTCTTCCTTCTGTCTCCACAGCTATATTTGCTTCTCTGCTCTGTTACAGAGGGATAACAAAGAGGAAGGAAAGGGAAGGGATCAGTGTTATATTAGCAGTAGCAGGGAGGGAAATAGGAATACACAAAGTGTATTTGAGAGATAAGTGGACCAATTTGGCTATAGCAGAGAGCTTCTGTAATAAAACTGGGAAAGTAAAGTGGGCCCTGGAATGCCAGGTGAAAGAATTTGGAAAATGTAAATTGAAATGACATAAATTGGCTGATATTTTGAATGAATTAGGAAAGGTCAATATTTTAAAGTAATCTTTTGTTGTACCGAGAAATCAGTGAGCAAGACCCGGACGTAATTTAAAATGTGGATTTATTAGCGTGCGGCTGCAAGGGGTATGCACACCCAAATCAAGCAGCCCCGATCAGGGCTCGAGCTAGGGTTTATATGGAAAAGAGCATGGGAAAGAAATGCCAGGAACACTGATGAGGTAATCCAAAGGTGCAGGTGTCTTTGGGGGCTATGGATGGGAAAGTACAGGGAGTATACAGGACAGGGAGGGGGATGGATCTTTGGAGTCTGGCAGGAGGAAGAGTCCTTGGGCTGGCCAATAATACCCCTCTCCCTCTGTCTTGATGAGAGAATGATCTGGACAAGGGAAAACTTTCTCACAACACAGGAACTTACTAAGGAATTGGGAGGCTTCCAGAGACATGATTTGAGGGCTGGGGCCTCAGCAGCCCAGCTCTGTGTAGCTGTACCAGGGAGAGAGATAAGGGTCATGCTGAGGCCCATGCATGAATAACTGCTAGGCACAGTGTCCTTGGGCTGGGGAGTGGTTGTCAGAGACAGTGTTTCTGAGACTAGGGAGAAATTGGGGCACAAGTACAAGCACAAGCACCCGAGCACCCCATCATTACAGGTCAGAGATCACACAAACTAGTCCTGGTCTCTGTTATAAACATAATTATCTAAAGCAATTATATTGCAAGCTTTCTTATCCATTTGCGTTGGAGATACGGGCTATGCTGAGCTATGCAAGAGTACATTTCACTATTGTTTAGATTTAGGAGAAAAGAGGTGTGGGGCAAGATTAATCAGTAATTTCTGCTTTCCATGACATAAAGGGCCCTACTACCTAAATGGTAAAATAATGTTCTGCATTACACGAGACCATTTAAAGAAACCTTATGTAATGCAAATTATCACTCTTGCAATTTTATATGTTTAGATTTTTTCATATTGCATATTTTCTTGAACTGAGTCATTCTTGTGCTTTGATTTCCATTTTTATTATTTGGTAACAGCAACATCAAAAATAAGCATAAGAAGATAAAGAGAAGATTGTTGTTATTGTTCAGTCATGTCCAACATTTCATGACCACATTTTTTTTTTTTTGGCAAAGATATTAGAGTGGTTTGCCATTTCTTCCTCCAGGTCATTTTACAGATGAGTAACCTGAGGCAAAGAAGGTTGAGTGACTGCCCCAGGGTCACAGATCTAGTAAGTGTCTAAGGCTATATTTGAGCTCTGGTCTTTCTTATTCCAGGCAAGTACTCTGTCTATTGCATCCCCTAGATACCCCTAAAAAGAAGATTAAACAGTTAGAGAAAAAGAGGCTGAACTATGCTGGAATGCTTGAAGAAAAAAATAATTGTCTTTGTGCTTTACTTTAATAGATTTGGGGGTCCCCACCTTTTATGAAAATGTTTCCAGTATACATGATATGAAGAGAAATATTATGTCTAATAGTGAGCTATGTGATAAAATAAGACAGTAGTAAAGTGCTTTGTAAACCTTAAAGCCCTATCTAAATGCTAGCAATTATTATCATATGTAGGATATGCACTGTCAATCTCTAGAGTTTGGTCTAAGAAAGACAAACAGAATTAGGTTATATATGTGTTTATTTCTCTTAAGCTGGCATGCATGCGGAGCTGCAGTTGGAACTGAGCTTACTTTGGGGTTAGGCTGCACAGATTATATGGCCATGAAGCAAGGAAGTGCCCTTGACTCAGGATGTCTGGCCTTTTGTCAGCCAAGATTATAGTTTCTCTAAGCAAAGAAGTGCCCCTGATTTAGGATGTCTGTGCAAATTTAATCTGGTCTTGTGGTTGTTGATATAGCAGGGGGATTTTGGGTTTACTCAGAGAGCATTGCAAAGGATTATTGCTACGTCAGTCTGGAAGGGCTCAAATTGTCCTCTCAATTGGCTTAGACTAGCCAATAGGTTTTCAGCCTTCAGGTGAAGAGGGACTCAAGAGAGTTTCACAGCACTCTGAATAACACTAAAAGCTCCTCATGGATGGATATTGAATGCAGAATGCAGGGTGTGAAAAACAATAACTCCCCCCAGCCAAGCATTTGAATGAAGACTGCAAGAAAGACAACCTTCCTTAGACTTAAATTTTTTTTTTAAAGCATAAATTGGATGATGGTGGAGTGGATGGAGTGCTGAACTTTAAGTTAGAAAGAGGTGGGCTCAAATGTTACCTCTGACATTTTCTAGCTGTGTGATGCTGGGTAAATCTCTTACTCTCTCCAAACCTCACCTTCTTTACCATAAAATGGGAGTGTTGGATCAGGTAGACTCTAAGGTCTCTTCCAGGTCTACATCTATGATCCTATAGATTCTGGGCTCCAACTGATAAGATGAGTTGAGCCTATACTCTAAGCGAGGAGAATGGTGTAATCCTTGCCCTGTAACCTAAGGAGCTTGAATCAAGGATATGTAATTTCTTTGTGAGTGTGTTTAAATACAACTATTTATAGAAAACTTAGAGGTTAAGTGATTTGTCTATGGTCACACAACATTAGTTTACTATCATTTTAGCTAAAAAAGCTCATTTTTAAAGAATGTGGAATAAGGAGCTAGGTTGACTAAATTTATTGAGTGGAAGATAAAGAGAACAGTTTTGTGCTGTGAGAGAGACTGGTGTATATTTATAAGTGGCTTAATTTTCATGGTAGGGCAAAGTAAGAATTGTCAAACTGGGGTGGTTATTGGCAAACTGCAGAGGTGATTGATTATGAATCATTAAAGATGAAACTACTGCTCAAGTAGCAAGGCTTCAGTTTGTGGGGACTAAAGGCAGCCCAAGAGATAAGTCTAGAAGTCATATATGGTTATCCCTTCCATGTCATGATTTTCCCCATTGCAGTTTCAATATATTGAGGCTCAGCATAAGACATTAAATGAGAATTTTTTTGGGAGTTTTGTGGAAGCTGCAGCCAACATGTGAAGGCCAGCAGATGACAAAGAAAAAGTATTTTTACTTAACATTGACCTCCATATAGCCTATGACCAAATACTTAACCCAAATTTTACAATAAGGTACTATAAACACCCCATAAAAGAAAAAGAAAAAAATCCAGACTTCTCTGTTATGAAGGGAGGCCCCAAAATTTTACACAGATTTTCCAGATGGTGGGGGTACTACACCCCTAACCTTGCCATGTGAAAGGGATAACTGTATTCCTAATAGCTCCTCTAATCCAAATAAGGACCCCCATTTCCTCCTTCCCCATCATTCAACAACAAAAAATAATTTTGGAGGTTGAGTGAAGTATCTAAGTGAAGCCTGTATGTGAAACCATAGCTTCCCAGCCTGCAGCAGATTTAGGAGACACGCATCTGCTACAGGGGCACAGGATTTAAAAGCAGAGTTAGTTAGGCATAGACATTGTTGACAGCCTTGGGTGTTTTAAGTAAACCCACTCAAATGTTCAAGTGGCAGTAATTAGGAACTCAAAAGCATGGAGCCCAATGGAGACCCACCTCCAGCATAACTTGGTGTATGCAGAGGCTGAGGGGAAAGTGTTGAAAGGAACAGATTTAATAAGAAGTCCCCGGTCTGGTACTACAGCCTTTGATCATGGTCTACTACAGTAAGTCTTTCCGATTTTTGTCACTTGATTTGTTGGAGGAGTGGAAACAAGTAGCAGAGTAGTTTTTTTCCCCTTGTCTTGTTAAAATAAAAGACTGCTGTGCTATAGAGCGAGCTATTCTTTTCTCCTTCCCATCAAGAACTCAGCAGGCGCAATAACAGCAGAACAGCGCCTGGAGCCATCTTCCAGGAATTGTAGAGTCATTCTGTGGAGCCAAAAGCTCCTACCAGCAAGCAGAAAGACTAGACTGGTGAGAAGCCACAGTCAGAGGAGCCCTTAGACAGAGAGCACTGTAAGGGATGATATTGGATACCCCAGCCTGGCCTTTGGAGCCACCAAATGCCTCTGATTTTAGGGCTACGTCAATGAATCTGTCAATATTTATTAAGCACCTACTATGTATCAGGCACTGTGCTAAATACTGGGGATGCAAAAAGAGGCAAAAGACCAATCTAGTCGGAGAACAACATTCAAACATATATAAAACAAGCAATATACAGGATAAATAGGAAATAATAGAGGGAAGTCACTATAATTAAGAGGGGTTGGAAAAGGCTTCCTGTAAAAAATGAGATTTTAATTGGGATTTAAAGGAAGCCAGGGAAGTGAGTAGGCGGCCTTGAGGAGGGAGAACATTCCAGGCATGTGAGATCCAAGAAATGGAATGTCTGCTTTGTGGAATAGCCAAGAGGCTAGTGTCACTGGATCAAAGTGTACCTGTTGGAAAATAAGTGTATAAAGATTGGAAATACAGGATGGAGCTGTGTCATAAAGGACTTTGAATGCCAAACAGAGGATTTGGCTTTTGGAAAAATCCCTTTGGTGGCTGAATGAGGGGTAGTTTGGCATGGGGAGAAACTTGAGGCAGGCAGACCTACCAACAGTCTATTGCACAGCCCAGAGGTGAGGAGATGAGGGTTTTTAGTAGGGTGGTGGCAGTGTCAGAGGACAGAAGGGAGACATATTCAAGAGATGTTAAAGAGATGACGTGGACAGCCCTTGGCAACCACGTGGATGTTGGGGAAGAGGTGTGAGAGATAGTGAGAAGTCCAGGAAGACTTGTGAGCCTGAGGGTCTGGGAGGATGGTGTTGCCCTCTACAGTATATGGAAGTTGTGGGGGTGGGGTAGGGTTGCATGAGAAACTTTCTTCAATTTAATTCAACTTAACATATTTTTTTAGCACCTACTATGTGCCAGGTCATAAGCAGCATAGGGATAATACAGTTTGGAAAATCTGGATTCAAATTCTGACCCCAGTCAAGATATGACCTTTGTCAAGTATTGGACCTTTTAGTGCCTGGGACAATTTAAAGTCTGAATTAGAGACTAGCTGCTCATCTACATTGCAGTTTTTTCAGCTGAAATCATGGGTATGGACAAAAAAAAGTTGAAAGCCATGAACGAGGCACTGGGGAGTCAATGGCAAAAAATGAAAACAGTCTCTCCAGCAAAGTTCTATAGGAAGTGGCTAGGAAGTGGCACCTGTTGCTCCATCTTGAAGGCAGCTAGAGATTAGAGAAATAGGCATGGGGGAATACTTGTAAAAAGGCAGGAAGGGTGGAAGATGGCATGCCGAGTAACAATAGTGATAGCTAACATGTATATAGTGCTTACTGAGTGCCAGGCACTGTGCTAAGCACTTTATAGATATTATCTTATTTGATCCTCACAACAACCCTGGGAGAGAGATGCTATTTTTATTATTCTCATTTTACAGATGAGGAAACTGAGGCAAACAGAGGTTAAGTGACTTGCCAAGGGTCACAAATAGTAAGTGTCTGAGGCCAGATTTGAACTCAGATCTCTCTGACTCTACACCTGGCACTCCATCCACTGTGCCACCTAGCTGCCTGGGGAATACTTAGATGATTTTGAGTGGATAGGGTGGAATGTATGATCAGATCTGTGTTTTAGAAATACCAATTTAGCAGCTGTGTATAGTATAGATTACAGAGGTTGGAGGCTTAGGATTTGTGATGATTGTTGCCATCTTTGATACTTTCAAAGGAATGTGAGGTAAAATCTTAAGAGTTTCTTTTTTTAAAGATATTTCTTATTATTAGTGATTAAGGACAGTCTTTCATAGTATTGTTGATTGTCTTTCATTTTGTTTTTTTCGTGTTCTTTGACCAGATACTTATTGGGGAATGTTTTTCTTTTTTGAATTTATACTGCTTATTTGAGTCAATGCTATCTTTCACCCTATCTTTACTTTAGCATCTCATGGTGGTGGGAAGTTTGGGTGAAACCCTGTGATCTGAGGAGCAGGAATGAGATAGGCTGGGTGTTCAGTGGAGCTGAACAGTGTGTCTCATGGTCTAGGGTACAATTTCATCCTCAAGAACTTTAACCCTGGCTTTGTAGAGTTGAGGATGAAGTTAGAGCCAAAGTAGGGCAGTTGTGTGAGTAGGTGGGGAGGGGAAGGAAGACCTGGGTCAGAAGGGCACTATGTTGAATTGAGAGGAAGGTTGCCTCATTAGCATCCAATCAGCCTCATGGAAACTCTTTTTCAGGAAAACACCCATCTAGTCTAAACCTTTCATTAAATGGATGAAGAAATAGAGAGCCAGAGAAATTATAGCTCCTTCAAAGTAACACAATGATTTGCTGAGTCAGGATCAGTCTTCTGACACTTTTTGGGGGGGAGGGGAGGAAGTTTTAGTTATACTATTTTATATGAATGATTTTTCAAACATTGTTGTCATTGCCCAAAAAACGCTTCCTCTACCCCCAAAGAACCTTCCTTTTAATCTTAGAATTACAATTAAGTAAAATGAATCAGCACGTTAACTGCCCAATAGTGTGTGCCTCATCCTATCACCTCTATTCTGAGACACATGATTTACCATCCATTCTCTGAAGTGATGATTTGTTACTTCATTGATCAGAGTTCTGATGTCTTTAAATGATATTTTCCCTGTTTATAATAATCGTATATCCCATCTATTCCTGCCTGTATCTCATCATTTCTGGTTCTGTTTACTTTTCTGGTTCTGTACCAGTTGGTATGTTTTACCAGATGTACATGAATTTTTTATATTTCTCATTTCCTATGGTCTATTTTTTATTACATTCATGTACCACAACTTAAGCAACCAGTTTCTTCTTTGAGGATAATAAATGGGCACCTACTTTGTTTCTAGCCCTTTGCTACCACTAAAGGTACTGCTAAAAATATTTTGTCTATATGTTTTCATTTCTTCTGTCTTTGACCTTCTTGGGCTATTTCTCTGAATCAAAGGGTATACATTATTTAGTGACCTTTCTAGAATAATTCTAAATTGTTTTTCAGGGTGATTGCAGTTCTACCAATAGCACATTAGTGTATCTCTCTTCTTGCAGATCCTCTAACATTGTTCCTTTTTATCTTTTGTCATCTTTGCCAGTGTAACAGGTTTGAAATTAAGCCTCGATTTTTAAAAATTTACACTTCTCTTATAATTAGTTTTAAGGCATTTTCTTCTTTCACTACCTTTACTCCCTAATCTGCAGGAGTTTTGATTAAACTTTTTAAACCTGAAGATAATTACTTAGCTTGTGGATAATATTTTCTCACAAGCTAAAGTGTTTCTGTTAAACTTCTTAGGTAAGATCTGCATCATTTCAGATGAGACGTTTGCCAAACATTTATCAGGAAAAAGAAAAAATGTTACTATTGAAAAGAATCATAGTAACATAAGGGGGAGGAAGGGTATTTGAAGTGGAGGGTTTTATATATGGCAAGCCTGTCAAAGTCAGTTACATGGCTTTCAGTTTGATCTGAGCAGTTTTCACATAGCATCCTGTGGTGGATTTCACCTTGTATCTGTCAAGAGTATTACTTTGTTCATTAACGTGTCACTAAAATTTAAAGTGCTACTTTTCAGCTTCCCAGGTAATTGTTTCAGACAAGTTTAAGATTTATTGTGAAATGTCAGTTTTAGAGGTAGAAATGTTTCATTGAAATACATCAAAATGAAATTTGTTGGCTTTTAACTACTGTGTTGGTTCGACAACTAGTTAATTGTAGCTACTAGTACCATTGTATTTTCAATGGCATCCAATGAAAGTACTTCTATATATTTCTTTTGTGGAAATTTTATCCACTTCTTTGAATAAGAATTTGTACTAAATAAGTAATTTAGGTTATTCTATTATATTTGGAGAGGGGTGATTACCTTGTCTGTGACAGAGAAATGACTTTGCTTTTTTCATCCTCTTTGTTGTTTTGTGCTTTTTCTACCCCCTACCCTTCATTTCTGTGGCTATGAATAATAGTGAGCAGATATGTTATACAGAGCAAAGTTGTCCCCCCCCCCCCGGCTTCAACATCCTGTCCTGCTGAGCCATTCAGAGGTATTGCTCAGTCTACAGTGTTAGTAAGGGTCACAATGAGATGTGAGTAGCTAGCTATTGTTTTTCCATTTTCTTTGCTCATAGTTTTTTTTTTAAATTATGATATAGTCTTTAGAAAATGCCACAGTATGAACAGAGCAATAAAGATGTCCTGAGACTTCTTTATTGTTTCTTTGTGATGACGTGAGAAAATCTATGTTATATTAGAATACTTCATTTGCTTTCATCATTTGGCACTATGCAGAGACAGACAATTACCTTAAACTCGAAATATTTGTGTTATGGAAATCTCTCTTTAAGAATCTAACTCACAACTGTTATCTTTCTTTGTGAACCAGGGCTGTGGTCATTCAGGCAAGTTTGAGTTTCATTTTGAAAAGTAAGTTTCATTGGAGAAAAGTTTCCCTAAAGAATATAATGTGACTCAGAATAGTGAAGAATCAAACTCTAATATCTATGTACTATGTTAATGAAATCTATATCAAAGTGCTTAAACCATGTATTTTTTTTTTTTGTTTCCTGTTGCACTTCTATAGAGAGAGCAGGGTGAGACATGTCACTGAGGGGAGAACAATGGTCAACAACCTAACAGAATTTTTTCGCTAGCACAATAATTACTATTTTGCAAAGAGCAGAAAAGCTACTGGATGAGGTTAAAGCAGTTTCCTTACTACAGTGTCTTTTAACCCCATTTCTGTTTGAGGACATAGAGCTATGGAGAGATTTAGCTCAGCCAAGGGGGTACAATAAGTCTTAAAAACTAGGATGGGTTTTTGATCATGTTATGTGATAGCTGAAATAAGAGATCTAGGGTAGACAGTGGAGGACAAGGTAGTTATAGAAGTTCAGAGAAGAACTCAAAAGAAGATTTCTGAGAATTCTAACAGGTGATAGAAGAATTCTAAGGAGAATTGCAACCTGATCTGAGCATAGGCTTCTATCTGAGAGATGAGAGCTTCATAATTGTTGGCTGAGAAATTTATCAGAGAAGCCTGACTGAAAAACCTTCAGATAACTTCATGGCTACTGGGAAGCCTAACTCTACAGCTGAAACAAGTTTCATAGCTGTTGGAGAAGGTTGAGTAGGAGTAACTGTAGCTCTTGTTGAAAGGGAATGACATTTATAGAAGACACTGGCAGCTTTTAATGTGTTGGTTACCTTTATGTATGTGTCCTGGTCAGAGATGTTCCCAGCATCCTAATGTGTAGATGCCCACATGCTCTCCTTGTATGAATGTACCATATGTACTTCCTATAAAGGTTACCTCTTCCCACTGGGTATGAATGTACTTGTGGGAGAGTAAATTCAAGTTCATCGGAAAGAATAATCTGTAATTGCTTTATTTACATTGACATTTAATTGAATTCCTGCGTTATGAGCTAAGTATGTCATCTTAGTCTATTTGTTATCCTCCTAATTTTATCTGTACGTTACTTTTTACACTGGTAACAAGAAAAACATATTAGGGAGAGTTTGGAGATTTGGTTTGGAAAGGATTCCGACCCATAAAATATCTAGAACCTAGGACATAAAATATCTAGAACATGAGGGGAGGGGTTCATGAGCTTCACTTGTTTACTAAATGTGTGGAGTAAGTGGAGATCCCTTTTTAATATCTCAACTCTTTTTGACCTCTCCTATGCATTTTTTCTCATACCAGCTTCTATTATACTTAGCTATGTAAATGTCTCATCCCTGTATAAAATCGGAGGCTTTTGGTACAAACTTCATCAGTTTTGGTCTTTTTTTTTATCCCCAATTGCCTACTTCATATACTTTAGATCATCAGTGGATCCATAGTCTCATTTATCTGGAAGTTCTCTCCAACAATGCAGGTCACAATCCAATTATGCCATCTTATTTTTTTCAGCTCTTGTCCTTGTTCTCCTATAATTCCTTCATAGAGGATCAATGCATCTCACTTCCTTAGATTTTTCAATATTTCACAGACAGCAATGCAGTTGTCTGTTACCTCTCAATCTATACAAACATATATCCTACCATTTTTTTTTCTGACTATACAGTCCCTGGATGGCACATAGTAAGTGCTTAGTAAATGCTTATTGGTTGTTAATTGATTGGATATCTCTTGTATCTCTGCCTTAACTGAAAGTTCTACTTGGCATTATGCTAAATGAAGCCTTTTCACAACTACAAGGAATCTCACTTTTGCCCTTTGGGTGACCCACAATTGTAATTCTTTAGAAATTGTAGTATTCTATGATTCATAGCCATTAGTACCATTGGGAGGTATTAATAAGATGGTGGTAAATATATTGACATTAGAAAGGTACAAAATCCCTAATAGATAAATGGTTAAAGGATATGAACAAGCAGTTTTTAAAGGAAGACATTCAGATTGTCAATAGCCATATGAAAAAATGTTCTAAATTACCATTAATTAGAGAAATGCAGATTAAAACCTTGAGAATTTCCCTTACAATCATGAAGGCTAGCTGATAAAGACAATAGAAAAGGAAAATGACAGTTGTTGAAGGAACTGTGGGAAAATAAGAAAAGTAATAACACATTTTTAGTGGAGTTGTGAATTATCCCAGCCATCATGAAAAGCAATATGGAGATATGTCCCTGAGGTCACTAAACTGTGTGTATTCTTTGACTCAGCAATTTCACTATTAAGATTAAAGAGATAAAATTAAGAGGCAAAGTACCCATATATATGTATATATGCATGCATACATACGTGTACACACATACATATATACATATATCTCAATTCTTTTTGTTATAGCAAAAATTCCTCTGAAAACCAAGTGAGTGTCCATCAATTGGAGAATGGCTAAACAAATTATGCTGTTTGAATGTAATGGGATATTATGGTACTATAAGAAAGGAAGAAAGGGACAGTTTTAGAGAAAGCTGTTTTTCCATTTTTTTAGAGGAGGGGAAGGGAGAGTGAAGGGAGTTGAGTGTGAAAGGAAGCTTGAGGATAGTGTTGTCAAAAAGAAAGAAAAGTGTCATTGAAGTATTTTTCAAAGTGCACATAAGAGAAAAGGAAAGCCAAAAGAAAAAAAAACAGGATAGCTTTTTTAAGTTACTTGTCGAATTTATTATATACTTCAAAAGCAAACTGAAAATAATATAGATTTGAAGTTTCATATACAGTCCTCTTTTTCTATTCTATTTTGCAAATTGAAATGCCCTTTGAGATCTTGAAAATCAATACCAAAGTGTATTTGAAAATTTTCACTTTCTGCATTTATTTCTTCTTTGTGCTCGCTCTGATACAGTCATTCTTCTTAAGCATCATTTCGACTTGCTCATTTAATATTGTAAGGATTGATATGTTAGAGGTCAAATGTCTTTTAACTGTTATCAATGATGGGAATTTGTCACTATAGAAACACTGAAAAATCTGTTACATTTTCCATTTGTTGTCCTTCTGGTTTTATCTACAAATATTCTTAGTTGATCAGGATTAGTTGGGTCTCATCAAGTTTTTTTTATAGCTTCATTGTCCTTTCCACATCTTTTCACTCTTTTGTGGGGCAAAATTGCTTATAATCTTCTGTCTTCTTTCTCCATGATATGGTTTTCATTCTTTTTTGTTTTGTTTTGGCTAGGCAATGGGGTTAAGTGACTTGCCCAGGGTTACACAGCTAGCAAGTGTTATGTGTCCAAGGCCGGATTTGAACACAGGTCTTCCTGACCCCAGGGCTGCTGCTTTATCCACTGCACCACCTAGTTGCCCCCTATAGTTTTTATTATTAACCAACTAAACCTAACTAAGCTAGATTATTCTGAAAGCATTTATTAAGAGTACCACATCACCATTCATTAGAGAAATGCAAATTAAATATGAAGAATTGTGCCCCCCCCACTATGAAAGCTGGTAAAGACAATAGGAAAGGAAAATAACAGTTAAGATTTCTATCACATAAATTTTCCCCAACCAACCATAATAGATCTACCATGTTTGGACTCTGACATCACAGTTTCCAATATTCTGCATGATAATGTAGTAAATAAAAGAAAGATGTAAATAATAGCTGGACTAAACTATGTTTACACAGTGGTCTGTCCTGGTGGATATATTATGGTGAAGGCAATGAGGAGTAGAGTTCCAAAATATCTGAGGGAGGGGATTCCAAATGCTTGGGCACAAAAAAATGCCTACTTTATAACAGGGTAAAAAAATCAATAATTACTGACCTATAAGTACACTTCCACATATCCAAAAAACCCAAAACCAAAACCAAACACCAAACACCAAAAAACTTTACAAGAACAATCCACCCATGTTTCAAGGGCTTCCTTGATCAAAGTTTGAGAATGTTTGGTTTGATGAAGTTAACATTTGGCCTATTCTATAATAGACCATATCTTTAAAGTTATAAAACTGGCTAAAAAGAGGGCACAGACTAAATGATCCCAGTGTACGTATTGCTGACTATAAAAAAGCAGAGGAAAGTTCTTAACCTTTTGTGAGTGAGTGAGAGAGTGTGTGTGTGTGTGTGTGTGTGTGTGTGTGTGTGTGTGTGTGTGTGTGTGTTATACACCGTTGTGGAACTCTAGTGAAGTCTATGCATCCCTTCTCAGAAAAATGTTTTTAATGCAAAAATTACATAGGATTATAAAAGAAAGAAAATATATTGAACTATACATATAAAATATTTAAAAAAAACAAGTTCATGGTCTTTATATTAAGAACTTGTGCATTAAATGTTTTCCTTCAATAAGGTATCACCCACACATACATTAAAATTATGCAAGATTCCTTAAAAGATATAACAAAGATAACTTTGTTTGACTCTCTGATCATTAATATAAGGCAAGGCATGAAACAGGGAGATGTATGCCTGTCTAACATCTTTGTTGTTATCAAGGAAGATGCCATTGCAGAGTCTATCCAAATGGAAGAGGAATTCTGTATAGATGGTGAAGTTCTTTAGAAGCTCCTGTTTGCAGAAGATACATTAATTTCATCAAGTCCCAGGACTTGTTGAAGTGCTTAAATGGGCCCACAATTTCTCAAGAGAATTTTGTGGGAAATGAGAAATTAAATCAACAGTGAAAAAACCAGATAGATTACGAATATGTTTTGACCAGAATATCATATGCCTGTGGGTAGACGGGGAACTGGGCTCAGAAATGAATAAGAGGTGAATGGGTTGGATTACATTTGGGAAATTGCCCCATTTCTTTTAGGTAATAGAATCATAAATCCAGAGCTTGAAGGGACCTTTTCTTTTCCGAGTAGTAAGAGCTCATCAGTATTCTTAAGGTGATGCTATGTGGCTGTGAGTCATGGAATACCATTGTCTCTGGAGAACGGAGGAGGCCAGTCACCAAAAGACAACAAAGAGGGGTGTACAGTGGGCATAAATAGCCTGCAATATATTGTCAAATGAAGAAATTTACAGGAGAGTTTGACATGAATCAGGCCAGAAAGGGAAATATTTTGGTAATATAGTAAGAGCAAGGGATAACAAATGGGTGGTCTTCAACCTCCTTTGGTATACGTGCAATAACTAGAAGAAGAACCCCTCCTTGCCTATATGTGGAAGACTGATGGGAAGATATGAATAAGATTGCCCAAATGAGAAGGCTTGAATGGGCTGTGATCAGCCCCTTTGTGAAGAGTGCTCACATTGGTGAGATTATAGATCCATCAAAATATCGAAGTAGTAGTAACAGAACTGTGGTAACAGAAAAGTGATAACAGAACTGTCAATCAATTAATCAATCATTAAGTATTTGTTAATTGTCTTATTATCTGCCAGGCACCGTACTAAGTGCTGTGCATGCAAAGAATATACATTTTGCAATAGTTCAGGCGGAAGTTGATAAGGACCTGCACCAGTATGATAGAGATTTCAGAAGACAGAAAGGGGCATATAGGAGAGATGTTATAAAAGTAAAATCAGCAGGCCTTGTCAACAGATTGGATGAAGGGGGTGAGAGAGAGTGAGGAGTCCCATCCTAATATATTAATCAAAATGTGATATTATTTAGATAACTAAATTAGGCCCTTATTAAAGCATCATTAAATGTTCTATAATATTGATGCAGGTGGGGTAGATGACAGAGAAGACTCACAAGCATTTCTTTACTAACTTCCTGCTGCAGAAGAAAGAGATTAAAAGAGAGTTTATCTGAAACTTTGCAAAATCAGAAGACACTTGTTCTATGTGGAAGAACATGTGTTTAAGGAGTTGGAAAAAGAAACAGGGACATATTTCAGTAGTAGAGAGAAAATGAGGATGATTTAGGCTGATTACTTGTCAAAGACGTGTAATAGACAAAGGAAGTAAAGCTGATCTTTCTTCTCTTCCTGTCCCCAACCCGAAATATATCCAAAACAAAAAAGTCAAGAATGTATATTTGCTTCCTATAAAGGTCAATAAAAAAGGACACAGGCAATATAGTCTTAATGGTATAGAAACATGAATAGAGAATTTTCCAACCTTTCAGTCATTAAGTTATGTAACATGAAATTGAAGCCGTAGGGCGTTTGATTATGGTTCACTCACTCAACAAACAATTTTAAAAAATAAACTTTTATTGACGTCTTTTGTTTTTACATCACTTCAATTTCCCCCTCTGTTATTCTCTCTATCTGTTCCAGAGAGAACTCTTTTATAATAAATATTTTTTTAAAAAAGAGGAAGAGAAAAAAGAAATTTAGTCAAACTCTTCAATATATTGAAAGAATCTGACATTTTATGCGATGTTCTCCACCCAAAGATGTCCCTGCTTTGCAAAAGAATAGCAAGGTAATGTTGATGAATTAGAGGCAGTTTGGTAGTGCAGTGGATAGAGTACTAAATCTGGAGTCAGGAAGACCTGAGTTTAAATGTTTTTCAAGCACTTACTAGTTCTGTGACCTTGGACAAGTCACTTAACCTCTACCTGCCTCAGTTTTCTCAACTACAAAATGAGGATGATAATAATAGCACCTACTTCTTAAGGTTGTTATGAAGATTGAATGAGATAACATTTAATAATGCATTAGTGTGCCTGCCATTCTGCATTCAGTTTTTAAAAAAGCATTTTAACTTGCAAAACTTTTGTTTTCACATTACCCATACTCTCTCAGTTTTCCCTATAATAATGACTACAAAAAGAGAAAAAGAAACCATAATTAACCAATACATTGAAAAATTATGACAATATACATTGTGTTCCATACCCACAGTCTCCTACCTTTGCAAAGAAGTGTGTTCATATGTGTATAGGGGAGGGGAAAGGAAAGTGCCTTCTTATAATTCATATATACATATGTACAAAGAATATATTGAATACTTTTTGCTTTTACATTACCAGATTTCTTCCAGAATTCTTCCCTTCCTTCTCCCAGAGAACCACTGTATTTAATAAAATATTTCTTAAAAAAAGAAAAATTAGCAAAAGTGATTAATATATCAAAAATGTGAAAATATATGCAGTGTTAAATATCTGTGGACTTCTTGCCTCTTCAATGAAGTTTAGTCAGGGTATCTCTTAATACCTCTTCTTTGGGGTCATGCTTGTTCTTTATAATTTTGCAACATTCACTTTGAATATTTTTGCAGTTGTTCTTTTCATTTACATTGTTGTAGTCATTGTGTATAAGTTCTTGATTTTGCTTACTTCATTCAGCATCAGTTCATATTGGTCTTTCCATGCTTCTCTGTATTCATCATATTCATAATTTGTTACAGCACAGTAATATTCCATTCATCCATATGCCATAATTTGTTTACCTATTCTCTAATTGATGAATATATTAACTTTATTTCTAGTTCTTTGCTACTACAAAAAGTATTCATAATTCTTTGGGAACAAAAAGTTCAGTTTCAAACATATAGGCTGAAAGTGCTGGTGGGATGTCTAGGTAGAAATGTCAAGTAGGTAAATGGAAATGCCGTTTTGGAGCTGAGAAAGCTAACCATGGCCATATGGTCAGGACTGCAGATACATATTTGGGAGTCAGTTGCATTAGTGATTGAAATCTTGGGAGAGGGTGAGATCAAGGTAAAAATTGAAAAGACAAAAGAGGGTCAAGGACAAAAGTTGGCTGACGCTTAAATTAAGGAGATGGGAGGAAGAAGAGGAGTAAGCAAAGGAACAATTAGAGAAATAGTAGAACCAATAAAGAGTATTAAAAGAAGGGGAATTATCTGTAGTGTCCAATGCTACAGAGACGTCAGAGAGGATAAGCATTGAGAAAAGGTCATTAAATTTATTTATTAGGAAATCACTGGTGACATTTCAGAGAACTGATTCAGGAAAGTGGTAGAGAAGCAAGTCAGATTGCAAAGGATTGGGACCTGAGTGGATAGTAGGGAATGCAAGAATGAATGTAGATGATTCAAGAATATTGGCCATGAATGGGAAAATAAATTAAGAAGATAGTTATATTGTAAATTGTAAATTAAGAAGGTAGCAAGGGAGAGGGAAATTGTTATTTTTTAAGAGTGGGGAGACATGAATAAATTTGTGGATGGATGAGAAAGAACCTGTGGAGAAGGAAAGACTGAAAATGCAGAAAAAAAAAGACAAAAGATGACTGGTAGAATGAGTTGATGGGGTGGGAGGAATGGGTTTTTGTTTTTAATGTTTAGAGAGAGGTAATTCTTTTTTTTCTTTGATGAGCTCAAAGGTTTTAGAAAGACGTGGAAGGACATACAAAATAATGAATGAAACGAGCACAACTGAGAGAACGTTATATATTACAACAGCAGTATTGTTTTTTTTTTCCTTCCTCCCTCCCTCCCCTTTTTAGGCAATTGGGGTTAAGTGACTTGCCTGGGGTCAGACAGCTAGGAAGTGTCAAGTATCTCGTCTGAGGCTAGATTTGAATTCAGGTCCTTTTGACTCCAGGACTGGTGCTGTATCCACTGTGTCACTTAGCTGCCCCTGCAGTATTGTTTTAAGAACGACTTTGAGTGAATAAGTTATTTTGTCTGTTATAAATACCCTATAAAGGACATATGAAGAAAGACACTATCTGTATCCAGAGAAAGAACTAATAAATGGAAGTATATATACAATAATTGTATATATACACACACATACACATCTACACACACATATACACATACATACATATATATATACATATACATATACATACATACATATATACATATATACATATTTGTGTCTAATGGTAGCCATCTCTAGGGCAGGAATGGGGGAAGAAGGAGAAAAATAAGGAAAGTAAAGAAATTTACATGATAATTTTGTTTATTTGAAGGAAATAGCAAGTTGTGCATAGTAGATTTGCAGTTTCATATGCAATCATTTTTTTTATTGTACTATGTTATGGAAATGCTTGTTTTATTCCATAAATTAAAATAAATAAAAACTGAAAGAAATAAAGTTAATTCTTAACCTTAACGTTCTCATCCTCCTCCTCCTTCCCCTTTCTCCCCATGTTCTCCACTAGTCTACAGAAATCCCATTTCCTAGGATTTAATTCATTTTCATGACTAAATTGCTATTACTTTCAGTCAATCAATAAGCATTTATTAAGCACCTATTATGTACCAGGCACCAAACTAAATAACTGGATTGCTTTTTGTTGTAGGGAGGTGACTGGTTATTTAAAGGCTATGCCAACATTTTTAGGCCTTGTCAAGTTGGCAAGGTTTTAAGGATGGGCTTGACAATGGACTAGGTGTCTGTCTCCTGAGCAGCAGTCTAGTTAAGTGTTGCTATGCTCTTTATCAGCAGGCTAGTGAACAGGTGATACATACATACATACACACACACACACACACATACACACACATACACACACACATATACACACACATGTATACACACATATACATATACACACATACACACACATACATATACACACACATATACACACACATACACATATATACACACATACACACACATATACACACACATATATGCATACACACATATACGCACACACATACACACACACATATACACACACATACACACACATATATATACACACACACATACACACACACACATATATACACCCCCCCACATATACACACACACACATATACACACACACACATATACACACACACACATATATACCCCCCCACACATATATACCCCCACACACATACACATATACATACACACATACACACATATACACACACACATATATATACACATACCCCACATATATACACACACACACACATATATACCCACCCACACCCACACATATATATATACACACACAAACACACATATTTACACACACACACATATACACACACATATATATTTATACACACATATATACACACACACATATATACACACATATACACACATATACATACACACATATACACACACATATACACACACACATATATACACACACACAGATATATATACACACACATATATATACACACACACATATACACACACACACACACATATATATATACACACACATACACACACACACATATATACACACACATACACACACACATATATATACACACACTCATATATATATACACACACTCATATATATATACACACACACATATACACACACACACACACATATATATATGTATATACACACACACACACACGCACATGTGTATATACGTAAGTATTTTTGCCACAATGACTCATGAAAGGCATCTCTTAAGTAAGTGGAGAGGTTGTGATTAGCATCATTGGGAAAGCATCTCAACTGATGAAATAAATCATTGATCTTCTGAAGTACTTCAGTATTTAATTCACATATATCCTATTCTTAAAAAGTTATGGTGGATTGAAGCCTGGTTAGTTTTATAGAGTGTTGAGGGCTGCCATCCCGTTACTGTTCAGCGGTCCTGAGGCATTGGGGTGATATGGTCTAGTTATTCTAATAGTTGTTCCTAGCTCTGTGTGCCAACTCAGTCTCGAAATCAGTCCCTTGTATTTCACTGGAAATTTTCATTGGTCTCAGCCTCACGCTGGTTACTCTTAACAGCACCATTTTAATTCCAACATCTTTAGCTGCTTATGATCCTATTAAATACATCAGTGATTTTTCAGCAGTCTAGATTGGATGTCTGCCCACCTACAAACCCCCCTCATGAATATCAGTAAATTAAAAGAACATCTCCCCTTAGAAGTAGCTCTAGATATATGCCCATATTCTTTGAGTTAATACTCTGCCCTCATCATGTGGTCTCTCCCCTTCCCCACCCCCAAGTGAACTGCCTGAACTGCATGAAGAAAAAATATGACGTTCAACTAATGGCATGAGAAGAGAAGGGAAAGAATAAGGGTCACTTGTGGCACATTCTATTTTGAGCCAAGCTGAAAGAGATTAATGCTGTCACCTGCTTGATTAGCGCTGTCATTTCCTTGACGTTCAACTTTGAAGTGTATTAATTAGAAGAGAACAGTGTGCATTCTTGTTTGTCTTGTTGGTGTCTGCAGCTAACCTTGTAAAATCATCCAGCGGCAGTCTGGCTGTGGTGATGCTGCTGAAACAAGTTACTTTAAGTCCTTGTACATTGATTTTCTGCTTTTGTTGTGGGGGCTTTCAACCTAATGCTAAAGGTGCTTCAGCTGGAATCTCCAAGGTAACCAGTGTTGTGGGTTCCAAGTTCAAGTACATTTTAGCAAACTACTCTAAAGCTAGGGAGATGTGTACATGCATTCATTCAGATGGATGTCTGTAAATGACTTAGGACACTTGACCGATGTACATCATTGTGCTGTGTGGTGGTAATGTGTCCCCATAGTCCAAAACCTTCTTGTACTCTTAGTGCAGTACCTCATAGTTCCGAATTATATAGATTCAGGGTTAGTATAATCAAATCCTGCCTTTCCAAAAAGATAGAGGCATGTTGGCTTGTTTTGCCTCTCCTTGTTAATTGGTTCTACAAAAAACCAAAACAAAACCCAACAACAACAACAAAAACCATGATGCCAAGAGAAATAATGTTATGAGACATTTCTACAGGAGTAATGTTATGGATGGGAGGCACAATATCTTAAAAGGCAGGGGAAGTAGCAGATTGGTTATAGTCCACTGGTGATATTATGGCAAAATAGCTCTGTTCTGGGCACCATAAGGCAGGGTGTCTTTCTAACGAAAGTCTGATATGACAGTATTAGCCCATGGGGTGAGTGATAGTCTTGTTCCCCAACAAATTTGCTTTAACTCATAGAAACATTGTTCATTTGGCTATCCATCATTCCTGGAGCAAAAGACAGTTATCAAGGCAATCTTGGTTGAAGTATATCCTTTTGCTGGGCATGTTCATGGTGACCTTCACCTAGAATCCTGACTACTGGGAAGATTGAGGCTGGTGAGTAGTTCTAAGCCGCAATGGGCTAAGCTGACTGGGCATTCTGATTAAGTCTGATACCAACATGGTGAGACCCTGGAAGTGGGGTACCTCCAGGTTGCCTAAGGAGGGATGGATTGGACCAAGTTGGAAATGGAATAAGTCAAAGGTCTCATCTTGATTATTATTGGGATTAGGCTTGTGAGCAGCCCTTGTACTCAGCCTAGGTGAGATAGGGAGACCCAATCTGAAAAAAAGAAAAAATCCTCCATTTATTATGATAGAATGAAATTATATAATTTTGTGTTGTTAGTAAGATGACTTAATGGGAAGTGCTTAATTCAGCTATAATTCTTCACCCAACACATATTATGTTGCTGTATTTTCTATCCCTAGGTTGGTGATGAATTGTGTTTATTGAAGTACAGTTCTGTGACCAACTACAGGACTCTAAAGTATATTAGGGGCAGGCAAATTAACTTATCTGAAGCAGCAAGTCATCCTGAGAAAGACAGGAAGCACCTCATGCTGCATAGTGAACCACTACCAGCACTACTTCAACCACCACCTCCTCTTGGAACCTTCAAGAGTTAGCTCAGAACCCTGAGCCCAAGGACTCCCAGGGGAATAGCAGTGCTCCCTAGACTAAAGGTGCTGCTTCCAGCTCTGGCCCTCTCTTTCCTCCCCTTCCCCCCACCCATCACTCAGAGAAGTTCTCTCTGTCAAGAATGGACCAGCCCACCCCATCAATTGCTACCTATGGGTAGTGAGGCAAGAGCAGAAAGGCATTCTGAGGAAAAGCAGAAGAAGCATCTGCCAGGTGAGGCAGAACTGCCATTCTATCATGCCAGGTCTCTTGCCTCTTGGGGGATGAGGAAAAATGTCATTCCCTCACACATTAGTCTCTTGCCTCTGGGGTAGGGGGAAAAATACCATTCCATTGCTCCAGGTCTCCTGCCTGGTCTCCAGCCTCCTGTGGGAAGAGGAGAAACACTATTCTGTTACATACCAGTCTCCTGCCTTTGAGGTAAGGGAAGAAAACTCCATTCTAACCCACTAGGTCTTCTGCGTGGTCTCCTGTCTTCTGTGGGAAGAGAAGAAAATCAATCTCATCCTGCCTAAGGAGTAAGGGGAGAAAAATGCCATTTCATTATGTTAGCTCCCCTCCCTAGTTTTCTCCTTCTTGTGAGAAAAAGAGAAATGCCATTCCATTATGCTCTAGTCTCCTGCATTTGGAAATGACATTCCACTGAGAACCGGGTTCTTCCCTTTGGGAAAGAAGAGAAAGGCCATTCCATCAAATCTCCAGTCTGGTCTCCTGCCTTGGAGGAAGGGGAATAACATGATTCCTTCAGTTCCTACCACTTTTCCACTGGCCTGAACTGCATAAGACCCTGAGAGAACTCCACTCAGAGGCTAAACCCCTATGAATAATAAAAACTTACCTGAACTCATTCCTCAGTGATTAACAACTCCCCCTCCCCCAATATCCTCACTCTCCCAATGATTCTGAACCCCTGGCTGTCATCATTCAGCCTCCAGTCCCTTCCTTATCCTCTACTGTTAAATCCCTATTTCCATTCCCCTTAATTCCCCCTACTCCCATCTACTGGTCTAAAGCATCCCACTCCTTCCTCTGTGGTTTCTTGAAAGTCTGCTTCATAGGCAACTTGCTTTTATCTTAAATCTTTTTACTTCATCTCCTGGCTTTCATAGAGACCTGGTTCCTTTTTAATGACACACCCTCTCTGGTCTCACTGTCCAGCACAGTCTTCCCTTTCATTCATTCTCCCTGACTCATTAGTGAAGGTACAGGAGTTGGCCTACTTCTTGCTTCCCAGTGCCATTTTCAGGTTCTTCCTCTACCACCTGTACTCCATAACTTCTCTTACTTTGAGGCTGACTCAATCCAGATTTACTATCTAATTAAAATTCTGGTAGTTGTTGTCTACTGACTTCCAAGACACTTCCTTTCTTTTCTCAGTGAGTTCAGAGGCTTGTGCAGGGAGCTATTGTTGGCCATTCAATGAAAGACAAACATTATCCTTATCCTCTTTGAGAATGAAGGACAAACAACAACACCAGTTCATGGCTCACAATCTTTCTCTCTTCCTCAGCTTCTACCTTCATATTAGGAGACTTCAACATACATAATGATACTTCCTCAAACACCCTAAACTCACAGTTCCTCACTCTTTTCATTTCACACGATCTATTTCTCTGTCCCATCTCAACCACATGCAAAAATAGTCATACCCTTGATCTTGCCATCACCCATAAATGTACCACTTTCATGCTCAAGAACTCTGAAATTCCCTTATTTGATCACAATCTATTATCATTCCACCTCTTCCTCTGCTTTGCAACTCTAGACCCTGTTCTTTGTCCTCCCCAGGACCTTCAACCCCTGGACCCATCAGTTCTTTCCCAGGCCATAATCCTGGCACTAGCTATGTTCTCTTCCCTTCCCAATCTTGAACAATTGGTGAACCAGTCCAACTCTCTACCATATTCTCTTGAATCCTTGGCACTTTTATCTTATCAAAGATCTTGCCCTGCTAAGCCTCATCCTTAGATCAATCCAACCATCCATTGACTTCACTCTTACACACAAACTGGAGAAAATTGCAAAACTATGTTGATTAGGTCCATTTAAAATGGGCCCTCCCTATGGCAAGGCAATCCTTCTACACTTTCTTAATTAACTCACTATTCCGTTTTGGTTCTTCCAGTCCTTTTCATCCCATCTCCATGCTCTGTCCTCCTCCCCCTCCCCTGAAAGATGAGGACCTTGTCTCATATTTTACTGAAAAATTGTGGCCATTTGCCAAGAGTTCCCTATTCTCTCTTACTCCTCCTCCTTCTCTCATATCGTCCAGATGCTTTTTACAAATATCTCTTCTTTCACCCTGGGCTTACAGGAGAGGGGGCCCTTTTCTTTACCAAGGCAAACCCTTCTACGTGCCCAAATGATCTCATTCCACCTCTAGCAGATGTATAGTCTGGCTCTTGACCTCATAATTCAACTGACAATGCTTTTTTGAAAGTTACCAGTGATTTATTACTTACCAAATATAATGGCTTTTTGATTCTTATCTTTCTTGACCTGTCTTCAGCCTTTGACCCTGTTGGTCACTGTGTTCTTAATACTCTTTTCTCTTTAGATTTCTGTGACAATATAGTTCTTTAGTCTGACTGCTCCTTGTCAGTTTCCTTTGCTGGCTCTTAGTCCAGGTCACAGCCACCAACCATGCATGCCCACCAGGGCCCTGTCCTAGACCCTCTTCTCCCCTCCTTCTTTCTTATTTCATTTGGTGATCTCATTAACTGTGTGGTTTCAATTGTCATGTCTGTGCTGATGATTCTCATATCTACTGATCCAACCCTAACCTCTCCTGACCTCTGTACTCACATCTCCAGCTGCCTATTGGGTATCTCAAATTGGATATTCTGCATATGTCTTAAACCTTACAGACCCAAAGCTGAACTCATTGTTTTTACCTCTCTTTCCCCACTTATCAAACTTCTGTATCACTGTTGAGGGAGCTTGTTTGTTGTTCTTCTTCAGTTGTTTCAGTCATGTCCAACTCTTCATGACCCTATTTGAGGTTTTCTTGGGAAAGATATTGGAGTGATTTGCCATTTCCTTCTCCAGCACATTTTACAGATGGGGAAACTGAGGTAAACAGGGTTAAGTGACTTGCTCAGGATTACATAGCTAGTAGGTGTCTGAGACTGGATTTGAACTTATGAAGATGAGTCTTCCTGATGCCAAGCCAAGTGCTGCACTACCTAGCTGCCTTGTTGAGGGCACTACCATGCTTGAATTCACCCAGGCTTCCAAAGTAGGGGTCAATGTTTACTCTTCATTTCTAATCTTCTGCCACGTCCTATTGATATTTGCCTCCTTCTCTCCTCTAATACTACCTCCATCCCAGTGCAGACCTTCATTAGCTCACATCTAAACTATTGATACAGCCTTTTCATCAGTTTCCCTGCCTCAAGTCTCTCGCCACTCCAATCCATCTTCTACTCACCCATCAAAGTGATCTTCTTAACGCACAGATCTAGTTATATATATCTTCTCTCTATTTGACCCCTCTATTTGATTACCTCTAGGACCAAATATAAAATTCTTTGTTTGGAATTCAAATCCCCTCACAACTTGGCCTCCTCTTACATTTCCAGTCTTCTTACATTTTACTCTTTCCCATATTATCTGTGATCCAGTAACACTGCCCTTCTTATTGTCCCTCATACAAGACACTTCATCTCCAGACTCCAGATTTTCACTGGCTGTCCCCCATGCCTCCCTCTTCATCTTTACTTCTTGGCTTCAAGATCCAGCTAAAATCTTACCTTCAACAAGAAGCCTTTCCTGAAATCCCCTTAATGCTTCCAACTGGCAGGTGGGCCCGAGAGTGTTTGTAATGGCACCACCTCCCAAAGCAGTCCTGCTTCCAGCTCATCCCCAACAGCTATATTTTTGGTAATTGAACCTGGTGGAGATGTAGGCTGGCAACTGACTGACTCTATTCAATAGCAACTGAAGACTCAGAAAGTTCTTGACTCTAATGTCCTTGGCACTGTCAAGTGACTCAAAATTAGAAATTGACCTGATTTCATCAGTAGAAATGACATAACTATCTTCTTTGCTGTTGCATCCTAGGAACCACTGGACCTTTCCATTTTACTTGTAGCTGAAACCTTCTGTGTATATTGTCTCCTCTTTTTTTCTTTTCCCTTTAGAATGGGAGCTTCTTGAGAGCAGGACATATAGGGTAAGGAGTCAAGGATGACACAGGTTTCAAAGCTTGGTGATTAGAAAGATTGGGGGTACAAATTCAGAAGAGGGGTGGATTTGGGGGGGAAGAGAGTTTTCAGTTATGCCATAAGTGGGTAGATGTGATCCTAGAGTCTCAAGTTGGAGTTCTGAAAGAATTTTCCCATCATGATATTATTATCTAGAGTACCATAATAATTACTAGTACTAAGTATAATATCGTATTTTACTGCATAATTGTTGCACCCTGTTTTTTTCAGTCCAAAAATTAGTTTATAACTTTTAATTGTGTAATCATCACATGGTATAATTCTGTTCAACATGCCACTTAAAAGGAAAACAGAGCAGCAATGTATTCACCATTGGTGTATGGATATGCATTTATCTCTTGTGCATTGTGAGCCACCAGCCTAGAATTCTCACTGCACGTGCACTGTCAGTATATTTCCAAAAGCCGACTTGTGTGGTTTGTTTAGAGTGCTGCAGTACTAATGGTATTGTCCCTCAACCCAGTGAAGAGCCGTAGGTGTAAGAGCAGCAGGCAAAGCTGTGATGAGTAAGATGGTAAAACTTGCATCTTCTCATGCTAGCTAAATTGTATAATTTGTTTGCCAGTGACATATTAGTGAAGCATTTCTTTCTGATTATGGGTAAACATAAAAAAAAAAAACTGTTCTGCAGGCTTCAAGCCGAAAGTGATTGTGTTTGCTGAACAGCATGGAAACAGAACTGTGGAAAGTTTTTTAGTGAGTGAAAAGTTGGTGTGAGATTCTAGGCCTGTATCCCAAGAGATCATGAACGTGGGAAAAGGACCCACATATACAAAAATATTTATAGCAGCTCTTTTTGTGGTAGCAAAGAATTGGAAATTGAGAGGATACCTATCAATTGGGGAATGGCTGAATTGTGTGGTATATGTGAATATGTGGTATATGAATGTAATGGAATACTTTTGTGCTATGAGAGATGATGAGCAGGCAGACTTCAGAAAAACCTGGAAAGACTTGTATGGACTGATGCTGAGCAAAGTGAGCAGAACCAGGAGAACGCTGTACACAGTAACAGCCACACTGTGAGATGACTAATGTTGATAGACTTAGCCCTTCTCAGCAGTGCAAGGGTCTAAGATATCTCCAAAGGTCTCATGATGGAAAATGCTATCCACATCCAAAGAAAGAAGTATGGAGTTTGAATGCAGATCGAAGCATACTGTTTGCTATTTTTAAAAAATTTTGTTTTGTTTTCTCTTTCTTGTGATTCCTCCTATTGGTTCTAATTCTCCCTTATAACATCACTAATGTGAAAAATATGTTTAATGGGAATATAAAAAAAAAAGAAAAGAAAAATTGTTGTGAGACTGGTGGAAACTAAAAGACAAGTAATACCAGGATAAATTATTTTTAAAAAGCTTCACGTAATGGTCGCACCCCACTTTTGGGCAAAACATTTGGCATAAAATCTGTGATGATTATGTGGCAAGATATGGTATTATACATAAGTTAAATTATGTGATAATGTTATTCATTATAGGCTATATGTTAAATGGACTTTTGCGGGGTATCCTGGGAACATTACTTGGTGTAGAACTTTTATTTTCCTGTGAGAAAATGCATTCTAATTTGCAAATAAATGACTTCAAAAAGGGATTTTTGGAATACAGCCCATTCACAAATTGGAGATCATTCTCACATAGTGGGCTAGTTTGTAAGTTGAATTTAACTCCTTAGATATGCTAGGAAAGTACTTAGGCAGAGTACTAACTAATTCTCTTAAGCCACAAAGCCAGCATTTATCTTTCTGAGGCAGTGATTACTGCCCACCCCCCATGTTGCCCAGGTTAACTGAAGAAGTTAAAGCTATATTCTAAGTTGATTTTCCAGAAACCAATTTGCAGAATATTGAGGTATATTAACCACTAGAACAGTTTGATAGTTATTCTCTTTGAACCTATTTATTTACCACTTTTTGTTCACATGTATTTTGTGTTTTTCTTTCTCATTGGGTTGTTTGGATGTTTTTCTTTGGACTAGTAATTTGTACCTATCCTCTGTTTTTATTATTTTCTAGCTTGTATTATATTTATTCTATATTTATGGGGTAGTTTCCTGAGCCTAGTACAGTGCCTAGCTTGTGGTAGACAATAAAGTCAACAAACTGAATCAATAAGCATTTATTAAGAGCTTACTATGTGTCAAGCATTATGCTAAGTGATAGGGATACAAACACAGGTATCACCCTCAAAATCATTCCATGCTCTCATGGTACATGATGAAAATATCCACATACAAACTCTCTTTCTCTCTATCTCCTCTCCTCTCTCTGTCCCTCTCTCTGCCTCTCTCAATATGTGTATATGTGTATCTATATACATATATGTATATGTGTGTGTATATATATACACACACACACACACACACACACACACACACACACACACACACACATACACGCACATAGGATGAATAAGAGATAATGTTGGAGGGAAGGCACTACCATTTGGAGAGATTAGGAAAGGCTTCCTGCAGAAAGTGGGATTTTAGTTGGCGCCTAAAGGAAGCCTTCAGGAGGGGAAAAGAATTCTGGGCATGCGGGAAAGCCAGTGAAATTTCATGGAGTCAGAAGGTCTTGTGTGAGGAACAGTAAAGAGGTCAGTGTCATTTGATCAATGAATACGTGATCATTTTAAATTAGTTGATTCATGTTTGTGTTGGTGTCATATCCCACTTGCTAGCTTATAAATTTCATGATAAGAATCCTCACACTTTTATATTTATCTAGCATGCCTTTTTATATCTCTGTATAGCTGTAAATTTCATCTGGCACAGTGCTTTGTTACGTAGTATGTACTTAATAGATGGACTTGAATTTTTTTTCTTTTTAACTGTGTCATTTAGCTTTGTAGAAACTAAAATATTAAAATATGGATGGCATTAAGTACTTTAGAGATTATCCAGTCTAGCCTTGTACTCAGTGCAGGAGTCTTCTTAATAACTGAGCATTTATTAAGCACCTACTATGTTCCAGGTATTGTGCCAGGTGTCAAGGATAAAAAGACAAAAAGCAGACTTTTGTGGAGGCTACATTTTCTTGAGGGAGACAACTATACATATATGTACATATGTACATATATATAATAATATAAGAATAGGGATTGGATCTGTGATTTCATTGGCCTAGAGAACTCTCAGGTGAAGATATACCCCCTTACCAATGCAGGTTGGCACCTTCTTTGAAGTTAAGAGTCTTAGACAATTCTTTAGGCCACTTATAGGTTAAATGACTTGTCCTGGGTCACAAAGCAAATATATGTCAGAGGCAATGCATGAACCTAGGTTTTCCTGGTTTTGAGGCTGGTTCTCTTTCCAATATGGCACACTGCTTCTCATACAGAATATATGCAGAATAAATGAAAGGTAGCTTAGGGCAAAAGGACATTAGCAGTTGGGATCAGGAAAAGTATCATATAGAGGGTAGTCCAGTGTCTTTTATATAGTTTAGTGTAATTCATGCAGGATCAGATTCAGGTTTCTCTGCAAATATGGTCTAGGCTCAGCTCACAGAATCATCAAGCATGTGTAATTGAAAGTCAGCTCAATCAGAAGAGCTCCATTAACTTTTGTGTTGCTTTTGTGCTTTGGAAGATTTTAGAAATAATAGAATCCTGGTATTAAAAGCTAAATGGAACATCACACAGTAAGAGAACGTAATGCACATTGATTTACAGATAAAGTAAATACTTTTGGTCACAGTTCATGTTCCACATTGTTTTTTCTTTTTTAAGTTGTTATGGGAAATGCTTTTATCTTAAAAATGATGATCAGACAGAAGGATGACAAATTGAATATCACTCAACTCACCCCAGTGACACCCTGCATGTTTACCTGGAAAATGAACTTGGTTTTTAGTAGAGCCAAAAGTTTGATATGGAAAAGGAGAGACAAATGTTTTTCAAATACAGAAATGCTAGCGGTTGTCACTAAATTACTTATGTCAGCTATCTCAGATTTCTTGGAATTGCAACCCTTTTTCATCAACAATTTTCTTTCCTATCTCTATCCCTCCACAATTCTACCCTCTCTGGAAAAAGTACTATGTAGAATATATGTGTGTGTGAGCATGTATTTTTAATAAAACTTTTTTTTTTTTTGCTTTGGGCCTTTGGAACTACTCACCTAGATAATGAGAGGCACTTAAAGTGTCACAAAATCCAGGTTAAGAATCACTGGTTGAAAGATCGAAGCATCTATTCATAAAAATGCACCACTATTGGATATAGCCACCAGGTGGAGGTGGTTCCCATTGTTTCTGCTGACATTTGACAGATCTTAGACTCCAAATGCCCAGAAGACATGTGCTTCACCCTGCATGGAACAACTTACAGGTTCCAAGCTGGGGAACATAGAAAAGGAGGTAGTGATAGATGGGGGGGGCAAGGGGAAGGGTTTGGGAAAAGGAAAGCCATGTTTCAATTCACCCAGGTTAGAAGGATGTTTTGCTATTACTATTCAAATTGATACAGAGTTCTTAGGGAGAAAGACACTAAATCAATTGATCAACAAGTACTTATTGATCAATGATTGCTTATCTTTTTTATTCTGATGTTAACTAATGCCAAGTAAAATGAACACTTTATATATATGCTATAGGACAGATAAAGAGTACTGTACTAGAAGCTGGAAATCTATTATACATAGCTTACTTTTCTTTTAAAATATATAATAAGATAAACATGTTACTTTTAAAGCTGTTCTGCTTGTATGCTATTCCTTCTGGCCTTCCTTTTGTACCTTTGAAAATGCTTCAGTGACCTTCATTTTTTTTTTGACAATTCTATCTTTCCCCCTATATGACAACCCTATAGTTTCCCCCTTCTTCTCACCTCTTCCTCTTCAGTTAGGAAAAAAAAAGGCAAACCTCTTGTAACAAATAAGCATTGTTAAGCAAGACAAATTCCAGAATGTCTGTGTCTGGAAAATGTATATCTCATTCCATAACTTGAGTCCATCACTTTTCTCTCCGGAGGTGGGTAGTGGATAGCATGTTTCATTCTCTGTCTTCTGGAGTTGTATTTGGTTATTGCTTTGATTAGGATTCTTAATTTTTTAAAAAAGTTGTTTCACTGTTTTTGTTATTGCATAAATTATTCTCTTGGTCCTGTTCACTTCATTATGCATTAGTTCATACAGGTGCTTCCAAGTTTCTCTGAAACTATCCCTTCCTTAATTTCTTGCAGTGTCATTATATTCCCTTATATTTATAAAGCATAATTTGTTCAACCATTCTTCCAATCAATGGACTCTCCCTTAGTTCCCAGTTTTTTGCCACTACAAAAAGAGCTACTATAGACATATATGTACATCTGGATCATTTCCTTCTTTCTTTGATCTCTTTGGTGTGTGAACTTAGCAGTAGTATTGCTAGGTCACAGAGTATAAACATTTTAGTGACTTATTGGGGGTAGTTCCAAATTGCTTTCCAGCATGCTTGGACCAACTCACAGTTCCATCAACAGTGCATCAGTGTACTTGTTTTCTGTCAGCCTCTCCAACAATTGCCATTTTCCTTTTATGCCATCTGTGCCAATTTGATGGGCGTGAGGTAGAACATCTGAACTTCATTTCTCTACTTATTAGTGATTAGGAACATTTTTCATATTTGTCGATAGCTTGGATTTCTTCTTTTGAAATGTCTCTACAATGATTGCTTATAAGTTAGCATTTATTTAAGATCTATTTCATGTGCAATTAGGTAAGGATACAGAAGAAGCCTAAACATGCTCCCTGCCCATGGAGTTTATGATAACAATACTCACTTTAAAAATACATTTGATGCCTTTTGACTCTATGGTCCATTTTACTCTTCTCTCATCTTTTTGTGATGAAGAAGAAAGAACAAAAACATATGAAAGATATAGACTTAGTTGCCTGGGAAACAGAGGTTAAGTGAATTTTCTAGGGTCACAAAAAGTCAGGACTTGAACCTTTTGCCAAGTCCTGTTGATTTTACTTTTGTAACATCTCTCCTTTGTGTACTCTTTTCTCCTTTGTCATTGTCCCCACCCTGGTGCAGGCTTTCATCATCTCTGCCTGGATTAGTGAAATAGCCTTCTGGGTGGTCTCCCTTACTTAAATCTCTTCCCATTCTCGTCTATCCTCTATCCAGCTCTCAAACTGATCTTAAATTGCAGGACTGACCATGTTGTCCCTCTATTCTCTAAACTCTAGTGATTCTCTATCACCTGTAGGATCAAATATAAAATCCCACTGTTTGACATTCAAAGCCCTTCATAACCTGGCCCTCTCCTGCCTTTCTAGTCTTCTTTTATCTTAACCCCACCCCTACCCCATTCTGTGATCCAGGTCATTGCTGTTCCTTAAGCACACATTCCATCACCAGACTTTGGACATTTTCATCAGCTTGTCTCTCATACTTATAATTTTCTCCTTCACCTCCAACTTCTAACCACCATTGATTTCTTCAAGTCGCATCTAGAATTCCAATTTCTACAAAAAAGGCTTTCTTGATTAATCTTATTTTTTTTCATCAACACTTTTATTAGTAATAAGAGAGACTCAAGAGTTAAGAATGGTCTGAAGCTGACTTGATTGATGTCCACCATTTTGAGCTTGAAGTTACCAGTAGTTGCCAAGAAGTTGATTGTAAGTTAAAGTGATTAGGGTAACTGAATTGATAGCCATCAGGCAGCCCCTGGTAAAATGACTCCCTTCAAAGGTTATGCAAAACTCCACCCTGCTCCCTGGCACAAAGGGAGAGTGGGTCTCTCCCTCTCTCTCTCTCTCTCTCTCTCTCTCTCTCTCTCTCTCTCTCTCTCTCTCTCTCTCTCTCTTTCTCTCTCTCACTCTCTCTGTTCTGTGCTTCAATGGCCATTCTCACAGCAGTTGAAGACTATGAGTTTGGTATCACTATAGGCACTGAAATGTGGCTTGAAGTACAAGTGAGATCGTCCTCACCCAGGTTTGTGCTGAATTTCTTGGCATTGGGTGGAATATCTCCTAGTAGTCTTATGTACACACCATGTAGGAGGTTCAGTTCTTTGAAAACTATTTCGTTTAGCATAAAGGAGGGTGAGAAATGCCTCTGTGATTCTCCTGGCTGTGTTGGGTCCCTGAAGGATAACATCCATCTCCAACCCAGAGTAACTGAGGGAGGTGGTAGATAGACCCTTTAAATAGATCATGGGTCTCTGGGCTTTCCTTGATTAATCTTTAATGCTAGTGCCTTCTCTGTTCGTTAGCTCCAATTTATGCTGTATATAGATAGCTTCATGGTATGTAGCTTTGTATATTTTCTCTTCCATTATATTGTGAGCTCTTTGAGAGCTAAGATAGCTTAATTTTTTTTTCTTTGAATCACCAATACTTAGTACAGTACCTGGCATATAGTAGGTGCTTAATAAATGCTTGCTGATTGACTGAATGATCTAGGTCTTCCTTAATCCATTCTTCCTACACCACTAATCCTCTTGAATGGTATGATCTTAATTATATGTAAAATAGGAGCTGAAAATGTGAGCTCAGTGTGGATTGGAAGAGTCAAGAAGACCTCCAAAGCCGTGGCAGGGAGAGTGTCTTGTTCGAATATCGAAAGAGGGGGAAAAAAAAGGTGTATTTGGAGCAGTTAAAAGATTAGCTAGAGTAGGATAGAAAGTATACTCGGGAATTAAGATTGAATGGGTGTAGTTCAAGGCCAGGTTATAGAGGCTTTTGAAATCAGGCAGATTTTTCAACTTGATGGGAAGAGCACATCATTATTGTTAAATCCTGTCAACATTTTAAATAAATAAAACCTTGATTGTCTTCTAGCTAAAACATCAAGAAACCCTAAGAACAATCCTGATCCTTTTTGTTCTAAATTTTTCTTCTCACAATACTGAAGTATTCACACTTTACTCTTCCTGAGGACATTTTAAATACTTATATCAAGGACAGAAGAAAACTTCAGGATTGTGTGAATGAATGGACATATTAGTTATGAAATGCAGTAGAAAGGCTTGTGACAGAATTTTAGTTTATTAATATTAATTTGCACATACCATAAGGCCAGAAAGTGTGATATTCAGTAAAATTAGTCTAATATTGATGTTTGCTGGATAAATTTCAATAATACCAGGAAAATAAACAGAACTTTTGGAAGTGGCAGACTACTTTTATCTCTCTTTTTATCCAGAAAAACTGCAAAAAGTTCACCTTACTTTACAGACTGCTAAGTCTATTTAGAACAATGAAAAGACCAACCAGAGTGGAGGCAGTGTACCTGTGTTGGGGTATATTAGACAAAAGTCCAGAGTATTAGGAAAGCAGCCTGGAGAGGAATGAAGAAATAGATGGCCTCAGCATTTTTCTTAAAATCATGGTTCTAGGAGGAACTAGCTATTAGGAGGCAGAAGCTTCAGGGTGGAGCATGCTGCCAGTGAGAGAAGTCCATCGGTGATGTAAACATCTAGGGTGAAAAGATTTCTGTGGCATAATAGATAAAAGGTACATAAGTGCAATCTGGAAAAGAATAAAAAATGAAAGCTATCATGCAGCTGCCCAGTCACCAACACTATTCATAAACACTTTTGAGTTTAGAATACTGACACCATTGTCTTTGATAACAAATACTGGGGTGCTCTTTTGTAAAGACATTAATTATCAGCAAAGTATTATATTTTTCTTTGTTAATCATTCAGTCAACCAAAGTGTATGTATAAATTAATGTAATTATGGCTGAGAGATGGAGACACTTGGAAATTTTTATTTGGAGAATAGAGCAAATATGATTTTGAGATTAAGAAGTACTTGGATTTCTTTAATGTCTGGATGGTAGGGAACACCCAAGGGGATTGACTATGAGCTGCTTAAGGTCAGGGGTTTTATTTTTTGTCTCTGTATCTTCAATACTTTGAATATAGTAAGTGCTTAAAAATACTTATTCACTGATTGGAAATATTCTCTCAATTCTGATTGGTAGCTTATCTGCAATTTATAGTCTTAGATAGTTGCCTGGAGCACTGAAATGTTAAGTGACTTGTTCCTGGTCACATAGTTAGTGTTTTGCAAGAATCAAACCCTGGGGGATCCCTTAGGCCTGTTCTCCTGGCTCTCGGGCTCTCTCTCTCTCTCTCTCTCTCTCTCTCTCTCTCTCTCTCTCTCTCTCTCTCTCTCTCTCTCTCCTTCTCTCCACTAAGCTTCATGGTTTTGGAATATCTTCAGAACTGTCCTCCACACGATTGGGAAAAGAAAATGGCACATTAAACATTACAGCACATTTTGAAGGATTTCATGAAATTGAAAAAAATAATCTAAGGCATTTCTTTGGGAGTTAACTAAGAAGAGATGAGGCAGTTGGATGGTGCAGTGGCTGGAGCACCAGGCCTGGAGTCAGGAAGACCTGGGCAACTCACTTAACCTCTGTTTGCCTCAGTTTTCTCATCTCTAAAATGGGGGTAATAATAATACTTTCCTCTCAGGGTTGTTATGAGGTTCAAATGAAATAACTGTAAAGTGCTTAGCACAGAGCCTGGCATGTAGTAAGCCCTATATAAACTTTAGCTATTATCACCATTATTATTATTATTAATTAAGAGACCTTAGACCAGAGGTGTCAAACATAAAACACATGGCCCACATGTGGCCCACAATACTCCAGAGTGCTGCCTGAACCAGAGTAAAGTATAACTGGGAATTATTTGACGAAATAAATAAAAGTACAATGAGATGTAGATAATATTAATATGTGGTTTTCTAAGTCGGTATGCAGCCTGCAGAGATTTTTAATGTATGATTTAGTGGCCCCTATTTCTATTTGAGTTTGACCACCGCCTTAGACATTCTTTAAACCAAGATTCTCAATTAATATAGGAGGAATCTGGGGCCTGGGTGCTTGGCTATCCCAAGGTCACAGAGGAAATAAATAGCAAAGTCAGAGTTCAACTGCACATCTACTATGCTTTCGACTGTATTGGACTATGGGGTCATTGGCTGTCATGTCATTAAAATGTTAAATCTTCAAAAACTGTGGTTTTTGGCTGGGCAATGGCTTTGAATCAGAAATTAGTTCTTGGTTTTAAGACCTGGTCTGATTCTGAGCTGCTATCTTCTTTGAAGCCAGCTGCTGCTGAGCTTTCCTGTTGTGTGCTAGCAATGTCATTAAGTTCTGGTTTAATAACTTCGGGAAGGAAGATGTACAAAGGCAGAGTGCATTGTGTTCCCTTCTCGGTCCTAAGGATTTTCAGCATCCCCAGGGCAAAGAGTTTCTAACTGCCTGACCTTGTGTTTCATCATGGAAGATACAATGTTGGGACATATTGATTTGAACTGGCTTTAGAATAATGAGTGATTTCAGGACAAAGAACATTTTTTCCCCCTGATGGTTAGAGCTAATGACAACACAGGACAACTGTGCTTTAATCATTTTAAACTTGAGGTCCCCCAGGTAACTAGACTATTGTAAAATTTTTTAAAAAAATTAATCTTTATTGGTATATCATATTTTTATATCCCAATCATTTTTAAATATATCCATTCCCTTCTCCCCTTTGGAATGAGCCATTCATTGTAACAAAAATGAAAAAGGAGGAGAAAAAAAGCAACTAAATTTATCAACAGAATTACTAAGGTGGATAATGTCTATGGTATTACGCAACTATAATGCCACCTGCTCTTGCAAACAATAGTAATATGAGCTACCATTTACATAGCCTTTACTATATACCAGATGCTGTACTAAGCACTTCGTAATTATTATCTCATTTGATCCTCACAACAACACTGGGAAGTAGATGCTATCATTATCTCCATTTTACAGATGAGGAAACTGAGGAAACAGAAGTTAAGTGACTTGTCCAGGAGTAAAGTAAGTGTCTGAGACTGGATTTGAACTTAGGTCTTCATGACTCCAGAACTGGTGCTCTGTACTCTGCACCACTTATAAAGGTAGGTACATTTTTTCATTTCTTCTTCAGGGCCAGGTTTTATCATTATAATTACACATAGGAGCCTAGAAAATGACTCCTTAAGAAAAAAAAAGGGATATTGTAATGGAAACAGTAGGAAGGAAGTTTTCTGTTTTTATTCAGAAGCAAGGAAATAAATATTTGTTGTTTAGTTGGTTTTTTTTCAGTCTTGTTGGACTCTTTGTGACCCCCTTTTGGGGTTTTCTTGGTAAAGACACTGCAGTAGTTTGCTTTATCAGCTCATTTTACAGATAAGAAAACTAAAACAAATAGGTTAAGTGACTTGCTCAGGATCACACATCTAGTAAGTGTCTGAGGTCACATTTGAACTGAGGTCTTCCTGATTCCAGATCTGACACTCTATCCATTTCTACCTAGCTATATTTGGTAAGTGCTTACTAAAAGTCTAGTGCTGAGCTAAGTGCTGGGGGTAAAAATAAAAGCAAAAAGAAAGATAGTCCTTGCCCTCAAGGGCTTCCCTCTAATGAGGAAGTGAGCTGAAACAGTTTGGGGTGAGGGGGTAGGAATAAAAGAACCTGTCCTGGAGGCATAGTTTTGAATTGGGCTGGGAGATGGGTGAAGATAGGTCAGCCTGAGTCCTTCCACAAAATGGAGGTTCTAGGAGGAACTTGCCAATGGGAGAAGACTCGGGGCTTGCAGAGGGATGTAGGTGTGGTGATATGTTCTAGGGGAGGAGGACCCAGGCACCATGGTCAGTTCCTGGATGAGGCAGCAGTAGAGATGGCCTGGTTTTGAAGCCCAGGGAAAGTTAGGAACAATATACTGCCTGGAAAGAAGTTAGGCTGGCTTTCCTTAGTGAAAGTTCTGAATTGTGGTTGGGGTCAAAAAAACTAGAGATGGTTAGCTTACCAAAGAGAAGACTTAAGGATTGTCAGAGAAAAGGAAATAGGGTTTTTTTTTCCTACTTTGTCCCAAAGAATAGAACAAGGAAAATGGGTGGAAGTCATAGGTAAGTAAGGAAAAACCTCTACAGTTAGTGGAATGAGCTGCCTCAGAGTTGGTCATTTCTCCCTCATTGGAGTTCTTCAATGGGAAATTTGGAGGATTACTTGTCTGGGATACTGGGATACTTATCAGACTCCTGAGGACACTTCCAGAGAACCTAGAGTTTCTGTGATCTTGGAATGTGTCCCTTCTTAATGTTGTTTCCTATGGCAGCTTATTCTAAGAGACCTGGTTTCAACTTTGACAATCTCTTTGGATAGTCTGGTACATTTCTTCAAGCTTCTGTCTATCTGTCTGCCTGTCTCTGTCTCTGTCTCGTCTGTCTCTGTTTGTCTATGTCTGTCTCTGTCTTTCTTTGCATGTGAGATTTCTCTGTAACCTATTCACCATAATCTCTCTCCATGTTTACTTAAGTGTTAATATAAGGAATAACATCATGTAGTTATTGGCAGATAAAGCATTTTTAAAATAGAAACTCTTCTACTCAGCATCATTCTGGCTCGAATTTAAGTGGTAAAATTATAGGGGCTTGGGATTCATGGGGCTATTGATGGATGGCAGTAATCACACTCATGATAGCTGAAATGTACATAGGTCTTTAAAGTTTGTAAAGCTTTTTACATGCATTTCCTCATTTGCACCTTCCCAACAGGAGGTTAGAGCCATCCCAATACATCTTAAAATAGTAGCTCTCAAAGTGTGGTCTGGGGACCTCTGGGGTCCCTAAGACCCTTTCAGGGAGGGGTCTATGAGGTATTAGTATTACTATTTTCATAATAATGCTAAAGTGTTTTAAATTCTAATATGGTAAATATTGATAGATACCATCCACTTAAATAAAAACTCTATAGCTGGGAGTGGGGTCTTTAATATTTAAGAATATAAAGGGGTCCTGAGACCAAAAAGTTTAAGAACCATTGCCTTAAGGGGTACTTACTGAGATGCAGTTGCCGGAGATGAGGATGTATCATTACCTATCCATTTAATCAGTCAGCAAGCATTTATCAAGCACCTATTATGTGCACCGTGTTAAGCACAGGGGATACAAAGAAAGGCAAAGCCAGTGCCTGCTTTTGGGGAATTTAATGGGAGAAACAACATGCAAACAACTACGTACAAAAAAGCTATGTATAGGATAAATATAAATATATAGTATATATGTATATATACATACACACACATAAGATCTATTATACAGGAGATACATACACATATATACACATTTATCTACATACATATTAATGAATTATCTATATACAGGATAAATTGATGAATAGAGGGAAGGCACTACTTCAAAGCAGACCAGGAATGGTTTCTTGTAGGTGGTAGGATTTTAGCTAGGATTTGAAGGAATCCAGGGAGGCCAGGAGGCAGAGATGAGTGGAGGGCATGGACCCTAAGAGTGTTGGATAGACATTGAAGCGTTCCAGATTCCAGATTCCCTGCTGTGATGAAGGCTGTCTTTTCTCTCATTCATGCAGCATTATGAAATTTTGCTTAAGCAGAATCATAAGGGCTCATCTCATCATTAGCAGTTAAGTCTTGCTTCTCCTTGCCTTTTTTTTTTTTTTAATTCTGGCTACTGGCTACCCTGCCTTGGAGAGATAGGCTGGCAATATTGTTCTCAGTTAGTGCATCATAATTAACTTCTCTGCCTTCCGTACTTTACTAATGCAGATTGCATTGGAAACCGTTTCTTAATTGCAGTTATTCCAGAATCACAGAAACTTCGCTCTGTATCGGTCAATCAATAAGCATTTATTAAGCACCTATTATGTGCCAGGCACTGTGCTATAAGGCCAACTAATCCAACTTGTTCTTAAGGAAGAAGAGTATATTGGAGGTGCTGTGTTAAGTGTAGCCTCTGAGAAAACCTGATTTCTTAGTAGGGGAAATAGACATCCTGCTCTCACATTAATTGGCGGTTTGCCAGCACATTCTGAGCAGCATTCTGAGGAAGGTTACTGATTCTATATAGAATAGCAAAGGTTCTGTGAAATTAGGCCTAGTGTTGAGACCAAGAGAGGTGATATGATTGTTCACCACTGAGCCCAAAATGATAGTAACTGATTTGCCTTTTTTGGTGATGACACCTAGGGCTAAGGTTTGGTAGCAATTCTGGTTTTAAGAATGGACCTATTTCTGCTATTCTTCAACTCCTTTTGCTGCTGAAAATGCAAAGTAACAGAATCTGAGGTAAAGAATAGTCAACCAAGGGGCAGCTAGGATAGAGCACTGGAGCAGGAGAACCTGAGTTCAAATCTGGTCTCAGATCAGACACTTGACACTAGCTATGTGACCGTGGGCCTGTCACTTAACCCCAATTGCCTTGCCAAAAAAAAATCAACTAAGAAGCATTTAGTGCTTACTTTGTGCCAGGTACTGTTGGGGGATACAAATATAAAAGGGGAGCCGTTCCCTCCCTTCAATGAGCTTACATTTTACTGTTAGGAATGTTGGTCAAGTAATTAAGATCAGAACCATTGGAAAAGCACACACTAAGAATATCTAAGGATTAAACATCAGTATCAGAACATGACAGGCATCAAAAGTAAGTACTGGTATCTTGCTGAAGTACTTTATGAATTAGGCAAGGCTTGGTGTGTACTTGGAGTTATGGAGGTAAGATGCCTCCATGAGGTAAAAACCAGACAGAACACAAAAATTTATCACCCTGCAGCCAACCTGTTGATGAGCCTCTCCAAAATCAGCTTGAATGGTTTCCAAGGAGTAGATGTGTAGTTCACCATGGGGGTCAAACTCAAAGCCTTCTTAACCTGGCAGGACCTGCTAGAGCTTGGGCTCTGCTGCCATAGCCTCCGGAACCCAGGATCACATTGCAGAAAGAAAGAGCTGCATTAAATACAGCATCTCATTTATACTACCATAACAAGAAACAAGATTTCTGTCCCAAGGTTTGGTTAGATTTTATTTTCTTTTGGCTGTTAGAAGCTCAGCATAGATCTCTGGGTGAAGGCATCTAGGTGGAGAAGGCAGCAGAGAGGTGCAAAAAGGCTTTTGAGTTCAGGGTTCAAATCTCATCTCTGACACTTAGCTATATAACATAGGGCAAGTGTTTTCAAGTCCAGTTGCTTCACCTCTCAATGGGAGAAATAATATTTGAACTGCGAAGTAGGTAACTTTACAGAGCTATTGTCCAGAAAATGCCTCATAAAACATGAATAACTATGTAAATGTGCTATTGTTAAGACTGGTTTTGTCCAAGCATCAGAATGATTTAATGTCATGGAAGTGACCTAGTTGGATTTCTGATTTGGATTTTCAGTTTTTATCTAAATGTCTGGCATTGTTTAGAAACAGCTACAGTCCCAATAGTCATAACCATTCCAACTTGCATATGCATTCCAGTTAGCTGTCAGAGCCCACCAAATATCCATAGCAATTAGGGATTTAAAAAAGTCATTAGTGATGAGTCACTGTCTAGAGACTTCTTTCCAAAATGTTTTAGAATGGCTCCATAAAATATACAAATTGAGACTTTTTTCTCTTCTCTTAAAATGTCAGAACACCAATTATGGTCCCAATCTTTCTGCGGGTGTATATCTTACCCGTTTGCCTCCCTCATGCATTTGTAGGCCATTAGTATGTGATTGATTACATTCTCCCCTTATACTTTCTAGTTCAAACTTCCAGGTGTAGAAATTCTTCTATTGGCAGGGAAATCGTAGAATATTGCCTGTGTCTGATGCTGGTTTTATCTGTTTCTGCTGTCAAAGGAAATTTGGCTGTAGAATGTTTGAGGCTGAGTAGATTTAATGGGATCTATTCCAACCCCTTCATTTATGAATGTAGAAACTGAGGCCCAGAGAAAAGTGTACTGAAGAACTCTGATCGCCTGACTTTGCAATTGAGAATTCTATCACTGTCTGTCAGTGAAAGGACATAATCTCATTCTTGAAATTTTATTTTACATAGACCAATATTTTCCAGATTAAAGAAAGACAATAGAAGAAGAAATGCTCTTTAAAAGAATCTATTTGAACTCAAAATTTTATAAAAAATTGATGTTAAAAACTGTCTTTACATGTAATTGGAAAAAATGAAATACCATTTTAAAAAAAGAATACATTTGAGAATGAGAACAGATACTCCTGACCCTATATTGAGACTAGGTATTAGGAATGGTTTGTAAATGTGGCTTGTGAATATTTGAGTTTTCATGTTCCCCAAAAGCCCCTTATTAATTTGGAATTTGGAATCATTTGAACAGGAGCTGGGTATTGCCTAGCAAATTTGTCTCTTAGTAGATAGTAATAATGTAGAGAAGATTGTAAGGAGATGTTCAGAGTTCTTAGGACTAAATACTTGCAAGCATACTTTTATACTTGTATTCGTTTGAACCACAGAATGACACAATATGAAAGGATCCATTCCAACCTGGATCTGAACAAGAATCTCATGTACAACTTGCCTAAAAAGTTTTTATACAGACTTTATTTGAAGGCCTTTGGTGATGGTAGCTCCACTACCATTTGAGTTAGCCATTCCATGTTTGGAGAGCATTCACCTTTAGGAAATTTTCCCTTATGTTGAGCCTAAACCTAACTCTCTGAAATTTCTACCCATTCTCCTTGTTCACTTTCTGGGGTCAATAAGAATAATTTAGCTTCCATAAGCTAGCCCTTCAAATACTTGAAGACAGCTATCATGTCACCTTCAAATAGTCACTTTTCCAGGCTAAACATCTCCAGTTACTTCAAACAAATTCTCGTTTAGCATGGACTTAATACCTTTAACAATTCTAGTCACAAGCTCAGATGTTTTCTATCATCATTGTTTTCCTAAAACATATCACCTAGAATTGAATGCAATACTCAGATCAGGGCATTTCCCCTCTTATAGATACTTCCTCTCAGTGCAGCCCAGTTTCATGTTATTTTCTTTGCTTCTATATTGCATTGTTGACATTATTGAGTTTTCAACGCACTCACTTCCCAGGTTCTTTCTCAGATGAATTGTTATCTAGCCATGCTTTCTCCATCTTGTACTTGTGATATTGATTTTTTTTAAACTCAAGTGCAATACTTTATATTGGTCCTAATTATATTTCATCTTATTAGATCTAGCACAAAGGTTCCCAAACTTATTTGGCCTACCACCCCCTTAAAAAAATTACTCGGTGTTCCCCTGGAAATCTACTTTCTTTAACCCTTTAATTTTTAAAAAAAATTCATGCCATTTCAAAAAAAAATAAAATATTTCTAAAATTTATTATTTCAAATGTAATGATTTATTGTAAATTTGTGTTTTTTTCCCTGCATTGAAATTTTATGATGTAATATTGTATCATATAACCATATAGTATCATATTGTAGACAAGTCATTACACACACATATTTCTGCTGAGGCATGCTGGACTTCCTGACAATGTGCAACATGCTTGCCTGCCAACACTTGCTTGTTAAGACCTGTCTGTGGACTTGACCATTGATAGGTTATAACTTGCATTTTGTGTATTTATTTGGAAAATAATGTGATCACTACAACTTTAACTCTGTTACACAACAGACGAAATATGCAAGAATGGTTTTTCAAAATTTTCTTCTCTTCTTTCCTTATGCTTCCGCTACCCCTTCATTTTTATTCAATGCTCCCCAATTTCCCCCGAGGCTACTACCACCACTCCCCTTCTTCCCACTCCCTATCATTTTAGGGGGTGGTATTGCCTATTTTGGGAACCTCTTTCTAGCCCAATGTCTTAGCATTCTTGGACAAATTGGTGGCACAGTAGATAGAGTACTAGGCCTAAGTCTGGAAGATTCATCTTCCTGAGCTCAAATCTGGCCTTAGCCACTTAGCCATGTTACCTTGGGCAAGTCATGCAACGCTGTTCGCCTCAGTTTCCTCATTTGTGCAACGTGAAGCAAATGGCAGACCACTCTAGTACATTTGCCAAATGGGGTCACAAAGAGTCAGACATGACTGAACAGCAAAAACAACAATGTCTTAGCCCATCAAGATAATTTTTGCATTCTAACGGTCATTTAGTATGTTTACAAACTCTCCAAGGTTCATATCTGCTGAAGATTTGATTATCATGGCACCTATGCCTGCAGGCTATTAATAAAAATGTTAAAAACTCAAGACCAAGGACAGAGCCTTGAATCTCCACACTACAGGACTTCTTCCAAACTGATCTGAACTATGCCTAGGGACCAGTCATTCAATTAATTCCAAATAAACCTAACCATATTTTGTCTAGTCAACAAGTCCTTCACAAGTATTTATCCAGTTCCTATTGTATTCCAGGTCCTGTTTGGCAAAAAACCAGTCCCTACTTTCAAGGAGCTTAAAGTTTGATGGGGAGACAACATACAAACAATTATGTACAAACAAAATATATACAGGAGAAATTTGAAGTGATCCCAGACAAACAAAATATATAGGAGAAATTGGAATTAATCTCAGAATGTAGGTAATTGCATTATGGTAGATGGGGGTGGACTTTGGGGGGGGGAGGGGGAGGAATGGGAGGGTCAAGAAAGACTTTTTGTAAAAGGTGAGATTTTAGCTGGCATTTGAAGGAAACCAGGGAAGCAAGGAGATAGAGATGAGGATGGAGAGACTTCTTTGGGGCTTAGCCAGACTTTGGGGATAGCCAGTAAAAATGTAGGGGCAGCTAGGTGGTGCAGTATATAGAGCACTGGCCCTGGATTCAGGAGGACCTGAGTTCAAATCTGGCCTCAGACACATAACACTTACTATTATGACCCTGGGCAAGTCACTTAACCTGTTGCCTAGCCAAAAAACAAACAAACAAAAACAAAAATGAAAAAAAATGTATAGAGTTAGAAGATGGAATGTCATATGAGAGGAAAAGGAAGGAGGCTATTGTCACTGGATCATGCAATATGTGGTGGGGAAAAAAAGGGTAGAATAGGTGCAAGAAGCATGGAAAGGCAGAAGAGGCCAGCTTATAAAGGGCTTTAAAAGCCAAACAGCATTTTATATTTGGTCCTAGAGGAGACAAACAGTCCCTGGAGTCTCTTAAACATGCAGGTTGACATGTGCTTTAGAAAAATCAATTTGAGAGCTGAGCAGAAGATAGCCTGGATTGGAGAGAGCTGTGAGGCAGGAAGATCAGCAAGGCTATTGCAATAGTCCAAAAATGAAATGATGAGTACCAGAATGAGACAGTATCAGAAAAGAGAAGGGGAACATCCAAAAGAGATTATTAAGGTAGAATTGACCTTTGTCTACATCTCTCTAGCTTGTTCCCCTGCTAGATTATAAATTTCTTGAGGCCAGGTGTTGTCTTCTGTATTTCTACCACTTAGCCAAAGGCTGGCATGTAGCAGGCACTTAACAAATGTTTGTTGACTGAGAGTATAGTAAGACAGACTTTGCCAGGTACCTTGCTTACACCTATGCGAAGTCAATCTGTAGCATTCCCCTGATATGCCAGTACAGTGGTTTGTCTGGAATGACCTGACCTTGGTTGTCATACTCATTCTTTGTGAGCTTCTTCTCCCAGATGTTTGTTAACCACCTCTTTGATAATATATTGTATGATTTTTGTCAAAGATCAAAGTCAACTTCACTGGTCTACAGTTTGCAGTCTCCTTCACCTTTTTTGGAAAACCTATTGTTGCTCAACAGAGTCAGAGTGCAGATCCATAGGACGTAAGAACTAATACCTCTGTGTTTGCTATCTTTGTTCAACCAACCAGACAGACCATTGGCTCCTCCCACTAAGTTTCCTACCTTCCAAGTAACTGTTTTTTTTTGTGAATGTGTATTATGAGATCATCTTTAAGTCAAATTCTTTGCCCGCTGTATATCATTCTTGCCATGTGATTTGTACAGAATCCTTTTGAATAGTAAAGCTCTCCTGTGCCACTTGTCCCTCACCTTTCACTTCATGTGGTCACTTCAGAAGTTCTTACATATCTTTCTTTCCATTACATCCTAGGTGCCCAATGGCTTGTACTCTTTGTTCCCCATGCATTTTTAGAAGTACCAGTTTACGTGAAAGTATTTGGTATACTAGTTACAAATATTTTTTACATCTTCAAAGTTTTGCTATCCTACTCTGTTACTATAGGAACTGTAAATAAATAAAATTGCATTTCTTTTAAAATATTTATTCAGTCACCTGTTCTAGCCTTCCTCCACAATGACTTGAGCTTTTATTCCATACAGATTGCTTTTGGCAAATAAGCTTCCACTGTATTGCATATTGATTTAATAGTCTCTTCCAACTTCTCAGCAATTATCCAAGGCCTCACTATGCAAAGGTCTACATCCTTGTTTCTTTTCTTTTTATGGGAGTATTGCCAGTAAGTTAGGTTCAAGGCCTGGATGGCAGCACTTGGTGCTCTGAACTAAACACTTTAACACACACAATTTCTAATGGGGTACTGCAAAGGTATGCTCCTAGAATATCCCAGGGCCAGTTTAAGTTACCCAATTGATTAAACATGGCAAATAGTATCAGGAATGAAAATTATAAGGCCTTACAGGTAGCAGGCCTTACAGGGATTTACAGGTAACAGACACCCAGTAAATGCTGTTTGAATTGAATTGGAAACTTGTAGGTTGCAAGTATATGCTTTTTTGTAGAGGAGCTGCAAATTTATTGAAATAAGTCACCATAGTTGCACTAGAATTTCCTTTCCTATATAATATGGATAATAAAGATGGAGTTAATGTTGCTAAACTAAACATTTCTTCCTATGTCACTCATTCTGAAAGTGTATGTATGAATGGGGATAGGGGTAAGGGTGAGGAGAGGAGGTCTGCCTGGGAAAGTTTAAAGTATATTAAGGACAAAGCTACATTGTGAGAAGATGTTAAATGTTCTGAACGCATCACTTTATGTTGATTAAACAGTATGTTGTAATTTCGTTTCTAAATTGAATGGCTACAAAGACGAATGGTATTTAGCTCACCATGAACAATAAATTCACTCTGAGGCCCTTTATTGTGAATTGTGAATTTGGGATGAGGAAATAACAATGCGTGATGTTGCCTGGCAACCACTATACATCTGTTAGCAGCAGTTTTGTATACTCCAAATATCTAAGTTTTTGGCCTCTTTTGTTGAGCAGATACATTATTTTGGAGCAAAATTTAAAAAATTTCTAAAGTTGTCTTTGTGTCAAAAGAATTTCATCCAAATTCTTGTGTCAATAACAGTCAGGCAGTTAGTCAACTAGCATTTATCAAGTACCTATTGAATGCTAGGGATCCAAAAAAAAAAAGACCAAAGACAGTCCTTTCTTTCAATGAGCTCACAATCTAATGGGGGAGATGATATATAAACAACTATGTACAAGCAAGACACATGCAGAGTAACTGTGGATAATGAACAGAGGGAAAACAGTAGCATTAAGGGAGATCAGGAAAGGATTATTGTAGAAGGTGGGATTTTAGCTGGGACATGAAGGGAACCAGGAGGTGGTGATGGAGGAAGGAAAGAATTCTAGGCACGGGAGGCATCTAGTGAAAATGTTTGGAGTCTGGAGATAGAATCTTGTGCCTGCGTGAGGAACAGCAAAGAAGGAGGTATCGCTGGATCAGTGTGTTTTGAGATGGGAGTGGGAGGGATGGAAGAAGGAGTAAAAATATTAGAAAGAGAAGAGGGGGTGATTATAAAGGGTTTTGAATGCCATATAGTATTCTATATTTGATTCTGGGGATGATAGTCACTGGAGTTTACTGAGTGGTGTAGGGGGGCATAACATGGTTGGACCAATACTTTAGGAAGATCAATTTGGCAGCTGAGTGGAGGATGGATTGTAGTGGTGAGAGACTTGAGGCAGGGTCACAGGAGAGAAGGAGAAATGCTACAAAGCTAAAATCAACAGTCCTTGGCAACAGATTGTATATGGAGGGTGAGAGAGTGAGGAGTCAAAGATAATACCTCCTTTGTGAACTTGGGTAACTGGGAACATAATAGTGTCTTCAACGGTAATAGGGAAGTTTGAAAGAGGTAAAAGTTTAGAGTTAAAGATAGCAAGTCCACTTCTGGGCATGCTAAGTTTAAAATGTCTACAGGACATCCAATTTGAGATGTCTACTAGATAGTTGAAGATGCAAGATGGGAGGTTTAGGAGAGAGATTAGGGCTGGATAAGTAGAATTGAGAATCACTAGCATAAAGATGACAACCCTATTCATGAAAGCTGATGAAATCACCAAATAACATAGCATAGAGGAAGAAGAGAAGAAGGCCCAGGATAAAGTCTTAGAGGACACTCATGATTAGCAGGTGGGACCTGGATGAAGGTCCAGCAAAAGATACTGAGATGGAAAAGCTAGGTAGGAGGTGAATAAAGAAAAGGTAGTGTCATGGAGAATGAGAAAAGAGATTATCAAGGAGAAGAGGTGATCAACAAAGATGAAGAGAAAGGTCATTAGAATTGGCATTTAAAAGAACATAAGTAATTGGGGAGAGAACAGTTTCCTTGAATGAGGTCAGAAGCCAAATTGTAGACAGTGAGAGGAAAGGAAGTAAAGGCATAGACTGTAGAGTACCTTCTTAAGGAGTTTAGCCAGAAAAGGAAGATATGGGATGATAGTTTCCAGGGATAGATGAACATGTGAGGGTTATTTCTGAGGATGAGGGACACACGGACATTTTTGTAGGCAGTAGTGATGTAGCCAGTAGATAGAGATTGAAGATTCATGAGAGAGTGGGGATGATAGAGGGCTGAAATCTACTGGTGAAGAAGGGAAGGAATAGGATTACTTGTGCATGTTGAAGGATTTGCCTTGGAAAGGGTAAGGGTTCCCTCTTCATGTGAGAAAGAGAAGAGATAGTGACAGAAGGCTTCTGATTGATGTGAGAGGGGCAGAGAGAAGAGGAAGCTCTTTGTCAATGGTCTTAATTTTTGTTACTTAACTAGGAAGCAATGTTCTTAACTGAGAGAATAGAGGGAGGGGGAACCATGTGAGGTTTGAGAGAAAATAAAAAAAGTTAATAAAATCTGCTACAGTGAATAGGAGGTGTAAAACAATTACCTTGTTGCAATGAAGACTCAGTTGAGATTATATAACAAATTTGTAGTGGATCTAGTCAGTATGTATTTATGATTTTCTCCAGCTTCATTCAGGAGCACACATGAGTAGGAGTGAAGGGAGTGGATGGTAGGAGGAATACAAGGAGGAAGGTTGGCAGGCCAAGATTTTTGATAGGGTAAGAAAGCAAAGGACTTTGGAGAAGATAACAGTATATTTATTGTTGAGCTGGTTCACTGTGGGGTAAAAATAGGGAAACCTATTTTGATAGGATTGTGATAGCTAAGAGGTCAAAGGATTGGGGATCACAATAAGGATGAAAATAGCTAAGAGGTCAAAGGATTGGGGATCACAATAAGGATGAAAAATAGGGACTAGGGCAGAGTGAAATGAGCCGAACTAGGAGAACACTGTACACAGTAATAGCCACATTGTGTGATGAATGACTGATAGACTACGCTCTTCTCAGCAACGCAAGGATATGACAGCTCCAAAAGGCTCATGAAGGAAAACGCTATCCTCATCCGGAGAAAGAACTTTTTCACTGATTCTGTCATCTCTGGTTGGACCCTCTGGTCTTATTCTGGGAAAGTATAACCTGAAATAGATTTCTGAGGAATTAATACTCTAAGGTGAATTTTGCTTGTCTAGTGCTTTCTAATAGTGGGTTTTATTTGCTTTTAGCAATGTGTGAGGAACAAGGTGAAAGTTTAATGATCAGAACTAGTTACTTCCTCTGACTCCTACATTCTTGTGGAAGACATCACTTAGTCCCAAGTCCTTCTTTCCTATTGATATTTCTTGTCTTGAAAATATAAAAAGATAAAAAGGAATATACCTTTTTCTTAGTAGTACATAGAATCTTTACAAAAATTGACTATATATTAGGGCATAAAAACTTTATAGTTAAATGCAGAAAATCAGAAATATTAAATACATCCATTTCAGATCATAATGTAATAAAATTACATTTAATAAAGGATCATGGAAATGCAGATTAAAAAAATAACTTAATCTTAAAGAATGAGTAGATTAAAGAATAAGTCATCCAAAGAATAAATAATTTTACTACAAGAAATGATAATAATGAGAAAACATACCAAAACTTATGGGGTGCAGCAAAAGCAGTAATCAAAGGGGAACTTATATCTCTAAATGCTTACAGCAATAAAACAGAGAAAGAGCAGATGAATGAATTGGGCAAACAATTAAAAAACACTAAAAAAAGAATAAATTAAAAATCACCATTTAAATACCAAATTGGAAATCCTAAAAATTAAAGGTAAGAAAATCATCAAATTAATAAATAAAATGAAGTTTGTTTTATGAAAAAAATTGGTAAACCATTGGCTAACATGATTTAAAAAAGAACCCCCCCACAAATCACTAGTATCAAAAATGAAAAGGGTGAATACACCCACTAATGAAGATTAAATTAAAGCAATTATTAGAAAATATTTTGCCAAATCATATGATAATAAATTTAACAATTTAAGTGAAATGGAAGAATACTTACAAAAATATAAATAACCCAAATTAACAGAAGAGGAAATAGAATATCTAAATAAACCTGTGTTAGAAAAAATAAGTTGAACAGATCATAATGAGTTTCCTAAGAAAAAAGCACCAGGACCAGATGGATTTACAAGTGAATTCTACCAAACATTTAAAGAGCAACTAATTCCAAAACTAAATAAATTATCTGGAATAATAGGCAAAGAAGAAGTCTTACCAAACTCCTTTTATGAAATAAATATGGTGCTGATACCTAGACCAGGAAGAGCAAAAATAAAGAAAGCAAGTTATAGACCAATTTCATTAATGAATATGGAGGCAAAAATCCTAAATAAAATACTAGCTAGGAGATTACAACAATATATCACAAAGATTATACATTGTGGAGAAGTGTGATTTATTCCAAGAATGCAGGGCTGGTTCAATACAAGGAAAATTACTAACATTATTTATTACATTAATAGCAAAAGTTGTATGATTATATTAATAGATGTAGGAAAAGGTTTTTGACAAAATACAACACTCATTCCTATTAAAAATACTTGAAAGCATAGGTATAAATGGATTTCTGTCCATAAAATGATAAGGAGTATCTATCTAAAATCAGCAGCAAAATTAATCTCTAATGAGGACGAGTTAGAAGCCTTCCCAATAACATCAGGAGTGAAATAAGAATGCCCATTATCACCAGTGTCATTTGATATTGTACTAGAAGTGCTAGCAATAGAAATAAGAGAAGAAAAAGAAATTAAAGGAATCAGAATGGGCAATGAGATAACAAAATTATCTTTTTTTGCATGTGATATTTGATGGTATGCTTGGAAAATACAAGAGACTCAGCTAAAAAGTTAATTGAAACAATGATTTTAGCAATGTAGCAGGATATAAAATAAACCCACATAAATCATCAGTATTTCTAAATATCACCAAAAAAGTCCAGTAAGAAGAGCTAGTAAGAGATATTTAATTTAAAATAACCATAGACAATGTAAAATACTTGGGAGTATACCTGCCAAGAAAAACCCAGGAATTATATGAACATAATTATAAAACACTTTTCATACAAATAAAGTCAGACTTAAATAATTGAAGAGATATTAATTGGTCATGGGTGGGCCATGTCAATATAATAAAAATGACAATTCTATTGAAACTAACCTACTTATTCGGTCATCCCAATTAAATTACCCCAAAAAATTTTGTTGAGCTAGAAAACATAACAACAAAGTTCATTTGAAAGAACAAAAGTTCAAGAATATCAAAGGAATTAATGAAAAAATGTAAAAGAGATCTACTAGTACCAGATTTTAAAATATATTATAAAGTGGTAATTATCAACAGTATCTGGTACTGTATAAGAATTTCAAAGGCGGATTACTGGAAAAGAATAGACATATAATATACAGTTGTAAATGATTATAATCTTTGTCTTTGATAAACATAGAGATTTAAGCTTCTGGGATAAGAATGCACTATTTGGTAAAAATTGTTGGGAAAGCTGGGAACAGCCTGGCAGAAACTAAGTATAGACCAATATCTTATACCATTTACCAAGATAAGGTCAAAATGGATACATGACCTAGACATAAATGAAGATATTATAAGTAAATTACAAGAACATGGAACATATTACCTATCAGATTTATGGATAGGAGAAGAATTTATGAATAAGCAACAGATAGAAGAACAGTATCAGATATAAAATAGATGATTTTGATTTCTTAAATTAAAAAGGTTTTGCACAAATGAAACCAATGCAGCCAAGATTAGGAGGAAAGCAGAAAATTGGTGAAATTTTTTTTTCATAATTTCTTGGATAAAGGCCTCATATTTCAAATATATAGAAAACTTTGTAGAATTTATAAAAATATGAGTCATTCCCCAATCGATAAATGGTCAAAGGATATGAACAGGCAGTTTTTGGAAGAAGAAATCAAAACTTTATATAGTCATATGAAAAATGACCTAAATTATTATTGAGTAGAGACATGCAAGTTAAAACAACTTTGAGATACAATCTCACGCCTATTCAGATTGGCTAAAATGATAGAAGAGAAAAATGACAAATATTGGAGGGGATGTGGAAAAAATTGAGACACTAATATACTGTTGGTGGAACTGTGAACTGATCAACCATTTTGGAGAGCAATCTAGAGTTATGCCCAAAGAGTTATTAAACTACCTATACTTTTTGACCTAGTAATACTGCTATTAGGACTATTTCCCAAGGTATTCAGAGAAAAAAGATCCTATATGTTCAAAAATAGGGTTAGCAACTTTCTTTGTGGTGGCAAAAACCTGGAAATTGTGGGGATGCCTATCACCTGGGTAATGGTTGAATAAGTTGTGGTGTATTTACTGTGCTGTAAGAAATGATGAACAGGTTGATTTTTAGGAAAAAAACGTGGAAAGACTTGAATGAAATAAAATAGTGAAATGAGCAGAATCAAGAGAACATTGTATACGGTAATAGTAATATATTGTTTGAAGAGTAACTGTGAATGACTAAGCTATCCTGAGCAAGATGAATATTCAAATCAACTACAAAGGACCTAGGAGAGTAGATGCTATCTACCTTCAGAGAAAGAACAGATAAATGAAAGTATGTATTAAATAGTTTCACACACACACACACACACACACACACACACACACGTGTGTGTGTGTGTGAAATATTGACCTTTTCTGGTTCAGGATTGCAAGGGAGAGAGGTAAACAGCTGAGAGCTCAAAATGTAACAAAAAGATAAAGAAAATTTAAAAAAAGAAAATATCGAAAGAATATTAGCGGTCCCTGAGGCAATCACATCAAGAGACCCACTCTGCTCTTTTAAAATCTCTACCCTTCTCTCCCCACTACCAACTGCTGGCTCAGGTGCACCAAGGCCCAGCTACTGATTGAGATTCACTTGCTCTGCTCTTGGGAAATTCTGAAATATGAAAAAAAATAATGTTTTTCTTACTGCTCTAGTCCTTCAAATTTTACAAGAACATCCCTTTAGCTTTAAAACATTTATAATTCTCTCTCTCTCGGTACCTGAAGACTTATTTGCCCCCCACCCCTTGGCATTTACCCCAAGGACACAGATAAATCAAAAGATAATGAATGGCCTGTCCAGTCTTGGAGAAATCAGTTACTTTGCCAGCAGCAAAACAGAAAACAGATTCTTAATGAACAAAGATTGGTAGATCAGTTTCATCTCTCCCTAGAGAAAGAAGGAGAGAGTAGGGGGGAAAAGAGGCAGAGAAGATGCAACTAGAGAATTCACTGGGTTTTACTTCTGTGGCATTTCTGTCCGGTTGAAGACTCAGCCTCTATCACACAGTCTTAATATGGCAATCACAGAATCCTCTGAATTTCTTCCATCTTCTTGGTTTCACAGCTGAAGTTGCTTGATATGAAGTTTGCGGTATTGGTGGGCCACAGCCCCTCACTCACCTGGCTATGTTCTCTCTCACCCTTCTTTTGTGGCCAGGTGGCCACTCAGCTGGGACTCCTGTCTTTGTCCCCTCAGTGTGCTTGCTTGCTTCTCTCTTGTCTCACCTTGCTTGTCATTCCTTGATAGTCCTTGCTTCCCACCCCTCTGGAAACATCCGCTTTCCACTCTCCTTTGGAATAAAAGGGAAGGAGGGAGATTGACCTTTTATACAGTCATGGTCCTGTTAGTTCTTGAACCAGAACTTACCGGGAATTTTTATCCCAACCCACAAGCATACATTTTCAGCTACTAATTCCTTGGCCAAAAGGATACTAACCATGTTTATATGTCATAGTTAACGTTGGAGGGGCTTGCGATAGAGTTTAAATGTTGCTTTCACTATCAAGACAGTGGCTATGAAGGCAGAATTTGTTGTTTTGGTGACAACTTGAGCACGAGGAAGGGGAAGGGGTAAGAATGAAATCCTCTTGAAGGAGAACAGGACATGATCTTATAGGTTTCCTCTTCTGAGTGAGTAGACATTTTTATTGCCTCAGTAATAATGTTATCAATAGTAATTAACTTATGAAACATTCATAGCTTGTGCTATGAAGGATAAATCAAAAAATACTTATATGATAACAATGTATTAGCTAGGAAGCAAAAAAGAGCTGCAATAAAGTCCCAGGGGAACAGATTATTATTATTGATTCAGTAATTATTGATCAAGACACCTGCAAAATCCATATTTTATGCTGCCTTTATTGATTATTAGAAAGCCTTTGAATCAGTTCTATACTCATGGTTATTCATATATTGCAAGATTATAAAATAGACTCATAGTCACTGTCATCCATTTTTCCTCTGCCAAAAGTATATGTTAAGACTGGTATTGTATAGATGTTAATTGTTCTAAATGTCTTCATTCCATTCAGTTTTGACTTCAGGATGACTACCATTCTTTAACATATATATAGCCATGGCCTTATATTAGAAGTGTCCTGCGTGAAGAATACCAAGATATCTTTAAGTATTGCCTTCATCCATGGCTTCTTTTGACCTTTGGATTTAATCTCAAAGCCTTCAATTTATATTCTTCTTTGACATACATGAATAATTTTATATGAATTGAATCCAAATGACATTTTAATATTGTGGAGAAAGTTTCTATGGATTAAGTAGCTTTTCAGTAGAGCCATAAAACTTGTGTCATCTATGTACATAAAACTTGATGTCATCTATATGTCACGTATACTTAATAAGATGTTTTGTTTTGGCACCCTCTTTAAATTGGAAGCCAAATGTCCTTTTATGCAGGAGAGATAATAATGGATTTAATGCTGACAGAATCATAATGAGTTTAATCTATCTTCTTGAAAAATGATACATCTTATATCAGTTGTACTTGATGTTATTGTGTTAGTGGTGTGTTTTTAAATACAGAACAGTTTTCTAAGTAAACAATTCTGATATGCTTGCTATGTTCAGATCTTTTTTTAAATTATTGGTGGCACATCACTAAGCTGTGAGTTCAGGCCTGAGTTGGAACCTTAAACAAGAATCAATAGGCAGGTAGGTGACACAGTAAGTTTGAGTACTGGACATGGAGTCAGAAAGACTTGAGTACCAAAGCCTGCTTCAGCTACTGATTGTCTGGGCAAGGCAGAGGCTCTCCTAGCCTAAATTTCTTCATCTATAAGATGGAGATAATACTAATAGCACCTGTCCTACAGGATTGTTGACAGAATCAAATGAGATAACATTTAAAGCACTTTGCAAATATTGAAAGTGCTTAAAAATGCTAGCTATTATTAAAGATTTGGTGTAAATGGTAAGGTGCTTTCATGTTGCCTGGCCTGTTCAATGATCACTAAATTGAAAATGAGTTGCTCTTTTTACTGTTGGGACTTTCTGACACACCCTTTTGTTTCTCAGCCAGCATATTGTTTTCTTTTAAGTGTTTATGGATCTTGACTGGTACAAGCTAAAGTCTCTAGACTATCCAGCTGGGGATAGGGATATGATGGAAACTGCCAGCTCTTCTCATGTCTGCTTCTTCCCAGAGTCTTTTCCTTTAGCAATTGAAGTGGTATTGGCATCTTATATCTTTTCTCCAGAAGCTGGAAGACAGAAGCCCCTAAAGTGACTTTAGGGCCTGAAGTAACTCAAAGTCTGAAGACTCTGGAAGACTGGAGAATGGAAGCTCTCTCCTGCTCTTGACGACTCCTCCCTGGCCCTCATTTAGGGCAAAGTATGGATCCCCACCGATAAAGAAAGAATGCCATACCAATGCCCTTTGGGACTGGGGTGACTCATATAATTGGCTCATATTTGGAGAAGTCACTGATGTTCATTCTCATCCTTTATCAATAAATATGTAATGCCTTTTGCTAAGAAAGTTGAGGTCAGGCTTCCATTAGAGAACCTGGTTAAATAATTTGATAATAATTTATGCCTCGCTCTGAAGTATTTGAGCCAATATCTATGAATCTTACCTGGATCTACCACTTTCACATTTTGCAGAGAAGCTAGAATTTTGGTTACCTGCCTTGATGTAACCATTCTGTTGTTCTTTATATTAATAATATATAAGCTTAATGTTCTTCATTTTTTCAACTTTGTTTTTGTTATGTTTTGACCACATGCAGATACCCAGAAATTTTCCAAATCCTTGTCCTTTGGTGGTCCTTTGTTTTCTTCTAATTTCTTGACTTTTAAATTTAATTATGCACCTTCTCACTTATCTTTGAAAGTGGCATAATAATAATGATAAGAACAACAACAACAACAACAATAATAATAATAATAATAAGTAGTAGTAGTAGTAGTATAGTAGTAGTAGTAGTAGTAGTAGTAGTAGTAGTAGTAGTAGTAGTAGTAGTAATAGTAATAGTAGTACCTGGGACCAATCTGGACTATAATACTGGAAGAGAAAGGGATCCTCAGCTAGGTGTTGAAGGGTATAGAGCTCTGGATATGGGATTCAGGAAGACCTGAGTTCAAATTTAGCCTTAACCACTTTCCAGTCATGTGATCCTGGTCAATTCACTTAACCTCTATCTGCCTCAGTTTCCTCATCTATAAAATAGGGATAATAATAGCACCTACCATTCAGGGTTGTTGTGAGGATCAAATGATATAACATTTGTAAAGTGTTTAGTACAGTGCCTGGCACATAATAGGTGCTTGTTAAAAATTTCATTTACAAAATCACCAGGCCCCTCCTGGTGTGCCTTCCCCCACTGCTGATCCTACTTGATTTTGTACTATAGTTCTAGTAATTGGTCTGCTTTGTCCATTCTGATTAGTCCCTCACCTTGTACCTCAGTTTTAGTATTGGGGTTTGTATTTCTCTCCCTTGTCCCTTGATTGATACCTTTCTCATACTTTAGTTCTTCTGCAACTATGACCCTGCTTTTATCCTTCCAGTCCTTTTAGGGACAGGAGTCCTACTCTGAACCCCAGTTCCACTATCTCTAGCTACAGCTTCTTACCATTTACTATGTGCTTGGACTACCCTGACATCATGTTTTACCCTCCAGCCAGGGCCCTCCCACTGCTTGCTTGGTTACATCTGCAACTTCTGTATGTTGCCACAGACTTCTGAGGCTTCAATCAGCTCCCCAGATTTCTTAAATGCCCACTCTGAGGTTCATTCTAGGCTTCCTTTCTGCTAGGTAAGTTTATCTAGCTTCATTACTTCAGCCCAAGTCCTGATACCTACCACATTGCTATGGAACAACCATGATTTGTTATCCTAGGGATTCGAATTCACCTTTTTGATGGTTTAATTTAGGTTGTGCTATTAGCACTCATGGTTTCTGGGAGACAGTCTTGGGGATGGATGTCAAGCTGCTATCTAAATTAAGTCTCTTCAATTACTTTATTTGCCTCTCTACCAAATCGGTAATCACAATCAAAGAAGCAACTAACTTGTTTTAGCATGATATGTTTTTAATTAACCCACGTTTGTTCCTTTGTCAGAAACTCTCATTCTAAGTACTCATATAATGAATACATTATCCAGTACATAACAGAATGGTGTAGCAAGGTGGCCCAATGGATAGGGTGCTGGGTCTGAAGTCAGGAAGATTCCTCTCCCTGGATTCAAATCTGGCCTCAGACACTTACTAGCTGTGTGCACATCAATTAACCCTGTTTGCCTCAGTTTCCTCATCTGTAGAAGGAATGGGAGAAGGAAAGGGCAAACCACATCTTTGCAGAAAAAACCCCAAACAAGGTCACAAAATTATGATATCACTCGATAACAATAACATAACAGAATAGGAAATAAGCAAATATGTGGCCAGTTGCATAGGTTTCCCTTCCTGACTATTTTAAGAATCAGTGTAACTCACATGAGTTAAGCTCAAGGTTTATAAGTATGCATGTGTGTGTGTGTGTGTGTGTGTGTATGTGTGTGTGTGTGTGTGTGTGTGTGTGTGAGAGAGAGAGAGAGAGAGAGAGAGAGAGAGAGAGAGAGAGAGAGAGAGAAGAGAGAGAGAGAGGCATTGCTTCATATTCCAAACTTTGAGGGTCCCAAGTTATTGGGAGGTGAGTATTGACTTAAGGACTTAAGGAGTGGTAAAGATAGGAGGAAGGATAGGAGGTTCTAAAATAGACCTAAGGCTTATGTATTTATATCCATACATTCCTTTAATCTCACCAAAGGGCAGCCAAATTTTTTTTCTCCAATTCCCCTCCCTTTATAGCTACCCACATATATCCCATAGGCTTTAGTACATACATACATACATACATACATACATACATACATATATTTTTTGATGTGTACCTTCTTTCCTTCTTCATGGCTGCCCTTTATATATTTTTAAAGTTTATTTTATTCTGAACTTAAAAAATAAAACAAGTATTTTTATAGCATAGTAGAACACACACACACACACACACACACACACACACACATTTAAACTTTTTAAAAAATTTAAATGTAATAGGGTGAAGCCCAGTTCTCTGAGACCCTTTGCTAGAAACCTACCTCCAAGTTGATATTGATTCATGAATCAACACTCTTTGAGGGCTTTGTCATTCAACCACTTTTGAATTGAGTTAAATGTATTGTCACTGAGCACATAATCTAGCATTTTGTCCATGAAGATAGCATATGAGACTTGGTCAAATATTTCACTGAAAATAAATGTAGATATGCTATATCTATAGAATTTCCTTAACCTACTAATCTTGTAACTGTGCCAGAAAAGAAAATGAATTTGGTTTTGAGCGATTTATTCCTGATGAAGCCATGCTGGTTTTTAGTGATCACAGCTTCTCTTTCTAACTGTTAATAAACTACCTAGAATTTTTCCTGAGGATCAAAGTTCAGCTCACCAGTCTATGGTTTTTCTTTCCTTTTTTCAAAATCAGTGCAATATTTCCCGCACTCCAGTTTTTCAGTAGCCTTTTTTCCCATTTTCCATTTTCTATAGAAAGGCCACCTACAGTGAGTGGCTTAGCAATTACATCTGCCAGTTGTTTTCTCAGTAGCCTTGGGTTTCCTTTCTCCAGGCTTAACAATGTGAAGTCATTAAGGGAAGCTGGATGCTCCCTTAGCCTCTTCTAAGATAATTGAGTTTCAACTTCCTTTGAAATGTTTTTATTCTCTATTTTCTATTTTGAATATCCATTTATTTGGCAGAGAAGACAGAAGCAAAATGGGAATTGAATAGTTAGTGTCCTGCCTAACGATTATTGCCATCTAATCCTCTCACTCACAATGGAGCAGATGGGCCCTTAGTGTTATCTGTGGCTGTCCTAGGCAGCCCCAGCTCATTCTGAGCTTCAGCATGCCTTGTAGTTGTGATTACAGGACCAGACCTCTTCTGTATTCAGTTATCTGCTTTCATTTTCTATTCTATCTGAGATGGTCACTGAGTTCCCTGTGTAGCCACATTCAACTGTTTTTCCTTATCATTTTAGGCCATGGGATCATAGGAAGAAAGGAAACAAGGAATTTATTAAGTACTTCCTATGTGCTAGGCACTGTGTAAAGCACTTACCAAATATTATCTGCTTTGATTCTCACAACAACTCTGGGAGGTAGGTGCTATGAGTATCACTCCCATTTTATAATTGAGGAAGCCCAGGGTCACACAGTAAGTGACTGAGGCATGATTTAAATTCAGGTCTTCCTGACCCCAAATCCAGTACCCTATCCACTGAGCCACTTACTTGCTTCATAAAAACATAGATTTAGAGATGAAAAGGACTTTAAATACCATCAGTCCAAACTCCTCATTTTACAGATGAAGAAATTGAGGCCCAAAGAGGTCAGGTGACTTGCCTAACTAAGGTCACACAGTTAGCTGGGGACTGGGATTTGATTGATTGCAAATCCAGGGCTCTTTCAATGACACCATGCCCACAGCATTGTAGATGCTACCAATTCTTTCTCTCAGCCACCCAAGAACTGCTCTCCTGAAGTCTCAGGTGTGTCAGTTCCTGTTCACCTAGGCTTCTCTGTCACAAATTCTAAACCCTGAGGTTTTCATCATTTCTTCCTGACAAGTTGCTCATTGTTGATAAGAATCTCACTCAGAATAGCACCTTCCCTCTTAAACACTTTGCGGAGAATGAAATTATTAGGGCAAATGAAGAAGGTTATCAGCTGCTTTCCTCTGATTAGAGAACAGACTCCAGCAGATGTTTGGGTAATTGAAGTCCCCCATTACTGCTGTGTCATGCCAATCTGGGAGGTTTGTGATCTATTTCCTAAACTATTCCCCTTTTTGCTTCTGTACAAGTGAATGTGTAGCAGCCTCTCACAATAATAATTCTTCTTTTTCTCTTTCTATTTGAATTCCTCTGAGGGTTCTTCACAAAGTTTGTACCTTATAATTGATTACTTTTTTTTTGGGGGGGGGGAGCATATCTTTTAAAAATACAAGCTTTATCCTTCACAGAGGCAGCTGGTGGCATAGTGGATAGATCACTGGACCCATGGTCAAGAAGACCTGAGCTCAAATTTGGCTTTAAGCACTTGCGAGCTGTGATCTGGGGCAAGTCACTTAACTTCCATATACCTCAGTTTCTTCAACTGTAAAATGGGAATGATGATAGCACTTACCTTGCAGATTGTTAATAGGATCAAATGAGATAACATTTACGAAAACCACTTATCATCATTCCTGGCACATAGTTTCTGTTGTTGTTCAGTCATGTCTCACTCTTCATGACCCCATTTGGGGTTTTCTTGGGAAAGATACTAGGGTGATTTGGTATTTCCTTTTTCAGCTTATTTTGCAGATGAGGAAACTGAAGCAAATAGGGTTAAGTGACTTGCCCAAGGTCACACAGCTAGTCAGTGTTTGAGGCTCGATTTGAGCTCAGGAAAACAAATCTTCCTGGCTCCAGACCTGGCACTCTGTCCATTGCACCACTTAGCTGACACATAGTAGGCACCATATAAATATTTATTACCTTTCCCTTCTCCTCTCCCTTTCCCTATACTTTCCCAACTTCTTGATTCAAGTTGACAACCATTTATCAAAGACAAAGCGCCATACTTTGTTCTTAAGATACAAAGACACAAATGAAGAGTTTCTACTCTGAAGGAGTTTTCTATGGCCGTATTCTAGTCATGCGTCCTAGTCTACCAAGTTTCAGTGATATCTTTGAAGTGAAATTTGTTAGTGTCATTAGTTCACTCTTTTATTCTCCATACTTTTTCTTTGTAGTTCAGTCATTTTTAGCTGTGTCCTAGCTAACCCATTTGGGTTTTTTTTTTTTGGCAAAGATACTAGAGCAGTTTGTCATTTCCTTCTCCAGTAGATCTATTTCATTAGGTAATCAGAGGTTAAGTGACTTGGCCAGGATCACACAACTAGGAAGTGTCTGAAGCTGGATTTAAACTCAGCTCTTCCTGACTCCAGGCCCAGTGTTCTATCCACCGAACCACTAGCTGCTTCGATATTTGACTTGGTAGATATAATTAGACTGTTTTCTTCCTTCTTAATATATGATGTCTTAAAACCTCATGAAGCATGCTTTGCATTCTAAGGAGCCATCTGTAAACTGACCTATTTAAATGAGTAGTACATGTTCCTGATGATATTTTACATACTACCAACACAAATCTTGTGTCTCCACTTTATTTTACCTGCATAAGCCAGCTTTCCTAGGACTCTAGCACTTTCTGTGTGGGGATTGATACTTGGGCCATGGTCATTAGGTTTGAGTCCTGGCTCTATCAAGGGAACTAGTGAAAAGAAATGCTGGGGAAGGTGGCCTAGGCCTTCAAGATCTTAAACTGTATTATAATGCAGCAATCATCAAAAGTACTTGGTACTGGCTAAGAAATAGAGTGGTGTATCAGTGGAATAGTTTGGGTATACAAGACACAGTAGTCAATGACTATAGTTATCTACTGTTTGATGAACCCAAATACCCCAGCTTCTGGGATAAGAACTCACTATTTGACAAAAACTGCTGGGAAAACTAGAAAAGAGTTAGGCATAGACCAAAATCTTACACCATATACCAAAATAAAGTCAAAATGGGTACACAATTTAGATATAAAGGCTGATACTATAAGTAAACAGGGAGAACAAGGAATAATTTACCTATTAGATTTATGGAGAACTGAAAAATTTATGACCAAACAAGAGATAGAAAACATTATGGGAGCAGCTAGGTGGTGCAGTGGATAGAGCACTGGCCCTGAAGTCAGGAGTACCTGAGTTCAAATCCGGCCTCAGATCAAACACATAACACTTACCAGCTGTGTGACTCTGGGCAAGTCACTTAACCCAAATTGCCTTAAAAAAAATAAAAAAAAGAAAACATGAAATGCAAAATGGATAATTTTGATTACATTAAATTGAAAAGTTTTTGCACAAACAAAGCCAATGCAACCAAGATTAGGAGGGAAGCAGAAAACTGGGAATTTTTACAATTAGTATCTCTGATAAGGGCCTCATTTCTAAAATATATAGAGAACTAAGTAAAATTTGTAAGAATGCAAGTCATTCTCCAATTGATAAATGGTCAAAGGATATGAACAGGCATATGAAAAAATGCTCTAAATCACTATTGATTAGAGAAATGCCAATCAAAACAACTCTGAGGTACCACATCACACCTATGTGGCTAACATGACAAAACAGGACAATGTTAAATGTTGGAGAAGATGTGGGAAAATTGGAACACTAATACATTGGTAGAGTTGTGAAATTATCCAACCATTCTGGAGAGCAATTTGGAACTATGACCAAATAGCTATAAAATGTGCATACCCTTTGACCCACTTCTTGGGCTGTATCTCAAAGAGGTAATAAAATGGGAAAAGGATCCACATGTACAAAAATATTTATAGCAGCTTTTTCTGTGGTGGCAAAGAATTGGAAATTGAGGGAATGCCCATCAATTGGGAAATAGCTGAACAAGTTGTGGTATATGAATGTAATGGAATACTATTGTGTTATAAGAAATGATGAGCAAGAGGACTTCAGAAAAACCTGGAAAAACTTGTATGGTCTGATGTTGAGTGAAGTGAGCAGAACCAGGGGAATATTGTACACAGTAATAGCCACATTGTGCGATGACTAACTTTGCTAGATTTAAGTCCTCTCAGCAATGCAAGGATCTAAGATATCTCCAAAAGTCTCATAATGGAAAATGCTTTCCACATCCAGAGAAAGAACTATGGAGTATGAATGCTGATTGAAGCATACTATTTGCTCTTTTTTTCTTCTGTTTTGTTTTGTTTCTCCTTTCTTGTGGTTCCTCCTATTGGTTTTAATTCTTCTTTACAACATGACTAATGTGAAAATATGTTTAATAGGAATGTATATGGAGAGCCTATATCAGATTGCATGCCATCTTGGGAAGAGAGGTGGGAAGGAATGAAGCAGGAGAAAATGTAAAACTCAAAAGCTTATGGAAATGATTGTTGAAAACTAAAAATAAATTAATCAATAATAAAAAAAGAAACAGACATTATCTCAAAGCTGTTCAATTAAGTGTGTTTTGGAAGGAAAAAAACTATTTGGGTTACAAAGCTCAAATAGTGAAGGATCCCCTTTCTTATCTCTGAACCCCCTATTGTTTTTACCTCTTTTTTAAACTTTATTAAAATAGCTAAGAAGCAATTGAGTAGGCATGTGATGACTGTAAAGTAAGCTTTTCAAAGAGATTAGTATCTGAGTATAATTTGACACTTTTATTGCCTAACCACTCTTGTTCAGCTATCTAATGATTATAATTCCCTTGTAATTTTGGTCTCTTTGAATCTAGTCTCTCTTTTAAACTATTCTAATTCTTAAATTCTGTGAGTCTGTGAAGCTACAACTAAATGAACTATAATGTCCCCTCAAGCACTAAATCTAGTGTTGTGTCCAACATTGAACTCATTATTTTCTTGCCTAAACTGTTACCTCCTCTAAATTTCCCCCCTTTTTATAAGAATAATACCATTCTCCCATGCACTCATGTTTTTAATCTCAGTCATCCTTAACTTTTTCTCCTTCACCCTCCATGTTCAAGCAATGAAGCAAACATCTCTCCCATCTGTGTCCTTCTGTCCATTTTCATAACCAATGTACCAGTTTAGGCCTTATTTCCACTTGCCTGAAATATTGTAAGTGACTTCTAATTGGTCTTCCTTCTTTGAATGGAAGACCTCCTTCTTTCACCTCTCTTCTGTCACCACACAACTGTTAAAATAATCTTTCTAAGGAACACATCTTACCATGTCATTCCCTTGCTCAAAAACCTTCAGTGACTCCATATTGACTCTGAGATAAGACATAAATTACTCAGCATGACATGTAAAATCTTCCACAATCTGGCTTTAAAGTGTCTTTCCAGCCTTACTTTCCCTTCCTTCCTTTCATGCATTCTTTGTTTTGTCCGAACTAACTTACTAGCTAATTCCCAAGCTCAGGATTCTGTTGTCTCTCTACATTCACATAAACTATTCTCCATGACTAGAAAGTATCATCTCTTCTCTGAAATTTAATTTTCAGTTGGGATGCCATTTTATCCTTGATTTTAGCTAATTTTATCAATTTTATCCATTTAACCACCATCCAGTATCAATGCTTGCTACCTCTTCAAATTACCTGTGCTTATTTACTTGTCTTTGTACACATTTGAATTCGTGTTATAGAATATAAGCTCCTTGAGAGTAGGGGCAATAGCCTTTTGGTCTAGCACTTAGTATTTACTGCCTTGTACATAATAGACTCTTAATAGATCTTACTTGTATGTATGCATAGTTATTATACCTTATTTTATGATTTTAAAGAAAAAAATCTCTTGGCTCTTCTCTTTATCCACTTGCTTTGGTGTTGAAGCCTATAGGTTTATATATGGCTCCCCACTTCCCCATTTCCATGGTTTTACTTGAAATCAGTCGTAAACACAATTTCTTCCATAACAGTAGAATATGAATTCTCTTACTTTCTTCTAAGTTAGAAAAGAAAATACTTCCAAAGGAGAAGAGAAAAATATAACCCTGCCTCTCAATTTTCTTTCTGTTAGATCTCCTTTTCCTTCTTTCATCTATCAGAAGGATCAAAAGAAAGAGAAGCTAAGTACAGCATCTCTGCATTGAAAGCATAATTTTGCCTCTGATTTACTTTCCACCCTGCCCTTAGTGAGTAGGAAATGGAGGTTAAAAGAAAATAGATGAGCCTGAAGGCACCAATTAGCTAAGGTGGCTCTGTGTTCTAAGACCATGATGCCAGGGGTAAGAAATCTTTTAAAGAGGATATACACATTTTATCCAAGGTTTGAAAAAACCAACAGATCAATTCTTATGGGAGAAAACCACTCGATGACTTATTCCGTAATCTCAAGATTAAATGCATTCTCTGCATTTTTTTAAAAGAGTCTTTCTTTGGACTTTAGGTTAAAAGAGCAAAGAGAGGGCTCACTCTTCTCTCTATGAGGAGGAGGAAGTATTTCAGCTGAGCACCTCAGCTGAAGCCAGAAACTGAAAATCAAGAGGAGCTCCACAAATAGTATATTCGCATCTCCAAGCAATCACTAGAAGCCATGCGAGACCATTAGGAAGTGATGTTTGACAGAGACTATTTGCTATGTCCACAAGTCTGGGAGAGACTGTACACTAGGCACACCCTGAACACCATGCTATCAGCAGGGAGGCTACTTTGGATCAATGTAAGGAGATAATTTTTTAACAATCCAGGTTAACTGGAGGGTTTTCCCAACTTGAAGTCATCCAAAGAAATCTAGATGACTATGTGTCAGAGATGTTGTAGTGTGGTGGTTTCAAACCCAAATAAAAATGATCCCACATGGGGGCCACATACTGACTTAGGAAACCACATATTTATATTTTCTATGTTCTATTGTATTTTTATTTATTTTGTTAAATATTCCCCAATTACATTTAATCACTTGGGAGTGTTGTGCAACTGGAGGGACTATTTTATACTTCTGTTGAAGAATGGATTTTTTTTTCAGGTGCAGTTTGGAGTGGATTATCTTTGAAGTCCCTCCCAACTCAGTTAATGAGAGATTCTGTTGAGATAAAGAGCCAAGGCTGAAATGCAGGTCTTCTGATTTCAAGTCCAGTGCTTTTCCCACTCTGAGGCTCTTAAAAGGTAGAGCAGATTAAAACTAAGGACAGATTCATCCAGGGATCATATCTTAATTCCAACTATAGGCAGCACACAAGGATTTATATAGGAAAAGAAGGCTAAGGAGAAACAAACATCAAGGATTAAGGCCATAATAATAGATTATAGTATGTATAACCTAAGAGAACAAGGGCAGATGTTAGAGTCTCCTAGAATTCATACGTTAAAGATAAGAAATATAAAAAAGGAAATTGGGTGAGGGAGAGATAAGGGTGGTTTAGGAGAAAGTTCTAGGGCTAGTCTATGTATAGTAAACCAAGAAGGATTAAGTAAGGACTGAAATTAGGAACTAAGACAAATACTAGAGATTAAACTTGATATTCTCTAAGTTATGAGTACACGTTATGTTTCCCAAATGTATTCACCATCTAGAGAAAAGGGACTACTGTCTTGGGTGATAGACAGTTAGCAAGTCATAAATTTAAAGTTTGACATGGAAGGCTTGTAAGGAATAATCAAGGGGATAGGTCAGCCACAGAAGTTATATCGGCACTAGGGTTCTGGGATAAGAAATGATTTAGATTTGGAAAGAGGCAGTACATTTGGGTTAGGGATCAGTTATAAGAATCAGGTAGTTCTTATAGGTCAGAGCCAGGAAGTAGTTTAGAAGTCTATGTAGTCAGCCTCTAAAAGAATTCTGGAGTGACAGAAGAGGCATGAAAGACCTTTTACAGCAGAGAAAAAGAAAGTAGTTGTGAGCATTATTTGAACCTTACTCTCATCAGATTTGGCTTAAAATGGGAATAAAATACACACTCAGTTGGGTAAAGAAATCTGTCTTCCCATAGGGAAGTTGAAGGGGAAGGGGAAAATAAAAGGAGGGTGTTAATAGAGGGTAGGGTAGATTGAGGGAGGCGGTAGTCAGAAGCAAAACACTGGTGAGGAGAGATAGGGTCAAATGAGAGAGATAAAAGTATGAAGAGGGGAAAAATTGGATGGAGGAAAATACATATTTAGTAATCATAACTGTGAATGTGAATGGGATGAACTCTTCCATAAAATGGAGGCAGATGGTAGAGTAGATTAAAAATCAGAATCCTACAATATATTTTTTACAAGAAACACTTTTGAAGCATAGACACACACACACAGAGTAAAGGTAAAAGACTGGAGCAGAATGTATTATGCTTTAGCTAAAGTGAAAAAAGCAGGGGTAGCAATCCTGATCTCAGACAAAGCAATGCAAAAATAGATCTAATTAAAAGAGACAAGGAAGGAAACTACATCTTGCTAAAAGGTGCCATAGACAATGAAGTAATGTCAATACTAAACATATACGCACCAAGTGGTATAGCATCCAAACTCATAGAGAAGAAATTAAGTGAGTTATAGGAAGAAATAGACAGCAAAACTATACTAGTGGGGGACCTCAAATTCCTCCTCTAAGAACTAGATAAATCTGACCACAAAACAAAAAGAAAGTTAAGGAGTTGAATAGAGTTTTAGAAAAGTTAGATATGATAGACTTCCAGAGAAAACTGAATGGGGGATAGACAGGAATACACTTTTTTCTTAGCAGTACATAGCCCTCCACAAAAACTGTCCATATATTAGGGCACAAAAACCTCATTATCAAATGCAGAAAGGCAGAAATATTAAATGGATCCTTTTCAGATAAAAATACAATAAAAAGTACATGTGATGAAGGTCCATTAAAAGACAGATTAAAAATTAATTGGAAACTAATGAGGATTCTTTAGGAAACTAAATAATCTAATCCTAAAGAATGAGGAATGTTCAAGCAACAAATCATAGAAACAATAATGATTTCATCAAAGAGAATGACAATAATGAGACAACATACCAAAATTTATGGGATGCTGCCAAAGCAGTACTTAGAGAAAATTTTATATCTCCAAATGCTTACATGAATAAAATAGAGAAAAAGCAGATCAATGAATTGAACATGCAATTTAAAAAGCTAGAAAAAAAACAAATTAAAAATACCCAATTAAACACTAAATTAAATCAAAGGAGAGATAAATAAAATTGAAAGAAAACTATTGAACTAATAAATAAAACTAAGAGCTGGTTTTATGAAAAAACCCAATAAAATAGATAAACCTTTGGTTAATTTGATTTCAAAAAAGAAAGAAGAAAACCAAATTACCAGCATCAAAAAAGAAAAGAGTCAATTTGTTACCAATGAAAGAAAAAAATTTAAAGCAATAATTAGGAGCTATTTTGCCCAACTGCATGCCAATAAATCTGACAATCTAGGCAAAATAGATGAATATTTACAAAAATATAAATTGCCCAGATCAATGGAAGAGGAAATAAAATGCTTAGAAAAAGTTTAATAAGCCATCAATAAACTCCCAAGAAAAAAATCTCCAGAGCCAGATGGATTTACAAGTGAATTCTGCCAAACATTTAAAGAACAATTAATTCTAGTACTATATGAAGTATTTAGAAAAATACATGGAGTCCTACCAAATTCCTTTTATGATACAAATATGGTGCTGATAGCAAAATTAGGCAGAGCCAAAACAGAAAGAAAATTATAGACCAATTTGCTTAATGAATATTGATACATAATTTTTAAATAAATATTAGCAAAGAGATTATAGCAATTTATCACCAGGATAATACACTATGATGAGGTAGGATTTATACCAGTAATGCAGGGCTGGTTCAATATTAGGAAAACTATTAGCAAAATTGACCATATCAATAAAAAAAAACCCAACAGAAATAATATGATAATCTCAACTGATGCAGAAAACTTTTTGACAAAATACAGTACCCATTCCTATTAAAAACACCAGAAAGCATAAAAATAAATATACCTTCCCTTTTGATAAGTAGTATCTATCTAAAATCATCAGCAAGCATTATCTGTAATGGGGATAAGGTAGAAGCATTCCCAGTAAGATCAGAAGTGAAACGGGGATGCCCGTTATCACCACTATTATTCAATTATTGTACTCGAAAAGTTAGCTTTAGCAATAAGAAAAGAAAAAAAAATAGAAGGAATTAGAATAGGCAATGAGGAAACAAAATATCACTCTGCAGATGAGATGAAGATGTACTTAAAGAGTCCTAGAGAATCAATTCCAAATAATTAGCAACTTTAGCAAAGTTCCAGGCTATAAGATAAATCCATATAAATCATCAGTAATTCTACATATTACCAACAAAGCCCAGCAGTAAGAAATAGAAAGAGAAATTCCATTTAAAACTACTGTAGGCAATATATGGGAGTCTACCTGCCAAGACAAACCCAGGAACTATATGAACACAATTACAAAACACTTTTCATACAAATTATATCAGATCTAAACAATTGGAAAAAGTATCAATTGTTCATGGTTAGGCTGAAATAATATAATAAATAACTAAACTGATTTACTTATTCAGTGCCATACCAACCAAAATACCAAATATTATATTATGGAGCTAGAAAAAATAATAACAAAATTTATCTAGAAGAACAAAATGTCAAGAATATAAATGGAATTAATGAAAAAAATGCAAAAGAAAGTCGCCTGGCCATGCCACATCTAAAATTATATTATAAAACAGCAATCATTAAAACTATTGGTACGGGCTAAGAAATAGAGTGGTGGATCAGTGGAATAAATTAGGAACACAAGACACAGAATTCAATGACTATAGTTATCTACTGTTTGATAAACCTGAAGACTCTAGCTTCTGGATAAGAACTCACTATTTGACAAAAACTTCTGGGAAAACTGGAAAATAGTTTGGCAGGAACTAGGGATAGACCAACATCTCATGCCATACACCAAGATATGGTCAAAATGGGTACATGTTTTAGACATAAAGGGTGATACCATAAGCAAATTAGGAAGGAGAGCAAGGAATAGTTTACCTGTCAGATCTATGGGGAGGGGAAAAATTTATGACCAACCAAGAGATAGAGAACATTATGAAATACAAAATGGATAGTTTTGATTACATTAAATTAAAAAAGTTTTGCACAAACCAAACCAGTGCAACCAACATTAGAAGGAAAGCAGAAAAATGAGAAACAATTTTTATAGCCAGTGTTTCTGATAAAGGCCTCCTCTCTCAAATACGTAGAGAACTGAGTAAAATTCATAGGAATACAAGTTATTTCCCAATTAATAAATGGTCAAAGGATATGAACAGGCAGTTTTCAGATGAAGAAAATAAAGCTGTCTATAGTCATGTGAAAAAATGCTCTAAATCACTATTGATTAGGTAAATGCAAATTAAAACAACTCTGAGGTACCACCTCACACCTATCAGATCGGCTAATATGACAGAAAAGGAAAATGATGCATGTTGGAGAAGATGTAGAAAAATTGGAACACTAATGCCTTGTTGGTGGAGTTGTGAACTGATCCAGCCATTCTGGAGAGCAATTTGGAACTATGCCCAAAGGGCTATAAAAATGTGCATACCCTTTGATCCAGCAATACCACTCCTAGGTCTGTATCCCAAAGAGATCATAAAAAAGTGAAAAGGACCTACTTGTACAAAAATATTTATAGCAGCTCTTTATGTGGTCGCAAAGAATTGGAAATTGGGGGGATGCCCATCAGTTGCAGAATGGCTGAACAAGTCGTGGTATATGAATATAATGGAATACTATTGTTCCATAAGAAATGATGAGCAGGCAGATTTCATAAAAACCTGGACTTACACTGATGCTGAGTGAAGTGAGCAGAGCCAGGAGAACACTATAGAGTAACAGCAACATTGTGCAATAATCAACTATGATAAACTTAGCTCTTCTCAGCTATACAATAATCCAAGACAATTCCAAAAGACTTTGATAGAAAATGTATCCACATGCAGAGAAAGAACTATGCAGTCTGAACACAGACCAAAGCATACTATTTTCACTTTTTTGTGGTTTCTTTTTTGTTTCTTGTGGCTTTTCCCTTTTGTTCTGTTTCTTCTTTCACAGCATGACTAATGTGGAAATATGTTTACATGATTGCACATGTGTAACCTATATCAGATTGCTTGCTGTCTTGGGGAGGGGAAATGGGAAGCAAGGAGGGAGAAAACATTTAGAACTCAAAATTTCATAAAAGATGAATGTTGAAAACTATCTTTATATGTAATAGGAAAAAAAATACTATTAAAAAAAAGAGTGTCCCAGAAGTATTAGTGCAGTTTTAAACTATTAACACTATCAAAGCCTAAAACTGCACCAAAACTTTTGGGATACTCTGTACAGATAATTTTCTTTTTTCTTTGATTTCTTTGGGATATAGGCCTCATAGTGGTATAGATGGATCAAAGGATATACATGATTTGGCAACTTCCTGGGCATAGTTCCAAATTGATTTCCAGTATAGCTTAGACAATTCACAGCTCATGTGCCTGTTTTCCCACTGCCCCGCCAATATTTGTCATTTTCTTCTTTTGTCATCTTTTCAAGCATGATAGGTGGGATGTGGAACTTCATAATTGTTTTAATTTCACGTTTCTCAAATTGTTAGGGATTTAGAACTTTTTTTTCATAACTATTGATAGCTTGGTTTTCTGCCTTAGAAAACTACTTGTTCATATTCTTTGACCATTTATCTATTGGAGAATGTTTCTTAATCTTATAAATTTGAATCAGTTCCTTGTATACCTTGCAAATGAGACTTTTATCAGAGAAACTTGTTGAAATTATTTTTTTCCCAGTTCCCTGCTTCTCTTCTGATTTTTACTGCATTAAGTGTGTGTGTATGTGTGTGTGTAAAAATTAAATGTCAGTTAGAGGTCAGTAAAAATATAGACATAAATTTTTCCCCATCTAAATTCATGGACCTCCTGAAATCAATCCATTAGATTGGGAACCCCTGTTCTAGACCACCGATCCTCAGATATTCCTAGTCTGGATTTCTAATTTCTGTGACACCATTAACTTGAGAGTTAACCTTCCAGCTCAGAATTTCCTGGGGATTAGGAGCTATAATTAGGAAAGCTTGCAGAAAGTGAGTGGGAAAGAGCAGCATAAAAGTTGTCAGAAATTAAAGAAGACAGGAGTCTACACTGAAACAAATAATTGTGACTATCAGATACTATCACTGTTATAACCTGATATTTATCTGTACAGAGCCCCTAAGCTAACGAATGAGAAAACTTGACTATATTTCTGGGAGAATATGCATAATAGATTGCTGGACCTTACTTAACTACCAGATAATGCACTTGGGTTGTTCCTTTCCCTTTTTGATACTGTGTTGTATAAAGCGCCCTTCCCCACCCTCCATTTTTGAACCAGGTTTATTGCCTTGCTGGAAACTACATAACAAAGCAGTCACTTCACTTGATATGGCAGCCATAGTTTTCCAACAATCAGTTAGGAAGGGCCAAGAACTCTGCTCTGTTAGCTTTGGGATTTCAGTAGACAGCTTTGTGGTATAGTGGTTGGGACACTGAACCTGGAGTCAGGAAGACCTTCCTCAGACACAATCTATGTGATACTGGGCAAGTCACTTGACACCTCCCTGGCTTGTTGAGGGAATCAATGAGGTTAACATAAAGTTGAAGTGCTATATAAATGCTAATAACAACAATAATTATTATTATCATTATTACATGGGAGGCATGAACCCTAGTAGGGACCAGGGAGAAAAAGAGGTTTCCTGAAAACCTACAGAGCTCCCCATTTGGTGTCACATGAATGCAGCTGAGAAGCATTGGTTTAGGCTTCCTGGATTTTCTTTTGTTATTTTCAAGGTCAGGACACTGTGGCAACCTGTCACTTTAAATCTCATACAAATACATGATTACAAGATAAGCAAATTCACATGATCATTTTTTCTTTATAATCTAAAATGTCAATATAAAGTTGAATTTAAGCATTTGTCTTTAAAAAATTCATTTTAAATAGAGCTTTAAAGAGGCAATCATCCTATCATCATTCAAAATAAAAAACAAACTTGATTTGCTTTGCAAATCCCTTGGAGTATACTAAGAAACTAATAAAAATAAGGAGTGAGGCTATAAGGTTAGATTAGAAAGGAGAGAGAAGGCATAATATCACATAGTAGAATAGCAAACAGATCATACCCTTTAAAAATTGCCAAGAGTAGGCAAAACCAGGGAGCAGTCAAATTTTTAAACCCAGCCAGGGCTAGTGGCACAATGTGAATTTGCATAATATTTTGCATAAATGTGCATATTGTGTTCCTAAATTCCAAACCGTTAAGCATGAAAACTGGAGTTATAGATGTTTTCAAAAGCCTATTAGATATTTCATGTATGCTATATCCTTTCCTTAACATTTTACTTTAAAATAATCAATTTATGTCTATCCTAGGGTGAAAGAGATGGTAGTTGAAGGCTACTGGTTATTAGCCTTTTCTACTGGGACATAGCAAATATTCTAGATCTTAATCAGAAGAGGAATTATAGGCTCTTCTAACTCTTTCTTTGGGATTCTTAAGTACTGAGTATAAATGCCAGCAAATAAAACAATGTGTAATGCAGAATATAGTCATATTAATAACACAGTCTATATAGAGTCCACACTTTAACATTAGTAGATAGAATGTCTTTGAATATTTTTCAGTATCACCTGACAACTTTCCCTTTAGAAAACTTGACTGAGTATTTACCCCTGCACAAATCTTTTCTCAGAAACTCTCCTGTGTTTTCTACCCAGTCACTCATTCAAACAGCCATCCAAAGACTTCTTGAAGGTGTGGGGGGAAGGAAGGGAGGTACAGTAATAGCTCTATGATTCCATTACTATGAGGGAACTCCTTCCGGTGTGAAAGCTTCCTCCAAAAATGCAGCTTGGCAAGTCAAGTAGCTTAAGTCTTAAATTGCCAGGGGGCACTAAGGGGTTCAGAGCCTTATACCCGGTCACTCAAGTATCAGAAGTAGGGCAAACTCAGTCAAAGGCTGCTGCAGCCTAATGGTAAAAATAAAACAAATAACATTGTATTCTCATCCATTTGGTTTACTATAGAATTCCATATCATGTTGAGTCAGTCAACTCAAGGAGAGAAATAGTTTCTTAGGAAGCCTGGGTTCTAATCCTGACCTCACCAATATGTGACCTTTGGACAGCGCTTATCTTTAAAGTAGGAGGTTCAAATAAATGACCCCTTCCAGCTCTCAGTTTAGTTTATAACAATAAATTTGTGACTTGATGATTCCTTTTGAGAATTCTCCTCCAGAAAGAGAGCTATACCCACATAGAGTTTTTTAGTTTACTTACACTTAGGGAATAAAACAACTTGCCAATTTGGGGCACAGGGATTTCACTAGTACTGAAATCCTGGGCAAAATTCCTTTTTAAAAATAAACCTATTTTTCCACTTCTGGAAAGAAAATCCCTCTGTATTAAACAGTGAAGACATACTTTTGTCTTTGGCGTGGCTGCTGTCATGGGCAGTGGGGTAGTAGTGCAGCTCTCCATTTATGCCTCCTGGTTCATGATAAATACTGAGACTGCTAGTTATCACTGCCCCATTACTTCTCTATGTAATTTTAAAATGCTCTATGTAATTTTAAAAAATCATCATTATTTTAAGTGTAATTTATGTAAAACACTGCTCCATAGGTAACATGTTATTTGGGCCAAAAAAAAAATTATTCCTTTTACATACTACAAGAAGTCTTCCTTTCCTTCCTCCTCCTCTCTCTCTCTCTCTCTCTCTCTCTCTCTCTCTCTCTCTCTCTCTCTCTCTCTCTCTCTCTCTCTCTCCTTTCTGTGCCATGCAAATAGTCTGTGTCCCTTTGCTCTTTTTCTGGGGTAATAATCTGTTCCATCCTCAAAGGCATAGGGTTGGAAATTCTGAAGCTTCTATTCCTTTTACCAGTTCTATAAAAGTCTGTCCTTTGGAAAAAAGAATCATAACTGATTTTCTCCTAAAAAAAGATTTGAACTGCCTCATCTGAGACTGAACTCTATAAAAGACTTTTCTAAAATTTAGATTGGCTGCAGTTAAACCAATAGAGTAAAACCCAGTTTGAGTTATAGCTATGAAATGACATTATTCTAGAAATCATTCCTGCACAAATGCCAGAAAGCATTATGATTTTTTGATTTAAGCTTTTCCCAATTCCTTTTCCATCGGTTCTCACCACATCTCGAGGCAGCTCATAACTGAATTACACCTATTAAAATGCATCATTCTAAAGTTAATTCATGTGCCATAACATGTAATGATTTAAAATGTGTTTTTAACTCTTCGTTCTTTTTATTGGTTATTTTATGTTCTCTTAGAGACTTGGATTTCTGCCCATCTTTTCCCCTCACCTTTCTTCATTCTTGTTCATCAGTTCCACATCATTCTGAGCTGATTTGCATTAATTCCAATTCCTCCTTTACAATTGCTAGGGGAAGGTTAATTCTCTTGGGTTGTGTATATTATCAACTGTGTTTGAATTCCAGGGGAACTAGAATGAAGGTTAATAATTGAGGAGGAAAAAGATGAATTCATATTAAAGCTTTAAATATCTTTGAAAAGAAGAGATTGAGGGTAGTTCTATAAATCAATTAAGCGTTTATTAAGCACCTACTATATGTCAGGTACTGTGCTGGTTATAAAGTTACTGAGTTACGAAGACAAAAATGGAACAATCCTTACCCTCAAGGAGTTTACATGTAATTGGATAAAACCACTTGTACACATACTATGAAACATATATCTGAAAATCAGGGGAAAACAGGATTTTGGAAAATTAAAATCAAATCTTAATTCTCTCCCCAACCATGTTGAGAGAAATATTGTTTTATAGTTCAGCAACTTCACTTAGATAATTCAAAGTCAATGACTATCATTACCTCCCTTTCAGAGTCTTAGAGGAGATTCAATTTTCACTTCAATATTCAATTCAAAATATTTGAAGAATTGCAGGTGTATCTATTGACCTTGAATTGAGGTAAATGGATTCCCTTGAACATGGAGTCTCACAAATGATTAAGACTTAAACCTTTTATTGGTTAAAATCCTGTCTATAAATAATATACCAGCAAGTTTGTAGCCATGCCTTGATCTGTGGTGCTCTCTGGTTTATAGGTCTCTTAATTCAGTGGAACGCTGGGGTTACAAAGATTTGGCATGACTGAAATGACTTAGCAGTAACAACAACAACAACATAGCATGTGATTGGGCAACTAGGTGGCAAAGTAGATAGAGTACTTATCTTGGATTCAGGAAGGCTTATCTTCTTAAGTTCAAGCCTGGCCTCAGACATTTACTATTTGTATGCCCCTGGGCAAATCACTTCACCCTATTTGCCTTAATTTCCTCATCTGTAAAATGAGCTAGAGAAGGAAAAGGCAAACCACTCCAGCATCTTTGGCAAGGAAATCCCAAATGGGGTCACGAAGAGTGGGACACAACTGAAATGCTTGAATATAGCATGTGATTATATGAGTTTCAAAGAATCATAGGGTTAAGGGAAATTACTATTATACTATTTTATTATTAACTAATTATTAAATTGTGATCTACTCTTTTCCTTTCATTTCTGTTAAAACCCAACTCCAGAAAAAGTCTCTTTAAGAGCATGGCTGAGTGATAAGATTTGCTCCTAGCCCCCAAGGCCCATGCTTGATAACTAGGTGGGTTGGTCCCCACCTAATTTCTGTTTAAAGTGTTAAATAGAATTTCAGGAATAACAATTTCATGGTGGCATGCTTGCCCCTGTTCTGGATAATGGATGGTGTTCTTGCACTTTCCCAGTCTCCAGTGGAATGAAACAAGGCTCTGTGCTTGTTCCTATGCTTTTTAGCATGATATTTTCAGCTATGTCGTCAGATGCCTTTAATGAGAATGAACATAGCATCAACACTGATGGTAAATTATTCAACTTTAAAAGGCTACAAGCCAAGATCAAGTGGAGGGAGGGTTGGTACATGATTTTTTTGATTATAGATGATTGTGAAGCCGAGATGCAACAAAATATGGATTGATTCTCTGCTGCTTGTGCTAATTTTGGCCTAACAATTAACATCAAGAAAACACAGGTGTACCACCAGCTAGCACCATACCATCCATACCTGGAACCATCCATTACAGCAAATGGAGAAGTTTTGAATACTGTGGATAAATTCACTCACCTTGGCAGTATATTTTCCAGGGATGTACACATTGATAATGAGGTTGACTCATGAATTGCCAGAGCTAGCTCAGTGTTTAGGAGGCTCTGAAGGAAAGTGTGGGAGAGAAGAGGTATTAGACTGATTACCAAACTGAAGGTCTACAGAATCATTGTGCTGACCTCACTGTTGTATGCTTGTGAAACCTGGACAGTATACCAGCACCATGCCAGGAAACTTTATCGCTTCCATTTGAATTGTCTTAGGAAGATTCTGAAGATCACCTGGCAGGATAAAGTATCAGACACTGAGCACCTTTCTTGAATTAAACTGCCAAGCATTCAAACTCTACTGCAGAAAGTACAACTGTAATGGGCTGGCCACATTGTTTAAATGCAAAACATATGCTTACCTAAAAGACTATTTTACAGAGAACTCACACAAGGCAAGAGCTCACCTGGTGGTCAGAAGAAGTGATACAAGGACACTCTCAATGTCTCTTTGAAGAACTTTGGAATTGATTGTGTGACTTAGGAGATACTGGCACAGCACCATCCAGCATGGCGTGCCCTCATCAGAAGGTGCTGTGCTCTATGAGCAAAGCAGAATTGAAGTATCTCAAAAGAAATGTGAGGTGCACAAATTTAGAGAATCCTCCCCAAATGTTCACATGGATTATTTGTACCTGACCTGTGGTAGAGCATTCCAAGCTTGTATTGGTCTGATCAGCCATAGTCAGATACACTGTGACTTGACTCCAACATAGTGATGTCATTTTGGTCCTCTTCCAGAATGAAAGACAATTGTAAACAGAATCCAATGTGGGCAAGCCTTTGCCTGGTGGGGGAGGGGAAGAGGGGAGGGGGGAGAAGAACTTCCTGTCCTTGATCCAATCCATTAGAGTTTAGGGCAACCCAGTTAATGAAGGAGAAAACTAGCCAGAGGGGTCAGATGGAAATGGCTTTCCCTGCTCAGGTGTCTTGAGACTGCTGAGTGTCATCATCAAGCCATGTTCTCAGTTGGAGGAGTTGAAGACTTTTAGCCCACCTCCTTCTTAAATATTCCCATTAAATTTTCACTTGACAGGGGAGTTCCCTTTCAGAAAGGATTTAGGTGATTCATGGTCTCTCTTGGAGTCTTTGGTTGTGAGAAAAAACACTGACCATCAATTTATTGATTACTGGCTAGCCTAATTAATAAATTGATTATTAATTGCCCAGAAACTCTGTCTTCACCAATAGAATTGCAAAAGGATCTTGAGTATCATTACACAAAAAGTACCATGTTCTCCCAGCTTTCTTATCCATTTACTAATTAAGGCTACATTTCCAGAGTATTTTCCCTCAGATCTTCTCACTAAAAGCATTTCTTAATCTTTAAAAAAAAATTCACTTTTCTAGGTCTTTAATTCTGTAAGATGTTATACAGTAAGAGCCCCAATGTTTTAATAGATACATTTCTAGCTGTGTGGAAACTATAGAACTTGATTCATGAGAGAAGCACTATGGGACATTAGAGAGAGCCATTATAGTGCATTTGAAAAGTACTGGTTCTGGAGGTAAGAGAAAGGGGTTAAAATCCTATCTCTTTCACTTATTGTATGATTTTAGTCAAGTTACTTAATCTCTCTGGGTTTCACTCAACTATCTGTAAAATGTGAGCTGTTGGATTAGAAAGCCTCTAAAGTCCCTTCAACTTTAGATATGTGATTTATGATCTACCACAGTGATACTTAGACTTTATTTTGGGTCTGCATGCAGCTTCAGCAAGACAAAATTCCCTAGAGCCTCCTTATTCCACCTGATCCTATTTCCTGCTGCTCCTTCCCCTTCCTCCATCTTTCTTTAACTTCTCTTCAGAACAAATTAAAAAAGATGGGTATACTTCCTAGGGCACATGATAAACAGGTTCTGATATCTATACAAATTGATTTGGAAAAAGTAGATATGACTTTACTGACCAGTAGTAGGGGCTGACGACACATCCACGTCATTGGATTAGTTGAGTTCAACTGAAAGAGAATTATATCTGCATGGAGCCTATGAAATGGCTAAAAACGAAGAATTGAATCAAAGAACTCTCCAATGGGCTTCTTCCTCATGAACTCAACTGATAATATGCAGAGCAAGAACGATTAAATGGCTGAGTCATGTGGACTTATTTATGGAAATGCAGGAGTTTATAGTGGCAATTTAGGGCCAGGTTATTGTCACTAGAATTTATATATGCAAGGAGTTAGCTTTGAATTCAGAAAGTCCTGCCTTTGAGACCTGCCTGTCAGCCAACTGACAGTGGAATTTTGAGCAAGTTGTTTTATCTCTTAGTACCCTAAGGAACTCGAAAAGACCATAGGAGGTACCAATCTGCTTTGATGGAGGAAGTTTCCTCACCAGGAATTCCTTATACCAATGAAATCACAGGTTGAGGTAAAAAATTCCTTATAATAATAATAATAATGCTAACAACAGTGATGACAGCAGCCGCAATAGCAACAATGATGATTATGATGATAATACAGTTTTAAACAAATTGTCTCTGAGTTTGGAGAATTAAACTTTTCTTCTGAAAGTGTCTTCAACAAAAAAGAGGTAGTATGTGTTAGCTTATTCAAAACAGAAATATTAATCAAGCTGCTGGTTTGATTTATTTCATTACTGTTGACATTTGTAAGGGTGAAAAAAATGTAGCATTCCCAGGTATGTCATTCATAAGCATGAAGGTTATTCTTTCAACTTTTTACATAGAGGGAATGTTTTTCATGATGAAATTAGGATTAATCATTTTTTGCTATACATAACTAGACTCAAAAGTAATAGTTGTAAGGAGTAAGATTAATATAACTATCGAAGACAAGTAGTGTTGTAGTATAAAATTTGTGTAAATAACAAAAATGTGAAGTTTTACAAATGATAGAGATTCAGTTTATTGTTCATTTTTAAAAAATAAAGGTATTATTTTTGAATGATTTGAAGGGTTCTGTAGCACCAGGCAATGGAATGAGGCCTTATGTTTGAATCTCTTTCTATTATGAGGCATGGGCAACAATGCCACCACAATGTTTAGGGAAGATATAACTGATTGTCAGCAAATACATGAGATGATTGTAACTTGGAGTCAAGTTGTCAAGGGGAAAACTGTCTCTTCACAGATACTTAAACAGTTTTGATAAGATGCCTATCTATGACATCCTCTATCAGATGTTGTTGTTATTTATCCTCTGTTTTCAAAGAGGACCAATGGTATCATGGGTGGTGTCTTGATTTGTGGGTGAATTGGATTTAAGTGAGGCAGATTGTGCAAAGTCATCAGCCTCATTCTCTCTTCTAGTCATACAGGTCCAGTGGCAGAGCAAAAGTCAAGATGACTGTTGATGGCTCAGGCTGCAAGTGGATGACCTTGGTGTATTCAATGTCTGACCAAGCTCTAGGCACTTCATAGTGCCTGCTTCAGCCTCCTTTATGGCTGTTGGAACAAATTGTTCTCATCCACCCATTGTGCTGGGGAAAGTCTTCTCGTGCTTGGGGTCGACACCCCCCAACTCAGCAAGGGATTTGAGGCCTATATAGGGTGTTCAGGGAGAACTAGCATTTCTGGCATGGGGGCTTGCTGAGCCCTTTTCAGGGTTCCCCTCCACCTTTGGTGTCCACCTTCACCCAACTTGCACTCATGTCTCCAAGAAGCTATAGCATGTCCAGTGGCCACACTCCAGTAAACTGTCTAGGCAGATAGGCTAAACTAGGTTGAGAGTATTAGACATAGCAAATGGCAAGAGGGAAGAACAGATACTATAATTTCTACTAATGTAATTGTATTGAGTTATTCCTGTAGACAAGAGCTAATGATAATTCCCAAAGAAGAAACATATTACCTGCTCTCTTTCTGAAGAATTATACCATGCATTGATTCTTGATTGCACAAGAAAGTATTGTTAAAAACTAAGAAAAAGAACTAAAAGAATATAGCTGAAAAAAATGTCCTTACTGTCAACTTGAAAAATATTTTTATGCATCCATTTCATTCTGATTGTAGACTAACAAAGAAATGGTTTGTAGTAGTCATAATGACATTAAATCACTTCCTTCTATTTTTTCCTCTATAGATAGTGTCAGTTTCTTTTTTTCATCAGCTAATAGTGGCCTTCAATACCAGGAACCTTACATTCTTCTTACTCCGTATAAAAATTCCTGTTGTAAGAAGTGAAATTCTTTGTGAATTATTGAGGGAGTAGCATTGTGCTATGGTCTATTTTCTCTAAATAGAGAAATTCTTTCATGCAGGATTCTCAGAGATTAAACTATCAGTCTCCTTACCCTGAACATAGCTAGGTTTACTTGAAGAGAGAAGGATTTTGAAGTTATAATTCTATTAATTCACTGATGACCTGCAAACAAAAGTCTGGTAAAGAACATTTGAATGAAGGTCAAAGGAAGAATGCAAATAATATTGTGTTTCAAATACATTATAAACCACTAGATGAGGAGAACATGACATCGAGTTCTAGAAGTAGATCTCAGAGATGATGCAGTGGTCAAATATTGTAGAGGTGTGAGACTTCCATGAGCAGGAAATCTGCTGGTAGTTTTTCTCTGCTAAAAGTGTAGAACCTAAGAAATTCTTAACTTTCCCTGTTGATATTTTTGTCCTTCAAAAGGTGGAAGAAGTAAAGAGGGTGACTATCTTTCTATAACTGATTCTAACCAGCAGGGAAGACCTGGTTGCTAAAACAGAAATGATAGAAATTTTTTGAAATAAGTGAACATACCATTATCTTAGTATCCATGACATTTAAATAAGAGAATATTAGGCATATTTTGATATTTATTCAAGGCTACGCACCATACTTAAAAGAGTTCAGAAAAGGGACAGGTAGGATTTAATGACTTGACATTCTATAGAGGAAGGTTGCGTGTGAGAGCTGGAAGTCTTTAAAAATGAAATTCTGAAGATATAAATGTGACTAATACCTATCAGGAATAAAAAGGGGAAACTTCTAAAGAGGCCACTATGGTTCCATGGGGAATTATTTGGCCAGCTCATTTTGAAAAAGAACATATAGAAGATAGGTCAAAGTCAGTAATGAAGATAAATGCAAAAAGAATATTACAGTCTTCTGTAATGGAGCTGGTGCTACAACTCCCTACCTCAGTGAATATAATCAGGGCATTATGAGGCTTTAATTTATAAATGAGATGATGCCTATGCCTTGATACTATCATTATGTGAGAAAGTCTCTTTGAGTCATGGAATCAGTCAATCAACAGGACCAGGATGTAATCTCAAAGTAGTAGGCAGCAAGGAATTTTTCTATATTCCCATCACAATGGAATAAGCCCTCAATTAATTTGAGAAGGTTATAGGGCTTTAGACATTGAATGAAAGCCAACTGACACTATGTAGGAAACATTTTGTGGTTGGCTAACTCTTATAAACTAGATATATCTCTGGGTCTATGTATAAAAACAGTAAGCCCATCCAAAGTTAGGCCACCCATGGGTAGAGAATCTTGTATTTAGGAATTTTTTAGTTCAGGAGTTGTAGTTCTCTCTTCTAGAGAGAAACAAGATAAAGAATAAGCTCAGAGGGAATATAATATGCTCCTCACCATGCCACAGACCACATTGACCAGATCATGAGAGAGACTATACGGAAATAGTGTGTCCAGTTGGGCTCTTAAAGACATACCAATAGATATAGAAAGACATTCAACCAAGGAAGAAGGCACCTATGTAGAACATAATCCTTTGTGGTGGTGGTAGTGGTAGAGTGGAGTATGAACTCCAAGTATGAACTCAAAAACAGATTTCTGATAAAAAAAAATCTATGGGTTATGATGTTGTCACACATTTGCTATGTATGTCTGGCATTGTACTTTATATTTAAGACCACTTCTCCTACGGATGCTATATATATTTGTGGGAGAATGTGTCCCAGACTTTTAAGGGGAAAGTTTTCTACTAAGTGTTCTTATTATACCATTTTATTAAATGCCTTTTCTAGCAGTTAATTGTGTCTACTTGCTGCTTACTAATGGGAAGCACATTAGTGGGGACATGTGGGTTATAGTGTTTGAATTATATAGGGTGATATTAATGGAATGGTAAAGTAAGCATTTTTTTTCAGGATGAGGGAAGCATGGAGATGTAATTGTTGCTTTATTTTAATACTCAGGCTAACAAACAAAGTTATCTCTATGCTAAATCTTCTAAAAAATCTTGTATGATTTTTATAGATGCATGGGCAAAATCTTTTGGTGGCATTTTGTTCTACACAATCAATCATGCTGCTAACTTAACTCTCTGGTCAACTCTTTAGGCAGCTTTGCTTTCCCTCTTCACCAGCTCCCTTTTGTGTTTTGTCTTCCCCATCAGAATGTAAGTTCCTTGAGAGTAGGGACTATCTCATTTTCTTATATTTACATCATCAGTGCTTAGCATAGTTATGACAGGAATAGCACATAGTAAGCACTTAATAAATGCTCTATTTGTCTATCTTTACATTTAAACAATAAGTACAGTGGAATAATGTACTCTTTGCACCTTTCAGTTTATTTCGTAACTGTAAAGATGTGTTCTGCTGTAGAATATCATTTGTGAAAACCTGCCTTTTCCTTTCTCTATATTCACTAAGGCTGTTGTTGGTATACATATAGATTATTTTTCCAAATATTTTTATAGAAATGTGAAATTAAGTATTTGGATGAATTGTTGATTTTCTTAATGGTACATCACATTTCTTTTGATTTGATTTTACTTTTTTTTTTTTGGCATCACAGTAACTTCCTGAAATATCGCCCTCCCCACAGTTAAGGAAAAGACACTGACTGCGTATCTAACATTTTGTGCCTATAGTCCCTTACCTCTCTATAAAACAGAGGGAAGTGTGTTTCCTTTCCCACCTGACTTTGGATACCAGTGTTAGGCATTGTGTTTACTTTGAGTTGATTTTGATTATGCAAGATGTTTTAAATTTTATGTATTTAAAGTAATTTATTTTACCTTTTGTGTTCTCCTTTGTTCCTTGTTTAGTTATGAATTTTCCTCTCTGCCACAACTGTGAATAGTATTCATAGGGTGAGCTCAGAGATGTCCCTCCCACCTTTGTACCAAAGGGAATCTGGCTCCCATTTGTCTACAGACCCAGCTCCTTATCTCCCTTTGGAAGCCTTAGCCTTCACCTTTTAATTTTACTAAGATGCCTTCCAGCTCCCTCAGTTACAGGCCCCATAAAACACTTAAACTACTCCCCTTATCTCCCTTTGACTGATGCCTTCCTGTTCCTTCCATTAGCTATTCCCATTGTCTATTCAATCTCTTAGACCTCCCCAATTAGAATTCTTACCTAGACCCTTTTCCCAGCCCCCTTCTCTGGCCACCCAAAGTTGCTTTAGTATTTAAGATCCACATGGGCGTCACCTGACCTATGAGATTTATCACTAACAAACTTTTCCTCTGGCTGGAAAAAGATTTGAGTTGAATTCATTCAGACAGGGCCTTGTGAGAGATGAACTCTCAGAAGTGAAGCCTCCTCAAAAGGTCAATAATTTTTGATTATTATTTTCAAAATCCTCTCCCACTCAGACCCTGTTTTTAAGCACTTAACAGAAAGAATAAGTCCTGCCCCACCCCCAACTTGAGCCATTTGCCCTTGGCTTCCCACCTCTTTCCTTGTCTTTGAATTTCTCCCCTGGAATGTAAGCCCCACCTCCGGAGTTAAAGGGATAGGAAGAAACTTTCAAGCTTAGAATGTAAGCCCCAACTCCCAGTTAGAATGTAAGCCCACCCCCAGTTAAGGGGAATAAGGGATAGTGGTAGGTGGAGACTTGTTTGCATGGTAGGTGGGGACTTGTTTTTATAAGGCATCCCTTGTCCTATGACCAGTCTCTTTCTCCATGTTTATCAAAGGAGCAGACAGCCATCTCACAAGATTGTAATAAAGGTAACCTTTGCTTTCCACCTTGAGAAGTCTCTGAGTTTAATTTGGGTAGGGTTGCTGTCCCACACAGCCCAGTACCATGATCTTGGGGTTCCCAACAGAACCCCAAAAACCCTAGGCCTCTTCAATACTGCCTCTCATTCTCCTTTAAAATTTTCTTAATCATGTGGGATTGTTATTAATATTCTCTCAATTTCTTCTTTAAAAAATTAATATCTCCCCACCAAGCATTTGGTACCTTCCTCTTTTTAAAGATACATTGAAATTAATCCCTCCATACTCTCAAAACTGTGTTAACTCTAACCCGGATCTCCTTTTTGTATTTTTAGTCTAGGTATTGTTCAGTTGTTTTTCAGTCTTTTCCAACTCTTCATGACCCCATTTGGGGTTTTATTGGCAAAGACACTGGAGTGATTTGCCATTCCATTATCCAGCTTATTTTATAGATGAGAAAACTGAGGCAAACAGGGTGAAGTGACTTGCCCAGGGTCACATAGCTAGTAAGTGACTGAGGCCAGATTTGAACTCAATAAGATGAGTCTTTCTGACTTCAGTTACAGCACCCTATCCGCTTAGTTTTCATTAGTGCCATTTCTACTTCTTCATGAAGAATATTAGAGTTTTTGATGTTAGAGTTCAAATGGGACTGGCTGCACTTTCATTTATGTGGAAAAAGTGTCTTCCATGTTTAATCTATTGATCTTCAGTTGGTCTTTCAAGATGATTTACTTTATATGGGTCTCTTGCCAAACTTTCTATAACCTTATTTTTTCCTTCACTCACTTTTCTTAGTTTTATGAGGTGATGTGGTCCATAATCTTCTTGGATTTTCTTTTATTAGATTTTACAAATGAGTTTATTTGTTAAAGCAATGTTCTTGACAACCATATCTCTCCACTTGGCAAGGGCATCAAGTGTGTGGGGATGAGATGTTTCTAGGCTTTTTTGGTCTCTTTGTTGTGGTGATTGAATTAGAATGGTTAAACTTCCTTAAGAATGGGTGATTGTATCAATGGATTCTTTAATCTGTCTCCCATTCTTTAGGCATCAGCAGCATCTTTAAATAAATTAGATAGAAGTTACCTTAATTTCATACCACTTTTTTTTAATTTTTTGACCTTTCTTCTTTTGGGGTATTGCTTTTCTTTGCTATAACAAGTCAATTGCCTGGATAGCTAGCCATCCAGAAACAATTTTTCCATTGGTAATTGATCATTTCTTGTTGGTTAGAATATAATCAGTCACATTTTTGGTGATTTTTTTCATGCTTTCCCTGTTCAAGGCTTGCTGACTCTTTATAAGGAAAATTTTCATGATATGTTGAAATGAGGCTTCTGTAGTCTTTTGTTTCTCTAATTTTCCAACATATTTTTTTTTGCCACCTTCTCTGTCAGCCTTTGCAGTAAAGTCACTATGTACCAAAGTCTATGATGATTTAATTTGGTTCATCTTACTGAAGGCATTATAGAATTTCTCTCTTTTCATCCTCTGCAAAAGATATTGGCACAGAGGCTGCAGTTTGCTTCATGCTTTTTCTCCCAAATGCTTATTATGAATGTTGGCTTAATTCAAGATGGCCCTTGTTTTTACACAGTAAAACAGACTTCTCAATTCCTTAACTTGTTGCTCCAAGGAGTATCTGGGAGCTACATATTTGCACATAGCTGCAATTTCCTTTTGTATCCTGCTTTCATTTAAATTCAGGAATATCAAGGTTGATGCAATGTATTTCCCTAGTGTATTTCCATTCATTGGTCACTGTATAAAGATCTAAAATTTAGAATAGAACAGTATATTTATTTTAAAAAATAACAACTTTGTGAGCTAATACCCTGCATCCTAGTATTTTCCCGCATTGTTACTATAGAAACAGAGGGAGGCCACAAAAATTGAAGGTCATTTTGTGTTTTTCTTGGTTTCATGGGCTGCAAGTTATCATTAATAAGTGGCTAAGCCTACTGCTGATGAGCCTCTTCCTGCTAAGGTAAGGCTGGTCCTTAGTAGATCTGGTCTATTTCTGGGGCCCTCCTTGAAGCCTTTGTTTATGGTAGAACCATCCAGAGCTTTAACTCTGCTGGCATAGTCTTAAAGAGCATGGCATTGGGGCACTGGAGTAGGATTACTGTATATGTATATTTATAATACACTATATCCATTTAGCATAGAAGAACACATTCAGCTATTCACTAATTATTGGGCATATAATTTCCAGCAAATGATTCATTTTTATTCTAAAAGGTTGAAATGATTCAAGCTTAGATTTCTTCCTAACTGATCTGCCTAATATTTGTACTAAAAGTGACAGGTTTATACAACTTTCATCTCTGTGGTACCCCAGCTTTACCTTCCAGGAGAAGAGAAGGATGTTTTTATAATGAATTCTGCATCTTTTTGTTAGAATACAAAGCTTGGAGGTCTTCTGGCTTTCATGCAAAACCCATCATTTCAGATTAGATTGAATTTGATTTTCTGATTTTTTGCTCCTTGGGCAAGGAAAAAACCCAACATGTGTGCACTATTTAAGAACATAATGAGATTTTTATTTTTGTCTAGTCAGGGTGAACGGTCTAGACCATTTCATTGATTTAGAGAATTCCTAGTGTGTAAACTCCCTCCACTGATGTATGTGGGTAATTTGTCTGTAACTTACAGCTTTAGAAAGTTGCCTTGGGGCACAGAACAAACATGTGCCAGAGGCATGATTTAAATGAGTTTTTCCTAACTTTAAGACTTCCTCTAACCATTAGGCAACACATCCCCTCTCTCTATATAGGGGAAAGAATGTTATTAATCTGTTAGATTAAATTTTTCATCTTTTTTTTTTGGCGAGGCAATGGGGGTTAAATGACTTACCTAGGGTCACACAGCTAGTGAGTATCATATATCTGAGGCCAGATTTGAACTCAGGTTCTCCTGACTCCAGGGCTGGTGCTCTATCCACTGTGCCACCTAGCTGTCCCCTAAAATTTTCATCTTCTTTGGAAAAAAAACACTTCTTATAACTCCTAGTATTATTTGGAGCATGGCTTTTTCCTGCTGGGAAATAATAGAATGACAGTTTCTATTAATTAGTGGTTTATTTAGTATCTGCTCTGAATTTGGGATAAGCAACTTGGCTTTGGGTTAGTTATAGCTCATTTAAATCCTAACCAAGTTATCTCCCATTTCCTGCTACATATTTCCCAAGTAGATGCATGACATTTTCATTTCATGCACATTTGTTTTTTGAAAACTAGATTTTGCACATCAGCCATACTTTGTAGGAAAATAATCATTTTCCCATGATGTCATAGGGCCCAGGTGCCAGAGATGTTTGAAGGAGAGTGGAGACTGGTGCAAGGAAGAAAGGAGCCACAGTGTGTTCGGGAGTTGTAGCCCTGACCAGGAATGCAAGGGCAATACCAGCAACAGCCATGAAGCCTCCAACTAAGAATACTTGGGGCAAACAGACTGTGGCAACTTCAACAACCTGCCTTGTGGCTATGACAGGCCCAGAGCCAAGATAGATAGAGCAGCCACAGAAGCCAGGAGCAGGCAGGATGGGAACTGAGATGGAGAGAGCACAAGCGCCGTCTTCATCAGAGTTCTCTGATTTCACCTAAGCTTCAGAGACTGCCATATACACAGAATCTCAGAGGTAGAAGGAACTTCAGAGACCATCTAAGACTGACCCATACCTGAATAAGGACATCCTCCCTAAAATGCCATACACTTGATTGTCCTGAATCTGCTTGAAGAATTTTAGTGGTGGGGACAGTGAGAATGCTCTGTGTAATCAGGCATCCCATTCTACTGTTGGGTCATGTTTATCCTTAGAAGGTTTTTCCTTTCTTAAGCCTTAACTTGTCTCTTTGCAATTTTCACCTTTTGTACCTAGTATAGCCTTCTTGTATCAAGCAGAATAAATCTAATTTTGTATAACAAACCTTCAAAAAACTCAAAAATGTTCCCTCTCTCCCTCCTACCCCTCTAGGGGAGAATGTTTTAAGTCCTAAGAAAATGACTTAGAAAGAAGACAGATACTATGGCCAAAAATCTACAAACTTTAAAGCACTGCTTTAGGATAAAGATTCCCCAGTTCCTTCAAATGATGCTCAAATGACATGATTTTGAAACTGTTTTGAAAACTGTTTGCTGTTTTTCTCTCCATACTGCAGTTTATGCAATACAATCCAACAAACATACATAATCTATTATGTGCAAGGCATTGGAACCAAAGACAAACAAAAGAAGAACCAGCCCATGCCTTCAAGGGGCATACATTTTATTGGAGAATAAGGCAGTGAGAAAATAAGTATAGGAATGGTTATTTGAGGAGGGAGTGATTACTAACATCTAGGGGAAGAAAAGTAAAGGTTTTTTTTAGGAGAGAACCCACGAGCTGAGCATTAAAGGAAACTAGGGATTCTAAGAGAGAGGCAAGGAGAGAGTGGATTCCGGCCACCCCATATATCCAATCAGTTGCCAAATATTGCTTTTTAAAAATCTTCATACCATTTATTGCACTTGACCCTTCCTATTCACTTAGCCATTACCTTCCTTTGGGCTCTCATCACCTTTTGTCTGAACCATTGTAATATGTATTAATTGGTTTCCATGTCTCAAGTCTCTCCCCAGTTCCACAGCTGTTAAAATGATTTTTCTTTTTTTTTTTCTCCTCTTCTTTTTTGGTGTTACTACTACTGTTGTTGTTGTTATTGCTGCTGCTGCTGCTGCTGCTGCTGCTACTACTACTACTGCTGCTGCTGCTGCTGCTGCTGCTGCCGCTGTTGCAAACTAAATTTTCTTGAGTGCAGTTCTGACCCTGTCACTCCCATATCAATAAACTCCAATAGCTCCCAATTGCCTCCAGTGTAAAATATGAGTTCCTCTGTTTGGCTTTTTAAGCCCTTTGCAATCTCAATTTTTTTTTTTTAGCTTTACTTTGGTGAAGCAATCAGGGTTAAGTGACTTGCCTGGGGTCACACAGCTAGTAAATGTCAAGTGTCTGAGGTAGGTTTTGAATTCAGGTCCTTTTGACTCCAAGCCCGAGCTCTATCCACTGAGCCACCTTACTGCCCTGCAATCTCACTTTAACCTATCCTTTTGACTTCATTATAGATAATTGTTCCTCTGAGATGATACTCCATCTCCCATCTCAGTTCCTTTGTACTAGCTGTCTCCCAATCCAGGAATGCACTCCTTCATCTCCACCTCACAGAAGTCTTCTCTGTATTTAAGACACAATTCAAGGATTACCTTCCACATGAAGACATTCCTTGTCCTCTTAATTGCTAGTGGTCTCCCCAAATACTTATTTTTAAAATTTATTCTTTATATATATGTATTTGGCACCCCTGATGGAAGATAAGCTTCTTGAAAATAGGGATAATTTCATTCCTAGTATTTGTATTTTGTGCCTAGAAAGCTCATATCACATAGTAGGCACTTAATAAATGTTTATTGATTGGATGTTGTATAATGGATGTCTATGGCTTGTACCTATGTGCTCAGTGTAATTTGCAAGGATTAACTTCATTAACTGGAGGAGGAACTAGTAGGCATGCTTTATAGAGAAAGGACTCTCTTTCCCATGGAGTCCTGGACCCAAGGTTCAGGTTTTTACTGGAGGAGAATAGGAACTTGCTTCCTCTCCTGGTATGGGTTCCAGGTATGGTCTTTTGATTAAAGAAAAGTTGAGGCTTATGGGAAAGAGATGGGAATTCTATGCATGGATATAATGGGGATATTTGGGAATCATTACACTAACCAAGAACATGTCAACAGCAAAGGCACCAATCATTGGACCAGTACTGTGGAGGACTGGAGGCAATTAATTTATGAGAATTGCAACAACCAGGCTGAAGCAGCAATAGAGGAGAGCAGGACTGGAACTGATATAGAAGCAGACCTGGCCCATGGAAGCTGGAAACAGCAGGGACTGAATCATGGGAGAAAAACAGATAATGCATTCATAGAAGTCCTTTGAGTTCCCCTCTACAGAGACCTCCCACATTGGTGTGAATTTTGTCCTTTCTGACCTTGGGAGCAAGTCCCATTTATTCGCTTGTTTGCTATGAAATAAATTGCTTTATATGAAAAATGATTGGTTGCTAACATGTAAGATAATTGACTAAATTAGAAATGAGCCAGATATAGATGTTCTCAGATGTACTGCATGGGGGTAAAATGTGAGCCATACAGATGATAAATCATTGGTAAGCCTTCCAGATGGAACCTGTGCCCATGTCAGTCTAGACTTTCAGCTCCAGTTTATGGATTACATTTGATACACATTTAGTATATTAGGTAACAGCTAACATTTTTGGAGGGAAAATTTACTTTCTTTCAAAAAACAATAGAAGCATCAGTGATTGTCTTCACCTGACTCCTCCTCTTCTGTAATCTACCTCTGTTTTAAAATTACAGCAACTTAGTTATGTGGGGAAACAATGGAGTTCACTAGGAAATAAACTATTGTTCCCCATTAGATTGTAAAGATAGTGTGGTTTAGTGGGAAAAGCAGATGGGTTGGCATAGGAGGGTTTGGGTTTGAATCCTGGCTCTGCCACTTTTTAACCTCTAACCTTGGTAAAGAAGGAAGGAGCCTTAGAGGTTACTCAGTCTATTCCCATCTCTTTATTTACAGGTCAGGATGGAGCCCCATGGAGCTCCTTTGAACTACTGAACCCAGTTAGAATCAAAGGCTTATTAATACTAAATTTAAAAATAACCATTGAGAAAGTCCTTTTATATAATTACCTGTGAGATAATATGTATTTATGTGGAGAACCTCCAGAAACTTGGAACACATTTCCCTATAGAAACAGCCTATATATGGTGGAGAGTTGTAATTAAAATAGTATTATTAATACAATCAGCATATTTAGGTGCATTATAGATTAGCCTTTTTTGGAATGAATCAGGAGCCCCCTTGCCTTCTATAGCATTGTTCTAAGGGAATATGTGTTGTAAGTTCATAACAACTGACTTAACCAATGAAAAATTTTGGAGCACAACCTGTTCTTAAATTGGAGACTGTTTGTGCTATACTTTAAAGCTCAATCATTGGCTGCCAATCATTTGGGACATACAGTACTAGACATTATGGAAATTTGAAAAGGGTTTTTGAATGAATTTCAAGGGATTGAAATGTCCTCACACAAGATCAAAAAAGAATAAATGCACTTTAGAGTTTGTAGATTTTTGGCCAAATCATCTCTTTTTTTGTAAGTTATTCTCTTAGGATTTAAAACATTTTATTTTAAATTACAAATCAACGTGGTTAGATAAGAAAGTTTTAGCTGAAAATAAAGACATATTAATGTGTATGTTAAAGGAACATTTTATGCAATCCCTGTCTTCCACTTATACCAATTAGGAAACTATCTCCAGGATTGGTCTTCCAGAAGTAATTAAAGGCCAGAGGTCCAGGTCTCAACTTTAATGAGTTGCTCTGAGGGAGTTGATCTCTCTGAACAAATTGATAAGTACAGCATGTTCTCTGTAGGACTCAATCCAAGTTTTCTTGTTTCTCCTCCTCTTCTATTTATCTTTTTCAATAAAATTAAAGTTCCAAAATTGAAAATACTTTTCATCAGTAATTTGCAGTAAACTGCAAAAATTATGGCCGTACACCTTTGATACAGACCATGGAGGCAATTACACTTTGCCCTAGGGTGCATTTCAATATGGGCCATCCTAGCCTTCCCTGCCCTTCACTGACTTTCCAATTTCTTACCCTTTCCTTTAATAAAGGAGGAAAGGTCACTCTATGTAAAATGAGTCGTAATTTTCTCTCTAATTGGCATTGAATTTTTATATGCTCCTTGCCTTCATGGGTAATACTACAACATAACAAATGCATTTTGCCTGTCAGGGATCCAAAATGTTTTGTAACTGGGATTATATGGACCTAGAAAATAGTTGTTAGCATCTTTATCATCCCTATGTGCTGAACTTTCCCAAAGCCAGTAAGAATAATACACAGAAGAGCTATGTTGAGATTTATGAAATGAAGTGCTTTACAAACTGTTTTAATCTTTACAATATGCTTTTAGGAAGAGACCTCAGTGACGAGCAAATTTTTTATTTGCTTCTCACCATCCCTCTTCCCCAAATAAAAGAAGAAAATAGCAGGAGGTCAATATACTGAGAAATACTTCCTTTTAAAAATTTTTTAGTTTTTCAAATTGTTCAATCATTGAAATTATCGATTTCAATTATTTTTCTTCCTCCCACATCCCCTCCCCAAGAAAGATAGAAAGAAAGGAAAGAAGGAAGGAAAGAAGAAAGCAAGAAAAAACCCCTCATATTACAGAAGCTCAGTCAAGTAAAACAAATTCTCACCTTGATAATGTCCAAAATAAAAGAATAAATCACAGAAACATCTTCTATAGGAGAGGGTGTGGAGTAGGGGCATAATTTTAAGGGTACAACTTTCCCTTGTCTTCAATTTCTCCACATTCTTCTTTACGGCAACATATTTATGCAGAGAAAATTAAAGATGAATTAAAAAGGCGTTTATTAAGTGACTAATATATATCCAGAGCTGAATTAGGTGCTAGAGGTACAAATGTTGAAGTAGCCACCAGCTGGTGCTGTCAGGCAGGATTTGTTATGTAGGTGAAGGAATAGCTCTTACCTTTGAAATTTTGATTTTGGCCATTCTTCCCAAACTACACCTTTCTTTTCCCACTCCATACTTCTTACCCTCTAGTTATGACCCTTGACTCTGCCCTTGCAGAGAGTCAAGAAGAGGAGATTAAGTTATTCATTCCTTCCATTTCAGGTATTATGGTTATCATGAAAGACATAACAAATCACAAAGGAGTTAAGATCATTCATAGCTTTACATGGAAGAAAACCAGAAATTAGGAAGGGTTTAAGTAAACAGAGAAATCATATGAAAACTTCCTGCAAGCTGCAGGCAAACTTGAAGGCAGGAAGAGAGGGTATTAAATCTTCACTCTTTTTTTTTTTCCTGATCTCAGCTCTAGTTTGTCCTTTCTGTCTCAGTGATATTGAATAGGCAGAACAGTGAATGTGTGTGAGTTCTACCCACATTGACACCCAAGTTTTAGTCTCCATTCAGAGTGCCTACTGGACCATTTCTAGCTTTCTCATCATCATTCGGTCCCAGTCTGTCATATTGCTGTTGCTGCCACTCCTTTCTGCTTAAAATCTGCCTCACTTAGCCTGATTTCTGAGCTCTTTATGTTCTTTTCTTCTAGGCAGGAGGAATGTACATTTGAACTGCATTTCCCAGAAGGCCATGCTGCTATTCTCTGGAAGCCTTCCTCCTCTATCTTCAGAAGGATCATTCCATCTCAAAGCCCATTGCAAACCCTGGGGTTTGCAATTTTGTAGTCTCTTGCAAAAGCAACTGCAGTACACTTGACAGGTGGAATTATACATTGTAGTATTGAAATAAACATCAGTACTTAAAAGAAAAAGGATGATTAATTCAGTGTCCCAAGTCAGTCAGTCAGTCCGTAGCTATTTATTAAGCACCTATTACATGTCAGACACTATGCTAAACATGGGGGATAAAAAGAAAGACAAAAGACTGTCCCTGCTCTCAAGGAGCTCACAATGTCATGAGAGAGACAACGTGTAAACAGCTATGTACAAACAAGCTGTATATAGGATAAACTGGAGACAATCCACAGAGGGAAGACACTAGAATTCAGGGGGATCAGGAAAGCTTCATGTAGGAGGTGGGATTTCAGCTGAGACTTGGAGGATGCTGGAAGCCAGGGGTGAGGAAGGGGAGGATTCTAGGTGTGGGGGACAGCCAATGAAAAATGCCAAGAGTCTGGATATGGAGTGTGTCATGTGAGGAACAACAGGGAAGCCAGTGTCACTGGATCACAGAGTACATTGAAGATAGGAGATGCAAGGTGTAAGAAAACTGGAAAGGGGGAGGTTGTGAAGGGCCTTGAACTCTAAATAGAGGAGTTAATATTTGATCCTAGAGGTGATAAGGAGTCACTAGAATTTATTTTGGCAGGGAGGACGTGATCAGAGTGCCCTTCATAGCAAATACACATCTGTAATGCATGCAAAAGCACCATTTGACAGGCCTCCTCAGTGACTATAGATCTAAATCCCATGTAGGACATAATACATGCACACATTATAGCCATCATTGCATACCCTAGGAAAAAACAAGTATGAGTAACAATAAACAAAGTAAATCAATAATGACATCAATAGGCCTATAAAAGAACAATACATGCAGAAATAGCAGCATATATAAAAATAACTAACAGAAAAACAATGCATAGGTAACAGACTAATGTAGCTGCTGTATAGGCAAGATACTAGCACAAAAGCAAATAATCATAAACATGGAAATTAAAGCAAGCTTAATAATGCAGTCATTAATGTGCAAATGAACGCATGAAATCACATGCAAGGTACACATCACAGAAGTAAACATTATCTTAATCATCTGGATACATATGTCGCCATTTTGCCAGCTTCCTCTGGAATATCATAACTTAGTCTTGTCGTAGCTTCAAGAGTCCCAGCTCTCCTGCAACTTGGTGAGCTATTTGCCCCATAGTTGTACTAGTTGATGCTATGGGCTAATCACAATGTTAATCAGAACTTGTCTACCTAAACTTGAAATTGTAGAGGTCCCAAACTGGCTAGTAGTAGTATTACCTTCTTTGGAGTGTGTCCATCTATACCCTTAGAATATCTGTAGCTTAAGTGCTAGGCAGAAAAAGTGATGCCTTTCAGTCTGGTCTTCACTCATTATTCAAACTTAATTGTTTGGTTATAGTATACAAAAGCTTCTCATGAAATATCTGTTTCTGAGCCATTGGCAGACAGCTTTTGTGTGATTGGAAGGAGTCCTCTTTTGTGAAGAGGCAGCTGAGGTGCATAAATGTTCATCTGTCTCTGCCTGCTCTTCTGGGAGTCCATCTAACTCACTTACTGTAAATAAATGATGGTGGTGGGTTGTTTTTGCAGGGCCCTTGACAATCTTCGGGGTGATTCTTTGAGCAGGAAAATTTTCCAGTCTTTCTGCGACTAGATATGGAATAGGTTTCTATCCATCTATTAACTTGAGTACTCCATGAACACTGATTTCTCACTAAAACTGTTACCTTTTTGAAGGTCTTGTCAATGGACTCAGACATCACCATCATTTCTTTCTCCATTTTTCTGAATAGCAGCATGACAAGTGTTCTTTAACTTCTCTCTCATTTGAGAGAAATGCTGGTTGTGAGTATTCACAGTTTCTCTATCTTCAGATCAGTTGGCATGCATGGCTCCCTCTCAAATATCAGATGGGGTGCAAAGTCAGAAGCATCATTCCTGGTGGAACTGTTCATCTGTACAAGAAAACCCACATATTGGCTCCACTGAGATTTTTCTCCTGGTCTCAATGTCCCTAATTTGTTCAGGTTGTGGGTCCCTTTGAAGGTGATGTGGTAGTATTATAGACTATTTGATACCAGGCAAGGCTGACATCTTCTTGAGGAATGTATTTTCAAAGTCCCTGCCTTGGTCTGAATGGATTCTAGCAGGAGGTCAATGCACTGGGAAATACTTCCTTTTTCTAAAAAAAAAATTACTTCATGTTTTCAATGATCAATTGTCCAATCACTGAAATTATCAATTTCAATTATTTTTCTTCCTCCCACCTCACCTCCTGAAGAAAGATAGAAAGGAAGGAAGGAAAGAACGAAGCAAGAAAAAACCCTCATATCACAAAAGCACAGTCAAGTAAAACAAATTCCTATCTTGGTAATGTCCAAAAATTCATTTCTTATTCTGCATCCTTTCTCTATCATGAGATGGGAATGATGATAACAACAACACGTGCACGCACACAGAGTACCTGTTATGTGCAAGCACTTTGCTAAGTATTTTACAATTATTGTCTTATTTGATCCTCAACAACCTTGTGAGGTAGGTGCTATTATTATGCTCATTTTACAGATGATGAAACTGAAGCAATCAGAGGTTAAGTGACTCGCTTAGGGTCATGTAGTAAGTATCTAAGGTCATATTGAAGGTAGGTCTTTCTAATTCTAGGCCCAGAACTCTATTTACTGCACCACCTTGCTTTTATTCCTCTGGAATTGTAGTTTATCAGAGTTCTCAAGTTTTACAAAACTGTTCATTTTTATAATATTGGTGTTAGGGTATAAATTGTTCTTCTGGTTCTGCTCTCTTCACTCTGCATCAGTTCATACCAGTCTTTCTAATGTCCCTTTGAAACAGGTTTTTCCTCATTTCTTATAGCACAATAATATTCTGTTACATTCATATACCACAATTTGTTCAACCATTCCCCAATTAATGGGATCCCCTTTATTTTTTATTTATTTTTTGCCACTACAGAAGGGGCTGCTCTAATGTACATTTGGGTTCTTTTCCTCTTTCTTTGATCTTTTTGGGGTATAGACATAGTAGTGATATTGCTGGGTCATAAGGTGTTCACAGTTTAGTAAACCTGGGACATTATTCCATATTGCTGTCTAGAATGTCTGTAGTAATTAACAGCTTCACCAGAAGTTCAACACTGTGCCCCCCCCAGACCCTCTTATTTCTATCATTCACTCCTTTTTGTCGGCTTTTCAATATGGTGGCTAGAATCTCAGATTAGCTTTAATTTGCATTTCTTTAATTATTAGTGATTTGAAGCATTTTTAAAAATATACCTATGGATAGGTTGGGCTTCTCCCCTTGAGAACTACTTGTTCATATCCTTTCATTATTTTTATTTGGGGAATGGCTCTTATTTGAATAAATTTTAATTAGCTCCTTATAACTTGGAAATGAGACCTTTATCAGAGAAACGTGCTGCAAAGAATTTTCTCCAGTACATTGTTTCCCTTTTCATTTTAACTTTATTAGATTTATTTTTGTAAAACCTTTTTTTAATTTTATGTATCAAAACTGTCCATTTTATCTTCTATGATTCTCCCTGTCCCTTGTTTGCTCATGAACCTTGCCCCCATCCATAGACTTGGAAGGTAATTTCGTCGTTATTTTCCTAATTTGTTGACTTTTTATATCTAGGGCCGGGTATCCATTTGCATCTTATCTTGTTATGAGGTATGAGGTGTTGGTCTAGTTTTGAGAAAGATTTCTTCCCTAATACTTTAGCAACTGTGGAATCTTTTTGATTCCTGGGTATGCTTGTGAAGTGGTCAGTTATTAGCATTTACATAACTTAGGTTCTTGCTATCTCCTTTTAGAGTCAGTAAATCAGTGCAGACTTGTTCCAAAAGTTTTCTAGAGCTTATGTTCTCCAAATATGCAGCACAAGTCGCTAGTTCTTTTCTTTGTATACAGTGAGCACAAATCTCTCTTCTTGGTGACATCTGCAGCTATCTTGGTTCAGTAAAAGCTGTTTCTCACAAGCTGTATGGTTTTTTCTTGATATATATGTCCAAAGTCACCATGTAAAGCTGCCATGGCCATAGGTGAAGAGATGGAAGCCCAGACATGATTCATCCAAGGTCACACATCTAGTTATTCGTAGAACACGCATTAGAAGGTGAAACTCCTCTGTCCTTGCCTAATAATCTTTTCCATTGTACATATATGTACAGAGAGGGGTGTTGAAAGGGGATATGAGAATATAAGAAAAGCCAAGAGGAATTTGGCTTACTCCATATTTTTACTTAGGTCTGACCTGGCAAATTCCTCAGATTTTTAGGAAGTAGAAGGTCCTTGACAGATTATTTTCCATGTATGGGTGGAGTAACTGATTCTCAGTTATTCAAGATGCTGTGGAGCACAAATGTCCTCTCCATTCTCCTTTGGGTTCTAGACAGTTGGTTTTGCTAGGTTATCACTAGCTTTGATAAAGGGTTTTGTGGCAAGACATGTGAAACATTGCCTACAGTTAGATTTGGGGATAAAGTGTATATTTTCATTACTCATCTCACCTCTGTCTACTTTTACTACAAGTCATTCAAAGTTACATGATCATAGATCTAGAGATATACCAACTTCCTCATTTTACAAATGAGGAAATTGAAGACCAGGGAAGTTAAATGACTTGTCCAAAGTCACAAAGGTAGTGTCAGAAGTAAAATTTGAACCAGGTCTTCTGACTCCAGAATCATTTTTCTGTTGATTGGCAAGTTTATTGAGGCTAATCTATCATTTTATCTTTATATGCCTTTTGACATTCTATTATTATCAATCTTACTAGACAGAAACAAATATATTTCACTATTTTTAAAAGATTGCTGGCATAGTCTCCGTTTGTTATGAAGTGGTGTCCCTGGGTATATGGAAATCTAGCACAAATTTTCTTATCTTCTCACAATAGAGATTTAGAACAGGACAAACTCCTGGCACAGGCCTTAAGTCCTAGGCCTCCATTCCCAGACTGCAATTCTAGCTCCTATCACTCTCAATTAGACTTACCATTTTCATTTGCCTTGAGGGTCTAATGTGCCCAGAATGTAATCTTCTGTTCAATAAGCCTGACTCATAAATCCATCCAGGATTTATTAATGTTCTTATGAATTCTGCACCAGAGTACACCTATATCTTTGACCTATGACTCAGTGTCTATCTTGTGCAGGGGAGAAACTTGGTATTATTGAAGTGAAATATTTCTCTTTTCACCTGCCTCTTTGAGCTGCAAGGAAGAACAAAAGTAGAGGAGGGTCACCCTGGAAGTGGAAGCCCACAAAGCTTGTTGCCATGAACAGCAAACACTGATTTAAAGAGCTTAAAAATCAGATGTAATGACATACCACTGCAGATCAATAGCAAAGACAAAGGGAGCAAATGGGCAGTCTTTGGTGTTTTGAGTTACTCAATGGTTCTGGCACATTTTATTAAAACAAAACACAACAAAGGCAACAAAAGGTTTTCTTCTCTCCCGAAGTAAAAAAGCATGTTGTACACAACTGGGTTGGTAATAGGTTTTTTTGTTCTTTGTTTCAGTAGGTTTTTCTGGATTCTGGAGTTCTTTACGTGGTGTAGGTTGTCTGATGGGTGTGGAAAGTAATGGAATATTATCACAGTCTTATTCACCTTCTTAATCTCTCCATCCTTTGACCTCTTTTAGAGAGTTTTCACATTCTACTATGTGGTAAAGTTGTAAACTACATGAAGGCGAGAGATGGGTTTTATTGTTTTCGGCATTTCCCAAAAAGTCTATTATAATGCTTTGCTTAGAGTAGGTACTCAATAAATATTTTTAAATGATGAATGGAAGTTTAGATTGGGTAGAACCAACAGTAATTGTTACCTGTCCTCCACTTATATAACCACAAAATTTCAAAGCAAGAGAGCACATGAGTAACCATCTAGAACAGGGATTATTAACCTGGCTACCATGAGGTATTTAACCTGGATAGATTTTAAAGGGACCATGAACTTTTTTGTTTGTTTATTTGTTTGTTTTTGGTGAGGGACCATAAACTTTGATGGAAAAAAGTCACATCTTTCTTTTCATTTTCTTCAAGTTGAAATTTAGCATTTTCTTCAATTATTAAAAAAATTATTCTGAGAAGGGATTCACAGACTTCATCAGATTGTCAAAAGGGTCCATGACATAAAAATGGTTAAGGACCTTTGATTTAGACCAACTTCCCTTCTTTGGCAAATTAAAAAAAAAACCAAAAACTAAGGCTCAGAGAGATTGTGAATTGTTCATGGCTGCTTAAGAGATTAATGGCAGAGCTAGGATTTTCATCCTTTGGCCATTGTATTTTCTTCACAAAACCACAAAATTCAAGGAAAGCTGAATGGATGATGTAAGGGTTCAGCAGCTACCATGGTAAAGGACAGGAAAATATTAGTAAACTAGAAGGTAGCATAAGGCATTCTGGGTATAGGGAAGAGACTTAGAAGAATGTTCTGAGATAGAAGTAGGGTTGTTGGGCCATACTAGAGAAGCATGGCTCTGGAGGAGCATCATGCTGTTACCTCCTCCCAACATTTTTATACAGGTGAAATCAAGATAAAATGAACATTAAGATCAATAATAGACTTTGTATATAAGAGAAAGGAAAACCTTATAGGGAATTGATACACCCATTGTACATATATGGATGTTAATTTATTTATTCTTTTATTCATTTATTATCTATCTATCTATCTATCTATCTATCTATCTATCTATCTATCTCTCCAGTGGCTGCATCTATGAATCTCTGATCAGCAGCCAGATGCCCCACTCCAGCAACAGTCCAAGCCTTCAAGCCTTTACCCAAAGGCCAGATGCTGGATCAGAAACTATTTTATCTATTGCAGTGACAGCTCTACAAGGGGTTATCCAGCAGATTGTCTTAAGTAAGCTGATAGGCTGAGAAGTAGGAGGAGTCAAGAAGATATAGAGTATTTGACATGGAATCAGGAAGATCTGAGTTAGAATCCTGCCCCCAGACACTTATTATTTCTGTGACCCTGGGCAAATCACTTTAGCTCTCAGCTTCAATTTCCTTATTTGTAAAATAGGGATAATAATAGTCACCTACCTCACAGAGTTGTTAGGAGGATCAAATAAAATCATATTTTCAATAGGATGACTAAAAATATGTATTAAGTGCTTACTATGTGCAGAGCCCTGTGTAAAGGACCGTGGATGAAAAAAGAAAAAGTCAGGTGGTCCCTGCTATCAGGGAGCTCCTATTTGATAGGGGAGACAGCATATAGAGGAAGTTTCAGTGTCAAGTCAGATAGATCCCAAGGTTGGTAAAGAAGATTGTAATGCATCTTCTTCTACTGATGAAATAATATAAATTTCTGACGTTGAACCATTTGACAATGCCAAGGACTTTGGTGGAAAGATCTTTCTGAGTATTCAGTAGCTATGGCTGTAGTGCTTGCAGAGGCAATCCCCTGGGATAAGGGCCAGGATGATGGCTCTAGGGTTTGGACGACAAGCAGGTCTGGTGGTTATGGAGGCAGATTTACCTCACATTCAGTGGCAGCTAGTAAGTAGTTGATGTTGGTGGTGGCAAGGAATGTGGGCTTCTTCTCCACAGTGTAAAGAGCTTTGCAACCCTTAAAGTATTATAGAAACGTTAGCTATTAATATTATTGTAAGGGTGGAGCAGTTATGTGGGGTTCCAAAGCTGAGACTTGAGACTTGATCTATGTGTAGTGCCATAGAAAACCAGTGGAGAGGGAAGAAGGCTAACTTGACAAAGGAAGATAGTTATCTCGACTGGAATGATAACAAATAGTTCTTTTATGAGCTGACCAATGTCTGTAGGACTGTAGAAAGCTAGGGGTTGAATTAGGGAAATGTGAAAGAAAGTGACTGGATTTTGCAAAGAGCAAAATACTTGGTAGTGGAATACACCAGGCTGATTGTGTAGGAGGTCATTGCCAGGGTCAAAGAGAATATGAGTTTGGCTTAGAACAAATCTGAGCTAAATTGGTGGGCTATTCAAGTTATTTGAGTTCAAGCTATTTAAGAGTGCTTTGTGAATGATTTCTTACCCACTCATCCTTTTATTTCACCATCCTTATTGGGAAAGCTGTAAGTTAAAGTTTTTTCACAGTTAAAAGGTTTATCCTACTAATCCATTTGTGATGCTATATGAGTCTCTATTAGGATATTTTAGCTTAAACCAATTATGCAAGTACTATTAAAATCCAAATGTGTGAAAGGTAAGGGAATTTATTTTACTCAGTTTGATCAGCACTGAGGATACTAGTAACCATGTTATCTTTTTTTTTTTTTTGGAAAATACCTTTATGGTGATGGGTTCACTGAAATTTGTAGTGAAGCTAACCTGATTAACTTGAGCTATTTTTGAGGGGAATAAGGCTTTTCATGAGAGAATGGATTCTAATTCCATGAGTAATATTTTGGCCAATATCCTACTATTTTTTTATGAGAAAATTGGTTAGTAACTATTTCAGTGTGCTGCATCCTTTTCTGGCTGTAACCAGCAAAATTAAAATGTTTCTGTTGGAAGCTGGTCATACATTATTGCTATATCCCAAAGTTAGACATTAGGATATTCTATGTTCAACCAATACATTCTATGTATCCCTTGTAATATGGAAACTTGCCACATTACAGGAATTTCCTAGGGGTAAAGGGTTTTTGATGGATGAAAATTTGCTGAGGATTCAGCTCATCCAAATGTTTCCCATTATTTAATCAAGGTGGAATATAGACACTGAAAAAAATCAGCTCAGAAGGCTATTGTCTTTGCCAGGAAGATCATGTTGCCAGGTTAAGATTCAGGTTGGTGTTAGCCAAAAAGACATAGACTCTCTTCATGTGTTATCATAATAGAGGATGTAGTATTAAGTAGAAATTAGCTCATTATCATTCTCCTTTAACTAAGATATACCTGTCTTTTAGTGGAGACCATAGAGTTGGAGCTGAACAGGATCTTAGAGGGTTATTCCAACCCTGTTATTTTGCAGATGAAGAAACTGAGACCCAAAGTGGCTACACTCCTGAATCTCCTCACTAATTTTCTCTACAATGCCCCAGAAGCTTCTCCACTTTGGAAGCTCACTCCAGCCCTAGACTTCAGACATTCAAAGTACCTCTGTTCAGAGATGATCTCCACCATAAGCCAACTGTTAAATTTTCATTATGAGTATTTATACCTCAGAACAGGCAAATGCTAAAAACCACTGTTTGATTTATTTTTGTTGTTTTTGATTGTCTCCAGAGGTTCCCAAAGTGGGTCATACCACTCCCTGAGGGGTGCTGGGATGATGGGAGAAGGTGGGAAAGATGTTGTAGCCTCAGGTGCAATTAGAAGGCATTGAATAAAAACAAGGGGATGGTGGAAGCATAAGGAATGAAGAGAAGGTAAGAAAATTTTGAAAAACCATTTGTACGTGTTTCATCTGTTGTATAACAGAGTTAAAGTTGTAGTGATTACATTCTTTTCCAAGTAAACACACAAAATGCAAGTTATAACAGATCAGTGGTCAAGTCTGATAACAGGTCTTAACAAGCAAGTGTTGGCAGGCAAGCATGTAGGGCATTGTTTGGAAGTCCAGCACCCAAAGGCAGGAATATGTGCATGGAATGACTTGATTACAATATACTACATGGTTACATGATGTAATATTGCATCATCAAAATTTCAATACAGGAAAACCCCCACAAATTTACAATAAATGATTAAATTTGTGTCATTTTTTAAAAAAAATTATTTTTTTTTTCCAAAATGACACCAATCAAAACAACAACAACAACATTAAAAGGTTAGAGAAAGTAGATTTCCAGTGGGGTGCTAAGTATTTTTTTTTTTGAAAAGGGGGCAGTAGGCCAAATAAGTTTGAGAACTTCTGGTCTAGACTTAAGAATGTGATAGAGAAAATGCTAATAATGTGGATTAAATTTAAAGCTGTATTAAGCATACATTTTTTGGAAGGCTGGTTATTCTATATTTACCAGTACACCCTTGCCTCCACCCTGTGGCCCCTCCCTCTGATTGGCTAGTTTCTCTCAGAGCCTCCATTTAAAATGCTTAACTCATCCATGTCTTCATTCCTCTCCAGGCACTCCTGACTTTTTCTACAATGTTCCTGTTGAGGGTATCTTCCTTCTCCCTCCTCCAAACTCATTTGCCAATTTTCCTTTTATGTGTTGTCTTCCCCCATTAGAATGTAAGTTCCTTGAGGGCAAGATTGTCTTTCTGCTTGTATTTGTATTCCCAGCATTTAACACAGTGCTTGGCAAGTAAAACTAGGATTTAAACCTAAGTCTTCGGGCTCCAAATACAGTGTACTCTCAACACAATGCTGTGGGATCAATGTTTCAGTCTAACCTGGAATCATGAGGTAAGAGATTCACAACTAATTCATGTTTGATATTCAATTTCAAAACATGACTTTCCATGAAACATAGAAATTTGTAGTGAACAAAGTAAGTTACTTAGTGAATTCTGCTCCTTTATTTTTTTTAATGATACATTGGAAAAGTGGTACATGTCAATGGGTAGACAGCCACACTAGAGTCAGAAAGAACAAGGTTCAGATCCCATCTCTGATGTTTACTGGCTGTGTGACCCTGGGTAAGTCACTTATCCTCTGGTGGCCTAGGAAACTTTTTAAGACTGAATTGAAGAACTATTGCCTAACTACATTGGTAGAAGAAGTTTCCTCCCTGGGAGCTCCCTAAGCTAAAGAAATCAAAGGTATGGAAAACAAAAAAACCACTGAAGCTAGGCTGATTCTACCTAAGGTAAGTGTTTCCAAACGTTCGAACAGGAACATTTTCTTTATCTATTGTTTATTGACAAATAGAATGAAAAAGATGCTAAAAACACTGCAAGAAGAACCCTAACTTTAATATAACCAACTAAGAAGAATTTTTTAAAGATAATTTCCTCTAGAAGATAGAAGGGGAAATTTTGAAACCAAGGTAGGCAAAAAGGAGGAACCCAGTTGGATGTTGTAATACTATCATCTCCACCTATATCTCCCAGTTTCTTCTTTACCAAAAGACCAAAAAAACAAAAACCCATTGTCTAGACATGTACATCCCTCAGGGGAAAATCTGAGAATGCTATATCTGTTACTTAGCAATTGGTCACATATTCTCATAGATTTTAAAAAAATGCAATAGAAATACTCTGATGCATACTTCTAAAGTGGGTTTTTGTGCATATTTATCATAACTATGGATTCTATTATAACAAAATAAGGGGAACTACTATTATTAATCAGAGTCAAGAGACCAATATGACAGGGGCATTATGTCAGAAAAAGTAATTATAAACCTAGTGGTGTAGCAATCCGGGGTTTTAATTTGGGAAGTGATGCAATATTCACTTTGATATTGACATCTTTATCTCTAAAATGCCTAGGTTAAATGAGAAGTGACATGAACACATGGGTAGAAGGAGACAAGAGATAAGCAATAAGAGAAGAGGGAAATTGCAGGGTGTGGGAGAATATATTACCAATAAAGCATGCTAAATCTTAAATAGGTTGAGTTTATTTAAATTCAACAAACATTTATTAAGTGCCCATCAGGTTTACAAATAGCACTGTTGTAGTGTGCTATACAGACATCACCATATTGTTTTTTATTAATCAGTTATATACACATAATGCCAGTGCTCAAAGCTTCCCATGATTAGCAAGACCATAGATGATGTTGCCCTGCCCCTAAAAAACTTAGCAAAATCTCTACATGATAACTGAAAAGCTTCCGTAAAAAATTTGGAAACTTTAGTGACATTATATCAAACATGAAGATGCTTTGATATATCTGGTGGTTCGATTTTTTTTCCACTCTTCTGTATTTTTGTGTGAATACAAAGTCTCCTCATTTCCCTGTGTTCCTCCCTTTACCAAGATAAGAATGGGAAGGGCTGAGGCTCCTTCTGTCAAATGGGGATAATTTCTAAATCTCTCAATTAATGATGGTTCTTGACTATGTTACTACCATACTCAGTGTACTCCAAGGGTATTCCTATTGCCTCTGCAATAAAATATAAATTCCTCTGTTTGACTTTTAAAGCCCTTTAGCCCCAATATATCTTTCCAACCTAATGGTGTATTTCCCATCTTCCACACTCTGTGATCCAGCCAAATTGGTTTTTGTTTCCCACATGTAGCACGCCATCTCCTATCGTCATGCCTTTGTCCTGACCATCCCTTATGCCAGGAATGCCCTTGCTCCTCACCCCTGGCTCTTAGAATCCCACAATTCCTTCAAGTTGCAGTTTGAGCACCAGCTTTCATGCAATGCCTTTACTGATCCTCCACTCCTCAACTGCTAGCTTCCTCTCTTCCAACTACCTTGTATTTTGTGCCCAGGGGTGAGGGGTGCTGCAACCACTCCCTTTTCTTCTAAGGGGCCCATCTGTATATGTGGTTCAGACTAGTATCAGTACTAGAGGAGGCTGATTATGTAGAAGTAGGCCCTCTTTTCGTACACTCTTTTGTTCATTACATTTCCCATCTTGGCACCTTTTGAAAAACTTGTAGCTTATATTTTGCCTTATGTCTAGATTATCCCAAAGAGGGGAAGCAAAACAGATTCAATATACAATGTAAATTTGGTATTGAACAAGCATTTATTTCATACACACAAATGAGTTACTAAAAGATACAAAGCAGGATTCAATAAATTTACTTGTAACTACTTAGATACTTTCTCTGAAGGCTGATACTGAAACATCACGAAGACTATAAAGTAATTTGTAAGGCTACTGAATAGGCACTTCACACTTCACCTCTGCTTTGCAATGTCCAAATAACTCCTGGTTTGTGTCTTCTGATAAAATGGGCCAGGCATGGGCCAATTATCCTGTTGGCGGTCATCTTCTCTAAGAATACTGGAGCAATTTTCAGGGATTCCTTCCCTTGCTACAACCTACTCTGAATAAAAGAAGCCAGGAACTCCGGACTGTTTGAATTCATAAGGTTATAAAATAAATACCAGATAGCAAAATGCACCTGGGGCTATCCCTAGGCATGTCTTTCCTGCTTCCAACCAACTACATGTATATGATATCTTTGTACATGCCTAAAGATAGTCCCAGGTAATATTTAACTATCACATTTAAATTTTATTGATTTATTTTCTCTCCACATATACACATACATACATGTATGTGTACATGTATATGTATGTGTATAGATGTATGCATGTTGCGTATATATTGTGTACATATACATATATGCCAGAGCTATATAAATATTTGGGAGGCTCTGAAGGAAAGTGTGGGAGAGAAGAGGTATTAGAATGACTACCAAACTGAAGGTCTATAGAGCCGTTGTGTTGACCTCATTGTTGTATGCCTGTGAAACTTGGACAGTATACCAGTGCCATGCCAGGAAATGGAATCTCTTCCATTTGAGTTGTCTTAGGAAGATTAAGATACCAGACATTGAGGTCCTTTCCGCCAAGCATTCAAACTCTACTGCAGAGAGTGCGGCTCCAATGGGCTGTCTATGTTGTTTGATTGCCAGACATATGCTTGCCTAAAACAATTATTATAGTTTTCTTTTAGGCAATTGGGGTTAAATGACTTGCCCAGAGTCACAGAGCTAAGTGTCTGAGGTCAGATTTGAATTCAGGTCCTCCTGACTGCAGGGCTGGTGCTCTATCCACTGTGCCACCTACCTGCCCCCTAAAAGAGCTATTTTACAGAGAACTCACACAAGGCAATGTTCACATGGTGGTCAGAAGACACAATACAAGGACACTCTCAAGGTGTCTCTTAAGAACTTTGGAATTAATTGTGTGACATGGGAGACACTGGCACAGGACCACTCAGTGTGATGGCATGCCCTCATCAAAGAAGGTGCTGTGCTCTATGAACAAAGCAGAATTGAGGTAGCTCAAAAGGAATGTGAGATGCGCAAATTTAGAGAACCTACTCCAAATGTTCACATGGACTATTTGTGCCCAACCTTTGGGTAGAGGATTCTGAGCTCATATTGGTCTGATCAGTCACAGCTGAACACATTGTAACTTGACTCTAACATAGTGATGTCTTTTTGATCCTCTTTAAGAATGAAGGACAAAAACCAACCAACAACCATATAATACATACATACATACACACATACACACATACACACATGTTGCATCCCAAATAGAATATAAACTCCTCAAGAGAAGGGACTCTTGAATTTTTTTTTTACACCTAGCACATAGTTGGCATTTATAAATGCTAGTTAATACCCTTCTAAACTTACTCCTTCTCTAAACCTCTCTATTTTTGTTGAAGTCAGCATTGTTCTTCCCATCAGTTAGGTTCACAAACTCAATGTCATCTTCAACTATTCCATTCTTCCAACTCCCATGTCTAATTAGTTGCCAAGTCTTGTAAATCATACTTCCACAATATCCATATCCATCTCTCCACTTTATATCTTGTATGCCCCCTCCCTCAAAAGAATATAGTCTCTAGAGAATAGAAGTGACTTAAAATTTTTTGTCTTTTTATCCACAATGTCTAGTTAAGTCAGGTCAAAATCAGCAAGCATTTATTAAGCATCTGCTATCTGCCAGGGACTGTACTAAGTGATGAGGATTCAAACAAAGGGGAAAAAAATCCAAAATCCAAAACAAAACAAAACAAAAAACCTAGCCGGTTCTTCCTGGCAAAGAATTCACAGTCTGAGTGCTTTGTATAAAACATATACATGGATTGATTGATATCATTATCTCCATTTAGCAGATGAGAAAAGTTAGGATAAGTGGCTTTCCCAGGGTCATGCAGGTAGTGAATGTCTGGAGCAAGATAGGAATTCAAGTCTATCTGACTCCAGGTCCAATACTCACTCTAGAATGCCATACTGACTTTTTAATCCTAATTAGTTGTGTAACTATGGGTAAGTCATAACTCTTATGAGCCTCAGTTTCCTCATTGGTAAAATGGATATAATTGAAGTTGTAGTACCTATAGCGAAGGATCATTGTGTGGCTCAAATGAGATAATGTATGCAAAGTGCTCAGCAGCCTGTAAATCCTTATCTAAAAGTGAGTTATTATAACTTAGATTTCCATTTATTTTAAATGTATAGAAGATAGGGTTTTTGTTTTGCAAAATGTATGAAAAGGGGGCCAGCATCTCAACTTCCTTATAGGCTTTTTAAAGTTGTGTAACCCAAATTGTTCTCTGTTTCGATAGCTAGTTATAAGCAGCAGGAATCTTTGTACAGACTTAATTTAACTGATCTTACTAACATCCCTAGAGAGCACATCTAATTAGTCCTTCCTTTCCACATGAGAAGTGTGGTGTTCAGACTATTGAAAGGACTCTCTGCATGATGCTGGATGAGCTATTAGTGTAGCTGTGACTAGAACTCAAGCCTTTTAATTCCTAAGCCTCTGCAATATTGCAGCTTCTTGCAGCGGGGGTACTGTGAATTTGAAGCCTCTGCTACTGAGTGTGATGAGGCTGCTGTGGAATAGTCATTTCCCATTGCCTTACAGGGTTTGTACTTGACTCATTTGCAGTGATTGGGGAATTGCCAGAGTCAAATTAGATCACAGATGTAAAGTGTACTTTGCAAACTCTAAAACCTTAAGTAAATGTTAGTTGTTAATGATGATGATATTGAGTTGTTTGGTTGTTTCAGTTGTGTCTGACTCTTCATAACCCCATTTGAGGTTTTCTTGGTAGAGATACTAGAGTGGTTTGCCATTTCCTTCTCTAGCTCATTTTATAGGTGAGAAACTGAAGCAAACTGTATTTAGTGACTTTCCCAGGATCACACTGCTGGTAAGTATCTGAGGCCAGATTTGCATTCAGGAAGACGAGTCTTCCTGATACTAAGCCCTGTGCTCTACCCACTTTGCTACCTAGCTTCCCCTGATGATGCTATTTTACACTTAAACCAAAGGCAGCATGGTATACTAAATTGTTTTTCAGTTGTGTCCAACTTTTTGTGACTGCATTTGGGGTTTTCTTGGCAAAGATACTGGAATGGTTTGCCATTTCCTTCTCCAGCTCATTTCATACATGAGGACCTGAGGCAAACAGGGTTAAGTGACTTGCCTAGGCTCACACAGCTAATAAGTATCTGAGGCCAGATTTGAACTCAGGAACATGAGTTTTTCTGGTTTCAAGCCCAGTGCTCTATCCACTGCACCACCTGGCTGCCCAGGTATAGTGAATAGAGTATTGGAAAAGAAGTCAGGAGGAATTTAGAATCCTTCTTCACATCTTTACTAGCTATATGACCCTGTATAAGTCTATCTGAAACTTTCTCTGTCTCAGTTTCCACATGAGTAAAACAATGATAATAATAACTGTAACAGGGATCTCACAGGGTTGTGAGGAACAAATGTTAATGTATGCCAGTTACTTCACTAACCTTAAAGAGCTATAGAAATGTCAGTTTTAAAGATGTGAAAGAGAGGGGCAGCTAAGTGGTGCAGTAGATAGAGATCTGGCCTTAGAGTCGGGAGGACCTGGGGCTCAAATCTGACCTCAGATACTTGAAACTTACTAGCTGTATAACCCTGGGCAAGTCACTTAACCCCAATTGCCTCACCAAAAAAAAAGCAAAAAAAAATGTTAAAAAAAAAAGATGTAAAAGAGGAAGAGAAGATGATCTGGCCATGAAGTGAGGGTGAGTGATAATAGATGGACAGTCAGAGTGCTTCAAGCGCATCCTTACAATGTCAAAAAAAAATTGAGGAAGTTTTGTGGTGTGTTGGGTGGTCCCTTGTGGTAAACTTAGGCAAGGAGTCACAGTGAAATAAGGAGTCAGGGGAATAATTTATGTGATTATGTCAATAACAATATGAAGAAAAACAACTTTGGAAGACTTGAGAACCCTGATCACTTTCTACCTCCTTCCAGAAAGTCATTCCTTTAGAATAAAGTAGAAGGGAAATAATAAAGTAGAAAAAGTAGAAGGAAAAAGTTATGTAAAACTAACCAACACCTAAAAAAAATGATGTTATGTGCAGTGATTCAGCCACAGTCCCCCACCCGTGTAAAACATCCAGGGAAACTGTCTTCTCATATTTTCTCTTTGAGGCTAAGCCTGTTTTTATGATTTTGCAGCATTCGGTTCTGATTGTTTTATTGTTATTTTCCCATTTGCTTTATTGTAGTCATTGTGTATATTGGCTTTCTGGTTCAGCTTATTTTATTTTGCATTAATTCACATAAATCTTTCACTGTTTTAAAAATTATTCATATTTATTGCTCTTATGGCACAATAATATTCCATTATGCTTATGTATCATTATTTGTTTAGCCATTCTCCAATCAATGAGCATGTGCTTTGTTTACAATTCCTTGCTATTACAAAAAATGCTGTTATGAATATTTCATTATATATTAGACCTTTGTTTCTGTCTCTGATGCCCAGGGAGGAATATGCCTAGCAATGAGAATTCTGGGTCAAAGAGTATAGACATTTTATTCACTTTTTAGAAAGCATAATTCCCAATTGCTTTTCAGACCAATTCGCAGCTCTACCAAGTATTACTTTAGTGTTTGTCTTCCCACAGCCCTTCCAATATTGATTATTTCCATCCTTTGTCCTCTTTGCCAGTTTGCAGAGTGTGAAGTAAAACTTAGAGTTGTTGTATTTCTCTTGATTTATGTTTCTTTTGTTATTAGTAACATGAACCAATCTTTCATATGGTTATTAATAATCTGTGATCCTTCTGAGAAGCATTTGTTCTCATCCTTTGACCAGTTATTCACTGGGGAATAGCTCTTGGTCTTACATATTTGAGTTAATTCCCCATGTGACAGTATGGTTGAATCATAGAATGTGAGGATGGGAAATATGTGTAAAAAGGCTAGAAAGGTAGAAAGCTGCCAGACTGTGAGGATATTTAAATATCAAACAAGAGGAGTTGGCATTTTATTTCAAAGCAATTCAGCAACTGCTGAACCAATGCTAGGGTTCAGCAGCATAAACCAATATCTAAGATAAACGCAAATACTTGTGTTTATTGAGTGTGAGGAGGGAAGGATTTGACATGATTAAGCTTTTACTTTGGGAAAATAATTTTGGTGACTGTATAAAGAGTGGATTGGAGTGGAGAAAGGCTGAAGAGACTATTGCAGTAGTCTAGGTGATGGGAGCCCGAGCTAGGGTGGTGGCAATATGAGCTTAAAGGAAGGGACATACGTTAGAGATGTCATGGAGATAGAAACAAAAAGATCTCACTAGGGTTTTATTTAAAATTAATGAAACAACAGTCATTAATGATGTTCATCTATAGTTCTTTTTACTTTCCTTTATCCTATCCTGATATAGGTGCAATGACCATATTTGTCTCAAAAGGAGTGTGGTAGAGTATTTACTTTCTAAACTTTTGAGAATCATTTCTGCAGCATTGGCATTAACTACTTTTTTTTTAACCTTTAGATTTTATTTCTTTCAATCATCAAGCATTTATGTTTTCCCTTCCAAAGTCCTCCCCCCAGCCCTGGAAAGTATAAGAAAAACAAAACCATTGGAACAAATAAGCGTAGTAAGTTAAAGGTCATGTTATGTCCAAAATGTAGGTCTCATTCTTTAAATTCTCTGTTAGGACATAGGTAGCATTCTTCATCTGTCTTCTAGAATCATGGTTGATCATTGCATTGACCAGACTTCTTAAGTCTTTCAAAAGTGTTCAATATTGATTTTTTAATAGAAAGTGTTCACCTGATTCTGCTTACTTAATTCTTTATCAGTTCATAGAAGTCTCCCCAAATTTGTTTAAAATTGTCTCTCTTTTCAGTATTTTGTTGTATTCATTTACCATAATTTGTTGAGCTATTCCAGTCATTCTCTCAACTTCCAGTTCTTTGGCACTACAAAAAGAGCTGTATATATGGCTCCCTTTCCTTTTAGTTTCATTCATTCATTCATTTGTTTATTTATTCACTCATTCATTCATCCATCCATCCATCCATCCATCCATCCATCCATCCATCCATTTGTCTATCTATCTATCTATCTATTTATTTATTTATTAGTGTTTAGCCATAGTAATCCAGTGCTGCTGGATCAAAGGGTATGCACAGTTCAGTCACTTTTGGGGCATAGCCCCAAATTATTTCCCGGTATGACTGTAGCAATTCATAGCTCCACCAACAGTGCATTAATATGTCTATGTTTACATAATACTTTCAACATTTGTCATTCTCCTTTTTGGTCAAATTTGCCAAACTGATAGGTGTAAGTGGAACCCTAGAGTTGCTTTAATTCACATTTATCTTATTATTAGTGATTTGGAGGATTTTTAAAAATATGGCTATAGAGAGTTTAGGTATCTCCCCTTGAGAAATTTCTGTTCATATGTGTAGGCCATTTATCTATTGGGGAATGTCTCTTATTTTTATAAATTTGAATTCATTCCTTATGTATCTTTTTATCAAAGAAACTTTCTCCAAAGGTTCCCCTCCCCCTCGGTTAACTCTTTCCCTTTTACTCTTATCTGTATTGGATTTTGTGTGTGTGTGTGTGTGTGTGTGTGTGTGTGTGTATGTGTGCAAAACTTTTAAGTTTTTATATACAAATTATTTGCAATTTAAAATTATTTATAAGAATCAAAATGATCCATTTTATCTTCTGTAATCCTCTATTCCTTGATGAATTCTATCCCTCTCCATGCATCTGAAAAGTATATTTTTCCTTGTTCCTATAACTTTTTTTTTTATAATGGGACCTTTTGTATCTAGGCCAGGGATCCATTTTAAGATGATGTGATGTGAGTATTGGTCTAAGTCTAATTACTGCCAAACTGCTATCCAGTTTTCCATCAATTTTTGTCAAGTAATGAACATTCCAATAGCTGGACTCTTTAAGTTTGTCAAACACCATGGGTAACATAGGTGTGGATTACCCTTTAAGAGTTTGGTAGAATTCCTTTGTACATCCATCATGACCAAGTTTTTATATTGGTAGTTCTTTGAAGTTTGTTCAATTTTGTTTCTGAAACTGAGTTAAGACCTCTGTTTCATGTTCTGTTAATTTTGGTATTTTATGTTTTTGTAGGTACCACCCCCATCCCGTGTCTTTCAAAGTCTTTGTTTGGCTAACACATAATTGTGAAAATATGTTCTGAGACATATTTTTTTATTTTTGCTTTTGTGAATAACCTTGTTTGTTTTAAAATGTTAATTTGTTTCCTTTGCTTCCTCTTTTTTTATTATCAGGTTAGCTAAAGGTTAATCATTTTTGTTAATCGCCTCAAAAAACCAGCTTTTAGTTTTCTTTATCACTTTTGTAGTTTTTTTCTCCAATTTTATCTATTACATTTCCACATTTCAGAATTTTTTCTTTTGTGCTTCTTTTGGGTTTGTTTACTTGTTCCTTTTCTAATTTTAAAAAATTGCTTAATTTGCTTATTTATTCTCTTTTGATGTATTTTTATATGTGCTCATACTATTTTGATGATTTTTGCATGCTTTCAGATATAATTTTCTCTCTGGGGATCGCTTTAACTGTAGTCGGGCAATTTTGGTACATTGTCTCATCCATATCAGTCTCTTTCTTAAAGCCATAAATTATTTCCATGATTGTGTTCAGTGGTTCTCAACAGTAACATTGAAGCTACAAGGCTCTTGTAGCCCTGTAGCTTTTTATCTAACCACAAGATGGTAGGAACTTCCAAAAGTAACAACTTTGTCATTGAAGAAAGCCAGAGAGATCTGGAAAAATGATACATACCTTCTGTTAGAGACAAACGGCTTGTAGTGGAAGTTGAAAACCAGAGACCCGGGATCTCCTCCTGGTTCTGAAAAGACCTCCTGATCTAAGGCCAGTCACTTATCTTCAGGGTCTAGAGCTATAAAATGAAGATGTTTCCCTTCTTCCTCAAGTTGATTAGGGGGTAAAATAAGATGATAGCTTTCAAAATGCCTTGAAAGGCTCAAAGCATAAACAGTACTAAAGTATTTTTATCTGGAGAAGGCCTTGTAGTCAATCCCCAAGTTACAAATCCCTCTCTTACAAATGTCTCTTATTTTTATAGTGAAGGTGTGTCCATGTGTACGGTTCAGCAACATAAACCAACACCTAAGCCTCCGTGACAACAGCTTCTACCTGAGAATGGTTAGAAGTTTTGGGGAGGAGCTGTGATGAGAAGGCAAGTGAAGGAGGGGGGTTGGAGAACAAATGTTAGAATGAGAGAGAGAGAGAGAGAGAGAGAGAGAGAGAGAGAGAGAGAGAGAGAGAGAGAGAGAGAGAGAGAGAGAGGAGAGAGAGAGAGAGACTGGGCTTATTCCCTGTTGGAGCATTTCCCCTCAGCAGTACCCAAGCCATGTTGATGTGGGTGGCAGAAGGCTTGCAAGCCCGCTGTGTAAGTGGCAGGAAGAGTCCCCAGGGAAACAGTAAGATCCCTCTGCAGTGCTTCAGCGCTCCTGTAGAAAGAAATAACTCCTTCTAGGTGTTGAGGTCACATTTTTTGTCTAATGGAAAAGGCAGGTCATATTGTTCAAACCCCAGCTTGTAAGTCTGTGTGAATCAAATGAAGTTATGAATATAAAGTGCTTTGCAAACCTTAAAGCACTATACAAATGTTACTGATTATTTTTGTTACTATAATAGTATAATACAATATAAATAGTATTAAATAATATGTAATATACCATCAATCATATGCTATAAATAATTATGTATTATCCATGCATCATGATGATGATGATGATAATAATAATAATAATAATACACCTGAGGATCTGGGAGATGTGGATTATGATCTCCTGGCCTAGAGAGAGAGACGGAGTAGATTTGGAGAAAGGGTGATGAAGTGACTATTTATTAGTGTATTGTTTGTTATTTATTTTGAATTCTCTTTTAAATAAATATTCTTAAATTCAGCATGCTGCCATGTGTTCCACTCCATCCCATTCCATTCAATGAGCATTTATTAAGTGCTTACTCTGTGCCAGGCACTCTGTTAGGTGCTTGGCACATAGTAGTGAGTCTACAGAGATAGGTACAGGTTGTAGTTTGTCCTTTTGTTCTCGAGGACCATGACATCAAGATGATGACATGACTTGTAACTGAATTGGATTTGAATGAGGGAGGGCTGTGCAAAGTCACCAGCCTCACTTTCTTCTCCAGAGCCATCTGGGTCCAATGGCCAGATATAGATCAGGATGACTGGAGATGGTACAAAGACAATATGAAAACAATTTCTGCTCTATTGGGGAAGGGAGAGAATATCATTTACACATGTACATAAATACAAAATTCATACAAAGTCATTGGTGGGGTGAGGACACAGGTCTAACACAAAGGGCATTTTGTTATCTAAAGAACAGAAGTTCCAGGGGCAGATAGGTGGCGCAGTAGATAGAGCTCCGACCTCGGAGTCAGGAGGACTTGAGTTCAAATGTGACCTCAGGCTTCTACGTGACACTTACTGGCTGTGAAACCCTGGGCAAGTCACTTAACCCCCATTGCCTCACCAAAAAGCCAAAAAAAGAAAAGGCATTCCAGTGGGAGTGATTGAAGGGAAGAGTGGGAGAGGGACAAGGAATGGACAGGATTGACATAGCCTGGAACGAGGGAGCTGGTGGTGGTAGCCAGCTTTTACCTAGGAGGCCTATAATTCAGAAGCACAGATATATTAAGTGGAGCCATATGGCAATAGATTATCATGTCCTTCACAGTAGCAAAGGTAACGCCATTTCTGTTTTTTATTATTTGGAAGAGATCTAGTGGAAAATAGGGAATTGTGAATAGATGATGGACCTAAAAAGGAGCCTGAAGGTGACTGGAAGCATTGCACATGCAAAAAGATTGGCTGTGCACTCACTGCCTGTCTGTCTCTCCACCCTTATTCCTAAACCACCCGTCCCCTGCCTGACCTAGACGGCACTTAAGCTGATTAGAGGGGGAAGAACTATGGGATACAAGGTCTTTTCATCAAAGGCTTTCTTCCCCTTTGGGTGATTTTTGCATGATTCCTGCTTCTTTCTTTTCCCCTCTGACATTTACTGCTCATAGCACAGTTAATTCTACCTTAAGCAACTTCTTTCTTATGTATTTTTAGTGTCTCTTCGCCTTTTCTTTCCTTTACTTTTTGCCCAGTTACTTCAAGGTGTGTGTGTGTGTGTGTGTGTGTGTGTGTGTGTGTGTGTGTGTGTGTAAAAGAGAGACAGAGAAAGAGAGAAATTGTCCTAATCAGTGTAGTACTAGTTATCCTATTACATTGAAGCAAAGGAAGACACTAAGTTTTGAGGTGAAAGTCTACACAAATCAGTTCCATCATCCTGCAATGCCTTTGAAAGTGCCTAAAATTCCCCTTCATAATTCCAGGATATTTTCCTTCTTCATCCTACTCTAATGAAGCTTTCTTTTCCTCAAGTGACAGCAATCAAGATGAAAAAACTATTTCTTGTTTGGTTTTAGAAATCAACAGTATTTCAGCTACTTTATGGGTCAGAGAAACTTTTGTGGGCATGGGAAACTGGGGCAGTTAGGTGGTACAATGGATAGAGTGCTAGGCCAAGAGTCAGGATGACTCATCTTCCTTAGTTCAAATCTGGTCTCAGACGCTTACTACCTGTGTGACTCTGGGAAAATCTTTTTACCCTGTTTGCTTCAGTTTCTTCATCTGTAAAATGAGCTAGAGAAGGAAATAGCAAACCACTCCAGTATCTGTACCAAGTAGACCCCAAATTGGGTCATGAAGTGTCAGACATAACTGAACAACAACAATGGGAAAGTGACCACTATTTCTAATATTCTTTTTGTGCGAAAACATATTTGTTTCAAACAACTAACTTACAGATGAATTTTTGGAGCAGACCCCATTTGTGGACTGACAATAGTGCGTCAATTTTTTAAACACTATACCTTTTAGATAAAAAAAACCAAATGTAATTGATCAACTAATTTACTAAATTCTCAGGGAAACTTACTATCATAGTATACGTTTATAGGGAGTCACAAAGGTCTCAGTAGAGTTTTAAGTGATTAAAGCTTAAAAATTGTGCTAAGGCTTTTGAGATACCTTGCAGAGTGTCTGTGTATATATTGGCAAATACAGTCTCATAAGCATTCAGAAATGGTGTAACACAGCAAGATTCCACTGCTGCTTTTTTCTGCTGATCATACCCATGCAAAAGGAAAACAAATCTTTTTCTCAATCTCCTTTTCTAATTTCAGATGCAGGTGATATTTACTGCTAGGTGTGTAACTGCTGAAGCAGCCACAACATGCCCAGGATTGTGTTGTGACTCATTTATTTTAAAATGATTAGGTTTAGCACAAGTCACTGAGAAAGGCACCCAAGTAGATGACTGTAAGGGCAATGATTTTAATTCTTTATTGTTAACACAAAATTATTGCATGTTTGAAATGCTTTTCTTCACGTATCATTTGTGGGCTATGGGGATTCTGAGCCTCATTCTGCTTTCTAAAGATTCTCAGACTTTCTGTTCTATGTTCCAACTTCCCCCTCTTATTTTTTTGGAAAACTCTCTCCTCCCTCTATCTGAGAAAGTCAGGGAAAGAATTGTTCCATCTTCTATCCTTCAATCAAAAGTGGGTAGAACATTGCATCTGGAGGTAGTAGGACCTGAATTCAAATATGACCTCACTTTACTAGCTGTATGACCCTGGGCAAGTCACTTGTGGCAGCCTTAGTTTCTCATCTGTAAAATGGGGATAATAATAGTACCTCTCTCCTAGGATTGTTGTGAATGTAAAATGAGATTTTTACAAACCTTAAAATGCTATATGAATACTAGCTATTATCTTGGTTGTTATTTTTACTTAGTATGAAGTGTGGGACTTGGAGAGAAGAAGCTGCTGTTCATTGTTTCAGTTGTATCCAATTCTTTGTGATCCCACTTGGGATGTTCTTGGCAAAGATACTGGAGTGATTTGCCATTTCCTTTTCCAGCTCATTTTACAGATGAGGAAACTGAGGCAAAAAGGGTTAAGTGACTTGCCCAGAGTCACACAGCTAGTAAGTGCCTCAGTCCAGATTTGAACTGAGCTCTTCCTGATTCCAGGCCTGGAGCTATGTCCACTGTACCACCTCAAATATGACCTCAGACATTTACTGGGCAAGCCACTTAAACACTCTGTGTATATTAGTTTCCTCGTCTATAAAACGGGCAAAACAATTACACCTATATTACAGGGTCCTTATGGGAATCAAATGAATTAATACATGTAAAATCATATGCAAACTTTAAAGCACTATATAAATATTAGCGATTTTTTTTCCTAAGAACTACCATTCCCTCAGAACTAACAATATATGGGGGTGGGCATGGTACAATGGAAGGTCCTTTGGAGTTAGAGGACCAGGAATCAAGTTCTACCTGTGATGTTACTACCTGTGCAACCTTGGTACAGTCAGCTTAGCTCCTTATGTCTCTGCTTTCTCACATGTAATATCAGAGAATTGGACTGAATGGCGTCTGATGTCCCGTCCAGCCCTAGGTCTGTGATCCTAAATATAGTCTATCCTACATTCTCAAGCTTTTCTTCTGTTCTTTGCTTTTATTGTGTACTTCTGCCTTGGCTTTCCAACTAGATTGTAACCTCCTTAATAGCAGATTGTGGAGTCATGTCACCAGTGCAGTGTTCCTGCCCCACCTGCCTATACCCATATGACCTGAAGGCCCCACTATTTGGGAAATCTGCTCACTTGGTCTAGGGAACCAAGCTGAAGGAAACTCAGTCTTCAAAGGAGATGTACACACCAACATTCTTACATTGGAACTTATGAATTATAAGTTCAGAACTGTTAGCTCTGTAAGCCTCTCCATTGGTGGGCAGCTCCGTGGCACAGTGCATAGAGCTATGGGCCAGAAGTCAGAAGACCTGAGTTCAAATTTGGCCTCAGACGCTCACTAGCTGTGTGACCCTGAGCAAGTCACTTCACCCTGTTTGCCTCAGTTTCCTCATCTGTAAAATGAGTTGGAGAAGGAAATGGCAAGCCACTCCAGTATCTTTGCCAAGAACAAATATGGTCACTGAAGAGTGTGGGGGGTGGGGGTGGGGGACCTGAAGCCTCTCCATTAACTGATTAAAACCATTCAATACTCCCTTTGTTTAATTTTTTCTTCTTGTTTACCTCCCACACTCCCTATCTTCAGTAACTATTGCCCTGGGGGAAAAGTTTATTCCTTATGCTACTTCCTCACTTCCTACTTTCCTCTTCCCTATTCAGCCCACCTCAATCCTTCTCCATTTCCTAGCACCTCTAAGGATCCTACTTTCACTTTGCCTTTAAAATTCAGTTTAATTCATTAAACATTAAGTACTTACAAGGTTCAAGGCACTGTGATGCATGGTATAGGTATGGGCATAGTCTCTGCCCTTACGGATCTTCCTTGGGAGGATAGGATTTATAGATATACTGCAAAACTGGATTGAAAAAGAGAGGTCAAAGTGCTCTAGGAATATGTGAGGAGGGAAAATGCACTAATTGCTGAAGAGTTGGGGATCACAGCAGGCTGAAAGGAGGAAGTGGCATTTAAGCTGAACCATGAAGAAATCTGAAAAGTGGCCAAGAGGAGAGAACACTCCAAGTATGGTAGAAATAGGGATTGATGCATTGAGTTAAAAGAGCAGTAGTGAGTCAGTTTGGCTAGAAAATAGAGAGTGTAAAGGGGATGATGGGAAGGAAGGCTGGAGACATTGGTTGGAGTAAGATTGCGGGAGGCCTTAAATGGAAGTCAGACATAGTGAGTGCTTTATAAATGCTTTTTGACTAATTGATTGGGTAGAGATTTTTTTTTTTAATTCTAGAAGTAATAGGGAAATAGTGAAGACTTTTGAGCAGGGGTACGGCATGGTCACTTGTACAGGAGGAAGATTTGACAGTTCTGTGAAGGATGGTTTGGAGAGGGAAGAGAGTAGAGAAAAAGAGATCAATTTGGAAAGCATTACAATAGTATAAGGACAGCTAGGTGGCACAGTGGCACTGAGCCTGGAATCAGCAAGATCTATCTTCCTGAGTTCAAATCTGGCTTCAGACTAGCTGTGTCACCTTTGACAAGTCACTTAACCCTGTTTGCCTCAATTTCCTCATCTGTCAAACGAGCTGGGGAAGGAAATGGTAAACCACTCTGGTATCTTTGCCAAGAAAACCCCAAATGGGGGTCACAAAGAGTCAGACATGATTGAAAAACAACTGAACAACACAACAAACAATATGACAGAGTGGTAATGAGGACCTAAACCTGGGTACCAGTGTAAGCGCAGAGGAAACTGCATGGCAGAAACAATGAGAAGGGAGGCTCATAGAAATTGGCAACTGATTGGATAGGGGGGAATTAAAGATGACTTCAGGGTTTCAAGCCCAGCAAAAATTGAGAAAGGAGAAGATGGGGATTAGCCAAGATTGTGTATTAGCAGGATGGGAATTGCAGAAGGATAAGGGAGTGGGACATTCAATGGTGGCAGCAAGAGAAATGCTGAAAGGGCTCATCATTGTGTTACGACTGGATAGAGAAGTCAATGAAGCCCTATCCTATCGTAAATAAACTCCTCTTGATCTTTAATCTCTTTGTCATACATTCTTTCTACTTTTCTGCATTAAGTGAAACCTGGCTTTTACTTTTTTTTTTAACCATTGTAACCCTGCAGTGGTGCCACGCCTCTTATGCCTCTCTGACTCTAATAGTGAAGAATTAAGGTTGGAATCTTACATGTTTTCAAGACCTCTTTTCTGTCATTTGTCATATGGCTTCTACCTTTGAGCTGCCACGTACTACTAAAAGTCTGGGCTGCTTATGTCTATTACAAATTCATGCTTTGTACCCATAATTGGACCCTTATTGCAGCACAGAAATCTTTTTTATTCAGCTCTTATTGACTCCTTATAACATCCCTCACACTGACTACTTCAAACTTTTTTTTTTTACTTTTCCCAACCCTCAACTCTATCTGGTTTCCCTCTAAGTAAATTTTCAGTAAATTTCATATTTTGAAGCTCATCTGGCAGTTTCATGAAGGATGGATTAGAAGGAAATGAGAATATAGGTGGAAAGACCTATTAGGTCAGTTTAATTATAAAGATTAGTGCTAGGGTGGTGGCAGTAATTCTGGAAAGGAAGGAGTGGATGGGAGAGAAATGGTGACAAGTCACATGTAAAGTCACCCTAATAAAAGGGAGACTGATAAATACAAAGAAGTTGAACAGAATGGTGTGAGAGTTTCAAGGAGGAAAGGGACATAACCTCTATGGATTTCTGTTCATCTTTAAAACGAAGATTTTGAAGTAGATCTCTGAAGTCTCTTTGATCTAAATCTATGATCCTATAATCTCTAGAAAGGTATCATGGTACAGTGGAAAGAATAATAGATTTGGAGTCTGAAGACTTGGATTCAAATCCCCCTTACTAATTTGTGTGACTTCAGACAAGTCATTTAAGACAAGTCAAACCTCTTTGGGTCTCAGTTTCTTCATCTGTAAATGATGGGAGGGGGTCAGTCTGTCAGTCAACAATCATTTATTAAGTGTGTGCCAGGAACATTTTGGGGTAGGACTAGATGGCCTCTTGGGTCTCTTTCAGCCCTAAATCCCATGATTCTATAATTACTTGTTTATCCAAAAAGATATGAGGGAGAAGGCATACTAAATACTACTAAAATTTCCAGCATGAGCAACTGGGTGGTGTTATTGGCAGAATAGTGAAATTAGTAGGAGGCTTGGGAAGAAATCTCATAAACTTCATTTTGGATGTATTGAGTCTGAGGTACTAGTAGGAGATCCAGTTGGAGGTGAAGGTAAGGAGTTACTAGGAACTGTTCAAAACTACAAATGAGTCATGTTTCTTACCAAACAGCTATGAGAAGAGAGTCTTTTCCTGGTCTCAGAAAGCAATGACAAAGGATCCCCTACATCGAATCATTCAAGTCTTTTTCTTTTCATGGAAGGATTTGATGATGCTTTTTCAGAGTGGCAGAAGACAATATTTTAATGACAGTGACATTGCTGACTTCCCGGAGGCTGGAGAGAGATTACTGGTCATAGGAATAGACAGACCAGGGCAGAGAGTTAATGTTCATCTGTAAGGAAGTGGGGTGATAGCTATTTATAAGGAAGGTTCAGAGTTTTATTCAAGAGGCAAATGTACTACTTTCTTTGTTTGATTGTTATACAATCTGGTATGAGGGAAAGTTAACCTTGACTGTATTAATAGGCTTAAAAAGATGAAAATAAGTAGAGCTCCCTGGATATATCAGGTATCCATTGTAAGGGGAGAAAGGGAAAAAAAAACCTCAATGCCCTCCTTCCCCCCACCCCCCATAAAATCCATGTCATGTCTATGGAAAAATGTCAGCTGCTCTCTATGTTGTGTGTTTGACAAATAATGTGCTGTCTTTTATGCACGAAAGCATAAAGCCTTTGACCCACCATTGGCGGATATGTGCTTTTCAGCATTGTCCAATAGTTATGAGAAGTTTTCACAAATTATTCATGGTTTCTCACTTGGCCTCTCGCTTTGCACACATTGGAGGGATGGTTGGTTGAGATTAGAAGTATAGTCTTTGATATGGAACAATTCTTTCTGTAACTGGCTGATACATATGGAAGACTGTATATGTACCACCCCATCCTTACCCTGTTAAAATGTAAGTCAGTAAGTAAAAGAACAAGAATTTTTACTTGTTACTTAACTCTCTAAGAACCTGCTATAGCTTTCTTGCACGGCACCCAGGATTACCGCTCATGCCATTGCCTCATTTTACCAGCACATCTAGTTCCCTCCTCCCATCCCCCCATCCTGTTGATTGGTAGACAGCACACTCTTAACTGGCTTCAATCATGGGAACACACCGTCTTCCTTTTGTCTTGTCTCAAGCATACCCTTTCTCTTTTACCCTGTGCTTAAACCTTTGCTTCTGGGAAGGGTGCATCATTCAACTGCCCAATGAATGAATGAAAATAGAGATTTGTTAACTCGAATTGAATGTGGAGTTGTCTGGGGAGTAGAAGGTAGGAGCACATTTCAGAGAACCTCTAGAAGATGAAAAGGTCATGTGAAGTTCTGACAATTCCTTGGTCTAACATTACTCTTGTAGTTTAGATCCTTAATCACTTCATACTTGGACAGCTACCTCCAATTTTTTTCTCCTATATTTCATTACAAAGCCATATTAATTTTTGAAAGTAGTAATCTTACCAGTTCTATTAATCAAAATACTATGCTCAAAATAATCTATAGCTTTTCATTCATTACAAGACAAAAATCCTTTGTTTGGCATTCAAGGCCTTCCACAACCTCCTTCAACATACCTTTCCTGCCTACTTTCTCATTAATCACCCATATGTACCCTTCATTCCAGCCAAACTAGTCAATTCACTGGGTCCAAATGTACCAAATGTAACCTCTGTAAGCCCTAAAATGTCATAAATATTAACCATTACTGTTTCTGCCTGCAAACTTTTACCTTCTTGTTTCCCTCCCTCCTCTCTGGAATGCTCAACACTTCTTTCTTTCTAAATTATACTCATGCTCAAAGGTCCTTCTTTAAATCCCATATTCTTTGTGAAAACTTTTCTGACCGCTGTAGTGAGAAGTGAGCTCTCTTTCCTCTGATTTCTTATATTGTTTATCATTTTAATAATTCATTTGGCAGTTGGCACAAGGTAGGTGCTTAATAAACATTCATTGACTGACTCATATATTTATGTATGTGTGTCTATATTCTATGTATGTACATATGTGTTCATATGTGTGTACATATCTATTTCTATATCTATATATGAAAGAATACCTAATTGTTTCAAACTACAACTGGTATCTTATTTCCCTAACCAGATTCTAAGCTACTTGAGAGCTGGGATGTGTGTGTGTGTGTGTGTGTGTGTGTGTGTGTGTGTGTGTGTGTGCGTGTATCTTTCTAGCTTATACAATGTATTTTACATAGTAGATGATCAATAAATATGACTTGATTTGTTAACCTACCCTTTAACCTTCCTCAGGTGCATCTTTGTTCTAAGAGGGATGAATTGAAAAGGGAGAAAAATCCAAGTCATCCTCTTAGTAGTGTTCACAATGTAGCTGCCTGTCTTATTCCTAATGGATTATAATAAGTCAAACAGACATTAGATGTAAGGTAACCACTTCAGACTTTCAGGGGCATTTAATGATAATTCTTTAGCAAACGTATTCATTTACACTGGGCTTAAATGATTCTCCTTGATGTGCCTTCCTTGTGGGTCTGTGAGCATTCTGGAGAACACCCATCCTCCTATACAACCTCCAATTCCCTTCTTCAATTTTGTTGTGAGTTTCACCCTGCCATGATTAATTTGTTAGTGATAAGAATATTGCTGATGGGGCACTTCAGCGTGAGAGCAGTCATAGAGAAGTTCTTTCCTCCTGTCTGCCTTTATCAGGTGTCCATCAGCTGTAAGCTTGCTATTTGATGACTTGGGAGGCCATAGATTATTTTACATTTTTCAATTTCTCTTGGCTTATTGGTCAGGTCACCCTGTCTCTTTGCCCATTCTGGTTAATGGGACATTCTAGGAAGTTACCTTCTCTTTTTGAGGTGGATGAGACCATGCTGACCTCATACTGGTCTTGTTCTCTACCTGACCAAAATTACTCAGCCAAGTTTCTAATTATTTAGTATTTGCATTTCCTTTATTAGAATTGGAGTCAACCCCAGCATCTGTGAGCCATGTTCTGATTTAATTAAGATACACTTGGTTTGGTCTATAACCACTTATAATTTTAATTAAACTGGATATATATTAAACCAAATTATTTTACAAAAAGGAATGCAAGGACTCATGTGTTTGATAAGAAATGTAATTATCTGAGTTTGAAATGCTTCAGTTTTATATTTAGAAGGACTGATTTTAAAAGGGAAGTCATTCTAGGTCAACGTTAGTCTTGTGTTAGGACTCATTTATTAGTCCAACTCTAGTTCAGTGTTCTGTCCACATTAGTCCTCTTTTATCATTAGCTTTTAAGAGTTAGAAATGACAGAATCTCTGCTGTTAGTCATTTGAGAAAAGCTTTCTTCACACCTTTATCTTTTTTTTTTTTTTGAAGTTTAGCTCATCAGAATTTTTGAGGGTCCCCAATACCAGTCTGTCTGGGTATGAGGGGATGAATTCTAGCAAATGAAGGGTCATATCTTTATTTTATGTAAAATGATGCTATGTGGAAGAAAGATCTGAGGTAATGAGAAGTGTGGGCCCAAATGCTCTTAGATAAAGATAGAAGATGAAAGATGCCCCCCTTTTTTTTTTTCAGTGAAGAAACCAACTCTCAAGACAAATAATAGTTATGAAAAGTTCTGTGTTTTGATTTTGTAGAGTGTGTAGCTGGGCTGGCCTACCAATCCCTCATCTAGTCATCTTTATGACCAACATCATGCATTCACAGCTAGAATTAGGGATGTAGTCTAGCCCTGAAACAAAAAGAAGCTCAGTGGCCTGTTTTGGTGCTGAAAGTGTTCCCTTAGGTGCCTTAGTCAGTCAGTCAACAATCATTTATTAAGTGTTAATTATACTAGAATCTGAGAATACTAAGAAAAGCAACAAAATATAAATTCCTGCCCTCAAGGAGCTGACATTTTAAAGCAAGATTTAACATCTAAATAACCAGACATATAAAAGATACATATCTATATCTACATATGGGTGTGTGTGTGTGTGTGTGTGTGTGTGTGTGTGTGTGTGTGTGTGTGTGTGTGTGTGAGATAAAAGGGCTTGCCCTTTGATGAAGCATTAGCGGCTGGGGGTGGGGTGGGGAGGAGGGAGCTGCTTTTACTAATTGAACAAACAAAACAAGGACTTTTGTGGTGAGAAAAAAAAATCAGAGTTAAATTTTATAGATCCTGATGTTTGTTTCAGTTCTGTCAGGGAGAGATTTTTCAGCCAGAAAAATAGTCATCTTTTTTTCTTGGTGGGTCCATTGAGGTTAGAATTTTAACAAACATAACACAAAAAAGCAACAACACAGACCTCCCTTCTCTCTCCCCTGCCCTCCACACACATCTTGGTCTTGCTTTGACTTCTGGTTAGCATTTTAGATAGTTTTCTACTCCTGACCACTGACCAATTGCTAAAGTCTTGCTTACCTCGTCCCCCTGCCAGCCCTTATTCTCCACCGTCCCCCTCTTATGCAGTCAGTGAGAATGCTCTCTTCAGATCAATTGACAGAAGCCCCAAATCTCCATACATAACTCAGTGACAGAAAGTCAATGCTCAGCATGGCAGGTTAAGGGGAACCTTTAAATAATGTCTTAAAAGGAATCTGCAGTTTCCCACCACATATGGTTCCCTGTTAAGACTGTGAACTGAATAAGAAATGCTACCATTTCCTCCCCCCTTCCCCTCTTCTTCCCCCCCACAGAACACACAGTGAGATATAATACAACAACAAGATTTAAGGCCAGAGTTGACATGTACAATTATAAAGCATCTTAAAGAACCTGGTTTCACTGATTATTTTCTGACACTTTCTCCCCTTTTCCTATGGTGAGAATGTTAAATAAGTATGTCCTTGGCAATTCTGCTTAAGACATGCTGTGAAGCAATGGTGTGTATCTAAAAAAAAAAAACAACCCAAAATCCACAACAAAGCACTTAGAGACTGTTACTGACTGGCATTATATAGTGCCAAGAGCAAAGAAGGGGTTGTTCTACCATGCTTTGGGAAGAAGTGGAGGCTAATTTCTCTAATGCATCTTCAAAGAAGGTGAAAGAGGTTAAGGATTCTGATTATCAACTTCTACTTACAACAGGTAAATTTGCAAAATTGACACCTGGAAAAGAAAACCATGGTGAGAGAATGACCCCAACTTTGGCTATGTAAATGGTCTTAGATGCTGGGTACAATATTTTCTCATGTTGGCTTTTGCCAGATACTTCAGGCTAATCTTATGAGCTGTGGCAGGCTCCCAGTGGAGCACTGTTTGGGTAATAGACATTGATAGTTTTGGAAATAGAATTCATAGTAAGAAAAACGTGAAGTCTGTGGATTGGGATAAAGACAGGCAGACCTGAGAGGATGTGAGGTTTTTTTTTTGTTTGTTTGTTTTACAGCAAATGTAGTGAAATTTGTTTAAAAAAAACAAAAAAAAGTAAGAGGCAGAGATGAGCAACTCAAAGAAAATTATTGTATTACTGAAATGACTGTGCCTATTATAAATTTCCTGCTTGGTTTGGGTTTTCTTACAGCTGTTGAATATTGTTGCACGCATGCGTGATATTTTTAGTCATATGCGTCCTATTTCCACTCAAGGATCAGTTCCTAGTGGTTATGAGAGGCACATAAAACTCAGTAGCCCTGTAGGTTTTCAGTTCAATTCAATCAATTCACAAACACTTACTAAACATCTATGGCAGGGGCATTGCCATTGATAATGAGGTTACAAGGAAATATTTTTATTTTTACAGAATCACAGAATAAAATCACTAGAGGGCACCTCAGGGACTGGCTAGTTCATTTTCCAGAAGACAAAACAGGCCCAGGGTGGTGAAATAATAGGTACAGAACAAGGACTAGACTTAATCTTCTAGGTTTTCAGTTCGATGCTCACATGACTATGCCACACTCGCTATGTGATTTGGTTTAGAGAAATTTTTCTAGTTGAGAATTTATCACCACAAATAGTGGTAGTAGTATTAGTAGTAGTAGTAGTAGTAGTAGTAGTAGTAGTAGTAGTAGTAGTAGTAGTTGTTGTTGTTATTGTTCTTCCTTCATTTTTGAAGAGGACCAATGACATTACAGGTAAAATCTTGACTCAATGGTGGAATGGATTTAAGTGAGGCAGAGTTGTACAAAATTGTCAGCTTCACTCTCTTTTCCAGAGTCTTTGAAATCCAGAGGCATGATAAAAGTCAGGATGATGGTTGATGGCCTGGCATGCAGTGGATGACCTTGTGTCTTCTAAATGCTTCACAGCCCCTGCTTCAGTTGCCTTCATGGCAGTTGGAACAAATTGTTCTCATAGTGCGAATTCTGCTGGGGGACGTCTTTGAATGCTTGGGGTAGACATTCTCCTACCTCACTGATGGGTCTGAGGCCTGTTGGCTACCCTCAACCTGGTTTAGCCTGTCTGCTGGGACAGTTTTACCAGGGTGTGGGCATTGGGCATGCTTCAGCTTCTTGGAGCCACAGGTGAGAGTTGGGGGACGGATGGATGGATGAAACCAAAGGTGGATGAACAACCTTGAACAGCGCTACAAATGGTAGTAAATATACATTTAACTCTTACTGGGTTTAGAGCTCAGTGCCCGGGATAGAAAAGTTCTCTCCTGACTTGCCATTGAAATTTTCTATAGGGGCTGTCTTCCTTATGAGACTGTGAACATCCTGAAAGCAGGGACCATTTTGCTTTTCTATTTCTATCCCCAGTAATTAGCAGAGAGCTCTGTACGTAGTAAAAACTTCATGAATACTTTTCATTCATTCATGTGAAACCCAGGCTTTGCTGGACATGCTTAGTTGCAACATTAAGCTCCCATTGAGAGCCTTTAAACATGCCCAGTTTGCCTAATACAGAGCCCCCTACTTCTCCTGTCATGTGGGTGGAGGTACTGGTCTTTGATTATCAGTCTGCATCTTTAAAATTAGTGAGAGCCAGTTTCTTTTCTGCCGTCTTTTTGGCTGTTCTCTTTTTGGCAACTTTTACCTTCTGTGCCCAGAGTGGATATCTTGAACTGAAATGGTGAGGATTTGTCTTTCTCTGTCCTTCCTCTCTTATTCCCTACCCCCTCTGCTCTAAGAAGTGGGCCTAAGGGTGTTTGTTTCTGCATTGTTTGTCCTCAGTTTCAGGTGTCAGAAGTGTTCAACCCCCATAGGACCTGGGAGTTTGAACCATGGAAACTTTGAAGGCAAGGATTGCAGTCAAGGTGGTGCAGCAAGCCAGCCTGCCATGGATGCCCTGAGAAGCTAGGGTGCCTGGGACTTGAGCTAGAAGGGAGTTTTGGATTTGGAACCAGGACTGTGCCCTACGAGAAAGGAGCTAAGCTTTGAACCAGAACCCTTGCCCTTGCCAGAGACTGAGGGGTCCAGGAGGGTAGAGGGATTATGCCTCTTGTGTTAGAGGGAGTAAATTTGTGTATTTGTGATTGTACCTTTTGAAAGAAATATTCCTTTGTGAATGATCTTCTTTTGCACATGATCTCCTTCCTGCTGGCCAGGAGCACTTTTACATGCTTGATTGCATTTCTTCCCCAACAATAACTTCTTGAATTAGAGGGAGAAGGTTCTTGACTTGTCAAAGGTCACATAGACAGTAGAGACTTGTCTAAGAGTAAAGCCAGATGTTTTAAATCTAAGCCAAGTTCTTATTTCTCTACACTCCAATGTTACTTACTCAACAAGCATTTATTAAGTGTCTACTATATACCAGGTTCTGTGCTAGGTACTGGGGATGGAAATTTAAAGAATAAAACAGTCCCTACTCTCAAAGAGTTTACCTTTTAAAAGAAAGGTAAGGTCAAATCATACTAATACCTGAATATCTACATAAAGCAGAGTTGCCCAGAATTTGGGGGCAGATCTTATAATGCTGTTAGAACAAGTTTTAATAGGCAAAGGACTTGGGTCAAACGTGGAGATCCTAGATAGATAGATAGATAGATAGATGAATAGATACATAAATAGATGGATGGTTAGATAAATGAATGGATAGGTGGATAGATATATAAATAGTTGGATGGAAGGACAGATAAATGTATAGATAGTTGGATATATAGATGGATAGGTAGATAAATACATAGATGGATAGATAGATGGATGGATGGATGGATGGATAGATGGATGGATGGATGGATGGATAGATGGATGGATGGATGAATAGATCATTTATTAAGTGCCAGACATTGCATAAAGTACTGATGATACACCTAAGTATTAAAAAATAAGACAGTCCTTACTCTCAAGTATCTTTCATTCTAATAGGAGAAGATAAAACAGAAAAGGGAGCAGAAAAAGGGCTTGATGGTGGTGGAAGGCAGCTAGTAGAGAGGCAGAGCACTCTGGAGAGTGATTGAGCTGGTAATGAAATTGGTGTCAGATCAGTTTGGTGTTTCAAGCTCCTGCTGCTTTATTTGGAGCTGACTACATAGAAGTGGAAAGGCTGATAATTCCAGGAGACCCTGGTCTGGGAAGGAGGAGATGATTGATAAGTTGCTCCTCTATGGTGATAGCAACTGATAAGTACACATTATTATATTTATTTTGGTTTCTATTATTTTACTCTTTCCCACAGTAAGCTGACGGTGAATTAATTGGACATTTATACATCTGCTTTTCTTAGGAGATATGATTAGTGTAAGTATCATTGCTGTTCAGTTGTTTTCAGTCTCATCCAACCCTTCATGACCCCATTTAGGGTTGGTTTGTTTGGTTGGTTTTTGCAAAGCCATTTTCGTCTGTAGCTCATTTTTATAGGTGAGGAAACTGAGGCAAACAGGGTTAAGTGACTTACCCAAGGTCACACAGCTAGTAAGTGTCTGAGGCCATATTTGAATTCAGGAATATGAGTCTTCCTGACTTTGAGTCTTGGACTTTATCTCCGATGGCACTACCTAGCATCCCTTTAGTGTATTGGAGTCACGTAAACAAGTCGTATTGCAGTTTTAACTGCTGAACTTTTGGAATCTCAAATCTGTGTATGTGAACTTTCCTCAGGGTTCTCCTTGGGATTTTGGTCTGTCTACCATTACATATAATGTATGTTCTGTGATTTCCACAGCTAGAAAGAACACTTAAAGGAACAGATATTCAGTATATGAGTATATAGAGACAAATATATACCTATAGTGACATAAATCTATGTGCACACACATATACGTGAGTATATGGGCTCTTTCTAGATATGGGAACTATAGACCATTCCAAATAAAAGACCCAATAAATCTTATGTGGACAGTTTTCCCTCCTGTTCCCTGCCTCTTTCTTCCCCCTTTTGTTCATTTAATTCAACCAAGGTTTATTAAGCTCTTAGTATGTACCAGGCACTATGCTGAGCTCTGGGAATACAAAAAGAGGGAAAAGATTTCCTTGCCCTCAAGGAGCTTACAATCCAATGAGAGAGACAACATGTAAACAAATTTACATATAAAGCAAGCTATCTACAGGATAAATCAGAAATAATTAAAAGAGGGAAAGCACTGGAATTTAGAGGAATTGGCAAAGGTTTCCATAAAAGGTGAGATTTTACTTGGGACTTAAAGGAAACCAGAGAGGTCACTCCCTCCCTATATTCTAACCTAGTTCAGGGCCAAGATAAGCCTTTCATCTCCAGGAAGGCTTGATTTAGAAGGCTGCGGGATGCAGAGGAAAGAAGGCTGGATTGCATTACAAGACCAGGTTGTGAATATGGACTCTGATACTTATTTACTACCTTTGTGATGACTTCATCTCTGTGGCCTTTAGTTTCCTCAACCTTTAAAATAAAGAAGCTGGACAAGATGAGCTCTAGTGTAAATCAAAGGATCTGTGTTTACTAAAAGGTCAGGATGAGTGGGATGTTTTTCTCCATCTTCTGTTTTGTTCCCCATTCCCCTCCGCCAGATCTGACCAGAACTTTGGATTTTGGGGAAAAGAGGATAAGAATGAAAAGAGAAATGGGCCCCAAGGAGACTTGTACTCAGTCAGTCAAGTCAGCAAACATTTATTAAACACCTACTATGTGCCAGGTATTGGGAACATTAAAAAAAAAAACAAAACCAAAAAGTCCCAGTTCTAACAAAGCTCACAGGCTCATGTAAGAGACCACGTGCAAGCAATTAAGTACAAACAAAACACATACAGGGCAAATTGGAGATAATTACCAGAGGGAAGGCACTAGCATTAAGGGGGATTAGAAAAGCATCCTACAGATAGAAGGTGGGATTTTGTTGTTGTTGTTCATCATTCTTGAAGAAGACTGATGGGACCATGAGGGTATTGACTTGAGAATGGATTAGATTTAAGGGAGGCAGAGCTGGGCAAATTCGTCAGCCTCACTCTCTCTATCTGGAAATCGAAGGAAGCCGAGAGGCAGAGATGAGGAGGGAGAGAATTCCAGACATGGAAAACAGTTAGTAAAAATACTGAGAGTTGGAAGAAAGAGTGTCTTGTGAGAGAAACAGTATCACTGGATCATAGGTATGTGTCTTTGTGTCTGTGTAAGAAGACAAGTTATGAAGGACTGTGAATGCCAAATAGATGATTTTATATTTGATCACGGAGATGATAGAGGGCCACTATAAAGGGGGTTTCATGGTCAGACCTGCCGTTTACAAAGATCACTTTGGCAGCTGTGTGGAGGATGGACTGGAGTGGGTAGAAGTCTGAAGTGGCTGGTTGTGGTAGCAAGTGTGAGGTGATAAGGTCCTGCACCAGGGTGACAGCCATGTCAGAGGAGAGATATTAGGAAGACAGAATTAATAGATGTGACAATAGAATTCAAATTGATACAAGGATGTCTTGATACCCCCACCTAAAGCACTAATTATCCTATTTTTAGTCATATTGTCAACTCTGTGAATTTCTTACATAACTCTGAAGTTTTCCTTTGTGCCATTTCAAAGTTTTTTTTTTTTGCTTTCATTCTTCTCGACAAGATGAAGGTAACCTCTCTCAGCCTTGTCTCTGAAATCAAATTCTCCAGGCCTGATGCAATTTTTCTTGTCTTTCATCCCAAGGAAATATCTTTCAAAGCCTTATTAGTTGTCACTAAAATTGTATAACTCTTGCTTTCAGAAATAGGTGTCCAAAGTACACTTCAACTTCAGTAATTGCATTGTTCTTACCTGTCTTCTCCACTGGGCATTGAATTCTCCACTTCTTGGATCTGGCTGATGTTATCACCCCCAGTGGTGGTTGGGTGCCCATAGCTAATGCCTTTTTATAGTATATGATTGTGTTGAGAGGTATTCTGGGAACTGTCTGGGTGAAAGGTGTTACACAAAAAATAATGCTACCTAAATGGAAGATCATTATTACTAGATTAGCTCCTCTCTCCCAGACTAATTATTTCACATTCTCTGTGAATGAACTGCATTTGCCATCTGCTGGCCCAATTACTTAAATGATTCAAATTCTTTTAAATCTGGTCACACTGCTTTTCTTTGTTTTTTTTTTAACTCCCATTTTAGTACTGTAGGCAAATCTTAGGGCTGCAGCATTCAAATCCTTGTCAGAGTCACTTTGCTTTATGTGGTATAACAGAGCTCCTCTGAGTAACCCAGGCTGACCCACCTTGATAACTTGAAGTTTCAGGCTTTCTAAACCAGGTTTCTTTCCTTCTTCATTATCTTCTGTTTGCTTCACTATTCACCTTCATCTTGGGGCCTTTTAAGAAAATCTATGAATACTACACAATGCCCTTTCTACATTAGTTTTTGTGAAAAATGTGGCCATTTTCTGGCATCTTAGTGTTATTGTCCAAAAAGAAAAAAAAACCCAGGAAGGTAATTAAGGATGACCTTTTCTGCCTAGAATCCATTCTTGGAAAGGAATTTCATTTTATTCCATTTGTTCATTATATTAGTTGTAACTGTGTGACCTTGGGAACTTCACTTAAATACTCTGGGCTTCCATTTCTTCATCTGTAAATGGACTTGATGATTTCTGAGGTTCCTTCTAGTTCTCTATCTATGATCCTAGTTTTATAACATTTAAATTCAACACTCTACTGAGTAGTCAAAGTAATTCACCGAACATTCCACTAAAGTGTGACAGCATAGTAATCTTTGTCCATGAAGACAGTCCCCTCTTTGACCCAACCCCGGATCTCTGGAAGCTTTAAAGTTGATGTCAGTCCTCTATCTTGCTATGATTTTACTTAACTCTGATACCACATTCATTTTTTTTTAAATTGATCTAATTGGAGTTATGTGTGAAATTAAGGAATGAAAAATCAGACCAATACTGGGAGCCCTTAAACTCAAGCTAGGTGTTTGGTTTACTAAACTTGATGAAAATGAACAGTGTTTGTTCTCGGGCAACTAGGAATGATTTGTCTTGGCTATTATAACAAGTAACTAGTACATTTTAAACAGTTCGGAAAAAGTGGTCCCTGGTTACTCAAGCTAATTCCCAAAGAAACTTTGTTGGGGTAGAGTTTTCATTGTGATTGGAATGGAAAGTAATCTATGGAGATTATGTGCTGTTGCTATTCATGTCTTTCTATGTCCTGCTCTCAGTAAAGGAGAAGACATGTATGTTAACGCAATGACAGTTCTTGGAATTTGGGATGCTTGTTTAGCCCAAACTTAAACCTTCAAAAACCTAATCTGTTGCTTTTGGATCAGCTAAGAAATTTACTGCATATGTATTTGAAACAAGACAAAACTTTGTGGTTTATAATTTCAGTACCTGGCCTAATAAAAGGAAAGGGGTAAGTGATAATTAAATACTTTGGGAGAGAGAAAGAAAGAAAGGAAGGAAAAGAAGGAAAGAAGAAAAGAAAGGGAGGAAGGAAGAAAGGAAGAGAGAAAGAAAGGTGAATTATTTATGAAATGTATATGACTGGGTCCGGACCTACTGCAAGCATCACCTCTGTGTTTATATGACATTTGCTGTCACTACACATCTTTATTTAGTTTCAACCTATAAGAACTTATTTATTGCTAAACAAAGTGATCTGGCAATGAAGATGTGATGCCTGCATGAAGGAGTAATGTGGAATACATGCCCAAGTCAATCAAGCATGATAATATTATGTTTAAGAAATTATCATCCTTTTCCATTTCTTATTATTAAAAAAACTTTATTATAACAAACTGACATTAAAAACTTAATCCTCTTAGAGCAGCCTTAGGAAAAATTAAATATCCAAGATGTATTTTAGACTCTTTATCATTTTGTTTTAACTACAAACCCTAATTAGAATGTTCTTCAGTTCTCTCCCTGCTAATCTTAGCACGAAGTGACAACCCCACTAGGATACGTAGCTCTGGACAGTTTTAAGTCAAAGCCCCTTTTTGCTGCTTCCATCCAGAATATCTCTTGCATTTATCCATTCATCTCCACTTGCTCTGCTACCACACTAGTTAAGGTTCCTAATCCCTTTTACCTGTGCTGTTCACATAGTCTATTAACTTCCAGCAAGTAGAGAGAATCAGGGTTTGCCATCTGATTTTGCAGAAGGTCATTAAATTAAGGCCATTCGCTGAGTTTGGTCAATTTAAAAATGAGATGATCATTTTTTTTTTAAACCCATTCTTTAATTTGTCAGCAAAAGTCTCTTCAAGTGAGTGATGATGTAGCGTAACCCAAGCATCCACACATGTAGAATTTACATGTCCAAAGGAGATTTGTTTTATAACTGGCTAAAGATGGGAATGAGATGCTATCTGACTCCAAATATGTGTATAAACTGAGGTGATGTGGCAGCTCCAAAGGTGACCCCTTAGCTTTCCATTTCTGTGTAGAAAGGGTCTCATCTCTGATGTTTCTTAGAAATAATTGTCCTTTTTCAGGGGTTGCAGGATAGTGATTGGTGGGAAGCAAGGTGCTATCTGCTACCTCTGTTTGTAGATCTAAGCTCTGGGATCTGCGGGAGAAGTAGTTGGTTAATGTGAGACTGAAATATTACCTCATTTAACCAAGATTAAATAACAAGGGGGTATAGAGAAAATTGTCTATGATGTCAGATGCTATGGGGCAATCTAGACTCAGATGGACATTTTAATCTATGAGATTATCATTGGGCAAAGAGGTGAGAACATTCTTAACTCTTTTTTAGGAATGAAAGCAAAAAAGCAAGATGGCAGTTAACATTTTTGGAATCCATGCCAATTATTTGGCCAGTGCCAAAGGAATGATCTTGGGTTATTTTCTCAAGTGAGGAATGTAAGACCTCATAAAGGTGCTTAAGGTTTTTTCCTCTTTGAAATTCTAAATGAGAAATGCTGGTTCAGAGAGTGGCTATGATGAACGTTTTGATGGCCCTGGCACAGTTAAATGGTTGGTAAGTGCCAAAAGTAGCATTTAGACCTAGATATATTTACACTCTACCAAAAAGAGTAGCTGTAGTTATTAATTGCAAACTTCATCTGTTTTCCTTATGAGGGAGACTAGCCCCTAGAGAACGGAAACAAAAGCAGTGGGTATTTTGACATCAGGAAAAAACAAAACAAAATTAAACAAAAAACCAAAAACAACTTCTCATAATTATATCTGCCCTGAAGTAGAATGGGCTGCCTTTTGATGCACTGGGTTCCTCCTCACTAGAAGTCTTCAAGTTGGGGCTGATTCAATTAATAATAATATGAACAATAGTGTACATTTATATACCACATTATGGTTTACAAGAACACCTCGCACGTATTATTCCGTTTAATCCTCACAACAACTCTACGAAGTAGGGTCTGCTATTATCTCCATTTTACAGATGAAGAAACTGAAGTTGAACAATTAAATGACTTTCCCAGGGTCAAATAGACTGTTACTGCCAGAAGCAGGATTTTAGCCTTTAGCATGATTACGAGTCAGGTAATCTTAGTCATTGCACCACCTAGTGGTCTCATCGGGACATGTATTTGTTAGTGCCCACTATGGGTCAGACATCGTTGTACTGTCACTGGAGATAGAAAAGCAGAAGTGAAGTCCCTGTATCAAGAGTCTCAATTCTAATGGGGGAACCCCACCCTCAACCCTACAGTCACCCCATCTCCCCCAAAACACATACATATACCACAGAAACACTGCACACACACACACACAACACATCATACAAATACACCACACATACCACCCCTATATCACACATACATGCCACACACACTACATATACATTTACAACACACACATACACATACCATACACAGCATACACCACATACATACCACACACACCATGTTTATTCACACCACATACACACACACACACACACACACACCCCACACACATATACATGGCACACACTACACATACTACACACATTACACACATATAACCTGTATATACCACACACACTATACCACACACACCACACACACACCACCATACCATGATACATAACATACACCTATATTGCACATACTACATACACACATACACCACACGACATGCTATATACAGAGGAAATTCAATGTTATTTATTTTTTTTATAAGGAAGACATTGGTAGCTGAGGGCATAAGAAAAGAGACTGAGCTTGGACTGAACTTGCAAGGAAGCTGCCTACAGGCGAAGGTGAGGGAGGGCACACTAGGCACAAGGTAGGGAGTAGTGGAGGGGACCAGACAACCTGTGCGTGAAGATACCAGATGGAATGTTGGGTGAGACAGACAGCAGGCAGGCGAGTTTGGCAGGAATTGTAGCATGTATAAAGAGAAGTAATGTGGAATCATTTTGGAAATGTTGGCTAGTGCCAGATTGTGAAGGGCCTTAAATGTCAAAGAGGGGAGTTTGCATTTGGTTCTTGAGCAACAGGAACTTATCAGCGGTTCTGATCGGGGGAGTGAGACAGAATGGTGCCTTATGAATGTCATTTTGGCGAGGGAGGTAGCATGTGTGAGGTGAGTCGACCCCTCCCCCCCGCCTACCTTGACTTCTATCTCCCCTCAAACCTTGCACAGAAGAGCCTTGGGAATAGCAATGTTTCCTGCTCAGTGCCTCATCTATCATCCTGGGATGATGCAGCATCCTGTGGAGATGCAGCCTGGACACTGCTCCTGCAGGTGCTACAGCTGTAGCTACCAAAGACCCAAAGCAGAAAGTTCTTGCTACCAAAGGCCCTGGCACTGTCAGTGGTTCAACAGGAGAACTTGATGAGATTTTTATCAGTGGAAATGACATTAAAGAAAAGCCATTAACATCTACTTTGTTGACATACCCCGCAGATCATGGGACCTTTTCATCTGACTTGCAATTGAAACCTCCATGTGTATTGTCTCCTCCATAGAATGTGAATTTCTCAAGAGCACTGTTCTGTTTGTTTTCTATTTCCAGTGCTTAGCACAGTCATTTGCACATTGTAAATACTCAATGTTTCATTTATTCAACTATGTGGAGTTTGGATTGGTGTTTTTTTTTTTTAAGTCAGTTGGGGTTAAGTGACTTGCCTAGGGTCATATAGATAGTAAATGTCAAATGTTTGAGGCCTATTTGAACTTGGCTCCTCCTGACTCCAGGGCAGGTGCTCTATCTACTGTACCACCTAGCTGCCCCTGGAGTTTGGATTGGAAAAGTGAATCTAGTGCCAGAGTGATCAATTAGAAGTGATTCCGATATTCCAGAAGGCTTGAACCTTCGAAGTGGTAGCTTTGTGAGCAGAGAGAAGGTCATTGATGCAAGAGGTTTTGGAAAGATAGAATTGGCAAAGCTTGGCACCTAATTGGAAGAAGGAATAAGAGACAGGGGAGCTGAACACGACTTATGTTGTAAGCCTAGGTAACTGGAAGGATGGCGGTCCCTTCAACAGAAACGGGCAAGGTGGGATGCGACATGAATTTGTGTTGGTTGTGTTGAGTTCGACATTCAAGTGGAAATGTCTAATAAGTTGCAACTGAAGTCCAGTGAGGAGACTAAGGCTAGATACAAAGACTTGGGAGTCATCTGTATAGAGATAATTGAACCCAGGGAGCTGATGAGGTGACCAAGAGAGGGAGTTTACAGGTAGAAGAGGGCAGAAGACAGAGTCTTGGAGCACAGAGGGCATAATATGGATGGTTAAGTCCTCTTAAATGTCTATTTTCTTCTTACTGCTCACCTTCAAAATAACCCAAAGCTATTTAAAAACTAGGGGTAGCTAGGTGGCACAGTGGTTAGAGTGTGGGGGTCAGGAAAACTCATATTCCTGAGTTCAAATCTGGCCTCAGACACTTACTAGCTGTGTGACTCTGGGCAAGTCACTTAACCCTGTTTGCCTCAGTTTCTTCATGTGTAAAAAGAGCTGGAGAAGGAACTGACAAACCATTCCAGTATCTTTGCTAAAAGAAACCCAAATGGGGTCACAAAGTTGGAAACTACTTAAAAACAATTGAACAAACAGGAATTTAAAAACTGATGAAGAAAAAATTAGAAAAAAAATAAAAATCATGCTGCTTTAAATACTCCTGTCTTAGGCACTAGATGTGTAACATGTAGCAAGTAATAACCTCTCTGACCCTTAGTTACTTTATGTATAAAATGGAGGCAATAATGACATTTACCTCATGGGGATGTCGTGGAGAACAACACTTAAAACACTATGTGTTAGCTGTTGCTATTATTTAGTTATTAACCCATTAGATTTGGAAAATGCCATTTTCATTGGTATTTCATCTTCATGCTACAAGAAATCTTTTCTTTGAGTTGCCAAAAGGGGGGACCTCCCAGAGAGGACTACGGAAGTGGGCAGCTGCACGGAGTCCTGACAAAAGTGAGTGAGGACAGATCTGAGACAAAGCTTGCTGCTGGCCGTTGATGTCTCCTTGCTCATGCCGTGAGAGCTGTTGACATTACTGACTTTGTTCAAAAACCATTCAACAGAAAAAAAAATCAATATGTAATTTCTTTCCTGCATGTAGTTCCATGTGTGACAAGGAAAGATGTACTCTCAGCCACAGCTTTGAAGGAGAGTCTTTGGACTCCAGTGCAGTGCTAGCGATAGCTACATATTGCGGTGGATGAGGTAGAAATAAAGATAAATGAAAAAGCACAGTGGGCCCCCACGTCAGTGCACGTTGCTGTTGAAGAAGGGCATTCTTCTGAAGCATTTAATTGGACACTAACCAGGCCATCTCTGAAACCTTTTTCTGGGGGCTCCCTCTGCTCACAAATGGACAAACACAAATGTTTTTAGGAAGAGGGAGAAAGCCTGTAAGCAGAATCTATCCTATGATCTCCTCATTTCTCCCAGTATTAAAAATACTCTACAGAAATTACCGGTAAGTGATGAAATGTGAAGGCATAGGAAAGAAATGTCCCCCTGTGTTTCGGAAACAGAGCACTCCACAGCGGTCATCTGAATTTTTCCCCCTCTCCTTTTTTTTTTTTTAAAGGCAATTGGGGTTAAGTGACTTGCCTAAGGTCACACAGCTAGTAAGTGTCAAGTATTTGGTCTGAGGCCGAATTTGAACCCAGGTTCTCCTGATGTCAGGGCCAGTGCTCTATCCGCTGCACTACCTAGCTGCCCCTTCCCTCTCGTTTTAAATGGAGCTGATTCAGCTCAGGGTGAGCAAACAGTAGCCCTCTCAAACCGAAGAGACTTTTAGTTTTTCTGATGTTAATATATATATATACCTTTCCTTAAGTAATAGGCCTTAAAATACTAGTTTTATAGATCTAGTCCTTTACTTTTGCCTTTGTAATACATGGAAAAAGTTTAATCGTAAAATGCATTTAACCCTTTTCTTAAGGAATCTGTATAAATGTGAAGGGCTTTCAATGTCCATTCTTTGCCCTGTCAGATTCTTTGATCCGAATTCTCTTTTGAGTTTGCATTTATGCTGTGGCTAATAAAATAGAGATACAATTTTATCAAGCTAACAGAGTACCATCAAATATTCAGAAATCCTCAAACTCCATTAATAGAATTAATAGGTCAATTATGCCATCTGACAAGTTCTATCTGCATTGTGTGCTGAGGATTATGAAAATATTTTGTAAATAATGTTATACCTGCAAAAACAACTGAGAGAGGCCCTGCAAAGTTAAATGATCATTTCTCTCTCCGTTTATGGTTAGTTGTCTTCCCTCCAGTTTCTACCCATCTCAAGTAAGACTGTCATAATAATTATTCTTCAAATTCCTGTGGGTTGATGACAGATGTGATTCCCTTAGGATGTGTGCAGACTTCTCATTACTGGTGATAGCAATCAGGGCTCTCTCATAGCCACAAGGGAGCTGGCTACAGGTTTGTGTGTTTTTCTTCAGTATTTCTAGAAATTTTCACAAAACTTTTTTTTAAAGGTTATTAAAATTTCTTTTTAAAAGAAGAATAATAATTTTCATTTACTGACTTTTGGCTTTCATTTTAAAATTATTTGCTGCCAATTAGTAGTCATAATTGGTTCCTGTGGGTGACTTCTTCCATAGTGCTCCCTAAGAAGACCCTTATGAGAAAACTGGGCACAAGAAAGTCAGCAGTGAGTGATAGGAGGAGGGTAGTGATAAAAGCAATGAAGAAAATCCAGATCATCTTTGTCCTTAAGGTTATTTATCCCTTGATTCAAGTCCTTACACTGGGGGAGCAAAAGTCTCAGTGGTGAATAGAATCCTTTATCCCTCTAAAGTAGAAGTTTTTAACTGGTGTCTGTAATGTTATTTTTATTTTTTTGATGCACTGTATTTCAATATAATTGATTTCTTTTGCAATTTGATGTGTTTTGTTTTATGCATTTAAAACCAGTAGGCTTTAGCAGACAGCCCAATGGTTCCATGACATAAACGTTAAGAACCCCTGCCCTGAGGCAGGTTCTTACTTGGAAAAATCTGGTTCTGGCTTTTGTGTTGGTTGTTGTATCTGTGGATGATGGAAATAGGCCTTTTCTTCCTCAGAAACACAACTCCACATATCACCTAGACTAATTAACATTACTAGCACTACAGCATCCCAAAGAACACAGGAATGTGCATACCAAACCTTTTGCTATTACAATGAATATTCTATAAAAAAGCAGCATCTGAAACAGCAAGCATTTTACATCACTTCATTAAATTCAGTCCTAGCAACTCAAGAATGCACTTTTGTTATTTCAATGAGTTCTCTTTGTTTTACGTTGAAATGGCCTGAAACCCTAACACTATTTATGGCTCTTCAAAGTCCTATCACTGGCCTCACCATGGTGCAATTCCATTCTGCGATTGCATTCTGCACAAAACTAATTACAAACCAAGTTTCTGCAATACAGCAGCTTTTCCAAATGGTAAGGGCTAGCATGGCTTGAGCTCTGTCAGCATAGCAAGTTAACAATGGGAAAATAATTTCTGGCTCTTACCGTGATTAAGAACCATGCTACAAGAAACTGTCAATGAGCTCCTTTTACAATGCTCATTTTGGGGGAACAGAAGTGACACAACTGATAGGATTTAGGGCTGGAAGAGACCTTTGAGATCATTCCGCCCAATGCCTTCATTTTACAGGTGAAGAAGCAGAGACTGCAAAGCCACATCCCATGTTACTAAGTATCTGAGCTGGACTTCAAACGCAGGTGCACAAGATTCTCCCTCAAAGGGTTGCTGTGAAGCAAGCATTTTGTAAACCTTAATGTGCTAATTAATGTTGTTACTGTGCCCTGATTCTGTTTTTATCATCCCTGATAAAGATGGTGAGTATCTTCTTATCCGGTGTTGTTTCTGTCCAGGCCTTTTCATTAATCATCTATAAAAGATTCCCCAAACTCCCCCATTTTGCTGGTAGTTATCTATTGGGTGTATTTCCATGCTACTAAAGGAATACCAGGACTGTCTCACGTTCTCATGCATTCAGTAAGCATCAGTATACCCAATATGGACTATCAGAATTGATTAGGAGGAAGAAATCATACTGATTGCTTTTTTGGAAAACTGTAGTGTTTTCAACAATACTAAGTCACTTAGCCAATAAATGTTTATTAAGTGCCTATTATGTGTCAGGCGCTATGCTAAATGGTGGGGATGCAAAGAAAGGTAAAAAACAGTCTCTGTTCTCAGGGAGCTCACGATCTAATAGGGGAGACAATTGCAACTCACTATGTATAAACAAGCTGTATACAAGATAAATTGGAAACAATCAATGCAGGGAAGGAACTAGAATTAACAGGGATTGAGAAAAGCTTCTATGTAGAAGGTGGGATTTTAACTGAGATTTTGAAGGAAGCCAGGAGACCCAGGAAAAAGAAACAAGCTCACTACCACAAAAGTCCATCTATTTAACACTAATATTCTCCCAATGTTGTTAAAGGGACATGAATCATGAAATTTGATCTTCGAAGAATTAATGTTAGAAACTTCCCAAGAGGAAAAAGAAAGAAGTATGATAGATGTAAGTAGGATTCAATGCTAACTTCTGTTGGGAGGATTGGAACATCCAGGTTATGTACAGCCAGAGGCAGAGACAGATAAACCATATACTTCATATTATGTAAGAGAAAGAATAAACAGCTCATGTACTACACTGTCTTCTTCCACCTCAAATGCTGAAAAACAAGGGGAAAGCCCTTTTCCTATTGGGCAAATTCTCCATGGAGTATTGATGGAAAAAAAAATAAAACTTGGTCAAGAATTTTTCAGTATAACAGGGAGTGCAGGGGTTACGATCTCCATCAGTGAAGCAAGTATCCATACTGATAAAAATCATGGATCTATCAAAGAATCAAAGGATTTTATGCCCTATAAAACACCAGGCAATCACATGCTGAATGGGAATAGGTCTGAACCAGTCCATGCTACTCTTCCTGTTGTTCCATCCCAATGCACTCTATACTTTCTTCCCTGGAAGTGCTGATAACATTCTATTGTCCTGTAACCAAATATTATGAGAAAGTGGAAAGGACAGGTTATTGAAGTTTTTTTTGACTTATGAAATGTTAAGAGTTCTTTAGGATCTTGGAAGGGTAATTTTAAGGTCATTTTGGTTTAAGACCAGCTCAAGTTTTCCATGGCAACCTCTCTGAATGCACTGCAGAGATGACAATGTAAGTCTGACAGAAAAACCCAACAACCCACAATCCTTATATTTCCCCTTGATAATTGGTGAGAGTCTCTTCACACTTAGGCTTTGGAGGAGAAGAAGAAAGAGTAGAAGGAAATTGTGATTATAGATGTCCAGCTTGGGCCAATGATGTCAAAAAGCTTCCAGCGGTCAATTTAAACCAAGATGAATGTTAGTATTTTCACTTTTACATTTTGGAGTTTTGTTATTTTTTAATGTCGTGTTGAGAGGAAGCCTGATAAGGAAGCTGACAGAAGAGACTAAACTGTAATGCAGATGGTGATGGTGATAGGGAATAAAAACAGGGACTGGACATGTGATTTCATTGGTACAGGGAGGTTCTGGGAGAGCAAACACTTTATAACAATACAGGTTGGCATAAGCTCTACATCTTAGAGTCTTAAAAGATTTGACCAAAGTCATATAGCCAGTATGTTTCAGAGGTAGGATTTGAACGCAGATCTTCTTGGCTTCAAGCCAGGTCTCTAGCCATACTTACAGTGTGATGATGATGATGATGATGGTGGTTAAATATTAAAGTAAATTATAGGAAAACTAGGCCACCATTTGAACGTGATAGGAAGTTTAATGCTGCAAATGCTGAAGCAATGTAGTTGCAAAAAGGCAAAAACAAAAAAAAACCCAAAATCTTAAGCAAATAGAATCATGGAAGTGATCCTTAGTGAAATATTTGACCAGGAGGTCACCATAGCAATCAAAACAACTACTAATTAAGACTTACTGGTTTCTGCCTTATACTGCCATATCACTGGCAACTGGCAACAAAGAACTCATGCTACCATATTGAACCACTTAACAACATTCCCTAGCATGAGCCAGAAGCAATGCCCCATTTTATGTCATCTGGAAAGTTATCTGTTACACTCCCACACTGCCAACCCCCAATACTTCAAAGAGTGGTGCCTGAGCACATGCTTACCTTTCATTTACCAAAGACAATCCCCTTTTTTGGGCAAAGGTTTACCCACAATATGAGAAGGGCAGTATGACAAGAACAAGAAATATGTGGCAAACTATCACATAGATGTAAGAAAATGTACAGTCTCTGATAGTTAATCATTTGACTAGTAAATGATAGGCCAATTTTGTAACACTTGGCTGTCACACCAGCAAAAGAATACAAACTGGTCTGCAAATGATCAGTCTGGTAGTGATAAATATATACTTGTGTCGTGACAACTAGATGCAATGCTAGTGGCTTTACAAAGCTACCTGCCTAAGTTTGGGCAAAAATTGCCCAGCATGAAAAGGCAGGATGGGTTGCAATTTTTGCTTTTGGTAGGAGCATTCAGAGTAAAGAGATGACAAATCCATTGAAGTCTAAGTGTGACTAAGTGCAGAGAGGACACTGGAAATGAATGGAGTGATTGGAGCTTTATAGAATTAGTTATGGAAGACTTTATGAAGAAGAGGAGTCAATATGCTTTGGAGGGTGGGAGAGGAAAGAAAGGGGAAGAACAATTAAGGCAAAAGGGCTGAAATGTATGAAGGCTCCAAGATTTGAGTGAGCTACTCATATAATAGAGATGTTGAGCAAATTTGTTTGACTGGAGGAAGGTTTCTAATCCAGGGGTAACAGCTTCAGGGAAGATGGTGAGCCTAGTTTTGTATTGGTTAAATTTGAAATACTGGGTGAATATTCAAGGAGAGTTATGTTATAGGATTTACATAAAACCTTATAAAAGGAGAGGAGATCAGAGAAGATAAATGTGTGAGTCGAGTAGAGAAATTAACATGTGCTGACATTATGGAATTTCTAAGGAACATCAATTTTCACAGGTTCTGCCACATCCACTCTAAATATCTTCAGGTGCTGAGGGTTCATTCTGAACTACTGGGAACACACAATGCTTTCCTTAAGGCTTTGTGATCTCTAGCCCTAATAAATTTATCAAGTGAGAGCATATCAATTGAATCAATCAGAGATATGAACAATGTGTGAAGATGGCCTAGATATATTCATTGTATCAATCAATGAAGAGCATTAGATTAGGTGAAAAAAAACCCTGATCAGCTGGAAGGATAGAAAGCCATTAGATTTAACAGAGTAATGCAAACAGGAGATACATTCCGAAGAAACTCATAACCTGTGGGTTTTATTTAAGACAGATTAGCCGGGAATCCAGGATTCCAGCTTCTGGCATCATAGAGGAGAGAACAGTCTAGTTAAGCCCCTAAGAAAAAAATTGCTTGGGGTGGGGGATGAGGATGCCTCTGTCTCTTCCCCACTCCTTGACTAGAGTACTTTGTGAACTGAGAGGACAAGAGAATTGGGACTTTTTCATTGGCAGCGTCAATGTCAGTGTCACAGAATAGCAGTGACTTGCAGCCAGGATGAAGAGCTAGGATAAACCACACCTCCTGAACAAAAGGAGTTTCAAGACTCTATAAGGAGCTCAAGAGAAAAAACTGTACCATGCCCAAGGGGAACTTCATGAATACCAGGTGGAGGGAAGAAAAGGACTTTCAAAACTAGGAACTATGTGTTACCCTGTACCAACATGTACAAAGTTTAAGTCTACTTTCTCCTTGACTCTGTATGTACTGGTGGGACAAGGTGCTGTGTTCTATGAGCAAAGCAGAATTGAAGTAGCTCAAAAGAAACATGAGATGCACAAATTTAGAGAATCCACCCCAAATGTTCACATGGACTATTTGTGCCCAACCTGTAGTAGAGCACTGCAAGCTGGCATTGGTCTCATCAGCCTCAGTCAGCCACATTGTAACTTGACTCTAGCATAGTGATGTCATTTTGGTCCTCTTCCAGAACAAAGGACAACAGTCAACCAACTGGTGAGACAGTAGATTGTAGACTTTGGGGGAGAATGATTTTTATCCTAAAAGCTAATTAAATTCTACTAATAGATATAAATGGATAATGGTGGAGTGTGGGAAACATACTTGTGGGGAGCTTGTGAGATATTGAATTATAAAAATCCTTCTCCCTCCCTCCCAACCCCAGGGTTAACCCTAGAGCCTTGAAAGGAAAGAGTAGATGTCCTTCAGGTATCTAATCTATCAGTGCAAGTGGAACTGGGAGAGTAGCTCTTGTGCAGCACAGCTAATTCTTATGCTAGACTAGCATAACCACATTTAAGACTCATATTCCTCATTTTGTAGTTCTTAAGTAAATTGTTACTTTTTGTCAAATAACTGAGAGAGAGAGAGAGAGAGAGAGAGAGAGAGAGAGAGAGAGAGTCTAAAGGTTATGTTGCAATGTTTAAGATGACAATGCCTCTGGTAGGTAAAAAAAAAACACCACCACCATTATACAGCAGGAAGTACTCAAATCTGGATTCTTTCTTTTACTCCTTGGAATTGAATCCATCTCAGATGGTAATTCACAGAATGGTAAAAACTGGTGGGGAACTTGGGGATCATCTAGTTAGAGTCTCTGAGGCTATGTGCTCCAACCTGTATTTGAACAAGAGCCGCTCTTGATCACTGGACATTCATCTGTTGCTTGAATATATTTAATGAGTAGGAACTATCTCCAAGGCATTCTTTTTGACTTGAACAGCTGTAATTATTAGGAAACTGTCCTAATCCTAAGCAGGTGGGGCTTAAATTTGCTTCTCTGCAATACCTATTACCTGCTCCTAGACCTGCTTTGTGGGACTAATGAGAATAAATTCAATTTATCTTATACTTAACCTTTCAAGTAAATGAAAACAGCTATCATGTCTCCCCTGAGTCTTCTCTTCTCCAAGCTAAGGTCTCTAGTCCCCTCACCATCTGGTTTCCACCTCTGGATATGCTACTGGTTGTCAATGATTTCCTATAATATGGTATCCAGAACAGAATACAATATAGCAGATGTACTCTGACCAAAGGTGATTACAATGGACCTATGATCTCCCTAGTCTGGAAACTGAGCCTTTTTCAATGTAGTGTAGGATTAAAGTATCTTTCACTATTGATTAGAGAAATGCACATTAAAACAACTCTGAGCAACCACTTCATACTTACCAGATTGGCTAATATGACAGAAAAGAAAATGATAAATGTTGGAGAAGATGTGTGAAAATTGGGATGCTAATGCATTGTTAGAGGAGTTCTGAACTGATCCAACCATTCTGGAGAGCAATTTGGAACTATGCCAAAAAGGCAATCAAACTGTGCATACCCTTTGATCTAGCAATGTCACTATTAGGTCTGTATCCCAAAGAAACCATAAAAAAGGGAAAAGGACTGACATGTACAAACATATTTATAACAGCTTTTTTTTTGTGGTGGCAAAGAAGTAGAAATAGAGAGAATGCTCATCAATTCAGCCATTCAACTGAATAAGTTGTGGCATATAAAGGTAATAGAATACTATTGTGCTATAAGAAATGATGAGCAGGTGGATTTCAGAAAAACCTGGAAAGACTTACATGAACTGATACTGAGTGAAGTGAGCAGAACCATTGTACACATTGTGGGATGATCGACTATGATTGCCTTTGCTCTTCTCAGCAATACAATGATCCAAGACAATTCCAAAACCTCGTGATATCCACATTCAGAGAGAGAAGTATGAAGTCTGAATGCAGATCAAAGCATACTGTTTTAATTTTTTTTGTGGCTTTTCACTTTTGTTCTGTTACTTATTTTACAACATGACTAATGTGGAAATATGTTTATATGATTGCTCAGGTATAATTTATAGCAGAGTATTTGCCATCTTGGGAGGGAGGATGGTAGAGGAGGAGGGAGAAAAAATTTGAAACTCAAAACATAATAAAAATGAATTTTGAAAACTATCTTTACATGTAACTGGAAAAAATAAAATACTATTTGGCAGGATTAAAGTATCTTGTTTTAAACTGTCCTGTCATCCTGTGACTCCATATTGAGCTTGAAATCCTCTAAGACTCCTAGATCTTTTTCACATGAACTATTGTCTAGCCATCCCTCCCCTTGCCGTATTTATACCATTAATTTTTTTACACTCAGGCACAGGACTTTACATTTACTCATTTTGGACTTCTTTCTATTAGATTCAGTCCATCATACAGCCTGATTAAATCTTGATGGGGCCTATTTTTGCCACCCAACATATTTTCTATTCTTTCTACTGTCATATCATTAGCAAATTTGACAGCTGTACATTTATACTTTACTCTTGGTCATTGATAAATATAATTGTACAGCACAGGGCCAAGCACAGATAGCTGGGACACTCCACTAAAGACTTCTCTCTAAGCTTAGCTTAAGCTACCTGTTAATGATTGATTACTCTTTGGGTCCAGTCATTCAATTCCAAGTCCACCTCATTGTACCATTGTCTAACCTACACCTCTCCATCCTGTCTAAGAGGACATTTGTTCAAGTGCTTTGGTGAAATCTAAGTATTCCATCCACAGAATCTCCCAATACATTAAATTAGTAACCATGTCAAGAAAAAGATATAAGGTTAGTCTAGCATCCGTTGTTCTTGTTGAAGCCATGCTGCCTCTTCTTGATCACTCTTTCTCTTTCTAAGCTGGTTTGCAGATTTTATTTTTTACATGAAAACTTCAGCATTTCACTAGATCTGTCATCTTACCGATGCAGATACAACTCACTTGCCTTCTTATCTTACACAAAAAATCATGTCTCTGTTTTCCTATAAAATATGCAAAGAGGAATTCACTCCCTCTTAATCTCTAAGTCCTGCAATCCTTATCTTCTTTCAAGGTTCAGCTCAGATGTCACCTTAATTTACCTTTTATTAGATTTATTTGTGGTAGATTGTCTATTAGAAACATTAACAACATTTTTTTGAAGCTCTTATATGTGTATGGCACTGTTTCAGATGCTGCAGTAAAGCAAAGGCAAAATAGTCCCTACCCTCAAGGAGCTTACATTTGACTGTGGAGGTATAGGAACATGCAAATTAGCTGTTCCTTAATTTTATTAGGCTGTACTGATTGAGACAGATGAAATATTTGTGTTTTTTAGGTTAGGAATTATGATAAAATCTACAAGTATGATTTGTAATATAGAAAAAGACTGTTATATTCAATCCTACCTAGAACTGTAGCTAGTCCCTAGTCATTAATGAATTCACAATTAGGAAACTGAGAGAATTAACTAATATTTAGTATAGGAATATGAAGGGGGCAACTTGTTTGTGAAATAGAAAAAGACCCTTTTGTAATCTGTTCTACTTTGGAATTCTGTAGCTAGTCCCTATGTCTGCAGCAAATATATTATTTTGAAATTAATGAACTGAGATTAAGGAATATATAGTGAACATTTGTCTTTCCTTTATATTAGTTTGGTGCTTAAACATTGTGTTTAGAGATCAACTTTTAAATAACAGTTAAAAAGGAATACTTGAATCTACAGGATCCTGGGGATTTTATTGCCTTCTAAGTGACCCGTTTAGATGACTTCATCTCCTACATTCAGCCAATTACATACTACTTGCCTCATTGAAGTGGAAGAAAGATGCTGTCAGCCCTTTTGATGCCCAATGACATTTTCTCTCTATTTTCTTCCTAGTTGAAACTGGAAATTAATTTTTAAAATTGGTTTATGTGATCTCGTAAGATTTGTTCTTAGACATTCATCTGCTGAGTTGAGTTGAATTTTACTTGTCTGCATTGTCATTCTAGAAGCATTATGAGAAAACAAAGTGAGTCTCTAAGGCCTGCTGCCTCGAAGCTTAGGTTCACACAATAACAAATAGAATGAGCAATGAGTGGGGGAGCCCTTTTGGAAGACAGCTGAGCTCAGCAGTCATGCTTTTCAAGTTATTAGGCTAAGCAGTTCCCATTACACTTACAGTGTCAGGGACAATGCTAACCAGAATAGCCACTAATTTATAATCTCAATCTCTCATTTGGAAAGAAAGGAAAAAGATCAGTCCTCTAGACTCAGAGAAGCAAGTTTGCTAAAATTGTTTCAAGGCACTTATACTTAACCCCCCCCCCAAAACCAAATGTCTTTGGTTAACTTCAGCAGTTTCAAGTATTTCTCAGCATAAAAAGCTATTTTGTATATGCCCCTTATCTCCTTACCTATGAACTGGATGATATTATTGAGATAAATTTCATTTACTTTTATAGAATATTTTCCAGATCCTGCTGATGCCAGTAGGTGAATATTCCTGAAAAAAAAAAGATGCTAGCTGAAAGATCAATTTATCTAGCCCTTAGCTGCCTGGAAAAGGAGCCTCCTTTAATGGTGTTTGGAAAAATGTTGGAATATAGATGACTTAACCATGAAATGCATAAATATAGGACATAAAGAGCCTTTCCTCTCTCAATGTCAGAGTCCAATCTTTTCTTCAGAAGAGGTGCTGTTCTATCTATGGTTCCACTTATTGCAAACTTAGTTGTAATGTGCAAATATGTTGAGAAACAACTCAAGAAAGTATTTATCAAGACCTAGTTGGCTCATACGAGATCCCATGGGATATAGAAAGGAGTACAAAGCATCTTCCTTTATCTCTCAGAATTGACTGCCTGGTGAGGGCAGGGAACTTACCATGTTTACCTTTCTTTTCCTGTTAGCACCTAGTATTTGCACATATTAGGCCTTTAATAAATAGTCACTGAATGAATGAATGAATGCAAATCTAGCAGTCGCCTATTTAGCACTTGCTGTGTTCCTAGCACTAAGAGCTGAAGGTCAATGCCAACACAGAGGATTTTGGAAAGCTTCATAGGTTAGGCATCATTAGATTTTGACTTTTAAGACTATGTAGAACTTGACATGGTGTTGTTCAGTTGTTTCTGTCGTGTCTGACTCTTCATGACCCCGTTTGGGGTCTTCTTGGCAAAGATACTAGAGTTTACCATTACCTTCTCCAGGTCATTTTACAGATGAGGAAGTTGAGTCAGACAGGTTTAAGTGACTTGCCCAGAGTTATATAGCTAGTCTGAGGCCACATTTGAACTCAACAAGATGAGTCTTCCTGAATACAGGCCTGGTGTTCTATCCACTGCACCATATAGCTGTTCTTCCAGGCATGGTAGCACACAGCTCTTAATCCCTGCTCCTGGAAGAGACTAAGGCTTGTGGATCACTTGTGTTTGGGAGTTCTGAGTTGCAGGAGGGCTAAAGCCAATCTGGTATCCACAGTAAATCTGGCACCAATATGGTGAGCCCTCAGTAATTCAGGGCCACTCTTCTATCTAAGGAGGGACAAACAGGCCCAGGATGTAAAAATGGAAAACGCTAATGAGCTTCCATGATGATCAGTATCTGGATCAGGCCCACAAGTAGCCATTACAGTTCACACCTAGTCAAGGTAGGTAGTTGTTTTTTAATCATTTTTAGTCATGTCTGACTCTTTGCAACCCCACTTGGGGCTTTCTTGGCAAAGATTTCTCCAGCTCATTTTTACAGATGAGGAACTGAGCTAAACAGGGTCAAGCGACTTGCCCAGGGTTACACAGCTAGTAAGTGTCTGAGGCTAGATTTGAACTCAGGGAGATGAGTTCCTGCTTTCAAGCCCAGTGCTCTATCCACTGCTCTACCTGGACACCTCAAAGGTAAGTAGACCCAGCTCGAAAAGAAAAAGAAAAAAAGAATATATAGGACTAAATGGCATTAGAAAGGAAAGAACATGAAGGCAAAGTTCAGGGTATGTGTGGAGGACAAAAACAGGCTAATTTTTCCAAGGCACAGAGGACATAGGGCAGCAATATGAGAGAAAACCAGAAAGATATAACAAAATAATAGCATATCACAGAGATAAAAGAAGAGTGCCATGTGAGATCCAGGGAGGGTAAGCGCATTATCAGTTTGGGGGTTTAGGGAAGGCTTTGGTTTAGAGAGTGACAAAAGAATTGAAGTTTGAAGGGAAGATATTAAATGGATTCAGGAGGGGTTGCTAGCTTAGAGAATGTATGAGCAAAGACAGCAAGGTAGGAAATTATGACATGCATAGAGAATGGTGAACAGTTCTAGTGTGGCTAGCATCTAGGTAAATTACATCCACAACATTTCCTCATCTGTGAGTTTAGTAATCCCAACAAAGAAGAAGGTGAGGTTAGTTTAGCATCAATTGTTCAGGATGAAGCCCTGATAGTTCTCTGTAATTGGTCTCCTTTTCTAGATGTTTGGGTAACTATCTCTTTAAGGAGCCATTCTAAAATTTTCCCAGGAATACAAGTCAGAGTATGCAGATTCTGTTCTTTTCCCTTTTTGGAAAATTGGAAAACTCACTCTTCTTCAATCTCATGATACCTTTCTTTTTTCCTATGACCTTTTGGATACCACTAAGAAGAGCTCAGCAATCACATCTCAGGTCTTTTAGGATCCAAGGATGCATTTCATCTGGGCCAGGGGACTTAATTTCATCAAGAGAAGCTAGATGCTTTCTTATAATCTCCTTATTTAGCTTGGATATCAACTCCTTGCTAGTAATTTTTGTCCTGTCATTTCCAGTGTAAAGGATGCAGATGTTACAAATTCTGAATGCTTTGGTAAATTTTCTTTTCATAATTAACAGGATTGCAGTCGTTCTTAATCACAGAAGACATAAATTCAGAAGGCCATACGTGTGACTTCTTCTTGGTGTCCAGGAAGCATGACTGACTGGCTAAGCAAAAGCTAATGGCAGCAAATTCAACAAATGTGCTATGTAGCCTTGGACAACACTTACTGAGTTTCTTATTTTTTCCTTATACAATATTTATTGCTGCTTTTAGTACTCAAACTGTCATTATTTCCTCTTAGATCTTTCCCCCTCCCCAATGAACCACTTTTTAAAAAAATAAAATCACTTAAGCAAGACCAATTGCCACAACAACCATATCTAACAGCACAGGACATTTCACATTATTCATCTGTAGTCACCTACCTTACTGTTGAGAGGGAGGGAGATATATTCATTATTAATTCTAGGGACTGAGATGGTTCATTAACATTCTACAGAATTCAAGTGTCCTTTAGTGCCATTATCGTTGACATTACTGTAATGATTATATATATTGTTCTCTTGGCCCTTTCTTTACCAAATCACTTCCTACTAGTGGTATGTCTTTTCCCAGGTTTATGTATTCATTGATTCTTATGGAACAATAATATTTAATTACATTTATATGCCATATTTCACAGTCAATGGGAACTGATTTCATTTCTAGCTTTATGTTACCACAAATATTTTTTCTGACACATATTAACTGTATGACCCTGGGCAAGTCACTTAACTTTTCAGTGCCCCAAGTAACTCTCTAAGTTCATAAATTGGAGTACACGTAAAGATCTGACTGCTACAGGGAGTTCCCCATACTAATAAAATCATAGATTACTTCCAAACACAAACTAGCAGGCTGCTATGGATATTTTACCTTTCTTTCTATCATTAGACATCCTGGGTGTGGGGTATAGTTCCAGTAGTGGGATGTCTGCATCAAAGTTTATGAACAATTTATTTACTTTTCTTGCATATTCTTGCTTTCCAGAGTGTATTCATAGCTGTAACAGTGTAGTGGTATACCTAACTTCCCATAGCTTTTCTATCATTGATGCTTTCTATTTTTTATCATCTTTGCCATTTTTCTGGGGGTGAGGAAAATCTCAGAACTGTTTTAATTTACATTCTTCTTATTATTAGTGATATGGAGAATTTATTTAGCTTTCTCCACAAAATTTTTGTCACCTGAATAAAAGGAAGGACAATGGCATTTGTACCTTGTGTGGCAAGCAATTGTAAAAATAGTACTTTGGACAGGAACAATAAAAGCTTAAGTGTAAGGCTTTCCCCTCACTTTAAAAGTGAGGGCCTTGCTTTGATCAATAAGCTATTATAAATATGATGCATGGTGGTGAAAGGAAATAACTTCTGTTTCAGAGGAAATGACAACAATGGAGGTGCCACCACAGCCTTGGAAAGTCAATATCCCCTCCAGTGATATGAGGCTGCAGACCACGAACAATCATTTAAGCTACTTTCCAGTTAGCTGGGCTGTGGGCAGTGTGGGTGGTTGATTACTGGAATGTTTAACTACCTTCAAAAAATTCAGCAAAAGGGAAATTTTCATTTGAATTTGGCCTGTTAAGCTTAGCAGGTGACCAAGTTTGGGTAGTTTGATTTCTGTGAATTACAGTAAAACATAGCAACACTGGGAAGTCAGAGGATCATAGAAGAGCTGGAGGGGACCAGGTAGGGGAACTAGTTCAAATCCTGCATTTTATGCATGAGGAAATTGATTCTTTTTATATTTTAGTTTAAACTTAAATACAAAATAAAAAAGAAACAAACTTAAATTCTAAAATAAAATAAGGAAAGAAAAAAAGCATTGCCATGTGTACTGTAGAACATAGGATTCAAAATATATAGCAATAAATTTCCATTTCAAGAGAGCCTATATAATAAATACTATACATTGTGTTGACTCAGCTGTCCATCTTTACTTCCTTGTAAGTTTTCTTTTGTTCTCAGCTGTGCACTTTTTACTTTGTTTTTTCCAGCCCCCTACAATTAAGAGAGGACACACACACATGCATACATGCACATACATATATATACATATATACATACATGCATATACCTGTATATAATGCACTTACTTATATATACATATACTAAGATATCCATAATTATACTTATATATAGACATATACACTCATATGCATTTATATAAAACCATACTATTTGTCTTCTGTTTTCCTTGAGGGTGGATAACCTCTTCCTTCATAAGTCAAGTCTTTCCATATTTTTCCAAGTCCACCAACTCATCATTTCCTACACCACAGCAATATTCCAACCTTATACTGCCTAGTTGTTTTAAATAGTCCAAAACAACGTTGATGAACATGGCTGACACGTAGCATAGTTTCCCTATTTTTCTCTTTTGATTAAGTCTATTTTAGTTTCAACATGTACGAGACCACGATTACCACCCCTGCTCCCTTTTCCCTAAAAAATTCTACTCCTGACCTTTATTTTATGTTTGTGTGTATCTCTTATTTCCTATCTCTTCTGACTCCTGTACTTCTACCAGCTCCCTAGTCCTTCTATTACTTAACCTACCCTCCCTCTAAGGATCCTTCCCTTGTCCTTTCATTCCCATTAATCTAAACACTCTTCTATACCCTGCTTTAACCTATTCCCTCACCCTCCCTCCAAAAGATCCCTACCTTATCTCCCCCCCTCCCCTGTCTCCTGAGGAAATTGATTCATTGATTTGAATGGAGATTAAGTGACTTTCCCAAGGTCTTATGGGAAGCTTACTTCTGAGGTAGACTTTTGTCTTGAGCCTGTGGTCTTTTTCACTAGCTCATGCTGCATGAGAATTTTTTGCTTTTGACAGAGGAATCCAGTTCATGTTAGTCAACTCATTATTTTAGACTCTCCAACCACAGGCCCTGCCTTATTCATCTAGCTTTATCTCATTATTTTCCAGAATGACCCTCCAGCAAATCAGTGTGGAGAGGAGGAGAGATAACTGAGATATTTCCTAATGGCTGGAAGAGTCTTGAGTCTAATCCACTGTACAGTAGGAGCCCAAAGGTAATATAGGACTTCAGGAGATTTCAGGAGGAGCTGCCATTGCTGAAGCGGTTTTAGAAAACAGAAACTAAATGTGCCAATAGTACTGGAAATCAAATGGAGGAGTCAGGGAGTCTGGAGGAGGAAATGTTAAAATAGTCCAAGCAATGTTGGTTCAAGCCCAAGGATATACTAGACAAGGATAAAGATAAAGGGGGCAGAGATTTAAAAAAATAATTAAGTTATGGCAATTGGCCATGGATTGAAGACAGCTTCAAAGTCTGAGAGTTGAGTGCTTCCCACTCTACAGGGGAAACCAGATCCAAAAGCAGATCAAAGAAGAAATATAAGGAGATATCTTTTTGTTGTATTTAGTCTGAGCTATAATGTATTCTCTGCTTTTTGAAGTTTCAAGTCTTTTCTGAAATTTAAGAAGCCCTTTGTTAATGGATATAGTTATGTCTAGTTATACCACATTCAATAATCACCTCAAAGCATAGGTATTCCCTTTCTGGGCACTTTCCTCAGGTAAAATGGAAAAGGAATTCTCTGGCCTCAGGCTGAGCTTCCCAAAGATTAGGCAAATGAAGGAAGGAGTGGGGAAGAAAGGGCAATCCCTACTGAAGGCCAAGAAGGCAGACTCTAGTTTGAGAGCAGAGCAACTGGTATCTGTGGAGCGGAGATCCAAGGTTGAGGCAAATGTGAAGACTGATTACCAGCTATTTTTTTTTCTTTTAAATTGGAGCCATTTGCATTCCCTGCCTCTGGACCAAGCATTCTCCTTCTGATTCAGCATCCTTCTAACATTTTGGACAGGAACTCTTTCCAGAATCCCTTTGCTCTATCGCAAGACCTTCCCATCAAACTCATGGTAGGATGTGCAGTACTCTTTCAGAATTTGGTTTGTGTACTCTGTCTAAGCCAATCTGAATAGTGCTGATGTGCTTCAAGTATTACAAAAAAAAGTATGTGGGAGAATGAGGTACAGAAATGTGAAAGAAATTGTTGTTGTTCAGTCCTATGAATCATGTCTGACTCTTTGTGACCCTATTTGCAGTTTTCTTGATAAAGCTATTGGAGTAGTTGGCCATTTCCTTCTCCAGCTCATTTTACACATGAGGAAACTGAGGCAAATAGTATTAAGTGATTTGCCCAGAGTCATATAGTTAGTAAGTGTCTGAGGTCAGATTTGAATTCAGGAAGATGAGTCTTACTGACTCCGGCTCTGGTGCTCTATCCACTGTGCCACCTAGCTGCCTGATGAGAAAAATTGCTTGGTCCCAATAATACTGTATGATGTGAAAGGAAAGGCTGTGGAGAAAGAAATTTTCTTTTAGCCATCCTTGACTATAGTGCGAGGTCCAGAACAGGAGAGGAAGTGAATCCTATTGGTGAGGATGTTTATCATCATCACAATGTATCTTAAGAGAGGGTGAGGTATATGATAATATCTAATATTGTTAGTGCCCTAGGATAGAGAAGAGGTGGCGGGATCTACTTTAAGTCTGTTGAGTGAACTTTGAGTTCTTGGCCTGAGCAGACACTTCATTCACATCACTAGACATACTAAATGATATTGTGCAATCATTGCCACATTTGACAAGATGCTTTCTGTTCACTTTTTTCTGCTTAAGTTGAAATATTTCTTCAATGAAGGAGGAGTCACAAAAATCATGGACAACCATATGCAACCATATGTAAGGCCTTACACAGGTCCTGGTGGCCCATAATCAGGCCATCATGGTCTAGAGCACCACACATCTAGCAGCTTCCCTCACCAAGAAAGTAGAATGCTGGAGCCTATTTGAGACTAATTGTCCTTTAGGATAATAGAATGTCAATCTACTTGGAAGGTGGACAATTGAACTTGATATAGGAGTATAGCACCTGGTGATTCATTTTGAATCATTTTGATAGCTTAAGTCAAATTCTGAATTGTTTAGTTTATAAAAAGGGCTTATCAGGAGAATTGATCCATGAGGTATCCTAATTTGGGCTTTTGTAATAGCTTATCTCCTTGCCAAATGTGAGGTATAGAGACATAGGAGATAAAGTTTCACCTAATCTAGAGGCAGTGTGACATAGTAAATGGAATGCTGGATTTGGAGTCAAGATGACTGGGTTTTGAATCCTATCTCAGACACTTACTTAAATCACCCTGGGACCCTTACTGACTCTGAAGAAAGGCTGATATTCATTCTTTTGTGCTGAAATTTTAGTATTACCTCTGTCTAAAGGAAGGGGAAAAAAAGGTGGCACAGTGGATAGAGTGCAGGGCCTGGAGTCAATAAGACTTATCCTCTTGAGTTCAAATCTGTCCTTAGACACTTACTAACTGTATGACCCTGGGCAAGTCACTGTTTGCCTCAGTTTCCTCATGTGTAAAATGAGCTGGAGAAGGAAATAGCAAACCACTCCAAGTTTCTTTGCCAAGAAAACCCAACATAGGGTCATGAACAGTCAGATGCAATGGAAATGACTGAACAACGACAATAACAAGGAGGAGAAAACAGAATCAGAGATTGTAGGGAAAGTGCATAGTAAGCAAGTACTCAAACTGGGATGTGAACCTAAGTCTGTTGACTCCCAACTCCAGGACATTTTTCCATTATATTGTGCTGTTTCTCAGTATTTGCCCAGCTTTATAAATATTTTTCTCCTCTTTTTGTTGGTATATAAATTGATATTAAATTGAAAATCAAGAAACTAGTTACTCAGTAAATGGTATGGCATTCTACCAAATGTGGATAATCTGTTGTTCACTTGTTTTTCAGTTGTGTCTGACTCTTCATGACCCTATTTGGGGATTTCTTGGAAAGGATACTGGAATGGTTTGCCATTTTCTTCTCCAGCTCATTTTACAGATGAGAAACTGAGGCAAACAGGGTTAAGTGACTTGCCCAGGGTCACATAGCTAGTAAGTGTCTGAGGCCAGATTTGAACTCATGAAGATAAGTCTTCTTGACTTCAGTCCTGGCACTGTATCCACTACACCACAATCCAAGCTCTGCTGACTATATAGATTGGCTTCTTTCTTTCTTTCTTTCTTTCTTTCTTTCTTTCTTTCTTTCTTTCTTTCTTTCTTTCTTTCTTTCTTTCTTTCTTTCTTTCTTTCTTTCTTTCTTTCTTTCTTTCTTTCTTTCTTTCTTTCCTTCGTTCCTTCCCTCTTTCTCTCTTTCTCTCTCTCTCCCCCTCTCTATCCCCCCTCTCCCCTTCTCTCTCCCCCTCTCCCTCCCTCCCTCCCTTTCCCTCTCCCTCTCCCTCCCTCCCTTCTTCCTTCCTTCCTTCCTTCCTTCCTTCCTTCCTTCCTTCCTTCCTTCCTTCCTTCCTTCCTTCCCTTCCTTCCTTCCTTCCTTCCTTCCTTCTTTTTCCTGTCTATATAGTTGTCTCTGGGCATTTATATAATGATTTATAATTTTTAAACATCAAACCATTTTACCTTCACAGAAACTCTGTGAGGTAGGTAATGTTAATATTATTATCCCATTTCACAGATGAGGAAACAGATTCAAAGATATTAAGTGATTTGCTCAAGGTCACACAGTTATTAAGTAGCATAATTATGTCATAGAAAAAGAATAAATGTAACTACAAAACCCAGAAAATAATTCCTAAATGACTGTTGGTGTTCATTATTGTCTCTGACTCTTTAGCCCATTAGTGGAGTAAATAAATCTTATTAACTCTTAGTAAAATGGAATGCATAAGATTTAGTACTCTTATATCACCAATTTTTGAAAATGTAATATTCAGTGGCACGAATAATTTTAGCAATATGTTTCCTTTCCCAATATAGTTTTGGTATTCAGTAACATGTATTTTTTCCCCTAAAGATCAATTTCCCTTTTAGCCAAATGTTTTTTAATCTACTTTTTACAGTTTTATATGCATTTAAATCTTTGCAAACCCTTTTCCTTCCTCTAAAGTTAATTTGTTGCTGCATAATATTTCCCCTAACCTCTCTCATCCAGTGACACTGGTTCATCTCCCACATTAATTTTCAGTTGTTCAATTCATTCTTTTTCTCTTAAAGGATAAATGTACATTTTAATTGAATGTTAGCATTAAGCTATTGATGAAACTGTTTGCACCTTTCCATTCTCTAGTTTCCCCTTCCTTGACTTCTACCTTTCTTTCTAGTTACATTTCTGAAAATATCTTAAATGAACAAAAACACAAAACTGAGAAATGTTTAATCTAAGTAAATTGAACCAGTATTGTAGGAACAAAGTTGTGGTATATTATAGCTATATGTAAGAATCTATTATACTAAACAATTTCTGTGATATCTACATAAAACAATTTTCCATTTGATTAACCGATACAATAGTCTTAGGAATTCTAAGTGGTTACAAATCTTATTTTCATTCTCCCAAATGGTTGAACTACTTTTATTTAACTTTCCTTTTAAAAAGAAATCAGAACTGGTAGTGAATGTCATGAAATGTAGATCTTGTATGTGCTGGGTTAAATTGACAAGTTTTTATTTTGAGTAGTGTTCTGTATTAAGCATATATGATGAATTTTACGGGCATTATCCTTTAAGAAAAGGGGTAGCTAGGTGGCAGAGTGGATAGAGCACTGCTCTGGGGTTGGGAAGATCTGAGTTCAAAGCCAGGCTCAGGCACTAGGTGTGTGATCCTGGGCAAGTCACTTAACCATTATTTACCTCCATTCCTCATTTGTAAAATGGGGACACACTGGAACAGGAAATGGCAAACCACTCCAGTATCTTTGCCAAGAAAACAGACATTTGTCTGTGGGGTCACGAAGAGTTGGACATGACTGAAGAACACCAAAAACAAACCTTTAAGAGAATCAACCTTCTTAGAAGATAAGGACATTTTGTGAGCTTTAGGGGTCAGTATACTGACAGAAATTGCTGGAAACAGGGATTACGTGAGAAAAAGAGCAACTTCTGCAGGAGAGTAAACATTCCTATGTGACATTAGCCAGTTTTAACTTTTGCTGTGGGAATACTAGTAAAGCAGTTCAGCTGAGGAAGTATTAACTAAAGGGAACAATATAGTGTTAGGGGGAACAATTTATATTGAGCAACTTTAAAATACTGGGTAATATATTAAACACATGTTAAACATATTGGTTTCTAAGGCATGACATCTCAGAAGCAAATATTTTATTATTAATGATTTCCTAAATATCCAATAGGTATTAATTTTATATTTTGTTTATTCAATTTGTTTTTGTTTATGAATTCACTTCAATTCCACCAACATCAATGAAACAACTCATATATTTAATACATTCATTTTTCAATATCAATTTTCAATATCAACATGGATATAGGATTAGTTACTCAATTTGATGACATTTCTTAGTGTATTGCTTCTAATTTGATACTGATTTTTATTTTTGTGCTGACAATTTGTTAGTTGGATTATAAAAGATTTGGAAGTGACTCCTTCATTAGTAACCAATTCTTTCCTCTCTGTTAAATCATAATTAATTTCAATTTTTAATGTTATTGGTACTCATGTCCAATATTTCCTGACTCTCTAATTGAAGAAAATACCTATAATCTAGTCATGAGGCTTGTGTACAGTCCATAAACCTTTGACTCCTCTCTTGTTTCTTACTACTGAACTATATTTTCCAACATTTGCCACTGTCTTACTATATATCTACATTGGCATTGAAGTCACCAATTATAGATGTCTGTGTGGCAGGGCTTATCCATCCCCAAGACACACAGCTATTGTCCAGGAAAGCAAACCTTGTAGAGATGAAGCTGTTAACTGTTTCTGCAGCTACTTTAGCTCCTGCCTCCTCAATGGCCACAGCTCCTGAAGACTCAGAAAAGAAAAGTTCTTAGCACCAACGTCCCTGGCAACTGTCAAATGGTTCAATATCAGAAATGAATATGATTGTATTCATGGAAATGATACTACAGAAGATATATTACCCTTTGCCTTGCTACTGTTCCCTCAGTACTACTGAGCCTTTCCCTTGGAGTTGGAGCTCAAACATCCTATATATATTATATTCCCCTTTTAGAATATGAACTCTTTAAGAGCAGAGACTGTCTTACTTTTCTGTTTGTGTCCCCAGTGCTTTATAAAAGTGCTTTGCATATAGTAAGCACTTGATTAAATGCTTTTCATTCATTCATTCATTCATTCATTCATCATTCATTCATTCATTCATTCATACATTCATACATACATGCATGCATTGGATTTGGAGGCTTTTTATCAAGTTCTTTATAGAATTTATTTACTTTCTCAACCTCTGCAAAAGTTGTTTGTGGATAAGCTGCAATTTTCTTTGTGGTAGTCTTTCTTGCAAGTGCTTTTCACAAGTACTGTAAGCCAAGGTGACCAAATGTTCCTTGAAATGACTTTTCTATTTTCCTTTGGATACACAAATTCAGTTCTGCTAACTCTTTGATTAGTTCTCTAAGGAGAATCTTTGAGCCACTCTTCCATTTAGCTTCAGCTTTTTTGTCTTTTGATTTCATTTATAATGAGAATGTATAGATTGTTATCATCCTGTAATTGGTTGACTTCTTGGTCACTGGACAAGGATCTGATGCTTAGAGTACCAACAGTTAATTGAATATTTATAGATTGTCTAAAAACTGCATGATTCATAGACTTATTTTCTGTCACTGTGCCACCATCTCTTCCAAATTAGAAGGGGGCTGCAATCACTGAGAGTCATTTCATATTTTTCCTTTTTGTTTGGTGGTTCGTCACCAAATGTCTAGCCTGCTGATAATGAACTTTTCCTTATTTAGCTTGTCTGACCCTTGGGAACCACACATAATTTTGTCAGGATTGTACTCAAAATCTTTTTTAGCATGGCAGAATCTGTCAGAGCTCCTGGTCTACTTGTGTAAACTTCATGGACCCAGAGTCATCTTAACACCATGATGAGGCATCAGAATTAGACTTTATAAAGGTCGGGTGGGGTAGTGGAAAACACATTGCCCACAGATCTAGGAAACGTTGCTTCAGATCACTACTCTGGTACTTGTTATCTCTATGGTTTCGGACAAGTCACTCTTCTGTGAATTGTGCACAATAATATTTGTGTTATCTAACTGAGAAGGTTATGTGAAGAAAATATTTTGTCAACCTTGATTTTAAACACCTGGTTAAAATAATCTTAAATCCTTAGAAATTATAATAACTTAAAAAATATACACACACACATATAAAACACACACAATATTATATGTATGTATGAATGTATGTGTGTATGTGTGTGTGTGTACATATATATATATGTACACACACACATGCAATAACATATGGTAAAAGCCTATTAATTTGGGGTCGTTGGAATGAAGACTTATCTGAAATAATGAATTTTTTTTTAAAGAATGTAGGTTCATTATTTTACATCCATATAATAACAGATGTTTGAGTTAAGAGAACATCTTCAACTATATACTCCCAGTACACTGCTTTAATGAATATCTAAGAATGAGTATAATTAACACATTCATTTTTGGGTAAGTACTTTAAGTACTGCTAGAGTACTTGAAAATAATTGTTCATTTAAGAAGAACAAACATTTTCCCTGAAATTTTGTTTATGGCATTAATTTGCTTAGTAGGGCTTGATTTTATAGACAATGCAAAAGTAAGACTTCTAGCATATCCCTGTCCCAACTATTTTAAATAAGTGGGTAGTAATGATTACCTGGGCAGCTAGATGTCACAGTGGATAAGAGTGTTGGACCTGGAGTCAGGAAGACCTGAGTTCAAATATGCCCTCAGATATTTACTGTGTATGACCCTGGACAAGTCACTTAACTGTTTGCCTCAGTTTCCTCATCTGGAAAATGAGCTAGAGAATGAAATGGCAAACCACTCCATTATCTTTGCCAAGAAAACCCCAAATGGGGTCATGAAGAGTCAGACACAACTGAAAAATGCCTGAACAACAACTGTCTTCTGCTCTTGGGTCATAAAAGTCTCTTTCATGTGAGAGAGTAGCTTGTTAAATATGTAATAATCTAATGTGCACATACCCCAATAGCCTCTTATTCAAAGACACCATCGCAATTTATGGCAATTTACTATCTTGTTCACTGGTTGAACTTAGCAGGATGAGGATTGAATGGCATCAAAGAGTTTGCAATATGGGCATTTTCTACTTATTTATACTAACAAAAAACAAACAAACAAACCATGGTGTAGAGTAAAATGATGTTGTTGAGAATAGTTTCTGCCAAGGAACAATAATAGCTAGCATTTTTACCACATTTTAACAATTTTAGAAATGGGCTAATAGTCCACTATTAGGTGCAATATTCTTTCTACTTTATCATAAATTCCCTCCCATAACACAATCCTCTCTTGTAACAAATAAGTATAGTTAAGCAAAACAAACCAACACATTGACTGTGTCTGACAACATATTCCTCATTCTATACCTATAGTTTACTAATTCTCTAATGAGAGAAGGAAGGCATAGTTTGTCAGACTTCTAAAGTCAAGAGTGTTCACCGTATCATTTCGTTTTGATGTATTTCAATGTTGCTTTCCTTTACACTATTCTGATAATTGTATATTTTTTCTTTACTTTGCTCTGCATAAGTTGATATAAGTCTTCCCAAATTTCTCTAAATTCTTCATTTATTGCTTCTGATGTTATATTACTATTCTATTACATTTAAATGCCACCATTTGTTTAGCCATTCCCCATTTGATGAGAACCCACTTTATTTCCAATCTTTTGCTACCACGTAAGACTCTGTTATAAATATTTTTGTATAGAAGAGCTTTTTCTCTCTTTCTTAGTAACATATGCCCATTTGTGGTATCATTGGACTAAAGGACACACATAGTTTAGTGACTTTTCTAGTACAGTTTGAAAGTTTTCCAGAATGATTGGACCAGTTTACAACCCCATTAATAGTTCATTACTACATTGCATTCTTAAAGGGCTTATTCATTTTATTTTCCCTTCTTATTAATTTTAACCATAATCCAGGACAGTAATTAAGTGACCAAATTGGATTTTCCCTTCACATTGGGGATTCAAATTAAGTCAGTTTTAGTGTAATAAGAGTACTTTCCATATTCTAGCTCTGAAGGGTATAACAGAATGTTCTTCAGGGATGCTTAAGAAAGGAAACTTTTTGCCTCTTCTGATTCTCTTGGATGATGGTAGTGGTGGTAGTTTTTTGACAGTGCCAGAAGCATATCTTGCTTACCAAGTGATGCTGAATGTTGAGCTGCACTTGTATGCATCTATCAACACAATTACTTGGCATAGACAGAGAGAAGAAAATTTCTTGACTATTACAAAGAGATGCTATATATGGACACTATACTGTGAAATAATTTTCATTCCACTAAAAGTCATGGCCTTGAAGCTAAAAACATATTTTTAATTGGAAAAAAAAGTTCCAAGAATGTGGACCTTTCATGCAGAAACATCTTATTTTATGAGTTTTTAGAAGGTTGCTTTGAATGACTATGACCATGGCTAAGTCACTTGATCTTAGTAAGTCCCGGAGAGCTATGGGTGACCTCTGCAAAGCCAAAGGTTTTTACTACATGATCTATAAAGTCTCTTCCAGTTCTAAGATCCAAAATCCTGTTGCTTTGGTCATCACCCTCTGTAGTCCCTTACCCCATCCTGACATGGTTATTTACATTATATTTTTTGACTTTTGGGATATACAAACATTACAGCATTGCATATTTAACAAGCTAACTCTCTTATATGAAAGAGACTAATGATTGACTGTGTTCTGCAGACTCTCTCTTCCAAATCTTCCCAGGAGCATGATTGCCTCTGCTTTCCCTCTACTCTGTTTTATTAACATATATGAACCAGGTTTAAAATGTCTGGTACCTGCTGAACACTCTGATAGCCAGGAACCAAGGAAGACATGAACCAAGCATATTTTTCTGCTACTACTTTAAACCAGAAAACTAGACAGCTTTGAAAAAAAAATCACATTTTCTTATCAGTCAGACTGCTGCTCTTTTAAAGCTTCTGGCTCAAGTCCAAGCGCCGTTGAATTCTATTTATTAGGATCTCAGTTCTATTTGAATTCCCATGCTTGCTGAATTTGGTTCATTAGTTCAAGGTTCTTAATAGTAAAAGTGCTGATGAGCATGATAAAGCTTACTATAACTTTTTTTGTGGGAGGGGGGGAGGATGGAAGAGCAGGAGATTTTTCTTTGCTGTGTTACCACCCTATAGTAGAGTCTTTTTGGTAGAGAATGGGTAGGGAAAAGGTCACTAATTTGGCAGGTAGGAGACCTCTTCATTTCCCACCAGCTGTACTGCTTGGTCTCTGATTCCACTATCATCATGCTGCCACACCAAGTACTTTTCCTCTCTTTCCTCCCAATGTTTTTCAGCTTTTTTGTGTGTGTTATCTTCCCTCATTAGAATGTAAGCTCTTTGAGGGCAAGGATTCTCTCTCTCTCTCTCTCTCTCTCTCTCTCTCTCTCTCTCTCTCTCTCTCTCTCTCTCTCTCTGTCTCTCCCTTTCTTTGTATCCCCAACACTTAGCACAGTGCCTGGCATATAGTATGCACTTAATAAATGTTTATTGTATTGTATTGTATTGTATTGTATTGTATTGTATTGTATTGTATTGTATTGTATTGTATTGTATTGTATTGTATTGTATTATATTGTATTGTATTGTATTGTACTTGGGTTCAAGTCCCAATTCTCTCACTGTGGATCTGTATGACAGAATGTCACTTGAATTCTCTGAGACTTGGTTTCCTCATGTGTAAATGGGGGGTAGTAATATGTGTACTATCTACTTAGGAGTGTTTGTCTGAGTAAAGTATTTTATAAAATATTATGTACATGTAAGCTATTATTATTATCACTTTAGTAATTAGACTCCCTCAGATGGAATCTACAGTGAACAATCCTTATAGCTAATTCTACTGTGGTTAAGAGTGAGATAGTGAAATGTGAAGCATCCATACAGAATTACTACCTTCACTGCTACCCCATAATCCTTCCATCCTATACTTAGTGATTTCCTCTGTTGCCTCCATAAAGAGTGTTTCAGATTGTTTCAATTTATGTACAAGCCCCAATTGCACACTGACCCTTCATACTTGTAGGAGAAGACTTTGTCTTCTAGTTCATTGAGAATATTAGTCATCCTATGGGAACTACATCAGCACCTTTCCTCCACACTTTAAAACTTCTCAGGCTCTTTCTATCCTCTCACTCAGGCTATCCCCCTTCCCTTCTCTTAGATAGTTGTCCCTACTATTTCCTGAGGCTCTCCAAAAATGTAATGAGTTACTTGAGGGATGCATCATGAGGCAATGGAAAGATGGCTGGATTTGAAGTCAGAGAACCTGGGTCCAAATCCTGTCTCTGCTATTTAGTGCCTGGCTAACTTTGGTATAAATCACTGAGCCTTTTTGGATCTTAGTTTCCTCATCTAAAATAAGGGAGGATAGAAAACTTCCAAGTTCCCTTCTAGCTTCCTTCTCTATATGATCAAGAGGCTTCCCGTCATTGCAGATTTTCAAACAGAGGTTTTATGACCACTTGTCTGAGATGTTATGAAGGAGCTACTCAAGTTTGGTTCAGACTAATTGGCTTCCAAAGTCTCTTTCAATTCTGAAATTCTGTTGTTCTATAGTACCTTTATCTGTACCCTTGATTCTTTACCCTTCAGTCTGATTAAAAGACTTGTTCCATCAAGTTCCTTAATAATTCTGTGTACCCTAATGCTTCCAGTTCCTTCTTACCCACTCACTACATAATCTTTTGCAGTTTGGCTATTTTGTTCAGCATGCAACGGAGATTACATTCTTACATTCACCAGTGACCTCTCTATTGCCAAATCAAATAGACATTTTTCAGTCCTCATCTTTCTTAACTTTTCTGTAGCATTTGGCACTTGATCACTCTCCTCTCTTGGGTTCAAAGATACCACACTTTTCCAACTCTTTTCCCCCTTTAATCATTCTTATTCCTGACACTTTGACATTGGTATTCCCCAAGGTTCCCTTGGTATTCTTTTCTCTTCCTAGACTCTTTCCCTGGACAATCTCATGACTCTGTCTTGCGTCTGTTTCTTTTCTTCTATTCACATTACCAAGCACCTAAACTATTATTATAGCATCCTGACCAGTCTATCCCTTCTAATCCATCATCCTGTTATTGTATCAATCATACTTATGGACCTAAAGGAGAGACAATGTGGCATATTGTATAGGGGACTGATATTGGAGTCAGAAAGATGTCTTCGAATCTTGCTTCAGATGCATACTAGCTATATGACCATGGGCAAGTCACTTCATTTCTTAGGACCCCAGGCAACTTTTTAAAACTGCAAATGGCAGATTAGTTGTTGCATTGACAGAAGGAGTTTTCTCACTGAAAATTCCTAACACCAATGATATCATGGATTAGGATTCCTCCCCAATACATAACTATTCATTACACCTCTGCTCAAACTTTCAGTGATTATTACCTACCAGATAAAGTGTGAACTACCTTGCTTGGAATTCCAGACCTTACATAACTTCATTCCATCTGGAATTTCCAGACAAATCTCATGCTCCTCCTATCTACCAATCCCATTCAAGACCCATGCTTTCCTGATTCCATATTTTTTGCTTTGTTTATACCTATGAGTTCATTGGCATGGGGATCTTCTGGGTATGGGAACTCTCTCAACTGATTCAGATTAGCAACCTGTCTTAAGGATTTAGTCTGAGGGTCTTAGCATGCTCTGGCTGAGGCAATCAGAGGTTTGTGGTACCAAAGGTAGGATTTGAATCCAGGTCTTCCTGAATCCAATGCTAGAATTCTGTTCACTATACCTTTTTACTGCTTCCATAACTTTGCTTGAACTATTTCCTATGCCTGGGACACCATCCCTTTACCATCTCCTCCTGTGGGGATCCTATCCATTTTTTCAAGGCCAATTCAAATGTCATGGCCTCCAGGAAGCTTTTTCTAGTGTCCTTAGTAATGATCTTTTTCTCATTCAGATCTCATATAGCACTCTGATACTTATCATGTATTATTTTGTGTTTTAGTTATTTGTGTGTCATACTACCTTATTAAATTATAAGCTTGAAAAGGACATGGGGCACTATGTACTATTTAATTTTTATATTTATCCCAAGGCCTAGGATAATAGCTATTTTACTTTATTAAGCACCATCACAGACTTGGTGTTTACTAAAAGTCTGTTGAATGTTGAATGAATTATAGAAGAATAATGGAACTAGAAGGGATCTCAGAAATCATTCAGTCTAGCCTCTTAATCTTACTGATGAGGAACTAAAATCTGGAGAGTTGGCCAACAGCAAATTAGTGACTGCACTGGTACTTGAAGCCAGGTCTCCAAAAGTATTTCTGGAGAGATATCATGTAGTCTCCACATGAGAGTCCAAGGACAGACTCGTGCCCAGAGGATGGGCGTCATAGTGATGTCCATGCTCAGCTTTCAGTTTTGATAGATTTAGTGGGTTGTGTACTTTTGATACCGGCCACTGGTGATGTGGCAATGGCAAGTCCAAGGTGTCCAGTCCTTCCAGTTTCTTTTCTCTAGCTTGGCTTCCCTCTAGTTCTCTTTATATTAGCAGGTAATCTGACTAGCCTTTTTCTAATCCTATGCCTATGGCATGTGCAAAGGACTTTTAAAGAATTGATATTCTGGTGTTTCTGCATAGTAAGATGACACTTTCAAATAAGAAAAGAAAAAAACTTTTCCCACTTAAAGCTCAGTGGGAAATCCATGCTGAGTTCTGCTACATTAAGCTGTTCCCAGATGGAAATTTGAAGTCTTCCAGCTGTTTAGTTTCAATAAGCTTTATCAAGATGAAGCCCACTGAAAGCTGCATCAGTTTCATCCATTCACCCAGAGGATAGCAGTTAATTCTCTGACACAGACCAGATAGCCTTGCAGCAATATGTCAGATCCAACTGATGCTTCTGATGTCTGGGATCAGTTCTTGAAACTACTTCTAAGTGTATTAGTGTGAAGTCTGCATGTATATATATATGTGTGTTTGTGTGTGTGTGTATATGTGCAAATCCACACTCATAGCATGCATCCACCCCTACTTTTATGCCTAGGACATTTCCTATTCTGGGAATCTTTCATATACATGTTGTTCAGTTGTGTCTGACTCTTCATGACCCCATTTGGGGTTTTCTTGTCAAAGATAATGGAGTGGTTTGTTGTTTCCTTCTCTAGCTCATTTCACAGGTGAAGAAACAGGCAAACAGGGTTAAGTGACTTGCCCAGGGTCACATAGCTAGTAAGTGTCTGAGGCCAGATTTGAACTCAGAGATGAATCTTCCTGATTCCAGGAACTGCACTTTATCCACTGAGCCAATTGTATTCTAGTTATAGAAAAGAGGTGACATGAAAATTTACAGAGAACTTGAGGACTATTCTGAAACTTATTAAAAACTGTGAAAAAAGGAAAGGTAGGATCACTCAATTAAGTTGTAAATAGAATGGTTTGGGGAAATGTTTTATCTGAAATAAAATGATCTTGGTTGAGTGGGGCCTCAGTTTCCTCATGTGTAAAGTAAGGGTGTTGACTGGATGGCCTCAGAAGTCCCTTTTAATTATAGAACTTTGATCTCATGATCCTATCACCTGTTTTTCTAATGCATAAGAACACAGCACCGAGTGACCCACCTGCTCAAACATAGTAGGGAGGAAAATAGATCTTAACAAGAAAAAGATAAATAAAAAAATGAAACCTCTTTTTTGTTTCTGCAAAATGCAAAGTATAAATCTGCAACCCAGTCCTAATGGAGAGCATCTATCAACAATAACTTCTTGTGAATATACAAAACGTCACAAAAGAGGAGGAATCTACAAATATTTTAAAAGCTTCCTGTCCTTTGTGAGAGCCATGCACTGAATGGAATGGGTCTACATCTGTAGCACAGTCGTGCCTCTTTCCTCTTCTCCATTCTGAAAACCAGTTTGGGGCCGATTCAGATGTGTGTGTTCCGTGTGGCCCACTAAGTACCAACGCCAGCTTTGAGATTCCCTGTCCCTGGTCCAACTTCTTGGGTTTGTGGCTACCCCCTGGTGCAAGCATTTCATCTGCAGCTGTTGTCACAGACTCCTCTTGTCCCCCTTGGAGAGTTTCAAGCTATAATTTCTCAAAAATTAAGAAGTCATTATGATGTTATGATTTTGCATTTTCTTAGATTAAAGCTTTCCATCTGCTCTGCATAAATGAAGTTTCCGCAAAGAAGTTTCTGTGGCTTCCTTTAAAATCAGAAACATCAGGCAAAGGCAATTTTTATTACAAAGTGGAAGGGAGGCAAGGGCGTGGGGAGGGATGTGACAGCTTTTGCTTCCCTGCTAAGATGAAGTGTTCCACATGGCAACTTGGAAAGATTTTTTTTTTTGTCCCTGCAATACTTATACTTTTCCAAAAAGATATAGCAAACCATTTTACAGCATCTTAACAGTTATGACCTCACTGTAAGGACATTGACAGGTGTTGAATTTCCCATTTAAAAGACCAGGAACACAAGGCTATGAGCACAGTAAAACATTCAGAGTAAAAATTTCTACTTCCTGATTCTTGCTTTCATACGATCTCTCACATGTACTCTGAATCCAGCAACTTAGAGATGGCCAAGTCTTAGTGCCTTTTGGGATAGTCATTGCATTTTGGTTTGCCTTTGGGGGGTCAAATGAAATTCATTAGGATGGAGAATATATGTCTGGGATCTGTATGTTTTCAAAAAGGTTAATGTCCCCAAGTACCCTTGTGAGATCATAACTCTGCTTTATGATTTACATCAAACTGTTTAACAACAGCTCACATTTATATCACACCTTTAAGGCTTTCAAGCCCTTTCCTCACAACTACCCAATGAGGTAGACAGTACAAGTTTTATTAGAACTCATTTTACAGATGGAAAACCTGGTATTTCAGAGAAGTCAGGTGATTTAGTATGTATGAAAGCCAGAACTTGAAATCAGGACTTCTGAGTCCAGTACAGTGACTTCCTACTTATCATCTTGACCTTCATTTCTTTAACTGAGGAAACATATACAATGATTCTCTAGGTTGTTGAAATATCATGACAACTAGATATCTAAAGCTGTTAGTTTGTAGACACTTTTCCTTTGCATGTATGCCTTTCAAGTGCTGTGATTATTTACATAGTGCCTCTAATTTTCATTTCATCAAACCTAGTTAACTAGTCATTTTTCATCTAATCAAGCTAGACTATTTAATTTTTTAATTTTAATTTTTTCACCAGGTTCTATATTATTTATTATACTTAACTTCCCTGTTTTGGCCTTATGGGTTGAATCACAGACCACGGGAAAGATTATCTCAGCAATGTGTCATGAAACTTTTGCTGTGATGCAGTCACATGTAGAAGTATTTTGCCTTTTAAAATAGCTATGAACAATAATTGGGCCTTTTGTTTCAGATAGGAAGTATCTGCTCTTTGCCTCTTAAATAGAATCACCTTTGGTTATGTCTTGATAGTCATTGAGGTCTTTTTGTTATTAATAGAAACCAAAGGAAACCTTCATATATTTGTTGTTGTTCAGCCGTTTCAGTTGGGTCCAACTCTTCGTGACCCCATTTAGGGTTTTCTTGGCAAAGATACTGGAGCAATTTGTCATTTCCTTCTCGAGCTCATTAAAACTGAGGCAAAGAAGGTTAAGTGACTTGTCCATAGTCATCTAGGTAATAAGTGTCTAAGGTCAGATTTGAACTCAGGAAGATGAGTCTTTCTGATTTCAGGCCTGGCGCTCTATTCACTGCACCACCTAGCTTCCCTAGGGAGCTCATTTTTGGCTTGTTCAATTTCTTTTTCTAAAATATGGCTATTTAAATATTTTATTTCTTTGTTAATCTGTGCGATTTATGTTTTCATAAATATTCATCCATTTAACTTAGATTGTCAGTGGTATTGGCATACAGTTGGGCAAAATAACTTTAAAATTGTTCTAATTTCATCTTCATTGATTGTGCATTCACCCTGTACATTTTTGAGATGTTAATTTGTTGTTTATTTAACAAATTGTTAGCCAATGGTTTATCTATTTTATTAATCCTCTGCCCCCATAAAACCAGCTCCTAGTTTTATTTATCAGCTCAATGCTTATTTTACTTTCAATTTTTCTCAATCTTTCCTTTGATTTTCAGGATTTCTAACAGTATTTAATTGGGGATTTTTGCTTTGTTCTTTTTCTAGTTTTTTTTTTAGTTGCTTGCCCACTTTGTTGATCTTCTCTTTCTTTCTTTTACTGATATAAAGATATAAATTAAAAATTAAAGACATAATTTTTCCCTAAGCATTCCTTTGCCTGTTTCCAAAAAATTTTGGTATGTTTTCCCATTGTTAGCATTATCGTTAATGAAATTATTGATTCTGTGATTTGTTCTTTGACCACACTCATCCCTTAGGATTAGATTATTTCATTTCCAATTAATTTTTTAAACCTTATTTTATTTTCCCCCAATTATATGTTAAAACAATTTTTACACTTTTAAAAAAGTTTGATTCCAAACTATTCCTTCCTCCTTCCTATCTCTCTTCCCTCCCTGAGATGATAAGCAAACTCATATAGATTATACTTGTGCAATCACGTAGAACATTTCCATATTAGTCATTTTTTGCAAGAACATTCGAAAAGAAAGAGAAAAATTAGTATGCTTCAGTCTGTATTCAGAAAATATCAGTTCTTTATCTGGAGGTGGATAGCATGTTTCATCTTGAGTCCTTTGGGATTGTCTTAGATCATTGTATTGCTGAGAATGGCTAAGTCATTCACAGTTCTTCATTGTACAATATTGCTGCTATTGTGTACAATGTTCTTCTGGTCCTGCTCGCTTAACTTTGCATCAGTTCTTATAAGTCGTCTGAGGTTTTTCCTGAAACTGCCTGTTCATCATTTCTTATTGCACAATAATATTCCATTACAATCATATACCACAGAATATTCAGCCATTGCTCAATTAATGGGCATTCCCTCAATTTTTAATTCTTAGCCACCACATAAAGAGCTGCTCTAAATATTTTTGTACAAATAGATCCTTTCCTCTTTTGGGGGATCTTTTTGGGCTATATAGACCTAACAGTGGTATTGCTGGATCAAAGGGTATGCACAGTTTTATAGGCCTTTGGGCATAGTTCCGAATTGTTCTCCAGAAAGGTTGGATCAGTTCACAACTCCACTAACAGTGGGTTAGTGTCCCACTTTCCCCACATCCCCTTCAACATTTATCATTTTTCTTTTTTGTCATGTTAGCCAATCTGCTGATGTGAAATAGTACCTCAGAGTTGTTTTAGTTTGCATTTCTCTAACCAGTAGTGATTTAGAACTTTTTTTCTCATATGACTATAGATAACTTTGATTTCTTCATCTGAAAACTGATTTCATATTCTTTGACTATTTATCAATTGGGGAATGGCTTGTATTCTTAAAAATTCATCTCAGTGTTCTCTATATATTTGAGAAATGAGGACTTTATCAGAGACACTTGCTGCAAAAATTGTTTCCCATCTTTCTGCTTTCCTTCTAATCTTGGTTACATTGGTTTTATTTGTGCAAAACCTTTTTAAATTTATACAATTGAAATTATCTTTTTTACATTTTGTAATGTTCTCTATATCTTCTTTGGTCCTAAATCCTTCTGTTATCCATAGATGTGACAGGTAAACTATTGCATGCTCTCCTAATTTGCTTATGGTATCACCCTTTATGTGTAAATCATGTACCTATTTTGACCTTTTCTTGGTATACGGTGTGAGATGTTGGTTTATACCTAATTTCTACCATATTGTTTTCCACCATTCTAAACAGTTTTTGTCAAATAATGTCAAATAATGAGTTTTTGTCCCAAAAGCTTGGATCTTTGGGTTTACCATATACTAGATTACTATGTTCATTTATTATAACATACTGTATACCTAATCTATTTCACTGATCCACTACTCTGTTTTTTAGCTAGTATCAGATTGTTTTGATAATTACCACTTTATGATACAGTTTGAGATATGGTATGGCTAGACCATCTTCCTTCACGTTATTTTTTTCATTGATTCCCTTGATAGCCTTTACCTTTTGTTCTTCCAGATCAATTTTGTTATTTTTTCCAGCTCTATAAAATAATTTTTGGTAGTTTGATTAGTATGATAGTGAATAAATAGATTAATTTAGGTAGAATTATAATTTTTATTATATTGGTTCAGCCTACCTATGAGCAATTAATATTTTTACACTTATTTAGATCTGAGTTTATTTGTGTGAAAAGCGTTCTGTAATTGTGTTCATATAGTTACTGGGTTTGTCTTGTCAGGTAGACTCCCAAGCATTTTATGTTGCCTACATTTACTTTAGATGGACTTTCTCTATCTCTCTAATTAATTTTTAATCTATGCATCAATGGCCATTATTGAATGTAATTTTTATTGCATTATGGTCCGAAATGTGTGCATTAATATTTCTGATTTTCTGCATTTGTTTGTGAGATTTTTTTTGTCCAGATATATGGTCAGTTTTTGTAAATGTTCCATGCACAGCTGAGAAAAAGCATACTCCTAACTATTCTCATTTAGTATTGTCCAGAGTTCTATCATATCTAACTTAAAAAAATTCTATCCCTCCCTTAACTTCTTTCTTATTTATTTTATGGTTAGATTCATCCAGGTCTGAGGGGTAAAATTGAGGTCCCATATTGGTATAATTTGACTGTATTTCTTCCTATAATTCGTTTAATGTTTCCTTTAAGAATTTGGATGCTATAACTTTGGTTCATATATGTCATTATTGATATTACTTCATTGTCTGTGGTATCTTTTGACAAAATTTAGTTTCCCTGATCATCTCTTAAATAGGTCTATTTTCCTTTTCCTTTATTTGAGATCATGATTGCTATCCCTGCCTTTTTTTTTTTACTTCTGCTGAAGTATAATAAATTCTGCTCTAACCTCTTATTTTAACTCTGTGTGTGTCTTTCTGTTTCAGGTGCTACTTTTGTAAACAACATATTATTGGATTCTGGTTTCTAATTTATTCTGCTATCCTCTTTCATTTTATGAGTGAGTTTATCCCATTCACATCCATAGTTATGATTACTAATTGTGCAATTCTTTCCATCCTATTATTTTTTTTACTCTGTCCTTCCTCTAAAGTCTGTTTTGCTTCTGACCACTGCCTCCCTTAAGCTACCTTCTCTCTTACCACTCCCCACCCTTTCTTTTAACCCCCTCCCCTCCTACTTCCATATTGGGTAAGATAAATTTCTATATCCTACTGTATTTATGTATACATATTTAATTCCCTCATTGAACCATTTCAGATGAGAGTGAGGCTCAAACATTGCCTGCCCCCCCATTTTCCTCTCCATTGTAAAAACTCTTCCTTGCTTCCCTCTTTTATGTGAGATAATTTCTCTCATTATTCCTTTTTATTCCCCCTTCTCTCAGTGCAATCCTGTTTCTCACCGTTCCTTCTTTTTTTGAGATCATCCTAACATAATAGAATCACATTCATGCCCTTTGTTTATGTAGACTCCTAACTGCCCTGATAATGATAAAGTTCTTAGAAGTTACATGTATCATTTCACCGTACAAAAGAGTAAAAGTTTAACCTTATTAAGTTCCTTATGATTTCTCTTTCATGTTTGCTTTTTTATGCTTCTCCTGAATCTTGTGTTTGAATATAAAAATTTTTATTCAGATCCAGCCTTTTCATCAGGAATGCTTGAAGGTCCTCTCATTAAATATCCATTACCACCCCTCCCTCTTCCCCTGGAGGATTAAACTCAAAATATCCATTACACCCCTCCCTCTTCCCCTGGAGGATTAAACTCAATTTTATTGGGTAGGTTATTCTTGATTGTAATCCTAGCTCCTTTGCCTTCCAGACTGTCGTACTGCAAACCTTCCATTCCCTTATCATGGTAGATGCTAAATCTTCTGTGATCCTGACTGTAGCTCCAAGATATTTGAATTGTTTCTTTCTGGTTGCCTTCAGTATTTTCTCTTTGACCTGGGACCTCTGAAATTTGGCTATAATATTCCTGAGGGTTTTCATTTTGGGATCTCTTTCAGGAAGTGATCAGTCAATTCTTTCAATTTCTACTTTGTCCTTTGATTCTATGACATCTGGGCACTTTTCCCTTATAAATGTGATATCTAGACTCTTTTTTTGGTTGTGGTGAAGTTTCAGGTAGACTAATGATTCTTTTTTTTTCTTTTTCTTTTTTTAGGCAATTGGGGTTAAGTGACTTGCCCAGGGTCACACAGGTAGTAAGTGTCAAGTGTTTGGTCTGAGGCTAGATTTGAACTTAGGTTCTCCTGACTTCAGGGCCAGTGCTCTATCCACTGTGCCACTTAGCTGCCCGCTAGACTAATGATTCTTAATGATCTCTCCTTGATCTATTTTCTAGGTCAGTTGTTTCTCCAAGGAGATATTTTACACTTTCTTCTATATTTTCAGTCTTTTGACTTTTGTTTAATTGTTTCTTGATGTGTTTTGGACTCATTAGCTTCCACAGGCACTAATTCTAATGCTAATTTTTCCTAGTTCTAATTTTAAGGAGTTGCTCTCTTTAGTTAGGTTTTGTCTTTTTTTTTTTTACCAACATGTTAATTTCCCTTTCATCATTTTCTTTCATTTCTTCTCTCAATTTTCCCTCTGCTGTTTTTATATGATTTAAAAAAATTTTTTTGGCTTTTTAAAAATCTCATTCTTTAGCTCCTCTAAAAATTTTTGTTAGGCTTATGCCCAATCTGAATTTTTCTTTGAGGCATTGCTTCTAAATGTTTTTAAGTCATTTTGTTCTTCTGAGTTTGTATTTTAAACTTTCCTGTCCCCATTAAAGATTTTTATGGTCGAGTTGTTTGTTTTTGTTTTTTTTAGTTGTGTTGTTTGCTTATTTTCCCAGCCTATTTCTTGACTTTGGACTTTATGTTAGAGTTGAACTCTGCTCATCTCTGTGGGTATGTGTGGCTTGCCTGAATTTCCATATCTAGACCTGGTGTCTGTAGTTTTTTAGTGCTTCTAAGGTGATGTAATCTGGGTAGAGTTCTGGTCACTATTCTTTTGCTCTGTTCTTACTCAGGTAGGGCTTCTGTTCTCTCCTGACCACAGACCATAACTGCTCCTCTCAGCCCTGGAACAGGCACCTGGAAGTGGCTAATAGGTGAAGAAGCTGCCCAACCACATCTGGTTCTGTGCCTGGTGCTAGCACTGGGACCTTCTGCAATATCTTTTTGACCGAGCCTTAAGCTTTAAGCAATCTTGGCTCCACTGTTGCTGCTGCCACCATAGGAGCTGTCACCTTCTCCAGGCCCTACAGCTGGCTTTACTTTTTCCACCTGTGTTCTCAGCCAGCCCTCCTTGGATGTCCATAGGCAGACCTCTCTTTTGGTGTACTTAAGCTTTCCTGAGCTGGAAAAATGAGATACCACGGCTTTTTCTTTTGGCTATCCCCCTCAGAATTGGATTTGAGGCATTAAAAATTGTTTAGAAGGTTGTGTTGGGAGAGCTCAGCACGAATGTTCAATTAACTCTGCCATCTTGGCTCTGCTTCTAAGACTAATTAATCTACCTGGATTTTTATTTGTTTGTTTATTTTTTTTTGTTAGCAGCCTGAAGCTCTGAGAGATTCAGAGGTGAAATTTCAGTCACAGACAGATCTGTATTGTTTTCTTTGATGTAATCATAGTTTAATTTTAGACAGAAAAGTCTAGTAGACTCTGCAGGTGGCCTTATCAGCATTTACCCCTTCATTCTTCCAATCGGGCTCTCAGAAGTGCCCAATTCCTTGTTGTAGAGTCAGTGGGAAAGAACAAACAAAAAGACAATTGGTAGCACTTAACTGAGCCTGACTCATTGAAATCCTGAAATTCCAGCTCCCAGTTGCAATGGGTAGAGAGAGATTCTAATTTTTTTTTTTAATGGGAGGGTAGCAGGATGCAACCCAACTTGCAATGTCATTCTTAAGGAACTCTCATTTTGGAAACTGATATCAATGCAGGTTAGCACCTTACTGTAATTTAGGGATTTAGAGAGTTGCCTGATATGCTGGGAGGTAGAGTACCCTGTGGTATGAGTTGGTATGAGTCAGAGATAAAACTTGAACCTTGTCCTTCTGAATCCAAGGCAAATCCTCTATCCTGCATACCATACTACCTCTCCAGATTCTGCTAAGGAATTAGTTTTCTGAATTCAGGAGAAAATTGAGAGTAGTGCTTCTTTTCCTCTGCTTCTAGCAATGAGCTTTCCCAAATAAGAAGGCAGTTATTATAATTACAGCCTGTGGCCATAGATAGGATTCTCAGTTTCTCTGTGAAAACAACTCTTGAGGATTCCTCCCCAATTCCTGCTAATGATAACAGCCAGGAAAATGAAAAGTGAAACAGCTGGGTGTGAATTAGATGAATATGCCTATGTGTCTAGTGTAATACTGTTGTCAATCTGTTTGAATTATACAGGGTCTATGGGGAGGGACCACAGAAAATATTTTATTTTCTTTTTTTTTTGAAGGCAACATTTCTCTCTCTGAATATGATGAACGTCTGAACAGGCTTGTAGAAATGGAATCATTATTATTGATTGGGGGGAAAAGGTTTCATTCAAATATTTGGGGAGGGTGGTTTCTTATAGAAGAATATCTCTGCTAAGGAGGTCAACTTCTCCAACTCCACACCCTTGATAGGCTGGTATTCAGGGCCACTGAAAGCAATCTAGAGGGAACTGGGATTTCTAATGCAAATCTGCTCATTTATAGTGAAATCTTTGGGGATTCCCAAAGGGTTGCAATGTTTTTAATTTCTCTAATAACATGGAAATGAGAGTAAAATCAGAGCCTTTGCTGTGATCTAGTAATACACAGATTGATGGGAGCAGTTGTCTAGTTTAGGGTTTCATAACCTGGGGATCATGAATTAATTTTTTAAAAAAATAACAATTTCAATATAATTGGTTTCCTTTGTAATCCTACGTGGTTTATTTTCTATATTTAAAAACATTATTCTGAGAAAGGGTCCATAGTTTTTTTTACCAGACTACCAAAGGGGTCCATAGTCTAAAAAACATTAAGAAACCCAACTTTAAGGTTTCTGTCCGGGGAAAGGGGACAAAAAAGATGGAGCCTTAGCTAAGGTTACTACATTTGATTGGAGATCACTTTCTGTTATTTTTTTTTCTTGTTTCAGGTAAGTACGTCTGCATTGGTGACTTGATTCCTGCAAATTGCTTTTACCAGCTGCCAACCAAATGTGACAAATATGCTTTATGGAAGTAGCAATGTTATTGCAATGGGAAGGCAAGTTACTTGCTCTTTATTTTTTGATTCAACAAGTATTTATTTAGATGTGCAACATGGGCCAGGCACTATGCTAGGTAGACATGGAGATACAAAGACAAAAGTGAAATCATTCCAGCCAGGAGGAGCATACACTCTGCATGTAGGAAGGGGAGAGGGGCATAACAATTTATACATAGATAAGTCAATACAGAATATTTTCAAAGTGAAAAAATAATTTCTATGGAGTTAGAGGTGCTTACAAGTCACACGTATTGGGATCAGAAAAAGCTTCATGTAGGAACCATAAACTGTGAACTCAGGGACTCAAGACTGAGTCTTGAAGTTCCTGATCTTTCTAGGAGGCAAAGAAGAGGAAGGAGTGCCTTCCAGGAATGGGAGTCTGGGTAAAGGTATGGAGGTGAGAGATTGAATGTTTTAGAAGAGTTCATGCTTAAGAGAGTTGTATAGCTATGTGAATATTCATATTTAATCCTTTTTCAGTTATCTTTCCTCCATCCAGGCATAATTCTGTTTGGAGAGGAAAATTTCATGTAGTACCCTTTTGTGTGTCAAGAGAATAAACCCAGAGTTCACTAAATTTACTGTCAAGCCCTAGTTTCTTATGAAAATTTCATTAAGATGAGTCAAATCAGTTGTACAACTACAGGCAAGTTAGAGGGAAAAAGGACGGAAGAGCTTTTTATAAGGATTGAGGTGCACAGAACAAAGATAATTTACGACATTAAAGGAGCACAGGGTGGGGTGGGGGGCATCTCCAGTCATCCTGATCTTGCCACTGGACCCAGATGGCTCCAGAGGAGAAAGTGAGGCTGGCAACCTTTGCACAGCCCTCCCTCACATAAATCTAATTCACTTGTAAGTCATGGCATCACCTTCCTGATGTTATGGTCCTCTTTCAGAACAAAGGACAAACAACAACAACAACAAAGAACACAGTGCCACCACTCCTCAACTGGAGGATGTAAACCATTTGAATGTCTCCCTCCCAGGGTTATTCAGTGTCTTGACTTCTAAGAAAGCTGGGTCTCTATTTGGCCTTCTTTGATGGCAGCACACCATTTGGTGCTCCTTCCCTTTGCCTCTCATTTCTTCATCTTGCTTCTAAGAGGTTCTCCCTATTTGGTGTCTTATCTTCTGTGACTGCTCCTATTGCAATGACACATATGCTCCCAGCTGCCTGCTATGGAGACTTGTGGAATCAGCTTTTCCTGTTGCCCTGAACCATGTATCTTGAAAAGCTGAGTGCTCTTGACTTATTTTAATTAAGGTCAGCTCTCACCAAGGTTCTTGTACTGACTCTTGCCTTTTATTTCTCTGATGCACAGTATATGTTTTTGACAAGTTGATGTATGTGACTTATGTTTTAAGGAATTTAGGCCTTGAATCTCCATATCTGCTAGTTCGTTGGTGGGACATTTTCTGTTGTCACATTATGTCGATTTAGTTTCTTGGATGCTTTCTTTCTGACTCTCTATCTAGGCCCCAGAGACCTTGTGTCTGCAGGCTGACACTAGATGGTGCTCTTGCTCATTTTGGTAATCCTAACCACCTTTTCACTACTTCTAATATATGGTTTTTGAGAATTCCACAGATATCCACTCAGGAGCAAATGGATCTTGAATGAGTGTGCAAATTCCTCTTTTATTATCAAGATATGATTTTATTTTTCATAAATGAAGTTGTGCTAAGAGAAAGTCCTTTTGGGGAACAAGAATATAGAAGAGTTAAAATATTTAGGCAATTGGCATCTCTTAATCTATATTGTTTCTATAACCTCAATTGCATATCCTCTAGGTAAATGGGTAATATCGTACAAGTTTAATTTATACTTCTCTTTGGAGCTTGCATATCTCCTTTTTTTCTCCTTCCTTCTTCCTTCCTTCCTTCCTTCCTTCCTTCCTTCCTTCCTTCCTTTCCTTCCACCCTTTCCTTCCACCCTACCCTCCCTCCCTCCTCTTCTCTTCTTCCTCTCTTCCTTTCCTTTCCTTTCCTTTCCTTTCCTTTCCTTTCCTTTCCTTTCCTTTCCTTTCCTTTCCTTTCCTTTCCTTTCCTTTCCTTTCCTTTCCTTTCCTTTCCTTTCCTTTCCTTTCCTTTCCTTTCCTTTCCTTTTTCCTTTCCTTTCCTTTCCTTTCCTTTCCTTCCCTTTCCTTTCCTTTCCTTTCCTTTCCTTTCCTTTCCCCCTCTCCTTTCACCCTCTCCTTCCACCCTACCCTTCCTCCCTTCCTTCCCTCCCTCCTTCCTCCCTTTCCCTTCCCTTCCCTTTCCCTTTCCTTCCTTACTTTCCCTTCCCTAGTTTCCCTTCCCTTTCCCCTTCCCTTTCCTTCCCTTTCCTTCCTAACGAATAGAAAGCAGGTCCTGGAGTGAGGAAGACTTGGTTCAAGTACCACCTCTGGTACATACTGGTTGTGTGGCCTTGGGCGAATCACTATCCTTTCAGTGCCCCCAGACTCCTGTTTAACACTACAAACCTCAGAGCAGGTACTGATGTGCTTACTTAGAGGAAGTTTCATAGAGAGGTCCCTATGCTGCGGTCTGAGAGGTCGGGACCCCTCAAAGACTGAGGAAATCGCTGGGGTCGTCTGGAATGAATTCACAGACTCAAGCATTCTTTAAGTCAAGTTGGCAAAAAGTTTGTTATGCTTTTCAGCAGGCAAGAATTCTTAAGGATCCTGCAATCTTAGATGGGTACGGTTAAAGTTTATATAGGATAAAATACGATAAAACATGTGCCAAATGTGCTAACTAGGGGATTCAGGGTGGGGTTAGGGAGTGGTTAAGGAGTGGTCAGTTCTTAAAAGAACATGCACTTCTTGTACCTACTGAGCAGGCGTTTTACTCAGAGTTTACTAGGAAAAGCCCACAAGGGGGGTGCCACATGGAGGTGTGGTTTTAGGCCTGCTATGTCACTAAGTTAACTAGAGTTCAGGGGTAACTGAGAGTTGTCCAGTCTGCTACCAGTCAATGTCTTGTTTGACAAGATAGATGTAGGGAGTATACATATGTCTTAAGTCTAGAATATAGATAATGAGGAGTCCAGGATGTGGATAATGAGGTAGGGCGGTAGTATAGATAGTCCAGTGGCTAAGATGTCTTTATGACCCAGTGCAAAGCCAGTTTAAATTAATAAATCCTTCAGGTGCTGTTTGGAACTGCACCAGGGAAAGAGATGAGGGTCTTGCTGGGGCCCACTCATGAGTAATTGCTAAGCACAGTGTTCTTGGGCTGGGGAGAAACTGTCAGGGACAGTGTTTCTGAGGCTAGGGAGAAATTGGGGTCCAAGCACAGACAACCCAAACACACGTACCCAGGCACCCCATCACTACCACCTATGAAATCACAGATCTCGTCATTCCGCATGACCCTTAGCCATACACAAGATAACTTCTTCAGAATTAAAGGTGTAAATTTATTTCTTTAATGATGATATTAAGTCTGACTTTTTAAATTGCTATTTAAACCAAATTTTGACCAGTCAGGTCAGGAGGAAGGTAAAACTTTCCTAAGTTTCCCTTTGTCAGGGTCTTTCTCAAACCCAATTTTAGTGGGTCAGAAGATGGTGCTTTGTCAGGACCTTTTTGGTGACATTCTAACCCCAATTAGGAGAAAGTGATCAGTGTCCTGTTCACTGGCCCTGAGTGAGGCAGAACTGATGGCATGAGACCAAAGGAAGTTTTCCAGGGCACGAGCCAAATCTTACGGGGCATGGCACTCTGCTGTTGAGAAAGGAAGGTCAACAGTGACATGTAGCCAGTCTATGAAAGGGCAAGAAATAGAGAAGGTGAAGTTTGAGATCAATGACCAAATTGTAGAGAAGGGTCAAAAACAAAGAGGCTAGTATTTATGAAACTCTCTCTCTGCCTCTCTCTCTATATATCTATACATAGACATTGTATAGATATATTAGTAGATATATCTACCTATATCTATCTGTATACCTCTAACAGTATACATCTATAAATATTATATAGATATATATTTTTCTATCTTTATCTCCATCTCTATCTCATCTCTCTATAAATCCAGAGATTCATGCAGATATATATGTATATATATATATATATATATATATATATGTATATATATATATATATATGTGTATATATATGTATATGTATATATTTTTATATGTATATGCATGTATATGTCAATATGTATATATAAATACATGGGCAAAAAACTTCTTCTCTCTTAACTGCACCTATAGGTGACTCCCACTCACCTTCATGGCCTCTAGGTTGGGAGGCTGCTGTGATCTGATGGTGGTGAACTCCTGTAATAGAAAGGCTCTATCTATCGCTTGGAAGTCCTAGATGAGTTCATGATTCAGTTCAAGTGTTACCTTCTACATCAGGCCTTTCATGATTCCCCTAGGAGCTGCTAGTGGCCTGCTTCTTCTTCCCAAGTTATTTTGCATCTGCTTTGTATATATGTTGTATCTTATCATCTGTGTGCAGGTAGTTTTGCCCTCCCCCAGTAGAATATAGGCTCCCAGAAGAACAGTATTTTTTTCTCTTTTTTCTTTGCTTTTCTGTCCCCAGCCTCTAATGCAGTTTCCAGCACATAGTTTGAACTCAATAAATTGTTGTGGGATTGCATTCTTTTCCATAGTTCTTAGTTTATTTGCTTCTAGGCTCTCACCTTCTCCTCCCTTCCCTGTTTAGATGCAATCAGGATCAATGACCAAAGAATGAAACAAAAGCTAGGAAAGCAATAGCTGTCAGTCAGTTTAGCCTTCAGCTGACAACCCTTCCAGGTTCAATTTTTTAAACTCTGAACACTTTTTTGGAATACTTAACCGATATAGCTTGTTTAAAAACACTGACAACAGTTACAGCAGTGCTGTTCCCCCTCCCCCCATCAGTTTGTAGTGTTTATATGTCTGAGTTTTGGCTGACCTGCTATTGATAAAGAGGGATTAATATGACTACTTCACAAAGGAGTAGATTTTGTTGCCCAAATTTCCTAAGCTCCTTACTTCCACCAAGGAAGTTAAATAATTTTCTTTCTTGTGATAGACTACCTGGTAAATATCCTCTTACCTGAGAAGATTTTAGGAAGTAAAGTAAAGCTTTTATGCCCTGTATCCCAGTTCTAGCCTGTAACTTTCAGCACCAAAATCTACACAAAGTTTCTCCTGAAATTTCTAAGATGCCCCACTACCCTGTGGCCCCTGCCTGGGCTGCTGCCATGTATTCATGCTAAGACACTCTCCTTACAAATTTATTTTAAAGTATAATCCTTCTGGGAAGGGTAACACATTGTAGTACTGATATCTTACTATGAATTTATTTTTCTCTCCAAATGCTTTCTATAAAGGGGCCTGGGACAGCCTGGGGGCCTGAGGCTTGACCCCCAAGGGGTATGTGATCAACCAATCAGATGGTAGGAAGATGGGTAGCATCTCACCATCCTCATAGTACTCCAATGTTTGGGCTTGACCCTGCGGGGACAAAAAAATACTCTGAATGACTAAAAGAGAAACTGAGGCAGAGCTCAGAATCAAAGCACTTTATTAAAGGGACCTGGTCCCCTCTAATGAAGTGGACTTATGACCTTCCTCAGGGTCTGAGATACCTCCTCCTTCCAGCACCTTATTCTTATAAGACTTGATACCAGATTTATTACCTGAACATTCTGAAGACAAAATACAAAATGGTTGATAGATCTTGCTTTGAGGGCCAAAAATGATGCATAAGCTAAAAATTGTAAGTCAGCAAGGTCATGGGTTGGGTGAAACAGGAAATATCTCTGCTGACTAGGTGGTTATGAGATGGATGGGCCCCTCCTTGGGTTGGACAAGAGGAGATGGTACAAGTCACAGGTACATTCCAAGAACAGATTGGGAGGAATCTTTCTGTACCATGCCACCCGAGCTTGGTTTGGTCATGGAATTTGAGCAAAACAGGATAGAGATATCCATGTCAGCATTCTTGCAGATATGCAAGTAAGTTTCATAGCTGGTAAACAAATAATGAATATTACATTAAATTTTAAGGCTTATTATAGGGGTCCTTCTATTAGAACCCATATTACAATATAATTTATGAAAAATACAGATTAATACATTGTTCATTCTTATACCTATTATTAGATAACTGACTAAATATGTATTACTAGATGAGTATGGTAAAATAATTGCTAACAATCATTACCCCTTATAGAATCATAATGAACTAATATTGATTAGAGATTGAATAGGGGTCCAAAATAAATCATCTTTCACAACTCCATCACCAGCACAGTTACTCTTCTCCTCCAAAACTCCCCCACTATTCCTACCCCTTCTTCTGTGTGAGTTTCTAACCTTCCACCTTCTGAGACTGGTGTTGGTGCTAACATTGTCTAGGCATTCATAGCAGTAGCAGAACAGGTACCAAGGTCTACCTCCCTCCCCACCCCCATTCCAGAGATCACCTCCTGGGTAGGCTCCATATCTTCACAAAGGGACTGGTAGGTAAGTAAGAGTACTGCCTGCTCTTATCATTTTTGGCAGGACAGAGTGAGTTGCACAAGTTAAGTAGGTGTGAATGAATTGTAATCTTCATTGCACATTATATTACCTTTCCCCCAAATTTACCTTTCTGCTAAATTTCCCCGTTATGCCAAGGACACATTTTCCTTCCAGCCTCCCTAGCTCATCACCTGGGTGTCATATTAGACTCCTCATTTTAACTCCTCCCACATATCCAAACATTTGCCAAATCTTGTAGGTCCTAGCCCAGGGGTGGGGAACCTTCGACCTTGAGCCACATGTGGTCCTCAAGTGCGACCCTTTGACTGAATTGTGGCCCACTGGTTCCCCACCCTTATGCTAGCCTCACATCTTCTCTTTACTCATAAAGTCCCCAGCCTCCTGCAGACCCTTATCACCTCTTGCTTGGACTATTGCAAAAGCCTCCTAATTGCTATTCCTGCCCCATATCTTTCCCTGCTCCAATTCAACTTTCAGTTAGTCAGTTAGCATTTATTAAGCACCTACCATGTACCAAGCATTATGCTAGGTGCTGGAGATGCAAAGAAAGGCAAAACACAATCCCTCATCTCAAGAAGCTCAGTCTAATGGGGGAGGCAACATGCAAACAACTACGTACAAACAAGAGATACACAGTATAAATTGGAGATATTTAGCAGAGGGAAGACACTAAAAGCAAGGACTACTAAAGGTTTCTTGTGGAAGGTAGGGCTTTAGCTGAGATGTAAAGGTAGCCACCAAAGCTGGGAAGCAGAGACGAGGAGGGAGAGTGTTCCAGGCACAGAAGGATGGTCAGTGAGAAAAGTTCAGCCAGGAGATGAAATGCCTTGTGTGAGGATCAGTCAGGAGATCAGTGTCACTAGATTGCAGCGTAGGGAGAGGAGGGGCAAGGAGAAAGGTGGGAGGGGGCTTTGGATGTCAAACAGACGATTTTATATCCACCCCAAGAAGTGATAGGAAGCAGCTGGAATTGATTAGATAGGAGGTGACTTCTCAGGCCTGCTCTTTAGGATTTGGCAGCTGAATAAAGGATGAGTAGGAATGGGCAGAGACACACCCAGCAGGCACTTGCCACTGTCCAGGCATGTTGGCCATCTGTACTAGGGTGATTGCAGCTGTCAAAGGGATTTTCCTGAAGCACAAATCTGACCATGTCAATTCCCTGCTCAACAAAGTGCAGTGGCTCCCTATTGATTCTAGGATAAGATGTTCACTTTTTGGTTACTGTTGAGTCATTTTTCAGTTGTGTCCAACTCTTTGTGACCCCATTTGGAGTTTTCTTGGGAAAGACACTAGAGCTGTTTGCCATTTTTCTTCTCTAGCTCATTTCATAGATGAGGACACTGAGGCAAAAAGGGTTACATGACTTACCCGGAGCCACCCAGCTAGTAAGTGTCTGAGGTTGGATTTGAACTCAGGCCTTCCTGACTCCTAGGGTAGCTAGTTAGTGCAGTAGCTAGAGTGCCAGGCCTGGAGTCAGGAAGACTCCTTTTCCTTAGTTCATATCCAGCCTCAGACACGAGCTATGTGACCCTGGATAAGTCATTTTACCTCAGTTTCCTCATCTGCAAAATGAGCTGAAGAGGGAAATGGCAAATTTCTCCAGTATCTTTGCCAAGAAAACCCCAAATGGGATCACAAAGAGTTGGACACAACTGAAAACAACTGAACAACAACAACTTCCTGACTCCAGGCCTGGTGCTCTAACCACTGTACCACTTAGCTGCCCCCACTTCATTTTTATATCATCCTTTTTAAATGTCTATTTTTTGTGTCTTATGAAGAATTATGTAGTAGTAGATAGGCATAATTTACATGTAAATATTTATGTGCACTTTGGGGGTACATGCACAAATTTTTCTTTTTTTACTTATGAGGTACCAGATCAAAAAAGTTTGGAGAATACCACGCTAGAGAAAACTGGGTAGTGAGAAACATAGAGGAAAGCAGGGTGGTGCTAAGGGAAGATAATGGAGGGGAAAGGAATTAAGAGAAATGGTAGTCATTTCACAATTTTACTTCTGGCAAGCCCTATCTGTGCATACTGATGTCCTCAAATACCTTCCTTAATGTTGGGGAATGACAATCTTTGTAGGAATCTGATGTTCTGGCCTCTTCACTCCAGTTTCCGGCTTTGTCATCACTGCCCCTATAGACATAGAGGAAAGGATGTGGGAACCTGAAGTTGGGCCAGCTCTGACCGTTCTTGGCTGGGTGACTGTGGGCATTTAGTTTTCTCTTTTACGAGTTAGGAATAATAATACTTTTATTGCTTTGCATAGTATTATTGGTACAAAGGGAATCACTTTGGAAACCTAAGACCTATAGATGTGCTTTGTTAGTATGATGTCATTTTAGCCCTTGGAGGAGGTGGAGCATGGAGTGATATTTACCACAGGATTCATCAGGTAGGTGAATTGCCAGAGGGAAGATTATGATCAGCAGGTATAATCCTCTCCTGACCAGGTTGAACTAAACCATAGAGCCAGGGCACTGCTGAAAACAGAGGGGATGCTGGGGCCATTTTTCAAAAATGATTTGTATAGCCTTTTATACTTCAAAATTAACCTCATTCAGGATCAAGTCTGTGAGTCATATATTTGGCATTTGGATTCAAGGGGGTGAGTGCTATAAGCACATTGTTGTTATTTATGTTAATTTACTAAAATAGTCACCTTTGCAGTTTGTTTTTGATTCTGGTCTAGTGGTGTTGCCATGGGTCTGACACATGCCTGTGCAGACCCCATTAGTTTGCTAAACTGGCATCATCCAAGTGGAGGACACTAGTGAGCTGCTTCCTGAAGAGCTGTGAGGAATGAAGCATGCAGGAGCCTTCTGCAACAATTCTAGTTGGGCTATAAAATAGTTGAGAGGAGCTTTTACCTACTGAGGGCATTGACAAAACCATGGTAATCTTCAAAGTGGCTTGAATTAGCACCAGCCATGGCTTTGGTGTTTTCCTGCTTGAGGGAGTGAGGTGACTCCTTTATTCATGGTTGGTGATGTTGGGGTCTGAGAGGTTGAAAGGTTGTGACCCCTCAAAGACTGAATTACAGGATGGGTTGTCTGGAATGAATTCGCTGACTCAAGCATTCTTTAAGTCAAGGTGGCAAAGTTTATTGTCACGCTTTTCAGCGGGCAAGAATTCTTAAGGATCCTGCAACCTTAGAGAGGTACAGTTAAACTTTGTATAGGATAAAATACAATAAAACATGTGCCAAATATGCTAACTAGGGGATTCAGGGTGGTTAAGGAGTGGTCAGTTCTTAAAAGAACATGCACTTCTTGTACCTACTGCACAGGCGTTTTACTCAGAGTTCATTAGGAAAAACCCAGAAGGGGGGTCCACATGGAGGTGTGGTTTTAGGCCTGCTACATCATTAAGTCAACCAGAGTTCAGCGTAACTGAGAGTTGTCCAGTCTGCCACCAATCAATGTCTTGTTTGACAAGATAGATGTAGGGAGTATACATATGTCTTAAGTATAGAATACAGTTAATGAGGAGCCCAGGATGTGGATAATAAGGTAGGGTGGTAGGATAGTATAGTAGTGGGTAAGAATGTCTTTATGACCCAGTGCAAAGCCAGTTTAAATTAATAAATCCTTCAGGTGCTGTTTGGAACTGCACCAGGGAGAGAATAAGGGTCTTGCTGGGGCCCACTCATGAGTAATTGCTAAGCACAGTGTCCTTGGGCTGGGGAGAAACTATCAGGGACAGTGTTTCTGAGGCTAGGGAGAAATTGGGGTCCAAGTACAAGCACCCAAACACAAGCATCCCATCAGTGAGATCACATATAGTAAATTGTGGAGGGCCTTAAGGGCGTCCTCCCCATCTGAAACCATATAGTCCCTGAGAAATGGGCCTGGGTCCTTAGCCTTTTATTTCATTCTTTTATGCTTTAGGGATAAGGAATGGAGTATCTGATTGGTGCTGGGAGCTTGAACCACAAAGGTAGAGAAATCCAGGATGAATGTTACAGCAAGCTCAGCAGAGATACCAGGAGAAGTAAAGGTCCAGGACTCTAGCCCATTAGTACCCAGTGGTGTTGCTGGCTTTGGATATATACTTGGTGGGACTAATGCTATACGGGAACTGAACTAAGTTGTGATTCTATTCCCGGTACCCACACCCCCACCCCAACTCCTCTCAGAATGAGGTGGTATAGAAGGAAAGAAGCCTCTGAAGTGTTGGGGGAAATGTTTGTACATTCATTCTTGTTATATAATTGGAGTAAGTATCCTTTTGTAAAAGCTACCTGGTTAAATAGAATTGAGATGCTAGGGGAAACTGGACCCCTAAAATAGGGGTAACCAAGTTGGTGAGGACGTCACTCAATGGCAGAGAAAAGAAACATTCCAACCTCGTAGGTACCAGTGACCCTTGAGAGGGAGATGTAACAGGCTTGGCCCTAAGAGAATAAGACCAGAGTCAGCCATGTTACACTTGAAACATCCATTAGTTAAACTTGGGAAACAGCAAACTGTGGTAGAAATAGCAATGTCTCTGGAGTCAGAGGACCTGGCTTAAAATCTCACCTCTGATTATTTCTACCCCTTTGACCTTGGGCAAATCACTGACTCTTCTTGGGCATCAGTTTCTTCATCTACAAAATGAAGAGATTAGATTAGAAGTCCTTCCCTTCCATCTTTAGGTCTATGTTGCTTAGAGATTTACAATTAAATCCCCTTAATACCCTGAGTAGAAGTAGGGTACTTTTAATTGTGCTTGTACAAAGGAAGAATCCAGGAGAAGCTGAAGAAACAGCTCAAAGTGGCCGAAGGGTCATTGATGGGCTAGTGGAAGGCTTGGACTTACTTAGTTTGTCTCAACAACAATGTCTAGTGTACCAACACAAAACTTCACTGTTTTTTAACCTGAAAATATATACAGTAAGTGTGAAATCTTGAGATAGGAAATATAAAGTTGACTATCCCTTCTCCCCCCCCCCAAATAAAAGTACATTTTTCCACCCTGGAATAAGTTTGAATGGGGCCTGTTTAATTTCTAATGGATTTGCCAATCCTGCCAAATATTTTGATTGCTGGCCCCTCTTTCTCCTTTCTCATCTGGGAGTCATTTTTGGTCTTTGTCATCCACCATTCAGGACAGGCCTCTGGCAGGCATTTCATAGGTTGATTTACTCCATTTGTCCATATGTATTTTCTTGCCATTTGCAGATTGACCAGCACATCACCTATGAACTTGATTCCTTCCATTACACCTTAGTGTGTGTGTGTGTGTGTGTGTGTGTGTGTGTGTGTGTGTGTGAGATCTGGGAAGAGGACACACCAGAGCATAGCTCAGCAGTCACCTGTCACTGAGCCTTCAGATTTCTTGGTGTCCATAAAATGAACTAAGAAAAGAATACTTCTATACTATTAAGCTACACCTCACCCTAAACATGGAATAAGGCAGGCTTAGTTTAAGGCAGAAGGATCCAGGAAGTCTCTGTCAGAATGCACATAATAGCTATACCCTCCCACCCTCTTTTTTACAATAGACCCCATCCACATTTGTCTCTTCAGAGCCCTGGGAATAAATTGGTGGCAAGGCATGGTCACGTTTAGAACTACTTTGCCCATGAGCAGGATCAAAGATGGAATGAAGAAAAGTCAGAGTCAGACCTAGGATGATTGTGCCATAGGTGAAATTTATCTTCAGTCTGACTCAAAAAAGAGTTTCTCATAGAATTATCATTGCTCTAACCTTTCTTCTACCTTCTCTGAAGTTACCATCATTGGAATCCCCATAAATAATAAAGGTTATTGTCTCAAGTAAGTCAATTGTTATTACTGGGGGGAGGCCTTTTCGCTAAGTTCATTTATCAGGATTTCATTCTCAAGCTAGCTACTTATCTGCACACTTGGGAAGGCCCTGGACTGAATTCCTGACTTTCAGTGGGGAGTAAAAGGATATGGGGACACTGGAGACAAAGTATTCCACAATTTTGATTAGAGAAGATCCTGGAAGAACTAGTTATAGTACTTTGTTTCATTGCTTCCAGGTATGAGGATTAATTCCCTAAAAAATTAAAACAAACAAACAAGATGTGTATTTACACATCATGTTCCACAGCAGGGGTGGGGAACTTGCAGCTTCGACGCCACATGTGGCCCTCTAAGTCCTCGAGTGCAGCCCTTTGACTGAATCCAAACTTCACAGAACAAATCCCCTTAATAAAAGGATTTGTTCTGTAAAACTTGGACTTAGTCTAAAGGCTGCACCCAAGAACCTAGAAGGCCGCATGTGGCCTTGAGGCGGAAGGCTCCCTACTCCTGCAGTCTCCAAGACACTTTCCTACAAGTGTATACAGAGGCCAAATTCTCAGCTTAGGATACATGTGGGAAAGGACTATAACTCACAGCTCCTAGAAGTCTTTTTGCTGTGAGTCCTCAGAATGTTCTTTTTAGGTGTTATGCAGTGTTTTTTCTTTTTTTTTGGCCAGCCTCTCCATAAATTTGTTTGCCACACTTTGTCCAGTCTGGAGACTGGATCAGACTGGCTGCATCCTGAGGACACTTCTGGGATGCCAGTGAAAAAATCCAAATCCTCTGAAGTTCATGAGGTCCTTTTCTGACTATGGCATTGGGGGAGGAAGCTGATTTTCTCTTCCCTCATTCCTGAAATGACTTCTACCTCTCCACTCACTTGTATCTCTTTTATTCTGAAATAGTGCCTGGTTTTATAAAAGCCATTGGGGGTAGGGGTACCCAAATCCCTCAACTAATTAGAACAGACTTTCTATCAATATAATTCCAGTTTATCTAATGGCTTTCAAGAACTTTTCAAACTTAGTCTAAAGTCTTTGACCGAGACATATTCTCACTTGGTTAAGATATCAGGCAATTACTATAAAATTATTGTATAATTATTGTTTACTTTGAGTGGGGTGAAACAATTGTTTAGTCTAGCCCTTATTCTTATAACTGTGGCATCTTCTGTACAGTACAAGCTTAAGAAATATCTGGTGAATTGAATCTGATACTTGGCAACAATGTACTTGGTGTTTCCAACCCTGCCATCGGGATGATTGCAATCATTTTTGTTTAATTTTTCCTTCATCACAAAACCCTGTGAGAGAGGTAGCTTTTGTCCTTGTTATAACAAATGAGATTCAGATTAGGCTCCCTTGGTACAGTACTTCTTAGTGGTCATTCAAGTGGTGATGCTATTATTCCCAATGAATGTTAAAAAACATTAGTTGGAGGTATGCTTTTGATTCTTCCAGAGAAAGAACACAGCAACCGAGATGCCTAGTGGCTTGCGTCTATTCTGCCTCTCTGTTTTGGTTTGTTGTCCCTCTGTGACCCTGGGACCGAATTGTTTTGAAAGCAAATCAATGTCCTTTCCCTAGTCAGCTAGATTACCGTGGCTATAGCTTATAATGGATACAAAACAATAATCAATTAGATGAAAGGAACAAAACCAGCTGAGATGCTTTAAATCAGATTAAAAATGCACATTTTAAAGGATGCTAGTTTTCGGGACTTCAGTAATGATCAGCTCCCTCACAGAGAATAGGAAGAACAGTTTTAAGCAGGTAAAATCCCTGTTATTTTAGGGAAAATTCTCTTAGGGTAGAATGTAAGCTGCTTGGGGGCCAGGACTGTTTTTTCTTCTTTCTATTCCAAGGGGAGATTGTTAATACTTGTTGAATTAAACTGAACTAAAATAAGTCCAGTGATCCTTTTAAAAATTTTCTAAAACTTCTTTCTAGAGTCAACATTTGATATGATGTTTCTCTTTGCTCTCATTTTCTTTTTTAATTTTCTTCTTTTTTTAAAAAATAATCTTAAGTAGGGTGACTGACTTGCAGCTGAATGAGAGATGAACCTGAAAGTAGGAGTTGATATTGGGCCTTAAATGCTAGATACTGGGCATGGATAGGAGTTTGTTATGATGAGTCAATGATTCTAGGGTGAGAAGCCATGGCTCCGCCTCTCACTTCTACACTGCTCTGCTGTGTGACCTTCTGGAAATCACATCCCCTTTCTATTTCAATAACTCTGTCTGTAAAGGGAGTCTTTTACTATCTGTCCTAGGGCATCACAAAGGCAAGAAAGAACTTTTGCAGACATGAGCCCATTTGATAGAAGTAAGAAATTGCTGCTTTTTATTAGAATTTCTTTCCCTGGAGAGTGCTAACGATTAGATTGGCACTTCTTGGCCAGGAGATGGTTGTGTAACTCAACCTCTTTTTTTCAGTCTCATTATATATCCTTCCCCTTTGTGCACTCTATAGTTCAGTCAAATTGGCCTTCTCTCTGTTCTTCACTATCCCACTCCATCTTCTGACTCTGACTGGTTGTCTCCCATATCAGGAACATAATCTCTCTTCATTTTTACCTCACAGAATTCCTCACTTCCTTCAAGGCACAGCTCAGGGAAGTCTTCTACACAAAGCTTTTCTTGATCTACCTTCTCCGTCACACCCACAACTGCTAGCACATTCCTTTTCTAAATCTATGTGATTTATTTTGTATTTATTCTGTATATAAATATAAACGTACATACATACATTCATACCTATATACATATAAACATGTGTACATTTTCTAATGTAAGCTTCTTGCGGTCAAGGGTTTTTCATTTTTTTGTCTTTGCATTCCAATTGTTTAGCAGAATGCTTGGCACATTGGTGCTTAAAAAATGCTTGCTTACTGATTGGTGCTTGAGTCACCTAGAGGCAAAAGGATAGACTGAATAACCTCTGAGTTTTTTTTTCCCCTTGGCTGTAGCACAGCATGGAAAACATTAGCATTGGCTGATATTGCCAACCTGATGGAAAGGTCAAGATGAGAAGGGGGAAGTTGAGTCTTACATGCCATTGTTTTCCTGAAGTCTAGGAGTCAGGAGTGGGGGAAGGTATTTTGCTAAAATTTTTGTGGACAACTTCATGAATGCAAACTTTTACACTTTCCCTTGGAATTCTCATTAAAGGCAAAACATGTATCTCAAGTTTGGATCAATGGATCTGACTCAGTCTAGCATTTAAAGTTTTAAGTTCTGGAAAGGAGTATCGTGATTTCTCTCTGCCATGTGGAGGGTGAAAGATTACTTGGGTAATACCCAACCATAGCTAATTTCTTGTCAAAGCCAAAGTTGGGTATGAGATATTTAACAGAGGGTTCAAGATCTAGATCCCAAGAAGTAGTAGGTTTAATTTTTTGGAGCTGTGAACTAGTCCAGTCATCCTGGAGAACAATTACAACTATGCCGAGAATGCTATAAAACTACATGCTCCTTGACGCAGAAATACCACTAGTAGTTCTGGTCCTCAAAGAGATCAAATAAAAAGGAAAAGCACCCATCTGTACAAAAATATTTAGAGTAGCTCTTTTTGTGGTGGCAAAGAATTGGAAACTGAGGGAAGGCCCATCAATTGGGGAACGGCTGAACAAGTTGTGGCATATGATTGTGATGCAATACTATTGTGTTGTAAGAAGTGATGAAGAGCATAGTTTCAGAAAACTTTGTGAAGATTTATATGAACTGCTGTAAAGTGAAGTGAGCTGAACCAGGAGAACAATCTATAAAGTAACAGTAATAAATAGTAGAGATAATCAATTGTGAAAGACTTAGTAATATGATCAATACAACGATCCACCATAACTCCAAAGGAGTTATGAAATAAAATGCTTTCTGCTTGTGGATAGAGAACTGATACACTCAAAGTACGGATTGAAGCATATTTTTTCCCCTTTATTTTTCTTGCTTTTTTTTCTGGAACATGACTAATGTTGAAATATGTTTTGCTTGACTTTGTATTTATGATGAATATTTTATTTCTTGCTTTCTCAATGGGTGGGAGAGAAGAGAGAAGGAAGGAGAGAATTTGGAACTAAAAATAAAATAAAAAGAAGTAATAAGTGCTTATGGGTCCTTGGAACCCTATAGAAACCTTTTCCTTCTACTTGCCTACTCTTATATTGTATAACAAGATCTTTTCTCTCAAAATGATGTCACACAGTCCCAGTGACAAACTATATATCTTGTCCTGCTGAAGTGCATTCATAATTTAGATGTTTCTTCTTACCTGTTGCTTGTCTCCCATTAACATTATTTTATTGCTCCCCATCCACTCTCCTACCATATAACTCACAAATCCCCTATTTCCCATAGAAAATAATTCTCAAGTGGGTATTCCATTCCAGCAGACTTTCCTTTTCTCTTATCAATGTGATTTATTGGGAAGATTTTTGGTCTAGGCGTTAAAATATAAGTTCCCTAGAAGCACTTAGCACATTGCCTGATACATAGTGAGTGCATAATAAGCACCTCTTGTTGGATTTATTGATTGAATTGGGAGATTGAGGTTCTCTGCTGGGTTCTAGTCCTGAGTCAGCCACAGTGAACTTGAAAAGGCAACTCACTTGACCTCTCTGGATCTCAGTTTCTTTACCTATTAAGTGAACAGATTGGATAGATTATCTCTCGGTCCTTTCCACAGGTCTTAACAGGCTTTAATAATTGGGGAAGGTGATCAATTGGAAGCAGGGTTTGAGGAAGATAATTAGCTATTCATAGAATGGACTGGAGTGGGAACAGATCTTAGAGATGTGTAAAGGAATCATCATCTATATTGATTGAAAGCAGGTTCTGAAGGATAGGATAACCTTGAGGTTCGAATTTGTGGGCCTGAGAGGATGGGGTGCCTTTGAGAGTCATAAGCTCCTCTCCATCTCTGCCCATCTCTCCTTTCATCCTGATACATTCTAGGTTTGTGATTCAGTGTTGTGTTTGATTCCCCTTCCTATCAGCCCAAGGAATCACTGCAGTTTTCCTTTTGTTACTTTACTCTAAGTTTGTCTCTTGCCTCAGTGGTTCTTACAAATCTGTTGTGATATTGCCACAATTTGCATGGGCTAGGGGGAAATAGATTCATCTGTTGTGCTTCAACATTTGGATGCAGCCACTTGAAAGGGGTGCTGAGGACTTGGTCTAGGGATAGAGATGTGCATGACAGCAAATGGCTACATGACTCGGGGAGGCCTAGCTAGTCAGAAAATGGCAGTGACATGAGCTAGTCTGTTGCATCAAAACATGCACTGAGGCAGCCTCCCCTTCTTGGGGCCTAGGGCAGAAATGATACCATTGATTGGTTTCTAGTGTCAAAGCACCTTCTCAGCTGTAAATAGTTCATCCTGAAAACATCTGAGAGCAGGATCATCCTTGTTCATTGCCTGGGAAAGAAGCCAAAAGCCTAAGGGATATATTTTATTTTTCTTCACAGAGGAAATCAGAGGTAGAAGTCACCAGTTCAAATGAAGTCAAGTCTGGAAATCAGTATCAGCTGTTACCATCTGAAACTCATTGGGGATGTTAGTCCCATGAACGTACCCTGTGGTCCTCATTAACTGTTTTCTGGAGGTCCTATCTGAAGTTATATCTCCTTTTGGACTCCTTAAGTTTGATGGCACTTCAGACAGGTAGAAGAAGGCAGCATGGTGTGGTAGAAAGACTTGGATATGGAATCAGAAGACCTGGGTTCAAATCCTGGTTCTGCCACTTAGTACCTGGGTGACCTTAGAAAAATCATTTAATCACCTTATGCTTCACTTTCCTCATTTGTAAAATGAATGGTTGGCCTAGATCAATTCTAAGATCCCTGAAAGCTCAACCTATGATCCTATAAAATCATTCACAACCATGCCACACAGTCAATGCATGTCCATAGGGAGATATATTTTGGTCTGAACTTATGACTAAGTCATAGATGGTGAATTTCAGGCCTGGGAGACAATGGAGGAAAAGGAACAAAAATGGGTGATGGAGTGTAAGTCATTGCAAAAAGCAAGAAGGCCAGTTTGGCTGGATTGTAGTATATATAAAGAGGAGCAATGCATAATGAGGCTTGAAAAGTAGCTTGGGCTAGGTTATGAAGGACTTTAAATATTAAACAGAAGAGTTTATGTTTGATCTTTCTTTATAAAATAAGGATAATAATAGCATCTACCTCACAGGGTTATTGTAAGCATCAAGTGAGATAAAGTGCTTTGCAAACTTTAAAGTGCTACATAAATGCTAGTTGTTATTTTTATTATCATTATTGTGAGAGGCAGATTTTGGGGAAAGGATAACAAATTGTGTTTTGGACATACTAAGACCATTGACCATCCAGTTGGAAATGACCAATGTGATGTTGGCAATTGGGGCTCAAGAGATAGAAGAAAAGCAAGCAAGGACAGATACCTGTCCTTAGAGTACACCCATGCAGAAGGGGCAGATGTGGACAATCCAGCAAAGGGATCTTGAGAAGAAGCCAAGGGAACAAGTCCTCTCAAGGACACTTGAGAAGTTAGAGAGGAAGGAGAACATGGTCACAAAAAACCTGGGGATAAACAGTGGTCAGAAACTACAGAAAAGGTGAGATCTGAGAAAAAGCTGTTATTATCCCCATTTTACAGTTGGGAAAATTGAGGTAGCCAGAGGTTAAGTGATTTGCCCAGGGTCACACAGCTGGCAAATGTCTGAGGTAGGATTTGAATTCCAGTCTTCCTGACTCTAGGCCCAGCATTCTGTCCACTGAGCCACCTACCAGCCTCGAGAAGCCTTTGCAAAGGGAGTTGAAAAGAGATTAGGAATTAAGAAATATAGATAGGTTTCCCCACCCCCCTCCCAGGAGTATGGTTAAGAAATGGAAGAGACATATAAGATGAAAGGTTGAGGGGATGACAGAGTCAAGTGGCTATTTTGAAGGATGCAGGAAATCTGGGCATCTTTGTAGGCAGCAGAGAAACCAGTGGATGACAAGAGATTGATGGTTAGAGAGAGAAGGAACATGAAATAGGAAAAAGAGAGATATTAGGGCAGATGGACCCTAATTTCTCAGTAAAGTAAGAATTGTGGTCCTTGCATGCCTAGGAGAGAATTGATGTCAATAGCTTGAAGAAAAAAGTAAAGTTTTGGAACAGGCACTTTGGGAAGTAATAGGAAGTCAATCAGGGAAGATTAAAAGCTGTTTAATAGACTCAATTTAATGTCTAGAACCATCACCTTGCCATATTCCATCTTCACCAGATACATTTCACCAATACATTTCTTCTTTTTTTTTTCATCTATTCTAATTCACATCCCTGATCAACTCTTGATAATTGTTCAAGAACTGTTTGAAAACAAGAAATGAATTTAAAAGGATGTATGTAAAACACTGGATGATCTTATACCTAGGTCCACCTGACATCACTTTCAAGGCCCAAAAAAGAACAACGTTAACCTTCTCAACTTCTGAAAGTCCCAATCCTGTTTCTGAATTTGAGCAGTTTCCAATACAAGAGAGTCAATACCCAGCAGCAGGGTCAACTGCTGGGAGCTGGACAGTTGTGGTGCCAGTCGATCTGTTTGTCATTATTGAGCTCGGTCTTGTAGCTGTGGGAAGATTATGGTGCTGACAAACTAGGAATGACAATACTAAGTGTGACAAATTTGTACTTACTGACAATATACTACCCTACTCTCCACTTCCCAAGGTTTCAATAGAAGAAATTACATGCAGAATCGACAGAAATAAGTGGACCAATTCAACTGCCATATACCTGTTACACTGAAAGGTGGCCAGAATTAAAGATGACATGAGAGAGTCTCTATTATGCCTTTTGTTGATGGTATAGGTTTTTGAATACAAAAGGGCCTTTCTTGGTTTCACAGATTGCTGCCTGCAGTGCTTAGCTCCAACATGCCAGTCAGAAGTCTAAGGCAGTATCAGAGTCAACAAAAGTTACCCAGCCTTTGGTTCTAAAGCTACCATAGAGAGGTTCTCAATATTCTGAGCCAGGAAGATAGGGTTGTTATTCTCATCTAGGCTGAGGCTGCTGTAACATGGTTGCTAGATTCACTGCCCCGATGAGAAGATAACCTTAGTTTTAAACTTTGATTCACTCAAGTATGCTAAGGCCTTTATTCATGCCAGTACCTGGAGAGAAATCGTCCCTTTTATCCTGTTGGCTTTCCTCAAAGTCATGGAAGTCCCAGGTTGTGGATTTGGCTTCTGCTTGAGGACAAAACATTAAATCTCAACTCCACCAGGAGAGAGAAAGCAAGCTTCCCAGGTGCTAGATGGCTGTCTCTAGCCAAAAGCTAGCTAAAGAGAAGGGAGGATTTTCTTTCAAATTTCTCCTCCTCTTCTGAGGCTTTTTAATTAACTGATTCCAAAGCTCATACTTGCCCAGAAGTTAGAATACTAAGAGGGGCTCCTTTTTAATTCAACACATAAATTTCTAGTGTGCCCTCATGTTTTGACAGTGGTGATCCTCTGGCTTCACTATAATCTGGAGACAAATCCTGCTTTAAATACTCCAGCCTGATGCGCATGGTAGTTAGCTGACGTACTTACACTTGTGCCCATCTGTTTGGTTGGCAGGAGGCCTGTGAAGTAGGTGGCAAGCCAATTTCTATAAGGCACATTTGCCAATCTAAGATGGTTCGGAGGAGTAATCTGCAGAGCACAGTGAGGGCTAATGTGCCTGCCAAGAGGACCTTCTGTTTGGCATCAGTTCCAGAACAGGGCAACACACTCCTTTACAATGAAGAACATCTGCCCATGGAATGTTGGCAGGTGTTTATACTCAGTGAATGATTGCCGGCTCTACCTCTTCCCCCAACTGCCTTTGAGCTGAATTCACAATGAATTCATTATGCGAACTAGATACTTGTACCTTCACTAACTGCCAATAGTTATAATGTCAAGATCCTGCCTTTCAGGTTGGAGCTGAAATAGAATCATTGAATCCTAGTGTTGGAAGAGATCTTCCAGATGACCAACTTTGAGCCTTACTGCAAAGGCAACACTGAGATCGTATAACTCTCAGTCAGTCAACACGCGAAGTGAGTGCCTTTGGTGTGAAAACCACTGTGCTAAGCATTGAGGAGGGATACAGAAGAAATAGAAGCCACATTCCGCACTCTCAGAGAGCTTGTAGTCTAGCTGAGGAGAGACCTCTACACACACTCAGAGAGAGAATGTTCAGGACTCAGATCTATAATTTAACCGGTACAAATTCAAGTCCCACGGACCAAGGGCTGAAGGAGATCCCAAGTAGAGAGGAGTGACAAGTCATGAAAGATTTCCTGGAGGAAGTGCGCTAGTTGTGGGCTGAAGGTTGAATAGGGAGATTGATTGGAGAGGAGAGGGCATAATAAGTGGAAGTACTGATTCTTGAAGAAGCAGAGGTCATAATAAATTGTTCTGGGGACAATGAACCTTTTGCTAAGTTTGGAGAAGAAGCAGCAGGGTGTAGTGGGAAGAACAGAATTGCAAGTTAGGGAGCATGTGCTCGAGCTGTGGTTCTGCCACGTATTAGTGATGAGATCACATGTGAGTCACGTCTCCACTCCTCAATCTCCCTACCTGTAAAAGCAGACTTTGGAATAGAAGTTTTTTAGGTCTCCTTTAGGAATTTTGTGATTGAGGTCACAAAGAGAAATGAGATCAGTAGAATAGGGTTGACAGGCTGAGAAGGCTTTTAATTTGGCGGGGAAACTTTTAAGGCTAGGCTACGTGGTTTAAATTTGATTTCAGAGACAATAGGAAGTTACTATTACTTCCTTTCTCCCCCATTATTTCCTTACCTTCTTTTTAAAATAAATTTGTAGATTCCTTTTGTTTTTGTATTACAGTAATTTCTGTTATGGTTAGTTCTCAATTAGGGGATCATATGAAAATTAATTTTTATAAACATTGCTATTTAAACAGTAAACTGGTCTGGAATTGGGTAGGCCCAGAAGTAGGGAGTTCCACTGAGGCTGTTTCAGTTGTGTAGATATAAAGTGAAGAGGGGAAGGGCCAGAGTTACGTTTATGGAGACAGAGGAATGAGGAGATACAGAAGATACTGTGGAGAAGTATCTAAAGACTCTGGGGATAGATGGCAGGATGGGATGTGAGGGAGGAATGGTGTGGACAAATGAGAGAGAGAACAAAAAATGTCTCTGAGATATTGAGCCTAAAGAAGAGGAAGATTGTCCTTAACAGTAATGGAGAAAGTAGGGAAAAGAAGGGAGCTGGTTTGGGAAGAGTAAATGATGAGACCATGAATTCAGGTATCAAATTGTTGGATCCATTTGTTGATACAACAGTTCTAAGCTAAGTTGTTCTATGAGGAATTAGTGATAATAATCAAGAGATGTGGGGAGAGAGAAAGTGTGGAGGAGAGAGAGAGAGAGAGAGAGAGAGAGAGAGAGAGAGAGAGAGAGAGAGAGAGAGAGAGAGAGAGAGATATCAAGGTTAAAGGTATAAATTTAGGGGTCATTCATATCTATACAAAACTGAGTAGAACTTCCCAAGGATATTAGTATAAGAGAACAGTAAAGTTCCTAGGTTGGAGAATTTCAGGGCACTCATACTTGTGGTTATTGTGAGAAAATAAAATGTGGGGGAGGGAGAGCCAGAGCAGCCAGAAGACTCAGAAAAGGACAGAATTACCAGTAAGAGAGGTTATTGTTGTCCACTCTCAAGTGCAAAATGTATTCAAATGTTGATATCACAACTTCTGAGCCATCAGAAAAGTTAGGGTTCAATGCTGTGGTCTGTTTTGGAGCATAGAAAAATGAGTTGATTTCAAATGAGTAGTGAATTCCTTGCAGGTAGGAGATATTTAATAAATGTCCATTGAATTGAACAAATCATCATTTGCAATCAAGAGCAAGTGCTGCAGAACTGACAACAAAGATATGTGAAGTCCTTTTGTGATTCCGCATTGCTTACATCAAGACCCTCTATAATTTGGCCCCAGTCTGTCTTTCTGGTCTCCTCAACACTGATCTGTTCAATCAAAATGATCTACTCATTGCCCCCTCAATTGACCTTCAGGCTTTCTTTCCTCCATGTTTTTTCTCACAACCTTCTTCCTACAAAGTAGGCCCTCATTCCTCTATGACTTACCCCAAACCTACTCATCATTCAAAATTCTACTCAAACTCCACTTTTTCCATGAAGCTTTTCTTGATTATTCTAGTACCTGCTGATTTTTCCTTCTTTTCAACTTCTGTAGTATTTACTATTTGTACCTTTGATTTTACAATTAACTGATGGAGACATTTTATTACCTTCGTATTTCTTGTAATGTTTTCTTGAACTTTTATTTTTAATGGTATTTCATTTCCCCCCCAACTATATGACATGACAATTTTTAGCATTCCTTTTTACAAAATTTTGAGTTTCAGATTTTTCACCCTCTTTCCCTTCCCTCCCTGCTTCTTAAAATGGTAGGCAATTTGATATAGGTTATATATGTGCAATTATGTAGTCACAGTTGTGAAAGAAGAAGCAGATGAAAAAAAACATGAGAAAAATAAAGTAAGTGAGAAAAAGTATGTTTCGACCTGCACTCAGAGTCCATCAGTTCTTTATCTGGATGGGATAGCATTTTCCATCATAAGTCCTTTGTGCTTGTCTTGGATCATTGTGTTGCTGAGAAGAGCTGAGTCATTCATAGCTGATCATCATACAATGTTCCTGATACTGTGTACAATGTTTTCCCTGTTCTGCTCATTTCACTTTGCATCAGTTTGTACAGGTCTTTCCAGGTTTTTCTGAAATCCATCTGCTTATCATTTCTTATTTACACAATAGTATTCCATTACATTGAACTTTTATTTAACTCGTATAATTATTCAATTTTTCACATGTTTATGTATTATCTATTGAGCTTACTTGTAAGCTGCTTGAGTGTAAGGACTGCATCTCATACTTGCATTCCTTACAACCCTTGTACTCATGTGTAATCATCTCCATAAGTAATTGTTGGTAGATTGACAAATGTGAAAAAATCATTGAAGAGACAAAGCAACACTACTTAGGGCTATTATATAGTTTACTTTCCTATACTTTTCTTCCTAAGATTGAACAGTAAATACAGTTCCTATTTTGCCCTGCCTATGTAAATATTACCCCACCCTTAAAAAAAAAGCTGAAGTCTCCCCTCTCCTTTTAAGCTTTCCTCAACAAATGCATCCATCTATTTACTCCAGCTTGACCATACATACTTATATACCATGTGATGGGGTACTGGATTGTGTTCAATTCAGCACTTGATATTTGCTTCCTTATATTTTTCTTTAATCGTTTCATGTAAGTCTTGTCTTTTCATAAGCAATGTGAGATTCTTAATTGTGAAGACTACCAGCTCCTTTTCTCCTCAGGGTAACTAGGTGCTAAGCACATAGTAGTCATATATCCCAGCCCGTTCAAACTGCCTTGTAGGTCTTTACTGCCTTGTAGGTCTTTATCGTGGATGCAATTTTACCTCAAGTATAACAGTAGGCACCTCATTGACACGCACTGTGTCCCCAATCCCAGATGCTGCCTAGGTTTCAAGGAGCATTATGTACATGGGACAATATCCATTTGAAAAACCACAACTCATAAGCCCCCAATGATGTTTCTTTTGCCAGACAACCATAGGACATATTAGTTCAAAGCAAAAGACATTTAGACAGAATAACAAGACAACTGACAGGAAGGATTTCTTTTACATTCACAGGGGAACATGATCCTACAAATTACTATACAGTCTGAGCCATTTACTTTATAGATGAGGAAACAGGCCGAGAGAGGCTTTTGACAGTGATGTTTGTAGTTACAAAAGGGCTGAAAAAAAGCCTGCCTGCCAATGAGAACATGAGAATAAATTACACTCCCTCCACTTATCTTCATAATTAACCTAATTGTCATTATTATTCCTTGAGTCTATCCTGGATGACTGTAGAAGGAGTCTGTCATTTGTGATCTGCTATCATCCATGTGCATCTGAGACCACTTGCTGTAGAACTACCAGATACTGTAAAACTTGGAAGTATTATGCTGTTGCTTTTTCTGCGTTTAAGCTTTCAGAGTTCTTCAGATCTCTCACCCATTATTGAAAATTGCCTTCCGTATTCATATAAATCTCATCTAATTACATTTATGTTATATTAGTTTGCTACTTTATCTACAATCTATTGCTTCCACTTGTTATCTTTTTCCTTATGGTAATTGATCCCAGAGTGAAACATTATCTTCAGCTCCATTCTAATATATGAAACAATATTTTTTTTCTTTCTTTATCTGAACTTTATGTGGCATTTGAAACAGTTTCTCCTCATTTTCTTCTCATTCCCTTCTCAGGAAATGATTCCTCATTCTTCAGGGAATTCTTGACTCTGAAGTCAATGACTACCAAGTCAATTTTTACCAGACATGATGATGGTGATAATTAATGCTAGTATCTTGAATACATATGAATTAGTACACTTAAATGAACTCTTACCTGCATCATTTTCTTTGACATTTAAATTTAGTCTTCTTTAGTCGAGCACACAGTGGTGGTACAGTGGATTAGAGAGCAAGGCTGGAGTCAGGAAGACCTGAGTTCAAATTTGGCCTCAGATACTTACTAGTTGTGGGGCCCAGAGCAAGACATGTAACCTCTGTTTGCCTCAGTTTCTTCAACTGCAAAATGGGGATAATAATAGCGCCTATCTCCTAGGCTAGCTGTGAGGATCAAATGAGATACTACTTGTTGATGTATTTTAGCGAGTCTTGGTATTTATTTCAAATAAATGGAATCGGAGCAAAATAATTCAATGCTACAACAGTAAGTTTTTTCCTTATTTAATAGTTTGGGGGGGAAGGTAAGTGAAGGACAAAGCATTCATATAGTACTTATTCTGTGCCAGACACTGTGCTAAATGCTTTACAAATATTAAAATGAAATGATATTCATAAAAGCGCTTAGTACCATGCTTGGCATATAGTAGGGACTATATAAATGCTTATTCCCTTCTCTTGCCCTTCCCTTTAGGCCACAGTATCCATTCTTTTCCTTATAAATTGTCCAGTTTTTATATCTTACAATTCATATTTCCATAGTGCTATTATCTAGCATAAGTCCCAGTATCTTTTGAGAAAATCTATTCTGCTTGTTGCCTTATGATCCTTTGTACTAGACTGTAACAAGAAGATGCTAATGCTATCTCTACAAGGTTGTGAAATTCCCTTTGTTTTGATAACTGGGATTTCTCAAAACATGCCCTGTTCTAACATGGAGACTGCCTTGAGGGGTCTTTGAGCATGTCTTGTTTGCCTAACATAGAGCCCCTGTCTCCCCTACCATGTGAGTAGGGGCAACCTCCTTTAATAGGCTGCCTGTATCTTTAAAAATGTCCAGACTAAGTCATTTGCAATCTACTATGTTATCTTTCAGCTTCACTCTTCTTGGCAACTCTTATCTGCTATGCCTGGCATTGACACCATGAACTGAACCAGTGAAAGAGGAAGGGAAATCTTTCCCCTGCTCCCTCTCTTTTACCTCTTCTCTGAGAAATGGGCCTGGGGGTGTTTGTTTCTGTTCTGTGTTATTTGTTCTCCATTTCAGGTGCCAAAAGTGATCCTCATGGAATTGGGAGTTCAAGCTATGGACATTTGAGCTAGGACTGCAGGCAGGGTGGTACAGCCAGCCAGCTGGTGTGGAAAGTCTGAGAAGCCAGGGTGCCTGAGACTTGAGTTTCCCCTCCCCCTACCTGGGTGTAGGGGTTGGACTTGGTCCTGGGACTGTGGTCTTTGGGAACTGAGCTAGCTAAGCTATGAACCTAATCTTCTTCCCTTCCCTCCCCAGAGACTCAGGTGGGGATGGGAGGGAGGAGCATTTTGCCTCGAACATGTTGGGAGAGTACGTTTATGTATTTGTAATTATAATTTGATGTAAATATTTCTTTGTAAAACCTCCTGTGTTACATCTTCAATTAGCAGCTTGCCCGAAACTAGTCTCTGTCATTCATTCATTCGCTCACTCACTGAGCAAATAGTTCTTGAGCACCTATATACTAAGCACTGAATATGTGTGTATATACATGCACTGTGCAGGTTTGTGTGTGTGTAATACAAACATGTATTGTATAGGGGATAGTCCTTGTGCTCCAGGAGTTCATAAATATATACAAAGTATATGGGTTAAATGCCATGTAAACAGTACAAATTAAGGGTTGGAGAAGTAAAGGGAAAGAAAAAGATCAATATTAATTAGATGAGTCAGGAAGGGTAATAAGTAACAATAACAACTCCTCCTTCTCCTCCTCCTCTTCCTCCTCTAAATTAGGAGTCTTAGGACCTGGATTTGAATCCTGCCTCTGCTACTGAGAACCTGTGTGATCTTGGATAGGTTACTTCACAGAATCTCAGAGTTGAATCCAACTTCAGGGGACACGTAATCCAATATATACCGAAACAAGAACCCTCCTACAGCACTCTACAGGTGGTTGTCTAGACCAGCGCTTCTTAAATTGTGGGTTGTGACCCACATAGGTTGTGAAAAATTTGGCAACAGTAAAGAGTTTCTGAATGCGCAATGACCAAAAATTAATTAAAAATCAAATATGTAATGAATCTGACGTGTTTTTGGTAGCATTTGCCCATGTTGCATCGCACAACTTCACTGCAGCCTTGGTTCTGAACACAAAGCATGTGCACTTTGCACTGTGAATGCCATCATGCCACTCAATGCCAACAAATGCTGCCACAATGCAAAATGGGGTCTTGAGTAGAAAAAGTTTAAGTAGCACTAGTCTACACTTTCATGGAAGATACTTAGTGAGAGGAAAACCAACATCATCTAAGACAGTCCATTTTATTTTTGAGCAGCTTTAATGGTTAGGATTTTTTTTATTCCTTTGTGGTTGTTGTTGTTCAGTCATGTCCTACTCTTTGTGACCTCATTTGGGGTTTTCTCAGCAAAGATACTGTAGTAGTTTGCCATTTCCTTCTCCAGCTCTTTTTACTGATTAGGAAACTGAGACAAACAGGGTTCAGTGACTTGCCCAGGGTCACACAGCTAGTGTCTGAGGCCGGATTTGAACTAAGATCTTCCTGACTCCAGGTATAGCATTCTATCTACTGTGCCGCCTAGCTGCTCATGTTTTTCCTTCCATGGAATTAAAATCTGCTGCTCTGAAACTTCTAGCTATTAGTCCTAGTTCTACCCTCTACAGCCACAAAGAACAAGTCTCATTCCTCTTTCACATTCCCATGCTTATTCTTTAAAACAGCTGTCGTGTCTCCAGAAGTCTGCTCTTCTCCAGGCAAAGCATCCCCAATTCCTTTGGCTAATCTTTTAATGGCATGGTCACAGTCCTCTCATTATCCTGGTGGCCTCCCTTTGTGCATGTACAAAATCATCAATGTCCTTCCTAAAATGTGGTGCTCACAGCTTCACAGGATGCTCCCAATGTGCCTGACCTGGGCAGTGAAACTATCCTGTTTCTCCCCCTTTCTGGGCAAGATGTCTCTCACTGAAGCTCAAGATGTCAGTAGCTTTTTTTTTGTTACCATTTTGTCACACTGTTGATTCATATTGGACTTGTGCTATACTTCCATCTACCAGATATTTTTAATGTAAGCAGTTGTCTAGCTATCCCTGTTTTGAGGTGGTCAGAGTCTAGTTGATAATAGCTGGGTGATAGGTAAGATCATGTTAGACCACCAAGGTGAGCAGGGTGACCAATCCTTCCCACTATTGAGATCTTCATGTTTACAACATGATGTTGCCCTTCCCCTTACCCTGAAAGCACAACCCAAAAATTTAATGTCTTTAGTTCAATTTGTATTCAGTGATTCGTATAAGATTCCTACTTCTAGTCCATTTCAGCAGGGGGTATGTAGTTGCCTTTTGACCTCTGCTAGGGGGTTTGCTAGTTTGCTAGGGGTATGTTTTCCAGGTCAATGTTATTGCATACTTGTGTATAACACTATATCTGTGGACAGAGGGAGCATCCATTGAACTTTTAATCTCTGTTTTTTATACTTTGCTTTGGAGGTACACTCTAATACTTGCTTCTCAGTGTCAATTTCCAGATCTTTTATTGGTGAGGGGAAGAGGTACTATCTGTTTTCTTCTGGATCTTCACTTTGAGCCCTTTGGCCTCTTAATAGGTCTTAACCTTCCTTATGGAATGGCCACTAGGGTATAGTCTAGGCTAATATGGCCTTTGCAAGAGGTTTTTTTTTTTAATCTTTTATAGGACAGGATCCTTTTAGGAATATGTTAGGAATATTGCCAAGCAAATAAAAGTCTTACAGATGTGTATATATTTCTTTTATTGGGGTTATGGTAATCTCTCAAATGATTTAGGGATTTTGTTTTTAGTTTTGGGCCTTTTGGATTATACCAGATACAACAGAGATTTCAAAAAGTTTAGAGTACAGCATTTATATAAACAAGTTTTTATAGAATCCCCAAAAGAAGTTTCTTAAACAAGATGCTGTAGCTAAACATGAGCTTTTCAAACTTCAGAGTCATGGAGCCAATATGTCAGCTGCTTTTTTCATCTTAATCGTTTATCACGGGACACCCTAAATTCCCTAACTGCCTCATCTCTTTTTCTGTTCATGAATTTAAAGGATCATATCCCTTACACCACAAATCAGCACTGAATATATGTTATAGTTCCAGTAATGCTCCACCTCACTCATCTTACCTCAGATGGTGTAGTGAATAGAGCACTGGGCTTGGAGTCAGGAGAGCCTGAGTTCAAATCTGGCCTCAGACACTGATTAGTGGGGTGATGCTGGGCAAATCATTTAACCTTTGTTTGCTTCAGTTTCCTCAACTGCAAAATGAGGATAATAGCACCTATACCCCAGGGTTATTATGAGGATCAAATGAGATAATATTTGTAAAGAACACAATGGCAAGTACTATATTAATGCTTATGTTGTTACTTTGTCCTTATCTTTAGACCATAGTGTCCATTGCTTTTTTTTCTGCATCGTCCAGATTTTGTATCTCACCAATTTATATTTCCAAGGTTCTTATAAATCCCAATATCCCCACCATGTGCCATTTGGATCACCCCAATTTGGATTCTACAGAGATTGTGATTTTCTCTGAATTGTAGTCATAGTATCCATAGGAGAACATTAATGTTAAAATATGGGTTTTCATATCATTGAAAGTATGTGATTCTCCTGGATCATTCTCTTCTACTAATTTATCTCTGAACCCAGTCTACTCTTTGTCTGCTGTGCCTGCCCATGATACATATATTGAAATACTGTCTCATTGAACTTCCTTTCCAAATACATGTCACTGTGTCAATATTAGAAATTTTTCATCCATTTGGCTTTTTATGTGGATTGTTAAACTGCTGATTTTTGAGTGCTTATGGATCTCATCGGTAAGGCCTCAGAAAATTCTGGGGCTTGACACAATTAGCACAGTATTATTTACAAAGCTGGGTCTGGAGGACCTTATCACTTATAGTGAAACTGTCTTCCATTTGAACAATGCACAGGAAACTCTCCATGAGACTGGAAAACACCTTCAGTGAGCATACATCTCCCTATTTCATGCTTTACTTGATCTTTATCAACAGAACTGAACAAAGTTATTTCTAAGATTGAATCTATCATGGTCTCACTTAAAAAAATAACATATGCATGGGAGATACCTTGTTGGAGGAGGGCCTTCAAAGTTCTGTTTTGCTCTACCAGGTCAAATACATTTTTTATTTTTTTTTGGTAATTGACAAGCAATGGACCCAGCATGCACTTGTACTCTCTGCATCTTTCAGTCAACTGTGTAACTGTGAAGATATAGTTTGCTTTAGAAAATTGTTTGTAGAAGACTGCCTCTTCACTTTTTCTATTTTCTAGGAGTATCCTGGATTCATATGTCACTCAATCTCATAAAGATTTTGTAGAGATGAAAAAGTTGGCACATGGGTGACTAGTTTCTCATGCCCCTTGATTGCAGTTTTTTTAGGTAATAACACCATCCAAGATTTTTTCCATTTGTTTGATATGTTCATATATCTTTGAGATATCTTGAGAATTGATCCCCCATTGCTTTTAAAAATTGCATCTCAAATTTCTTCCTTGTCTATGTGATCTGGTTCAGCTACTCTTTCTGACTTCCATTTTTCAAGTGCCATTTTCACTTCTTCAATTTCGGACTAAATAAAGTGTTATCATCCAAATGTGGTGATTCCACTGTCATCATGATGAAGACAGAACATTTTAGTAAATGCAGACAAAGAATTCGCCTCTTTGGCCTGTTTGTTGTTCTTCCAATTTCATCTCTAAGAGCTCTTGGGATGAATTGCTTTAGTTAGCTTTCACACCAGGTTTTCTGCAGACTTATTTTCCTTTCCACTGCTTTTCACTCTTTTGTAAGGTAAGTATTTTATGTTTGCTTCATTAAATTTTATCTTATTTGATTTGGTCCATTGTTTTACTCTGTCAAACTCCTTTTAAATTCTGATTTTGTCATCCAACATGTTAGTTATCCATCCAGCCTTGGGTCATCTGCACATCTGATCAGTCTTCCTCTCCTTTGTACTGAGCCCAGGACCCCCAGAAGATAAACAGTGCTTCTCTGCCTTCGCTTTGTTTCTTATGCCTGAAAGGCCCTTCCATTCCTTTTTCTCATAATAGAATTCTTATTCATTCTTTAAAACCCTCTAATGCTTTCACTTCCATGAATTCTTCCCTGATTTCCTCTGGTCTATACCCCACACTCTGAATTACAGAATTTCAGAACTAGAGGGAATCCTAAGGCTCATTTGATCTTCCTTCTCATTCAGGAATCCTCTGTCCAACATCCCTGAAGGAGGATTGCTTAGCCTTAACTTGAACAACTCCAGGGATGGGGGACTCTCCCACCCCTTCTGAGGCTGCCTATTCATTTTTGTTATACTTCCAAGTTCTAAAAAAGTCTTACATTGACACAAAATCTGCCCATTGCTTCTACTTCACCCTCCTGGCACTATTTCTCCCCAAACAAGTGTTACAAACAAGGATAGTACAATATTATGTTGTAGTGGCCCCATTGGGCCTAGCCTGATACTGTCCACAATTTCTGGACAAATGGTTTCTTGCCCATTACACCATAGACAATGCATCTACTTCAAAGTCAAGACTACCTGGCACTCATCCAGGAAACCATCCTTCCCTGAATCCCATTAAGCACTTTGTTGTCAGTCACATAATTCTGTCTTAGATAGGCTAACATTATTTCCTTATCATCTAGCTCCTCTTTTGCCTCTTGTCTTTCTCCTATAAACATACAAAGGCCTACTTTTCCTTCAAAACAAATGGAAAAAAATAGCAACATGAAGAAAACCCCTTTACATACTCTACTACCCCTTTTGAGTAAACCTTCTCCCTTCTTTTACATATTTCCCTCTTTAATTCCATTCAACTGAAAATTTGGCCTCCCAGTTCACCAAATATTAACTGTAGGGAGATAAGATTTTGTGCTGATTAGGATATTTAGCAGAAGCCAGGGCTTTTTTTGGGGGGTTTTATTGTTGCTCATAGCTATACATAATAAAAGCTTTTTCATTTTTAGGCCAAAGAGGAACTTGGGAATGAGACTCACTTCAGCCCCCAGCCTCCACATAGCTACTGTCTTTTGTTTTTGTTTTTGCAGAGTCTTCAAAATGTGTTATCATAACATAGGATCCCCAAAACAGGAATTCAAAAGGAATTCCTAACTCTAAGTCAGTTGCAGAGGAATGAAGTTCATCAATTTAGCACCCAGAGCTCCGAGCTAGGTCAGTAATGTAAGGGTGTTCATAGCTGGTCTTGAATTAATCCTTTGATCCAAAGCTACAACAAAATGTCTCCCAGAGATTGAAAACTTGGACTCAGTATTCATAACTGGAGTTGCCTGGAGCAGATTTTGTACTTCCCTCACCCCCAGGATAGTGATGTAAGGGGAGGGAAAGGGGAGGAGAAAGATGAGGGGTCATGGGATCACAGATGCAGCTCCAAGAGCTCCCAACTAGTCCATCAATGCTGGGTTGCCCAGAATAGATCACCAGAAGAATTAATAAAATATATATGTATATATTTTTATTAAGAATGAATAAAATATATGCATGTATTTTATTCATAATATGATATATAATTAATATATAATTATATAATAGTTCATAATACAATAATTCACACACATAACTATGGAGTAAGAGAGAGGGAAGGAGGGAGACAGAAAGAAAGGGAGGGAGGGGAAGGAGAAGAGAGAGAGAGAGAGAGAGAGAGAGAGAGAGAGAGAGAGAGAGAGAGAGAGAGAGAGAGAGAGAGAGAGAATATTATTATGATGCCAAGGATACCCAGGACACAAACCCAGAAAAAGAGAATAACTTCAAAACACCTACAAGCAAAGCTTCAAAGAAAACACAGCTTGATCACAAGATCAATAGGAAATTCCTAGAAAATGGGGGGAAATGATATTATAAATGAAATGAGAGTAATAGGAGAAAGGGTTGGAAAAGTAAAGAGGACAATGGAAGAGAAACTTGGAAAGAGATTTAACAGATTGACAGAATAGGTATAAAACCTTGCTTAAGTAACACACCCCCTGAAAATTAGAATGGATCAAACAGAAGTTAATGGTTCCATGAGACAGCAAGAAATATTAAAACAAGTCAAACTACTGGAAAAAAATAGAATAAATTATAAGGATCTCATGTCAAAACATTGACTTGGAAAACAGATCAAGAAGTGAAAATTTAAATATCATGACTTAATATTTAAAGAAATCAAGGGGAAAAGTGCCCAGATTTATTAGAACCACAGGGCAAAGTGAAAATAGAAAGAATCTCTAGGAAGGAAGGGGAAGGATACAGGGGGAAATCTAGGTGATATAAAATCAAAAGATATTAAAATCTGTTTCAAAAAAAATTTTATAGATATCAGAATCTATCCATTACATACAATAATCTCAGCATTATTATGCAAGTATTAAAAGTTAATAGGTAAGTTATAAATATAAGAAACTTCTAAGAAAAGAACTCAGATAGTCACATGATCACTGACTACCCTTCAAATGTCAATATAAGGCCTACTTCAATGAATATATATATATATATATATATATAATATATATATTATCCACCCAAATACATGTTAAAACATTTTTTTAACATTTTTTAAAATTTTGAGATCCAAATTCTATCCATCCCTCCCTTTATTACCCTTCCCCTTGCCCCCTCCCTGGCACAATAATCAGTCAGATATAGGTTATACATGTGCAACTATGTAAAACATTTCCATATTAGTCATTTTGTACAAGGAGACTCAAATAAGAGAAAAAGAAAGAAAGAAAGAAAGTAAAAAAAATAGCCTGCTTCAATCTGTATTCAAACGATATCAGTTCTTTCTCTCGAGACAATAGTATGCTTCATCATTAGTCCTTTGGGATTGTCTTGGATCATTGTATTGCTGAGAATAGTTAAATTGTTCACAATTCTTCATCAAAAAATATTGCTGTTACTGTATACAATGTTCTCCTGGTTCTGTTTACCTCTGTATGCATCAATTCATGTAAATCTTTCCAGGTTTTTTTTTTTAAATCACCCTGCTTGTCATTTTTTATAACACAATAATATTCCATTATAATCATATACCACAGCTTGTTTAGTCATTCCCCAATTGATGGGCATCCCCTTTATTTCCAATTCTTAGCCACCACAAAAAGAGCTGCTATAAATATTTTTTGTACAAATAGGTCCTTTTACCTTTTTTTGGATGTCTTTGGATATAGATCTAGCAGTGGTATTGTGGGATCAAAGAGTATGCACAATTTTATAGCCCTTTGGGTATAGTTCCAAATTGGTCTCCAGAATGGTTGAATCAGCTCACAACTCCATCAACAATGCATCAGTGAAAATATTTTAAGAAATGACTAATAAGTCCTGTTCAATGAACATTTGATACCACAAAACTTCTCTAGGATTAATGGTCCTTTGAAGTTCATCATAATATAATCTAATCTATAGCTAAAAACACTGTTAAATTCCATTATTTGGGAAATGAGGGAAAACAGGAAGAATTTCAGTAACTCTGGAATTAGAATGAGAAAGGGCAGATGGATGAAGGCAAAATTACCAAGTCTAAAGCCTTTATAATTTGTCTTCAATTTTTCATTGATTTCTTTATTGATTTCTAAGCCAATCTGACAAACAGATCAACTCTATAATTCATCATTCATAGTATATCACTATTTCTACTATTACTTAACATTTATTGAGCATTGACAGTAGGACATAGATATCACGGAATCAATGTTGACTAGATAGGTATTTTTTTACAATTGGCATGTCAAGAAGTTTTAAAGAAGCTCAGAGTATCTTTAGATAGGGTTTCTTGAAGCCTTTACAGCTACCTTACTTCCATACTTACCTCAACTACCTGCCCCTTCTAACACTTGATGTCCCCAGTGTCAGTAAAGACCAAATCTCAGATAATCATCAGTCAAAAAGGAGAGGAGACCAACGAGGTGAACAAATGCTAGTTTATATTCCAACATGAATGTAAAAAAAAAGTCAAAATTATTACAAGGAAACTGGAGTTTTTACTCAGGGTGTACTTTCTTAACATAATGTCAACAGAATTTTGAATGCAGTCCAGGCTGGACAGATCTTTAACCAGGGAATGGCTGGAGTCTAACAGAGCAGGCTAGAGGCCAATGTGTCAGGGCACAAAGAAGCAGTATAATTTATTTCAGAGTGAGGAAAATGACTTGCATGAAAGGAAGCCCCGCCCCCTCCCCCCCAAGAAGGAGGGCTTAACATGCTCGACTAGAGGCAGGCCTTTGGGCTAGACCATGACATAATCATTTTTAGGTCTTTAGTTATATTCCCACAGGCCCTGTGGGAATAGTACTGTCTGAAGTCTTGGGGATCACGCCCACCCTGTGGGGCACAGAACCAGAGTTCTGTGATGGGAATAGGAGTGCAGAACAAGGAAGAGGGGTTGTCAGAGAAATAGCGGGAGTGAACACATGGTGGCAATACACTTTGCCAGAGGGTAAGATCATCCAGAGTGCAAAGGATTATCCTTACGCCAAGCTCAGGGCACAGCTTTCTTGATAGGCCTTAGCTGTGGAAAACAGGGTATCTCTGAAATATTTTGACATTGTTTACTTAACTTACTGTACTTACTTAACAGGGTACTTTTAACACTTGCAAGCTCTTCATAGAAACAATAGAACTAAGCACCTAGTTAGCAAGAATCATCTTTTGACATAGGAAGGTACCAGATCTAGGCAGAATTAACCCCGCTCCCTCCATCAAGCTTTGCTCCACCCTCATGGCCTCTGTTTCTCTCCCACCCAGGTGCTATTCTCTTCCTTTGACAAATCGGTTGAATGTTCCTACTACTTTTCTCAGGCACAAAAATGTCTAGGTACTACTCTTCCAGAATGTTTAAAATTTCTTGTCTAAAACAGATCCCTCCCAAACTCAAAGAACAACATAGAAAATAAAACTTGACTACAAATTTAAACTTTATTTGGAAAATAAATTATTTTCTGCTTATCTTAGGGTCAGGTAAGTTCTCAGTTTATTATAAACTAAAGAAGAAACACTGGGACAAAGCTGTATCCACAACCAGGATTCTAGTTTTTCTGAGTTGCTATATGCAGAGAGGAGGAGGAAGATAGTCCTTCATAGGGTCACTTCTTAATATAAAGGGCATAATATGTAAGGTATAAAAATGTGTCATTTCCATTTTTTTTTTTTAGGAAATTGACTGCCTTGGGCATGATTGGACAAAAACAATTTTGTTTTAATGCTTTTTTTTTTAAACCAACTGGAGCACTTGTAGAATGTATGTATGTATGAATGTGTGTCTACATATATATTGGTCAATGAAGGCTTAAGAAAATTATATTTTACGATATGAGATTTTGTTCTGTTTTAGCTCTGGTCCAGTGCTATGATTTCATTGTCAGATGGATTTCCTGTTGTAAAAACTCCCTTCCCAATACAGATCAGCAATACATTTGCAATTTGCATCTTTCTTTCTTTCTTTCTTTCTTTCTTTCTTTTCTTTCTTTCTTTCTTTCTTTCTTTCTTTCTTTCTTTCTTTCTTTCTTTCTTTCTTTCTTTCTTTCTTTCTTTCTTTCTTTCTTTCTTTCTTTCTTTCTTTCTTTCTTTCTTTCTTTCTTTCTTTCTTTCTTTCTTTCTTTCTTTCTGTCATACAGCTACTAAGTGTTATGTGCCAGAGGGTGGATTTGAAATCAGGTCCTCCTGAATCCAGGGCCGGTGCTCTAACCACTGCACCACCTAGCTGCTCCTAATTTGAAATTTTAGAGTTGCCTGAGACATCTAGAAGTTAAATGACCTGCCCGTGGTCATATAGTCAGTAGGTAGCAAAGGTGGATCTTCCTGACCCAAAGGTCATCTATCTAGCTATTATTGTTAACTCAGTCTCTCAAAAATTGAATAGGTTATTCAATAGTTATCTATTGGAAACCAGAATAAAAATGTTCTTGTTGATAAATATGTAATTACTTGTAGTCTATTCACTTTTACAAGGAAACCTTTTTCAGTCCATAGCATCTTGCAAAAAAAATATCCATCATTCTTCAGCCTCGCAAAACACTCAATAACTTAGGTGTTACAGTCTAGGGTAGGCATCACATTTTTGTTCTCTATTGACTGGACTGATAAAACATTATACTATCCCATATTTATTGTTTTCCTTAAATATGGTACATGTGTTTTAATGTAGAGAAACATCTTTCTGTTTCTGATATAGTCATAGGTGTTGTGATAGCAATTTCAAGAAGTTTTGTAATTTAAATAAAATTGGAAATAATCAACAGATGGAAGGCATTAGAAGAAAGCATGCTGACATGGTTAGACTGGTGCTTTAGGAAGATCACATTGGTTGTGATTGTGTAGAGGATGGCCTGGAGTGGGAAGATACCTGAGACAGGGACACCCACCAGTAGACTATTGTAACAGCCTAGGCATGTGGCAGTGAGGGTCTGAATCAGAGTAATTGCAGGATCAGAGAAGAGAAGAGTGCTTGTGTGAGAGGTATTACAAAGTAAAATTGAAAGGACTTGTCAACAGATTAGATATGGGGGATGAGAGAGAGTTAGTAACCAAAGATGAAACAGATTGTGGGTTTGGCTACAGGATTTTAGTATCTTCAACAGTAATAAAAGAAGTGAGGGTTTGGGGAGACTATAATGAGTGAGTCCAATCTTGAACACATATAGTTTAAATATCTATAGGCACCCAATTTAAGATGTCCAGTAGGCAATTGGAGATTTGAAGCTGGAAGACAAGAAAGATGTTAGCGCTGAATAAGATTTGACAATCGTTAGTGTAGAAATAGGTAGCCAGGTGGTGCAATAGATAGAGCACCTAGCCTGGAGTCAGTAACACTCAGCTTCCTGAGTTCAAAGTGGCCTCTGACACTTACTAGCTGTGTGACCCTGGGCCAGTCACTTCAACCTGTTTGCCTCAGTTTCCTCATCTGCAAAATGAGCTGAAGAAGGAAATGGCAAACTATTCCAGTATCTTTGCCAAGAAAACCCCAAATGGGTGCACAAAGAGTGAGACAGGACTGAAAATGACTACACAACAATAACAACAACAGTGATCACTGAATCGATGGAAGTTGATGAGATCACCAAATGAAATAATGTAGAGGAAAAAGAGAAAAGGGCACAGGATAGAGCCTGGGTGGGATCTCACAGAAACTTTGAGAACAGTTTCCATTGAAAGATGAAGTCTGAAACCAGACTGTAGAGAGTTATGCAGAGAATGAGAGGAGAGGAAGTGGAGGCACCTATTGTGAATGGCCTTCTTACTGAGTTTAACCACAAAAAGGGAGGAGCAATATGGGATGACAGCTAGCATGGATGGATGGATCAAGTGGGTGTTTTTTAAGAATTAAGGAGACATGAACATGTTTGTAGACAGTAGGGAAGTAGTCAGTAGATGGGGACAGGTTGAAAATAAATAAAAGAGTAGGAATATAGAGGGGCAATCTGCTGGAGAAGATAGAGTTCAGATGAGGATATTCCATAACATGAATCTGTAGTAGATAGAGTCAATATAGTTTCATGATTTTCTCTAGCTTTGTCATTAGGTGAATAGGAGCAAAGGAAGAGTATGATGGTAGTAATGCAGTACTGAGGGTTGGCAGGGCAAGGTCAGCAATAGGATAAAGGTAAAAGGTTCTCTAGAGAAGGGGACAGTGTAGAAGGTGTCAAGATGGGAAAAAGGGAAGAGTGTAGCCAGAAGCTAAACCAATCATACATTTACATACCTAACAAATAAGACAAGGGTAGTGAACTACAGAAACCAGACATTATGAAAAGCATCGTAGAAGTAAAAGTTTTTGTTGGCCTTGGCACAAAGATCTCTAATGAGGAGGTGCTTATGCCCATCTCACTTTCAGCTGTTGTTAGGAAGGTTTTCCTTACAGAAACCTTAGGTCTCCCTCAATGGAGACCACTGCAGAGCCTATTTTCATATCCCTTCTGTGTGTTCTGTCCAAAGTGCTATGAAAGTAAAGAGGCACAATCTCAGGCATTCCCACAGTGTTCTAACATGTAACTACTGCAATTAGTACAAAAGGAAAATAAAATGCAAGCATGTCCCTACTAATATGTAATTCCATGTATTTAAACATTATTTAAAAAAAAAACAAAAGAAAGAAGGAAAATAAATCTGTAGATACCCATTACTCAGAGAGTAACACTCTGTGATTTCCCACTTTATCCAAAGGTAGAAGCTATCTCCAAGGTAGGTTACATGGAGTAGACCCAGAGTGGGTCAGCAGAAGGGCTTGAGTCTTTCCTATCTCTGAGTTCACCATTCTTTCAGTAAAAGCTATGCAGATTTTTTGCAAAATGTTACATTATCCAGTTCAAGAAGGTTGATATTTTCTAAGATATAATGAGGTTAGAGTTTGATTACAGATTCTATAAAGTGGAGAAATAAGTCATATAACATCATATGGGATTACTCATAGGATCTAGAAATGGAAGAGAGCAATCATTCAATTGATATTTATTTTTAAATGAGCAAAATCTCATCTCTTCTCTATCCCTCAAAAAGCATTTAATAAATGGTCACAGTGTTCAGGAACTGAGGGTGTGAAGAAGCCCCTACTTGCCAGGAGCTGACATTGTCTTGGGGAAGATACATACACATATAAATAAATAAATGGGTATTTTTGTGATCATCTAGACTAAGTATCTAGTGTATGCAGTGGATGATGTAGTGGAGATTGTGCTGGGCCTGGAGTCAGAAAGACCTGAGTTCAAATGTGACCTTAGACACTAAATGTATGACCCTGGGCAAGTCACTTAACCTCTATTTGCCTTAGTTTTATCAGCTGTAAAATGAGGATAATAATAGCTCCTACCTCTCAGGGTTATTGTGAGGGTGAGATGAGATGATATTTTCCTAAGCACTCAGCACAATTCCTGGCACATGGTAGGTGCTACAGAAACATTTATTCTCTTCTCTTTCCCTTTCCCAAAGCTACCACTTTGGTGAAAAGGAAGCTTAAATTATATGATTCGTTCAATGTCACACAGGCATAAGGAAGCAGAATTGGAATTCCAAGCCAAGTCCTCTCACTTAGAGTCCAGGGCTTTTCCCAAGGTTGAGAGGTGTGGGCACGGGGAAGATGAAGCCTGACAAATGACTTAAAACAATGACCGTTTCTGCTATTTTTAAACATCTATTGCGCTGATGTTTAATTCAATTCAGGAAACACTTATATTTTGCCAGTGTATTATGGACTGGATGAAGTCAAAAGTGTAGATAAGGCATGGTTCCTGCCCTCATGGTACTGAAAACCTCTAAACAGGCTGTGTAGTGGGCATGTAACACACACACACACACACACACACACACACACACACACGACTCATGCAAAGTGATGAATAAAAGTATGAGAAGGCAAACTCAAAATGAAGGCCAAGGGAGAAAGTTCATTACTACCTGGGAGCTTCATGGAGGAGGTGACATTTGACTTAGAATGTAGTGTGTGTGTGTGTGTGTGTGTGTGTGTGTGTGTGCATGTGCATGCCAAGTTTTCATGACTTTTTTTGTTGTTATTTCAGGCTTGTGATTTCATTAGTGTAAGGGAGCTCCTCATATTAAAGATATGCGCCTACTGTCTAGTTTATAGTCTCAGATGCCTGGGGGCATTGGGACATTAAATGACTTGGCCAGAGATCACACAGGCAGTATGTGTCAGATAAGGGAGTTGAAACTAGGTGGTCCTAACTGGAAGGCTAGATGTCCTTGTGGCTTCTAAGAAAAGTATAGGGGTAGGAAAGTATAATGCATGTTTTTGTTGTTCAGTTTTATCTGACTCTTTGTGACCCTATTTGGGGTTCTCTTAGCAAAGATGTTGAAATGGTTTCCATTTCCTTCTTCAGAAAACAAGATGAAGTGACTTGCCCAGGGTCACACAGCTAGTAGTCTGAGGCTAAATTTGAACTCAGGAAGATGAGTCTTCCTGACTCCAGGCCTGGCACTCTATCCACTGCACCATCTAGCTGCCCAAGCATGTTTAGAAGACAGTAAGTAGCACAATCTAGGTGGAGCATTGAGTACATGGAGGGGAATAATAGGCAATAAATCTTGAAAGGTAGGGTGGCATCTAAGGTAGGCAAGGCAGGCATTATCCCTCTTTACAAGATGAGGAAACAGATTCTTCAAGAGGTAAAGTGACTCCTTCCTTCTAGGTCACATAGCTAGTGCGGCAGAACTGAGATTGTCTTCTGCTTTTCAGGCTAGTATTATTTCCACGACATCACACTATCATTTTGTTTATTGTGGGAAAATAGAATTCTGTGTCTGCTTTTTAGATGTCCTGTCTTATTCTTTGGGAATATAGTGCTTTACGGTTTATGGTGTACTTTATATACATGATCTCATTTAATTCTCAAAACTGCCCTTTTGGCTGGGCAAGTATTAATCTTCCCATTTGCCAGATGAGGAAACTAAAGATCAGAGAAGTGTAGGCTCTTGGCCAAGGTCACATAGCTAGTAAGTAGCAGAGCTGGGATTTGAACCAAGGTCTTTTAATGTCTTTTATAGTCCTTCCCCACCCCATCACTGCCTGCCCCCAACCTTCCACAGCTGCCTTGATGTTAGGTTGTTAGCTGTAAGTTTTGTTGTCATTGTGCCTACTTCTTTATCTTTCTTCCCAATCTATTTTCTAGGTGGCTGTTTCTAACATTTTGTGGACTGGAAAGCCAGAAGAGAAAGATTTTTTTCTCTGTTAAATAAGAGCCAATAAGTTGGTGTGTTAATGGAGATGCAAGGGGAAAAGAAGTGATCTTATTGCAGTGGCTTTGAGTTGGCTGTTTTAGGGCCTCCCAGGACTTTTTGAATTATTTCCAGGTTCAGGTTGTATTTAGAGGGTTGAAGTTGCTGGAATACTGACTTCCAGATGAATGGAGTGTTATTATATGAAAAAAGATTTTGGAACCTTGGGTTTCTACTGATTTTAATCAACATCCCAAATGTCACAATTTTAGTGCAACAAAAGAATCTGATAGGTTTCTTGGAGTTCATTTCTCTGAATTAGTCCATTAAACCTTAAAGTAAAAAAGTTTTAAATGTAGTCTTTTCATGTTCTCCCGTTTATTGCGTGTTCCTTTCTAGGTACAGATGCTAATATTGGTTTTCTTGTTTGTTTGACTGGGTTGATGGCACCTCTAGCTGTGTGGTGTGAAGGCAAAGGATATTAAAAGTTACTTCCAATGTACTGAAAATCACAGATATCCCAAAATATTCATAGCAATGCTTTCTGTGATTAAAAAGCAAAAGGTAACTGCAAACAGTTACCTTAGATCGATGGATGGCTAAGCAAATTGTGGTGCACGAATATAATGGAATGTACTGTGGGAAATGACACGTGAAGAAGCATGAGAAATCTTATATGAACTGATTCAAAAAGAAGTAGGATCAAGAAAAAATATACAGAATGTTTACAAAATTATAAATAGAAGAACAAACATCCTAATATCAAATTCTGTGTAATGGCAAGAGTTGAGAAAAATGAATCTCCCTCTCTTCATTGCAAAAGCAGAGGACTGTGGATATGGAATATTGCACATTCTATCAGATGTGATTAATGTATTGCCCAGTTTTGCTCTATTTCTTTTAAAAATCTTTGTTATAAGTGATAGTTTGCTGATTAAGGGACGGAGGAGGGATATGTTTGGGGGAAATATGGTGTAAAAATAAAAGAACCTATAAAAATAAGATACATTGAAAAAAAGAAATTGTAGTGATCAGCATTTTCCCACTTCATGGTTGCATTTGGTGTTCATTTTAACCACATTTCATCTATATAAAAATGTGACAGTGATGAAGGAACCATATATTATTTTGCACTATGGTTTAAACTCTATTCAAAAGTTTCAGTGGCACCATATTGTCTTTGGAATAGTATTTAAGCTCTTCAGCTTAGCATTAAATACCTTCTGTAGTCTGATTTTTACCCGATATTCTAATTTTGCCTCCCATTTTTCTCCTCTTTTGCCAAATTGATTTACTCATCATCCCCCAAATATACTACATACATTCTTACCCCTGTGCACTGTCACTTTCCCTCTGCCTGAAATGCTCCTTCATCTTTATTCTGCTTTTCTAAGTCTTATTTATCTTTTAAGGCTTAGCTCAAGTCCTACCTTTTCTATGAATCTTTTGCCAGGGACTTCAGTCCTAAGTGAGTTTTTGCCTTCTCTAGGTTTCTGTAGCACTTTGATTCACAATGTTTAAATTGAAGCCCTCCATACAGAAAAGGTGGGATATAAAGATAGAGACAACTGAGTAGCTTATGAATCTCTGAGGACAGTCCCTGAATCCAGAGGATTTCTCTCAACTCCTGTGTGGAGCCTTGTCTGTTCTACTCAAGATTAGTATCTCACAACTTAGATGGAACATTCAGCTTCCTTTATCTATTACAGCCTGGAAGATCATGTGGAAGTTGGACAATTTATTTGAACAGAGTCAACCTTCTAGAAGCACATGCAGGCAGCTTCATTTTCTTGGGTCCAACAAATATGGGAGCCATAGAGAGGTGGCGGTAAAAAAAAAGCATGCACATGCCTACTACCCTTCTTTTTTCCTTTTTAAAGCTTTTATTGAAAATTTCTGTTTTTTTCATCACCATAGAATCTCCAATATCCTTCCTTCTTTTCCTCCAAGAGAGCCATCCTATGTGACAGATAGGTTCTTTTTTGGAGCAATGGAAAAAAAGTCAGAACAATTGATTGATACATTGGAAAAAGTCCCAAAATACCTGTGAGTCTCCCATCTCCATAAAGGGGTAAATTGAGGATATCTTCTTCTATCTTTACATTCAAATTCTACTTCATCTTTATACTTTTGTTACATTTACTTTCAATTTTTTAGTGTGCCATTCTCTCCATTTACATTGTTGTATTTGCTCTGTGTGTTGTTTTCTTGGATCTGCTTACTTTACTCTGTGTCAGTTCACAAACATTTTTCTAAGCTTCTCTGCATTCATCACATACATCATTTCTTACAGCATGTGCCACAGGTGTTTTTAGTTATTCCCCAGTTCATGGATAACTACTTTGCTTCCTATCACAAAAGTGCTAATGTTAATATTTTAGAATATATGGGGACTCTTTTTTTTTTTTTATCAATGGCTTCCTTAGGTTATATGCCCAGTAATGGAGTCTCAGATTTAAAGTGTTTGGACATTTTAGTCACTTTACTTTCAGAATTTCTAATTGCTTTCCAAAATGGTTATGTCATTTTACAGCTCCCCTAATGATGTATTATTATTCCTATACCTTTATAAGCTCTCTAACATTGATTATTGCTACCTTTTGGCATTTTTGTGAATTTACAGGATATGAAGTGGAATGTCAGGGTTGTTTTGATTTGCATTTCTTGAATTATTAATGATTGGGAGCATTTTTCATGTGGTTGTGAATATTTTGTAATTCTTTTTTTTAGTGGGCAATGGGGTTAAGCGACTTGCCCATGATCACACAGCTAGTGAATGTTATGTGTCTGAGGCCAGATTTGAACTCAGGTTCTCCTGACTCCAGGGCCAGTGCTCTATTCACTGCACCACCTACCTGCTCCCTCCCTGTAATTCTTCTTTTGAGAATGGTTTGTTCCTATCCTTTGACCATTTATCTACTGGAGAATGGCCTTATACCCTTCTTATCTACCAATATGCCCTAATAATTTATCTGTAATTCAGTAAACCCGTCTCTGTCTCTATTCCAGGAGCAAAGGTTTGAAAGGTTTCCAGGAGCACTGAGTTTGAAATAATAGGATGAGAATTCATATTCTAGCCTGGCCACTCCCTAAGTGGCCTTGGGCAAGTCATTTAACTTCTATGGATCTCAGTGTCCTCATCTGCAAAATGAGAGAGTTGTATATTCTTTTTAGCTTTAAATCTGAATCTAAATCTTCCTTCTCTCATACTCTTATCACTCATTAGTCATTTGTACATTTCTGTACATTGTTATTCATCTTTTTTATTTGCAAATATTTTGGTTTCCCAGATAAATGGCAAATTTCATGTAGAAATGGACTGGTCTCTTTACCTATAGGTGATTCATTTTAATCAATTCAATTCAACAAGCAATTATATAGTACCTGCTGTGTTCAGAGCACTGTACAAAGGAAATAAGGAATATAGAAAGCGGAGATAAATAAAATGCCATCTAGGAGCTTAGAATCTAATTTTGTGCTTCTGAACTTTTTTCTTCACCTACCCCATCAGTAAAATATTTTAAGCATGTACTCCAAATGTATTTATATTTGTATAAATTATAAAAATTATATACAATTACATAAAATTTATATAAAAAGTTACTTATTTATACATTTCATTTATATATACATATATACACACATATATATATACACACACATACATACACACACACACACACACACACACACACTCTACTGCAAAGGTGTCAGACACACAGCTGCAGGCAACATTGAAAGTCTCCAGCACTCCCCAATGGAGCCTTAACCATATTAAAATGAAAATGTTAAATATTTGACAAAATAAATAAAAATGCAATAGAATACAGATGTTAATATGTGGTTTTCTAAGTCATTGTGTCCCTGGCAGGGATCCTTATCTTGGTTTAGTGGCCCTGTTCTATTTTAGTTTGACAGTCCTGCTCTCCTTTGCTAATAATTGTGCACATCATACAACTTTCACTAAAACAGAGAAATTTTTAAAAGGATGAAATAAAATGAAAAAAAAACCACACATATTTTGTCTTGGAGTCAATAGGGGCCCACTGGAATTTATTGATGGGGAGTTACATAATTAGACTTGAGCTTTAAGAATATTACTTTGGCAGTTGTGTGGAGGATAGATTAAATGAGGAGAGATTTGAGGCAGGAAAACTAATTAGGAGGCCATTGAGATAGTCTGACTGAGAGGTGATGGGGACGTGAGCTAGAGTGATCATTGTTTGAATACCAAGAAGGGGTTTGCTATAAAACATGTTGTGGAAGTAGAATGGAGAAAATTTAGCATGTGATTGACTATGGGATAGAGATTGACGTGTCAAGAATAAAACTAGGGTTTCAAACAGGGATAACTGAAAAGGTGGTCAGGCACCTGACAGAAATAAGAAAGTAGAGGAGTGGCTTTGGAGTGGGGGGAGGAGATAACATAATGAATGAGACCTTTGAAGAAGCAGCTAGCAACCCATACCTGTTGATCCTATACAACCCACTCTGAAACAGCTAAATAGCAGAGTAAGAAGCGAGTTCAAATCCAACCTCAGACACTAGCTGTGTGACTCTGGGCAAATCACTTCACTTCTATTTGCCTCAGTTTCCTCATCTATAAAATGGGGAAATAATAGCACTTACTTCCCAAGGTTGTGAAGGTGAGATAGTATTTGTAAAGCTCTTAGCACAGTGCCTGGCACATAGAAGTGATTAATAAATACTTGTTGTCTTCTCCTGTACAATAAACTCAGCAAAAAAAAAAATGGGGTGGGTCTTATTGGTCACTATCTTGGATCATAGAGTTGTCTATAAAGCACATGCTGTAGCCACAAGTGTTGTAAGGAAGTGTGTGTGTGTGTGTGTGTGTGTGTGTGTGTGTGTGTGTGTGCCCCCGTGCAGATGTGTATTTGTATGTATATATGTGGGGGGTGGGGTCTGAGGGGGGCAATGAATAATTTTAACCATGCAGCTGCTGGTTCAGTTGCCAAATTCATGATTAAATTATAGACTCCCAAGAGACTTATGTAGAAAGGAAGAGGTTAGGAGCCTGCAGGGGAGAGAACAAAGCGGGGAAGTATTGAGTGACAGCCAGGGAAGGACAGCATGAGACTGTGTTGGGGATCAGCTCTCTAGTTGGCTACTGTGGCAAGGGTGGGGTGAAACCCATCCTCCCACCCTCTGATTGTTTACCCATTGCAGTCAAACCCACTGCCAGTAAGGGACCCCTTCCCCTATTTTGGAAACCAAAGATCTAAATGATGATAATGACAACAAAGATGATGATGAATTGATGAATAAGCATTTGTTAAACACTTATACTATGTGCCAGGTACTGTTCTCTCTTACTTGGGGAACCTATCAGTTCCCATAGGTTCAATGGCCATGCCCATGTAGATGACTCCCAAATCTACATATCCAGTCCTCATTTCTTTCCTGAGCTCCACCTGGATATCCTGGGAACACCTTAAATTCAACATGTCTGTAACAGAACATTCATCTTCCTCTTGAAATTCACTCCTCTTCCTAACTTTCCTACTTCTATTGAGGGCATAACTATCCTTCCAACTGACCCAGGTTCATAGTCTAAGAGGTATTCTCACTTCTTCATTGTCTCATACTCCTGTATCCAATAAAGTAAGACACAGGGAAATGAATTTCTCAATGAATAGATTTGTAGCCATGCCTTTGAGATGTCACAACTGTGGCTTGGGTCCTGAAGCACAACCCATCATTGCACTTTATGCCACTTCCTCTGCATGAGCTTTCCAAATGACACAGGACAAATCCAATTTGTTATAGCCTGAAACCTGAGACTCCCATTCCACCACAACCTAATGGAATTTGGGAGTGCTGGCTTGGCTTGCTTCTTTTTAAACATCTTAAATACATGCAGCAAGAACATTGAAGGTCAGTGTTCTCAAAGTGAATCATTCTCAGGAATGAAGATGATCTTTAGGGACTCAGCCATCCCTCCCAGTGAAATCACTGCATGTTACACCAGCCCTAAAAAATGCATATAAAAAAGCTGTCTTCTTTGAGCCTGCTGTGATCTGGTGCCAAGAAGACCTGTGCTTTTAAAACAATGGTGCTGCACAATACCTAAAACCATCCCAGCCTGCTATATGTACCATTTACGTAACTGTCCATTTTAGAATCGAATGCAAAATGTCACTAATGACTTCAGATTGCTGCAGAACAAGGACTTCTGTGTCTTGAAGAAGAAGCTGTTTCATGTCTTTTCTGTGTAACCATAGCATCTGCAGGTGATTAGGCAGTGAATCCCTTGCACATTTGGGGAGTGGAATGTGGATAGGAAAGAACCTATGCTGGTGAGAAAAATAACAGCACAATTCTGCAGGAAACCTGAGTCAATTCTGAAATTCCTCAAAATTGTGCTACTGCCCCATCATGTCTCCTCTCCTCCATCATACCCAATTCAGTTCAATTCAGGTCAATACAAAAAGCATTTTGTGAGCACCCCCAATATATAAGGCACTGTACAAAGTACTGGGGCTACACAGATAAAACTGAAAAAAGTTCCTGCCCTCAAGAAGCTTACATTCTATTGGGGAATACAATAACATAATTAAATTCAAAAACATATACAAAGTAAATGCAAGGTGATTTCAGGGGCAGAGGAGATTATTAACAACTGGTGGGGTGAGGAAAGGCCTGATATAGGAGGTATCATATGAACTGAGCCTTGAAGGGAGCTTTTGGGCTTGAAGGGAAGGTTTTCAAGAGGTAGGTGAGGTGGGAGAATGTTCCAGGAAGTGAGAGAGCCTATGCAAAGACTCAGGGACAGAATATGGGAAGGACTTGTAAGGGAAACAGAAAGTAGGGCAGCTTGGATGGATTATAGCATGCACGAGAGATTTTAATGTCAAAACAGCCTGGTAATACAGGATTGATCTAGGCTGTGAAGGACAACATTCAATGCTAGTGGGCCAGCTGGCTGGAGCATAGTATGCATGAAGGGCTTTAATGTCAGATCAGCCTGGAAGTTCAGGATAGATCCCGACTATGAAGGGCATTCAATGAGGAAAAAGAAGAGTTTGTTTTTGACCCAAGAGGCAATAGGTTTCCACTGAAGTTTCCCAAATAGCAAGTGTGACATGTTCTGACCTCTTCTTTGGGATGATCAGTTTGGCAGTTCTGTGGAGCTCGGGTTGAAAGGGAATAAGACCGAATAAGGACTCCTACCTGTAGTTTAGGCAAGAGGTGCTAAGGGTCTGAACTAGGGTGATGGTAATGGTGTAAATGGAGAGATTCAAAATATAGTGTGGAAGTGAAATTGACAAGATTTGGCAACTGTCTATAGTTGGGGAGTGAGGAAGGGTGAAAAGGTGAGAAAGACTGAAAATATAAAACAGGATGAATGGGAAAAAAATTGATGCCCCAACAGAAATAGAAAAATTAGCAGAGTAGGTTGGCTTCAGGGAGAAGATGAGTTCTTCTCAGACATGCTGAATTTAAGAATCCCTCTGGGATATCTAGGTAGAGTTAAGGAAAGATAAGAGGAGTAGACTTGGGAGTCATCTACAAGGGGATAATAACAGAATTGATAACTGATAAGATCACCAAAGAAAAGAGTGTAGAATGGGGTGGGGTCTCAGGACATACGCTTGAGGTATATCCAGGTATAGAGAGGAGGCAGGACATAGATGATGATCCAGAAAAGAAAATTGAAAAGGAATGGTCAGATAGCTAGGAGGAAAACCAAGAGAGAACTGTGTTACAAAACTGAGGGAAAGTAGAATATACAGGAGAAAGGAGTGTCAGATGCTACAAGAAGATCAAGAAGGATGTAAAGTGAGAAAAGAACCTAGTAATTAAGAGAACACTAGTAACTTTGGAGGGGGCATTTTCCATTGATTGGTAGCATTGCAAGGTAGATTTCAAGAGATCTAGGAGGGGGAAAAATAATGGCGATGACTGTAGATGACTTTTTCTAGGAATTTAGCTCTGAAAGGGAGGAGAGCTATTCACCTAAGGAAGAAGAGAAAAACACTTGGAGAACCCAGGTGAATAGTGTCACTCATTCTTCACTGCTTATTACAGGTTGTTGGGGATTCTGCTCCAAGCAACTTTTAACTGAGACTTGAGGAGAGACAGAATAAGGTGGAAACTGCACAAGAGAAAGCTCTTTATGAATTGCTGAGGTTCACAGACACACATCATCTGGTAGCCAGATTTCTGGTGATGAGTTTCTTTGTACTTAACTAGTCTAGTCCTTAGTAAAGAGATATACAGTGGCCACTGCCAAGAATCTTATCCAGCACGGTGTGACCTGCTTTCTGCTACGGCAGTCTTCAAAAACCCAGCCTCTCCTCCATGCTACAATGAGGGGCAGGAGTAGAACTTGGGGGAGGCAGTCTTATGGCTCGATTTTGAAAATCTACAGTAATTCAAATATGCTTTCACTCTCCCCAGCAATTTTTATACCACTTTGATCTCTTGCTCTTCCTAGCAAATTTTCAAGTGCCTACTGATCTTTACATTACTCAGCATTCAATATGCTCCGTGTTGTTTGACAAATCCTGAATAGTAAAGGAGTCAAGATTATGAAAATGTTTCTTAGTCAATTGTGTCATTCCTTTCTCTCCTCAACCCCCAACTCCCCAGCTAATAATGTTATGACATTTGCAAGAGCAAATCTTAGTAAAACCTGGGTACAATTCCCTTCTCCGATACATACTGGCATTGTTACCCTGGGCAAGTAATTTATCTTTTCAGTGCTGTTGAGCAGCTCTCTAAGCCCATAGATTGTAGAGCAGGTGCTGATATACACTGGTAGAAGGAATGTCCTTATTAAGAATTCCCCATTTCAATGAAATCAGAGCCTGTGTAAATTAAAAAAAAATCTCTGTTGTTTAAGAGTAATATATCTGTAGAAAGATCATCCCTGATTGTTAGCAGGGAGAGGAAACATTCACCTGATTTTCATGATACATAAGTGGGTTTCAAATTCCAATCATCTGGAGCAAGGAATAATTCTTGACACTCATGAATTTCATCTCTTACAAAGTGATTTAATAGTGAGAGAATTTGCTTTAACCTTCTAAGCTTACTGGCATCAATTGTCTTGGGGTAGTAGGGAGGGGGAGTCATTCTTAATATCCTGTCTGTGAAAGATAATTATACTGAAGAGAAATTTTTGTAATAATAACAAATGATCATTCTGGTTCTTGGTGGTCTATCTTTCATTGTGCTCTTCTGGCTCAGCCTGTTATTGGCTACATGATTTCAGTCACTATGCCAACATTTGTTAGAAGACAAAATGGAATTCTTCTCTTTCAAGATTGACTCTATAATAGGGTGAATGTGTTGAATAGGTGGCATTGAGTAATTATTCTGTTCCTTGAATAATATGTTACTTTGTGTCGCAAAAGACACATTTCGACAACTGCAGAATGAAGAGCAGATTTTGTGAGCCTATGACCCCTAACTGATGCCAAGCAAATGAGAATTAAGCCAATTTGGTCTAAGTAGACAATGTCATATGATACCCATTTGTTCTCCTTAGTGAGTGATGCATATATATGATAGGTGCAGAGAGTCACCCCTTCCAGGTGAAACCCCCTCAAGGTTACAATCTATGGCTGAATTGGAAGGGGTCTTGTATGAGTACACCTAGCAGCAGCTTCATTCCCATGGCCTTCCTTGACCTCCAGACACAACAGATTCCCACTTACCTTTGCTCCAAAATTTTGAAAGGTGTTGTTTTTTTCTGCTCTAACCTTGGTTCTTCGTTGGAAGAAGACACTTAATATCTACTGGCATTTATGAGCCTTCCAAAGCCTGGTGCAGATGTTTTACAAAGGGAATAGCAGAGGCCTGGCAGTGCCCTGGGGTGCCAGGCAAGCAATCAATTTCTAACCTGTTGCAGAGCCAGCTTAAGAATCATAAAAGAGATTTAATCTTCACAGATTAAACATTAAGTGCTTTTTAACATTTAAACATTAGGTTCTTTTTATGGTTGTGAAAATGGCAATAAAACAGGTGGGAGGCTGGCTTACTTCTCCTTCTCCCAAATGTTTTTTTTTTTTTTTGTGGCACAATTGGATTTCTATTGATGGGGAGAAAGGCCTCCCCCAGAAGGAGGCTGAGGAAAACATGGGACAGATTTGTGAGTTGTTTTCTTCTTCTTTTTTGAAAGGACAGTAATAACGTTTATAGAGATGAAACTGTCAAGGCTGCCACTAATACTTCAGATTAATTTTGACAGTCACCTTTATAATGTACAGGGAGGGTAGTACTGCTCACATCCCTTGAGCAATCACCAGGGTAAAAAAAAAACTCCCCCCCTCACCCCCACTCCCAACACACATCTCTGAAGCCAAAATTGGAACTAACTAGATATGACCAAGTTTTCCCTCTGGTCAGTTTGTAGAATTTGAGTTTCTGAACTTTGAGGGAAAATACAATTTAAGTTCTTTCTCTTTCTCTGTCCTTCAAGGCCATATTATTCCCACATATTTTTATGCATTGTTTTTTAACTGAACCTGTAATTTTATCTGTTTAGGGAGCTCCATCCAACTGAGGAAATTCCTTCTATCAGTGCATGTCAGCAATTGTGCTGCCATTGATGGATTTAGTGAGTTGCTTGTGGATACTAAGAGCTAAGTAACTTGTCCTGGGCCACAGCCAGAATAGGTCAGAGGCAGGACTTCCTGACTCTGAGGCCATATTTCTTCACTCCACTAAGCTGCCTCTCATTTTTGTACCTATCTGTATATTTTGTCAGATGATAATAGCTTTTCTGCACTTGCAAGAACCAGTGCATATCATCATTATTCGCTCTCTGCATCCCACTTTGCCCATGCACCTGAAGGTAGACTCCCTAGAATACAAGTCACAAGTGGTTACAGTCTGCCTAGGTGGAGGGAGTTCTAAGGTTAGGAGTTCCAGGCTGCTGTGAAATCACCCCCTCCCTTTCTTTACCTCCCTTCCATTTTAATTAATATTTCTGAGTTAACCAAGAGAATGCTGTCTAGTGGAGTGTTTCAAGGTTTAATTCTTCACCCTGTCCTTTTTTGACATTTTTGTAATGATTTGGTTATAGTTATAGAAAGAATGATTCTTAAATCTGTAGATAACATAAAACAGAGAGGGCAGTGTCTATCCTCCCCTCCCCTCTCCTCCCCTCTCTCCTCCCCTCCCCTCTCCTCCCCTCTCCTCCCCTCCCCTCCCCTCTCCTCCCCTCCCCTCCCCTCCCCTCCTCTCCTTCCTCCCTCTCCTCTCCTCTCCTCTCCTCTCCTCTCCTCTCCTCTCCTCTCCTCTCTCTCCTCTCCTCTCCTCTCCTCTCCTCTCCTCTCCTCTCTTCCTCTCCTCTCCTCTCCCTCTCCTCTCCTCTCCTCTCCTCTCCTCTCCTCTCCTCTCCTCTCTCTCCTCTCCTCTCCTCTCCTCTCCTCTCCTCTCTCCCTCTCCTCTCCTCCTCTCCTCTCTCCCTCTCTCCTCTCCTCTCCTCTCCTCTCCTCTCCTCTCCTTCTCCTCTCCTCTCCCTCCTCTCCTCTCTCCTCTCCTCTCCTCTCTCTTTCTCATCATTGTGTAGAACTCAAGCAGAAAGTTCCTTCTCATATACAGATTGATGACAACTCTTCCGTGACGTAAAGAATTGCTTAAACACAGAAAACTTAAATGAGTTTCCCATGGTCACAAAGTCAGTATCAGATGTGAGACTTGAACTCAGGCCATCCTGACTCCAAGCCCAGAACTCTCCCTGCCATGCTGTATCTCATCTAATACCATAATATTACCTTTATAATAAATTATGAAATGAAGCTCCCAAATGACCTTTCCTAGAATGCTTGGATGAAGCCAACAAGATGGAGTACATATAAAGTCTTGTACTTAGGTTAAACAAAATAATATAATACCTATAATAATAATATAATGTAAATATAGGACAAGAAACATCCAGCTTGGTAGTTGATATGAAAAAGATCTGGAGGATTTATTTGATCATACTTTAAGTCAACAGTGAGATTTGGCTGCATATCATGTTAGTATGCACTAATGCAAGTAGTGTCCAAACCATGGGAAGTAACAACCACTGTCATAGTTATCATTGTGGTGATGTGATGAGTGCTTTGTCCCAGGATGGGGGAATGTCAGGAAACTTAGCTCAAGATGAGAAATTTAAAGGTTCTTGAAGGTGGAATTGTGGCCCAGAAGAACTGGTTGGAGAGGATGGTAGGAGAAGTTTGATAGTCTCGTGAGGTTCTTTGGGAAAGGACCAGGTTAACAGGAACCAAGGATTTTCCTAGTCTAGGGGTGAGGAGGGAGGTACAGCCTAGGTTTAGGCTGTTTCCCCTCTGTCCAGATAGCAAGTAACCCTTCAAGGCACCACCTCACAGCATGGATGTCTAGGGAGAGAGGGAAGCTGAAGGTAGAGGCAGGCTAGAAGGCTGTGTATTTCTGGGGATACTTCTGTCTCCCTAACCCTGGGTTTTTTTCTTTTCTTAGTATCTTTTCTTGAGATACAAACCCATTGGTTGGGCATTAGGACCATGGTGAGTAGTCCCATGGGGTAAGGGAATGCTTTAGAGTACTGGGAGGGCCTGAATTCCTCCTAGGAAAGGAAAATCAACTAGGAGTTCCCTGCTGCCTCTTAGTGGTGTCTGCCCTGGGAGAAGGAGAATAGGGGATGGGGAGGAACCTTCAGGCAAGGAGAGGGAGCCACCTACTTAGCCCCTGTTTGTGGGGCATACCTTTTTGGGCATGCCTCTACCTCTCCTAGTTCTGAAAGATTTGTCTTTCTTGTCTGATAAACTTTTCCTCAGAGCAGCCTGTCTGGGAAAGTGAGTTTGGGGCCAAGATATACCCATAAGGACTCTCTCCCCTCCCCCTAGCTGCTTGTCCTGAGTCATAAGGCATGGAGTCACTGTTCTGGAAAGACTGGTCTCCCTATGTTCTTATGGTTACCCCCCCACCATGATCATAAGAATGGCCAAATTTCAGGGCTCTAGTCCTTGTTTTAACACTACTTCTGATTCTCTTCTGGGTTAACATGAGGGTGTTAAAAACATTGGCCCCAAGGTTCCTTCCAGTTCTGGCAGTCCACGAGTCTGTGAAATTTGGATTCAAGTTGAGCTAACCTCAGTTTAGTCTCAATGTCAGCTAAGAGTTGAATGAGATTTTCTCTGCAACCTCAGACAAGTGATTGGTCTTATCTGAGGCCCCAATTTCCCCATTTGTAGAATTAAAGAAATGGATTAGATGATCCTTATGTTTCCTTTCCATCTCTAACATGGCATTTTGAGGAGTTGGGGAAGGTTGGCCTTAAGAGCTCTTTCAACCCCCTTCCCCAAAACATCTGTCAATGTGATATATAGGTTATAACTCCATCCCCCCATCCTTAAATACCTCTCTATTTCCCCCAACTGAAGGAACTTTTCCTGTTCTTTGCCCCTGGCATGGGCACTTGGCTCAGTGCAAAAATTCCTGGTAAAGGTGCTATCATTTTTCTTTGTATTCAATAGACTGCATCTTCAACAGTGGGCTGTGAGACATCTATTAGGTGTGATCCTGATAAGTTAGAACATATGCAAAATGGGGCAATAGTTGAATCTTCTTCTCTGGTGCTTTTTAGAAATGGAATAGAATATCATAGGTCTTAATGGTTTTAGTGGGATGCATTAAACTTCTTCCCAACTCCATGATTTTTATCTTCTTCAAGCTCTTTCCTTTTGTATCTTTCCTAGACAGAGTTTAATATGGCAAGAGTCTTTTTCTCTCTTTTGTAGAAGTAATTGGGTTTGCAGATTAATGGAGTGAGAGCAAGTGAGGCTGAATATTAGTGCAATTGTAGATCTCTGAAAATTTCACTTTAGTTAGTTAAAATGTGAGGGAATTCTAAGATGATTGTTACTTTGCAGTATTTTTTCTTTCTATTCAGGCTATAGCCTTCAAAAGAACCCTTTTTTCTGCTGTAATTCATTGCTTTTAAATTCTCAACAAAACTGCAATCCCTTATAGTGCCTAATTATCACTCACACTATAACAATATATATTTTCTTCTTTTTGTGGCATGGTACTATGCTCTAAACTGAGACTCACAGAAAATGAATGAATAACACATTTTTAACCTCTTTCCATGTGCAAAGCACTGTGTCAGGAGCTGGGAATACAACTAGAAAAGCAAAAGAGTTTACTGTCAAAGAACTCATAATCTAATGCTAAATTAGATTATTAAAGACAATGATATCTAGTGGACAATACTTATAGAAGATTGAGCTGCAAGTCATATAGAAAAGTTCCATGGTCCTTGAGGTACCAAAAGCACAATAAAATGCTAGTAATTACTATTTTTATCATTATTGTTACTCTGCTTCTTCTTTGTAGTAACAGTAGTAGTAGTGGTTGTGGTGGTAGTAATGATAGTGGTAGTACTAAAAATATTGGTAGTATTACTGGTAGTAGCAGTGGTAATGGTAGTAATAGCAGTAGTCTTGATAGCAGTGTTAGTAATGGCAGTGGTAGAAGGAATGAAAACAGTAGATGTATTGATAGTAGTAGAATTAGTGACACTTATGGTAGTATGGATGATAATATTAGTGTTGGTGGTAGTAATAGTAGTGGTAGTGGTAATAGTAGTTATAGTGGTAGTAATAATGGTAGTTGTAATAGTGGTGGTAGTAGTAGTATTATCAGTAGTAGTGGTGGTTGTACTAGTAGTAATGATAGTAGTAATATCAGTGGGAGTAGTGGTAATAGTGGCAAGCAATAGTATTGGTGGTAGTAGTAGTGGTAGCAATGGTAATAATTCTCTTTGAATTCTTTGACAACACTCCTTTTGGACTTTTTTGACTTCTCTACCATGGACCTGCACCATGTACCTTCTTCCCTCCTCTTCTGACCCTCCCTACTTTTCAGTTTGCTTTTGTGTGTTTTCTTCACCCATTAGATCACAAGGTTCTTGAGGGTAGGGACTATCTTTTTCATATTTATATCCCTAGTGCTTAGCAGAGTACTTGGTGAATAAAAAGTGCTTGATAAACGTCTATCAATTATTGTTGATCTCTATTACCACTACTAGTACTAAAAATACTAGTATTGCTACTACCACCACTATTGCTACTACTACCACCACCACTATTACTATTAGTACTACCACTACCATCACCATTACCACCACCACTACTAGTAATAGTGATAGTTATGGTGGTAATGGTAGTAGTTGTAGTGGTTGTGGTAGTGATTGTATTATTGGCAATAGTAGTAGTGGTGGTAGTACTAGTAGTAGTAGTTATAATACAGGTAATATGGCAATCTTGGTAGTAATAATTGTAAGCAGTAGTATTGGTGGTGATAGAACTAGTTCCAGCAGTATGGTGGTAGTAATGATGGTGGAGGTAGCAGTAGTAACAGTAGTAGTAGTAGGAGTACTAGTAGTGGTAGTAGTGGTAGTAGTAGCAGTAGTGGCAGTAGTGATATATAGTGCTGGTAATGGTAGTAGTGGTAATAGTATTAGTGGTAGTAGTTGTAGTTGTTATTTTTGTTGTTCATCCTTAATTTTTGAAGAGGACCAATGATATCACAATGTTGGGGTCAGGTACAGTGTTTTCATCTGTGTCTGATCAGCCCAATACGAGTTTGGAAGGCCTACCACAGGTCAGGCCCAAGTAGTCCATTAGAATGGGCCTTCTTAAACTTTTGCCACTTGTGACCCCTTTTCCAATTTCAGCAGCTGTTCTTTGATGTTGCATGGTCTGGGGGCATGTGCAGTGTGAAGTGCACATGCTTTGTGTTCAGAACCAAGGCTGCAGTGAAGTTGCATGATGCAACACAGGCAAATGCTGACAGAAGAACCTTGGATTCATTATATGTTTGATTTTTAATTAATTTTTGTCATTGTGCATTCAGAAACCTTTTACTGTTGCCAAATTTTCTGTGACCCCATATGGGGTCACAACCCATAGTTGAAGAAGTGCTGCATTAGAACGTTTTGGATGGAGATGTCTTGTGATTTGCACAGCTCACACTTCCTTTGTGCTGCCATGACTCTATTTTGTTCATAGAATACAGCCCCTTCTTTGATATGGGCATGCCATGCTGGGCAAAGCTATACCAACATCTCCCATGTCTCACAATTGATACTGAAGTTCTTCAGAAAGACCTTAGTCATAGTAGTGGTAATGGTAGTAGTAGTGGTACTAATATTAATGGTGGTGGTGGTGGGAGTGGTATTATTGGTAGTATTGGTGGTAATAGTACTAGTAGTAGTGCTATGGGGGAGAGTATTGGTAGTAGTAGTAGTAGTAGTTGTTGTTGTCCTTTGCATCATTCTTTAACCATTTCCTAGTCCAGTCATTGAAGAGGAGTTGTAGTACTTGAAACTCCTGCTGGGGGTTACTGGTCAAATCTGAATCTATAATGTTTGATTTTGTGAAGTGATTGATGAGTTTATGATGATTCATGCTGATTCATGCTGCATTTTGTATTGAAAATTCACATATTTTTATCTGAAGTTCTCCTTAGCCAATACCATTGGTCATGAATGATGCTTATGAAATTCTTTGTTGGTGAATGCTGAAGGGACAATTGTGCCACAATGTATTCCATAGCAAGGGTTGTGAGTGACCTCCAAGTGAATGTTCTACAGAAGTAACACAAGTTCATGTCTCTATCCTTTGTTTAATAAACATCTGACTTAATCACTTAATATATGAGTGTGGAAGCATATTCCTTGGCTCTACTCTTGACACCTATTAGCGCAGCTAATACCCCAACTTAAGCTTGTTTAGAAAGACATTCATTTGAGTTGGTTTTTCCAGAGCAAAGTTCATTTCCCTAAATGTCATATTTAGGTTGTTGACCAGGCAAGATCCCCAGAGGCCTTGAGAATCTCATTCATTCATTGGTTCTTTGATTCATGGGTGAATTGTCACTTATCACAGAAGCATAGCTGCTTTCACATATAGTTTGACAAAATCTGTCCTCTGTCTGACAGATAGCAGTGGATGAGCCACCCTTAGAAGTCTGTGCTTGCCAGAGCCAATTTATTCCTTACCAAGCATTTTTTGGTCTTTGTACAGTTTGGACATTGTTCAGATTGTCACAGAAAGTTACTTCTTGCTCCATGACAGTGATGGAGTCTGGCCCATAGCCCAAATCTTCCAACCCCAGTGCTATGGTTCTTTTCTTTTCAAGATTGAAAACTTAACAAAAGGTTAGGGACTTTTCCAAATCAACTTACTTCGAACAATTATGCAAATGTACTTTCTTATAGGCTTGGAATAAAGAATAATAAAAAAACTTGTTCAAGCTTTTCATTAGAAAAAAAACCATTTCCCTCTGGAAAGTCAGATTTTTCTGTGGGGATAGAAGATTTTACGAGTAGCTTAACATGGAGGACCACAGGGAATTTTAATAGAATATGTTTGTGAATAGTTTCGAGGTAGAGCTGAGAAGAAGAAGAAGTAGAAGAAGAAGAAAATTTAATATTGATACTGCATTTTAGCAAAATTTGGAGTGGTGGAATCTAAGATCAGAGGATCACATAGATGGAATGATGCATTAAAATATGTTATATGTATTAATGAATGCAATGGGCAAATTTAACTGGTGAAAAAAAGTCCAAATTAATTTGACCTTAGTTTCAATTTTGTCACACATCTATGTGTATGTGTATGTATTATATGTATACATATAATATATGTGTATATGTATACATATAAAGATATACATACATATAAAGATGTAAATAAAGACCAATATGGAATAGTGACTGGACCTATGATCTCACTGGTACAGCTAATTACTGATAAGGAAACTGCCTTTACCAATCCAGATTGGCTCCTTCTCTTCAACTTATAGTTTTAGAGGAGCAGGTCTCAACCTTTTTTTTTTCTTCCTGTGGATCCTTTCAGTAGTTTGGTGAAATCTACGGATTCTTTCTCAGAATAATGTTTACATAAATATGTAAGATTACAAAATAAGACATAAATCTTGAAATATAATTATCAAAATATTTTTGAAATACCTGAAAAATTCATGAGCCCAAGATTAAGAAGCCTCTTGTAGAGAGTTACCTAAAACACTGACAAGTTAAGTGACTTGTGTAGGGTCTTATATGCATATGCATATGCATATATGTTTATATAAACATACATAGTGTGTATGTGCATATACATATATCTAGTCAATGCATATACATACATATATGCATAGACACATATTGTATATATACATATAGTATATATAGTGCCTATATATATAAAAACACATAGGGGTGTGTGTGTGTGTGTGTGTGTGTGTGTGTGTATATATATATACACACACACACACACACATACATACATACATACATACACACATACATACACACACAGTATAGATACTGACAATACATATCCATACACACATAATTATGTATATACACATGTGCACATGTTATTTTCCTCACTGTTCTTTTTGTTGTCTTTATAATTCCAGAACCTGGCACAGTGATAGGTGCATAGTAGGTCCTTAATAAATGTTTGTTGAATTTAATTGGATTGTATTCAATCTATCTCAGATGTACAGACAATATGCTCTGATAAAGTGAAAAGGAATTAAGTCTCTTGATGAGGGTGAAAAAGGAATAAAAAAAGATCTTGGCAATTGGTACCAGCTCTTCTTGGCAAACAGAAAGGGAAGAAATAAAAGCAGTGTCAGATTTTATGTTCTTGGGCTCAAAGATCACTGCAGATGGCAACTGCAACCATGGAATTAAAAGATTCTTGCTGCTTGGAATGAAAGCTATGGCAAATCTGGACAGCATAGTGAAAAGCAGAAACATCACCTTGCTAAGAAAGGTCCATATAGTCAAAGCTATGGTTTTTCCAATAGCAATGTATGGCTGTGAGAGTTAGACTATAAGGAAAGCTGAACACTGGAGAATTGATGCTTTCAAACTGTGTTGCTGCAGAAGACTTTTGAGAGACCCTTGGACAGCAAGAATATCCAACCAGTCAACACTTAAAGAAATTAATTCAGGCTATTCAATAGATCAAATACTGAAGCTGAAACTTAAATACTTGGTCGCATAATGAGAAGACAGGACACACTGAAAATGACTCTGATGTAGGGAAAGATCGTAGACAAAAGGAAAAGGGGATGGCAGAGAATGAGATGGGTAGACAGCATCATGGAACATGAACTTGGACAGACTTTAAGAGATAGTAGGGGATAGAAGGGGCTGGCATGCTATGGTCATGAAGAGTTGGACATGACTGAACGACTGGACGACAACAACAATACTGATTCTAATTGAATTCTTGGACTATGTATAATTAGGTAGTTAGGTAAAGCACTTATTAAGTATTTACTATGTTCCAGGCATTGTTTTAAGTGTGAGGGGTTGGGGGAGATACAAATATAAGTTCCAACCCTTAAGGAATTTGTATTCTAATAGTAGAAGACAAACACATAAAAAAAGCCTGTGTGTGTGCATGGTGGGGGTGGTAGTGGGGGTGGTATAGTACCTACATAAAGCAAGCTGCTGAGGAAGAGGCAGAAAAGTTTGCTCCAAGGAGTAGAACATGGGGTAAAGTGAGCCTGGCCTGAGCTCCTCATAATGTGATTCCAGGCCAGGGACTCACCAGTCAGAAGAGTGCCTCAGAGTGGAAGTGTCTTCAGGGATGAGAAAGCTGTTGGTGAGGAGCTAGATAGTCCAGAGACTGAAGAGTAGAGATGGAATTGAGTTTCTGGGCTTTAGGAAAGTTTGAAAAGCCAGGAAGAGGAAACAGAATCACAACATTTCAGAGGAAAGAAAAGGTTCCCATGGTACAAAGGAAGGTCTGAGAAGGCTGGTTCTAGTATTGTCTCCATTCCAGACCTGAGTTAAATCTGCCCCAGAAACATCCTAGCCATGTTACTATGGGCAAGCCATTTAATCTCTTTGACCTCATTTTCCTCATCTGTAAAATAAGGGGATTGGACTTAAAGGTTTCTAAGGTTTCCTCCTGCTCTATTGCTGTTAACCTCTAAAGGAGACCTTTTCTCCCTTGGTTCAGAGTGGGAAAAGGAAAGGTGGCTGTTGCCCAGACTGAGTCTAGTTTCTGAACTGCTCTGGCACCAGTGCTTTAAGGTGGCCCATCATTGTCTGAACTGAGGGGTTAGGTGCCCCACTTCCATCCCTTAGGCCTGGAGAGACATTGAGTTCCATCAACCTCTGCTGTTGCCTAAGGAGCCCTAGAACCTCAAGAGACCATCCAGTTGGTCCCCATTAGGCTTATGCTAGCATCTCCCCTCTTACTTAGAGTTGAGGGATCTACCTGGCCACATTTCTCCTCTAAGCTCACCATTGGGCTCTGCCCCTGCTCCTGCCATTAGGCTTCATTCCTTCCCTCTGCCTTTGTTATTGTTCAGTCATTTCAGAGTCTTTGTGACCCCCTTTTTTTGGTTGTCTTGGCAAAGATACTGGAGTGGTTTGCCATTTCCTTCTTTGGCTAATTTTACAGATGAGGAAACTGAGCTAAGTGATTTGCCCAGGGTCACACAGCTCATAAATGTGAGACAGGATTTGAACTCAGGTCCTTCTGACTTCAGGCCCAGCATTCTAACCCCTGCACCATCTAGTTGCCCCTCTCTTCCTTAGAGTAATGCAATAACTTGTCAACTGACTCTTTAAATTACCTGCCCTGTTTCACTCTTCCCCCACCTCAAATGTCAGTCCCCAATTTCTCTGGTCACACTAGTGACTCTGCCAGATATGTCAAGGAAGTCACCTGAATCTGTCCAGGTATAAAGGATATCTCTGTTTAGACAAGAGGAAGGGGTGTATTTATTTTAGTTCAATCCAAAAAGCTTTCATTAAGCATAATGGTGGAAGGCTTTGTGCTAGGCACTGGGGATAAAAATAGAGCAGTGATCTAGTCTCTGCCCTTAAAGAACTTATCTTGTGCTGGAGCAGAGCTGAGGCTGGAGAGAACAATGTGAACACAGATGAGCAAATGCAAAACTATACAAAATAAATCCAAAGCAGTTAAGGAGAGGTACAAACAAGTGGAGAGGGAATTAGGAAAAGGCCTACTTATGAGGGTGATCATCAGTTCAGTCTTGAAGGAAGCTATATATTCTAACAGGCAGAAGAGACGAAGCAGGGAGGGAGTACATTTCATGTATAATGAGTGGACAGCTTTTGCAAAGACACAAAGTTGGAATGTCATGTGATGGGAAGAATAAGGAGGCCAATCTGGCTGGAACATCGAGTACATGAAGGGTAATATTATAAAATCTACTCTTGTCATATAAAGGGGAATTCAAAAGAGGGACGGATGGGTTTGTGAAGAAGAAATGAACTACAGGAGGCAGCTAGGAGGTGCAGTGGATAGAGCACCGGCCCCGGAGTCAGGAGGACCTGAGTTCAAATTTGGCCTCAAGCTTGACACTTACTAGCTCTGTGACTTTGAGCAAGTCACTTACCCCCAACTGCCTTAAAAGAAATGAACTGCAACTAACCTCTTGTGATACATTGTTTTGGCTGAAGTATATAAAGAAAATCCAGCCTCACGCATATATGTAGTTGGAACAGGGAAGGAGTATTTTAATAGGCAAATAACATTTTAGTATTGTTATAGAAATATTTTTGACCTCATAGGCCCCCTCAAAGAGACTTGTGGAACCCTACTTTGGGGTTTTGGGGACCACACTTTGATAACCACTGTTCTATAATATATGTGCTAATGTTCAATGTTATTTATACATGTGGATGTACAAATAATTGCTATTTGTGCATATTTTTTTTCATATGACCTATACATTTGGTCACTTTACATAACATAAGTGATAACTCTATGTTCCTTATTGAATGAAATATGTTCTTTGACCAGTAGTTAAAATTCTCTTGATTATGCATGGTTATATTTGTTATGTGTACTGTTGCCACCTTCATGCAGTTTTAATGTAATGGCATATGTTGTACACACCTACATACTTCATGATTACCTGTTGATGTTACTTCAAGATTATATGCCAATTTATAGTGTGTAATAATAATAACAACAACAACAGTAGGTAGCATTTATACAGTGCTTTAAAATTTATGAAGTGCTTCACAGGCATAATCTCATTGCTTCTGGGCATAGTTATAGAAATCCAAGAGTATCTTGTATGATGTGAAGGGACTGCAAAATTTACGTGTGTGTGTGTGTGTGTGTGTGTGTGTGCGGGGAGGATGTAGCATAACTTTTCTGGACTCCCATGGCTGTATGAATAATTGAAAAACCTCAATCAAAAGAAGCTTAAAGGGATTGCATTTAAAGACGAAGAAGGACATTGTGGAAAGGATACCTTTCCTGAGACATCCCATGTTTTCCCTGTCTCTGTTTGCACTGGCAGAATTGTGTGACATCTAGGCAGCTTATATCCCTTGGGGGAAAGCCTTCTTATGTTTACTTGGTACTAAGGGGATGGAGATATGCTTAACTTCACGAACCTGATTACAGGACTGGAAGAACTGGAGAGCAGGGAGCAGAAATATAAATAAGTCCAACAGATGGTTGCTATCCTGCTTGCTCAAACCTACCAGTTTCTGAGGAGACCCCTAGAGCTTTCCAAGTACTTGTGGAGATTTAATAGAAAGTTGATTCATTATTGTGGTTCTTGAGTTAATGTGGAACTGAACTAGTGAACTTTTCACCCAGAATATTCCAATGGATCAACTTTTGCATTGATGCAATGCTAGAAGTTAGGAAGCTCTGGGAGTCTTCCCTGAAGGCTACATTGATTGAGCAGGAAAGGAGGCATCAGATATTGGGTTCCCTTGCAAGTGGTCACAATTTTACTGCCTGATTTCCAGCTATCACCTTACTATTTTGTTATTGCTTCTGTCCATTTAGTTGCATCTGTGTCCCTTTAATACAAGACAAGACTGAACAGGTTTCTCTCATGGAATATAAGCTACCTGGATATCACAGTTTTACTAAGACATATAGGATAAATGCAAGAACTGCTACCAGCAAGATAATTTCCTCAATATCTCTCCTCATGTTCAAATTCACCTGCATTAAAAATCCTCTAGCATAGGATTTTTATGTCACTCGCATGACAACACTGCTGAACCATGCTTCTCTCTGGGCTTTCCAGGAAGGGCATGGGTACTATATCTACAAACACAGGCAAGATAGCCTATTTGTAGGTTAGAGAGTTTGTCTTGGAGTCAGAAAGACCTGAATTCAGTTCTTGCCCCAACACGTTAGTTATTTGTCCATGGGCAGATGATTTAGCCTCTTGGTGTCCCAGGCAATTTTCTAAGACAGTAAGTTATAGACATGTTGCTGATATGTATTGGTATAAGGTGTTTTCAGAAAAGGAGTTCTTCAAACTGGTGAAATCACAGGTTATGGTAAAAAAAATACTACAGTAGTGACTTAGAGTTGTAAAAATATTTTGCCATTTCTCCATCCCTTGTACTTGTAAATGTCTTTAACTGAAGAAATTTCAATAACCACAGAAGGATTTTGTTTACCTTTAGCAACATGCCTTTGCATCAGTATTTACTGAATGAAATGTTCTCCCCAAGATGCCTTACTTTGATGATTCCAGATGAGCATCTCCCGTGATTGTTAATGTGGTGTTATTTTGAGAAAAACTACATGGAGTGACAGCTTTATTGATTATATATATATATATATATATATATATATATATATATATATATATATATATATATATATATATATATATATATATATTATAATGAATCCATAGTGAGACAAAGACTCGGTTTATTACAGCTGTTTTAAATTGTGATTTGATGGGCTCCATTCTTTGTCTTTGTTTTGATGCTCATTTCAGTTATTTTTAAAGCCCTGTTTTAACAACACAGTAGTTTACATCTTCACCGTCATTACTTGAAAGACAATGAAAAAAAGAGTTGTAATTGATCAATGGCATGTGGCAGAGTGTTACTTTTCTTTGTGGTGCATTATTAGATGATACTTTTAGAAAATGGTATTCTGGAGCAAAATTTAATGACATTTGAATAAGTTCAAAAAGAGAGGAGGCATGTAATCAAAACAGTGTGTGGGTAGTTGTGAACGAGTGCTAGACCTCAAACCATTCTCCTCTTCATGCAGAATCATCACTTTGTTTCATGTTAATTAAAGTTGCATAAAATGTGAGGAAGGGAAATATACCCCATAATGAATTCATCTCCATTAACACTTTCTAGTTAATCACACAGTTAATGCAAAATTATGCATGTGGTTTGTGGTAAGGCTTTTAATCAATAGGGGTCTAGGCACTGGCTAAGAGGAGGAATATAAATTTTAGATTTCTCCGATGAGTAAATCTCAAGAGCAATGATCTCTCTGGGGCAATGATTCTACTTTGAGTCATTTTAAAAGAGAGGGGATGATCACTTCCTGGGGAAAGATCACATTTTATTTTACTTCATCACAATACTTAAAAATATCTCTGATTTCATCAGTGTGGGTACTTCATAAGTACAGGATGGGGGAGGCATGGGTAATAGGTTGCCTGAAAAAGATTGCAGGTGGGGGGGTTGGTGGCCTTCAAGCTAAATATGAGTCACTAGTGTGATATAGCTGCCAGAAAGGCTATTGTTACATCAAGAGCCATAGCATCCAGGAATAAGGAAATGATAATCCTGTTGGATTCTGCCCTGGCCAGACCATATCTGGAGCAAAATTTTCATTTCTTGGCACTACCATTTAGGAAGAACATTGCTAAATTGGAAAGAATTCAGAGTAGGATAGCCAGAATTGTAAAGAGCCTAAGAATACTTGCCATAGGAGGCTCATTGAAAGCCTGGAGAAGAGAAGACTCATGGAAAACATTAGAACCATCATCAAATACTTGAAGGGCTGTCACATAGAAGAAGTGCTCTATTTATTCTGTTTGGTCCCAAAAAACAGAATTAGGAGTAATGTGTAGAGAAGTTGTAGAGTCAAAATTAGACTTGATGTCTAATTTTTTAGGAAAAACTTCCTAAAAATGTGATGGCCTACCTCAGGAGTTGGTAAATTGCCCCCTCTTTGGAGGTATAAAGGCAAAGGCTGAATGACCGTCTGTCTGCCATGTAATAGAAAGGATACTTTTTTTTTTTGCATGTGAGTGTGAGTAGGCTTCTTCCAACTGTGAAAAAGATCCCTCTACGTATACAGACCACAGCTTTCCTTGCCTTTAGTGGGTTGCTATGGCTTCTTCAGACTCATATGGGATGAGCTTCTCCTGACATGATCAACTTATGTTCTGCCACCAGGTCCATCCTTCCTCAGTGCCCTTTGAGGTTGTGAGGAGTGCCCAGAGCTCATAATCTTTTGGAAGTCTACATCCATATCCTCTATACATGTGTACTTTAAGAACCATGCATAGAGAATCAGTGAATGATGGCTTCTGTGAAAGACTTTACTCTTATCTAACAAAGATCTTGAGTTGGAGATCAGTATCAATTTTAAGATGTGTGGTAGTGCTGATTTTCATATATTTCATCACTTAGATTATAAGATATGAATCTTAAATGGCAATTAAAAATATGTTGAGATAGTAAAATTTTTGTGGCAAGTTCTGTTTGATAGCAACATGCTATCTTATAGAAAGTTACTATAGTTAATTATAGTTATGTTATCTGAGTTTTTGCCTTTGCTACTATTTTGGTCCAGACCTGTGATTAGTATGGGGTTGTTCTTGTCTAGAACCTCTCACATCATATAGGCATGCAACTAGATAGTAACAATGTGGTAGAGATGTTGAGAGTGTTTTGCCCATGAGTGACTTGACCATGGTCACATAGCTAGTAGGTGTCAGAGGCAAGGTTTGAACCCAGTCTTCCTGACTCCAAGATTAGCCTTCTGTCCAGTATATTGCATAGTCTGTCTATGTACTTCCAGCATTTGTAATAAATGGAAAATGATAGAAACTATCAGCATGTGTATAATTTAGGTCTATTCCATTTAATAGGCCTGGAGATTTGTGATGGGGAAAATTTTTCTTCTAATTTCCCTGGAACGCACCTCTCTTCTGCACCCTGACATCTTGCTGTTATCTTTTCCATATGAAGGAACACTACTCACGACAAATTACAAAGAGATTTAGGGGTGGGCTATGAAATGTGTTTACGTAGTTGGAATATAAGCTTTTAGAGGTACAACTCAGGCATCTATTCACTTGTCCATATCTCCTACTTAATGTTCGTTTTGGAAGACCTTACACTTAAATTCTTAAAATCTTTTCTTGTATTAGTCCAGTGAATTCTGGGGAGGCTACTCCAAATATGTTTGAACTGGTAGGGACTATCACCATCACTGAGTCTGGTATCCTTGTTTGAGAGATAGGGAACTCAGGTCCAATCTACTGAAGTGACTTGCTCAAGGTGATGTAGTTAATCTAGTGTCAATATCTGGAATAGAACATAGGCCAAGTCTCTTGCTGTCACGCCATCCCTGCCAGCTACTTAGAGGACTTTCAGAAGTGTTACATTTATAGTTATCCATTTTATAATTAATTAAATGACATTTCATTTTGATTGCCTACATATTCCCTATATCTTTTCCTCCTACATGTCCTGCTGTAGAAAAAAAATGAGAATGCTTTGCATTTATGTAGTATCTTTCATCCAGAAATTTCAAAATGTTCTGACAGACTGCAAAAATAAACACTAAACAATAAGAATACTTTACACTTAGTAATTATACAATTTATTAGTAAATTAGTAGGATTTTGCTTTCCTTGTTTCGCAAATGAGAAAGCAAAGGCAGAGAAGACATACAAATGGTTTGCCCAAGGTCATGTGCTGATTGTTTGACAGAGTCAGGATTAAAAACGCTTTTTTCCTGATTCTCTGTCCTTATGGAGTCTACTCAGTCAGAGGAATTTATAAATAAAATCATGTCATTTTATGGGTTAAATTATACTATTGTTGGATGACATAAAAGGCTACACATCATCCTTCATTGGGGGAAAAGAAATTGGTTGAGTTTTACAATTGTAGACAAATGCATCAGTGCTTTTTAATTTTCTTGGGCAAAATAATATAGGTGCTTGGTTTGAACTTCTGGAGGCTATCTGCATAAAAAAAATACCTCTGGAACCTTGGAGAGGGTTATCAGTCTGATAATGAGAGGATCTGTGTTTGAGGAACATTTTATGTTTCAGCTTTTTTTCCCCCGTAGGCTGCTCTTGCTTAAATGAAAGGAAACCAGTCATTGCCATGCTCTAGACATTATCTTGGAGGTAAGAAGATGTTTAATTAAAAATCAGCTGAGATATTCTTTCTGCTTTTTCCAGGCTGTTATTTGGGGTCAGTGTCTTATACTGTCATGAGAAAGTTCAGTAAGGGATAGGTATCTTGACCAATAAGTAACTAGTGTTTTAATGCTGAAACAAGAAAAAAAAACACCCTCTGGCATAATCCTCCTCTTCCTGCATCTCATCAGTGGCCATTCTCTTTTTAAAAATCAGAGGCAGTGGGGGCAGCTTTGTGGCACAGTGGATAGAGCGTTAGCCCTGGAGTTAGGAGGACCTAAGTTCAAACCCTGCCTTAGACACTTACTAGCTAGCTATGTGACCCTGGGCAAGTCACTTAACCCCCATTGTCTCTGAAGAATAAAAAAAATCAGAGGCAGCAGCCATACATGTGAAGCAGAAGGGACCAAAAGTTGGATTGATGAGTATTTAGAAACGCAATTGAGGCAGAGTCTTATGCCCTTTAATGAGCTTTTCTGATTCATAAGAGATTGTATCTATTTTGAAATGCTAAGGAGAAAAATGTCATAGCTGGTTTTGAATATCATGGGAAACTGTTGTAATTTAATGAGAGAGGCTTGGGAACTAGGCATTGGAATGAAATAAAGGGGGTGGTAATGTGGTCTTGATGATGAAGAAAAACGATCTTAGAGGAGTCAATCAGAACGGGCTCTAAGGGGAGTGAGCAATGAGTGTGGCAGGCAAACACAGTTAACTATAGTTGAGAGCAGATGAGCAAAGCACGACTTGGGGTTTAAGAGGCAGAGATGGAAATGAAGTAAAGCATTTCATTGTATTCAAAAATAAAGGCATGATTGTATAATATGATTATAATAATGCAGCATTATCAAGAAGTTGGACTGATTACTCATTCTCTCAAACCTTCTCTGGATGTCATATGGGAATCTAGAGGCACCTAAGGCAGGATGCAGATGCTAAGAACTAGGCATCAACATATAACCCCAGTGCCTCAATAGGAGGATGGTTCTTTTGGCCCTAGTTGTCATCATGTCCATAGGTGGTTAGGCATTTTTTGCCACTCCAGATCCTGTCTTTTCCTCCTCCTACTGAAGTGCTACAGAAAGTAGGGTGGCAGGTATAAATGAGGGGTGAGACATATAAAACAGGCTATCATGATTTTTTTATGGTATCATGATTATAAATCATGATGTGGCCTGGTTGGCAGTCTAGTTGTCTATGGACCCCTTGTTTTTGATGTTGTTGGCTTTTAAAAATTCATAATGGGAAAAAATGCTAAATTTCAGGTAGAGGTTAGAAAAAAGTTGTATTTTTTCCCCCATCCAAGTACATAGACCCCCTAAAACCTATCCAAAGACTCCTTCAAGATCTGTGGAACCCAGGTTAAGAATATCTACTATAAGATGTGGATTGATGCTTCCTTAATCCTTTGATCTCCAGCCATCATATGATGGTCAGAGCCAAGATAAAAGCATGCAAGGGAGAGACATCTTTTTCTGTAATCCTCTGATATCTGTCATTTTCACATGACCTAAATGTTATTCAAAAGTTTGTTCCTTTTTTTAATTCTCGTGAAATGATTTTTTAAAATTTCCAGCTTAAGTATTGTGTTGGGAAGTTTCTAATTCCTTCAAATAAACCAGTGACAGAAAAAAAACACACATTCTTGAGAATAAACATCTGTTAGCTAGTTTGAAGCTGTGACTGCAGTTAGGATTTAGCACTTACTGCTGGGCAAGAAAATATCTTCAGTTTCTTCAAAGTTCAGAAAGAGATGCCCCCAAGATGTTTCTTTCTTTTTAAACTTAAATGCTTAATTGGAAGAATTATACCCTGTAATTTAGTTATGTAAGGACAAAATTACAAATTATTTCAGAGAAGCAATGAATACCATGTTGTATAAAAAAGACACAGCTGGGTTGCTTCAGTGGAAAAAAAAAAGTCGATGCTTTTCGGATGTTATATAGTTAGTCAATGATCCAGATTGAAATACCACATTGCTATGCAAGATGTGAGAGGCAGGATGGTGCACTGGGTTTGGGGACAGAATCCAGAACACCTGGATTCACATGCCAGTTCTGCCACTCACTACTTTTATAACCCTGAGCAAGTCACTTCAATATGTCCAGTTGTTTCCTCACCTGTATAATGAGGCATTTAGTCCTTTCCAGCTCTAAAAACTATGATTCTATATAGGCAATAGACTGGATCAGGAGAGTGGAGTCCCTGTTCAGTGACTGTGCAGCTTCAGCTTTATTAGCTCATAAAGGGGACACATGGATGACCTGGTTATGGCTTCTCTGTAGCTAACAAAATTCTTCTTAGAGGATGACTGAATAAATGGTGAGCTGTGACAATCACTAACACTTGACTTGTTATTCAGTTATTCAGTCATGTTTGACTCTTTGTGACCCAATGGATCATACTGTCCATGGGCTTTTCTTGGAAAAGATATTAGAATGGTTTGTTATTTCCTTCTCCAGTGGATTAAGGCCTACAGAAGCTAAGTGACTTGCACAGGGCCACACAGCTGGTAAGTATTTGAGGTCACATTTGAATTCAGGTCTTTCTGATTTCACTGAGTCTATTCGCTGAGCCACCTACCTGCCTACTATAAACTTGATTGCCAAGTTTACAAATAAGTGGGAAACTATCTATGACAATTGTTGAAACACAAAATCAGAAAAGATGTAGGACATGCAAATGTTGATACTTTCTGCCATTACAGTGAAAAGAGGGTTGTTTGCCTCATGAACATTTCTGAAACATTCGCTATTATTGGTTGCTGGTAGATGAGGAGGTTAAAATGTAACACCAGCTTGCCTAAACTCATTCGAAAGCTTTTCTGCATACTGGATAAAAGTCTTTGGATATCATGATTAATGGTGTCACCACTAGGGATGGGAAAAGGTTAGGATGTCAAGGCTGATCATGTTTGTAGAATGGAAAAAAGGAAAGGACATATTGTTGCTGTGGTCTTTTTGGAGAAACATTGTGTAAAAATTGTGATGCTACCCTACTTTTCAGGCAGTTTAAGGAGAGGAGCTGGTGCTGGATGAATGATTGGAACCGTACTTCTGGATGCCTTACAGTGGGGCCTATATTGCTAACTGGGCTACTATGGTTAGCACGCTAACCATGCTAACTACACGCTAACCACTTTAGGAGTTGTATTTCTTTCTAGCTCAGAAAGAAAGGAATCTAATGAAGGATCAGAACTGGAGGACAGAGTCTTCCTCTCTTCTTGAACTGGGAAGAAGTACAAATTACCTAAGTCTTTCTTGCCTTTGTTGGCCTTTGATATGGAGGCATAGTTTCCTCCCTCTTTCATCATTTTCCCAAGATCTTACTGAAAAACATAATTCAAACTCTGCTTTTCCCCGATAGACTTGAAAGATCCTCTCAATTTGGGTTCTTGTGGGCTAAGTTGAGAGAAGGTATTTGCTGTCTTGATGCTTTCCTGTCCTGGCCCCAAAGTTGAAGCCATAGGGCTTTGTACACACAAGTCACTGGAGGTTGGCCAAGGAGACTTGTTTAAGGTTTCCAGTAACTAACCAAGCTTGTCACGGAGCTGACTTTGGCTGCTGAAACCCCAAATGACACTAGAGAAAGTCACTCGGACCACACACTCTGCCTTTTTTTCTTAATGGATGACAACTATGCTACCACTGGTATTGATAGCTCTCATATCTAGTAAATGGAGACAAATTATTGTTCCCCATCCATATAACCATCTGCTCTATTTCTTGAGGGTATATATTTGACTACATTTGATTAAGTGAGTCTAGCAATTCTGATGCTGGAAATATTTAAAGTCAATATTATTCTCTTCTGTATCATATTTGCATGTCTATCTGTTTTTAATAGGCTTCCAAAGAAGCCCATTTCATGGGCAATAGAAAACTCTATAAATTGCTATCAAAATAACATGATGGTTGAAATTGCCTTAGGCCCTTAGATAAACAGATGTCTCTTCTCTGCTTTGGATTCAGATCCTGAAAGCTGTTATTTCATTTGCTCAGTCTATTCATATAAGGTAGTTGTTGAGTACCTACTATGTCCAAAGGACTATTGTAGGCCATGCCGGAAGTGCAAAGTTGTAAATGGTATAATCCCTTCCCTTGCAGAGCCCTCAGTCTAGTGCTTAAGTTATGTACACAAATAATTGCAATACAAACCAGAACTAAATGTCTTATCAGTGGCATAAACAAAACTCTATGGTGAAATAAATGAGGGTGAAATCAATTCCAGCTGGGGTAGGGAATTATCAGAATCTAACATAAGTTTTCCCTTTGGATTCTCTAGCCCTATCAGTCTCTGTTTGCTTAATAGTTTCTACTCCTTTTAAGATGGGCATAGCTTTTTAGGATATCTTTGGTAGAAGAAAGTCACCAGTCAAGAGGCCTACAGATCACTGAGTTTTTCCCAAGTCCCAACCTCTGAACCATAATCTTTTCAGACCACAAAATCATTCCATTCATCTCTATTCTTCTAGTTCAATTGAGCGGACCTCCCTTGAGGCATAGAGCCTTCATTTAGAAGTTTGGTTTAGGCAATGGTCACAGATTTAGAGCTGGAAGGGCCACAGGAGGTGAATTAACACAACTTCTGAATTTTACAGATGGGGAAACTGAGGCCCAGAGACATCAAATGATTTGTCCAAAATCATACAGCTAGTAAATTGCAGATGTGGAATTTGAACTAAATGTGTATATGTATGCATGTATGCACACATGTATGCACACATGTACATATATGTACATATACGCATATACATATATATGTATATGTGTGTATAGATATACACATGTATATATGTGTATGTGCGTGTCTATATACATATGTATATATATGTTGTTGTTCAGTTTTTCAGGTATCTGACTTTGAGACTGAATTTGAGGTTTTCTTGGAAAAGATACTGAAATGGTTTGCCATTTCCTTCTCCAGATCATTTTACAGATGAGAAAACTGAGGCAAACAGAGTTAAGTGACCTACTTAGGGTCACACAACTAGTAAGTATCTGAGGCCAATTTGAACTCAGGAAAAGGAGTCTTCCTGACTCCAGGCCTGGTACTCTCTACATTGTGCTACCTAGCTGCTATATATATATATATATATATATATATATATATATGTGTGTGGTGTGTGTGTGTGTGTGTGTGTGTGTATAATACATGCACTTATATGTATATATGTGTATGTATATATTCACATGTACACATATACGCACAACATATGAAATATATGTAATGAGCTAATTATATATTCATTTAGCCTCAAAACAACTCTGTGAAGTGTATATATATGTATATGTACACATATACATACATATGAAGTTCTTTGCAAACTTTAAATCATTTTATGAATTTATCATAATTAAAGGGTATAATAATAAGCAATTTGAAAATGAAAGTTAATGCTGTTCTCATTTACCCCTTCATTTTAGAGATGAGGTAATAGGTGCAGAGAAGTTAACTGGCTTCCTTAATAGAAAATAGGTAGAGTATTTAGTCCCATTGTAGATGTGAGGTGTGAAAATGAAAGAAAAAATGGTTTAATGTTCCATGTTTAAGACTCTTAATGTAGGTCATCATAACTGTTGTGGAAAGAAAGCCCACTGCTCATAGTTTACGGCTTACAGGTCCAAGTCAGTAAAAGGATTTAATCAATCTATAACCAAGGTAGAGAGGAGTTTCACTTGGTCCATCAAGAAGGGAAGCCTCTATGGGGCAAGTGGACTTCTGAATATGAGCCATTTGCCACAGGTATTTTTAGTACAAAGACAACATATGGTATTGCAAGGTTCACAATCAGTCACCCACTGGCCTCAGGGCAGTTTGCTGTTTTACTGGGCACAGAAAGGCTTCTAATCTGCTAGTCCACTGTTGGCCTCTAAAAGAGACAGCATAGACAGTATTTTTGTCGTGCTTGCACAAGTATTGGTGTAAAGGGAGACAAACCATAGAGATTAGGTGTGGCTGTCAGTCTACACTGAAATGGAGGCTTGTTCTACAAATGGTATCACTCTTCAAGAGGACAATAGAGCCTCTCTATACCTCTACAACAGGTACACTTTACCTACCAGTTTGTTTGATGATGGTGAGTGGCTGTGAATAAGAATTGTACCTCCAGCCATATTTTGTAATCCTCTCCTCAATGTGGTCACAAACTGGAGATCTCAAACCGAAAACAATCTGGCCTGGAATTCTGTGACTTCCATTAGGAAATCCTGTGTTACACACAGTATCAGATAGCACCGAATTGAGGAGTCATCCATGGCTACAAAGATAGCGGCATAAACTTTGGGTAGTGGCTCTTTTCACTTCCTTTACAAAATGTGTTTGTTCTCTATTCCATGTGTTCTTAGGACATGACCTCAGATGCTAGTTAATTTAAAAAATGAACCCATGCTAAGCTTTCAGTAGAGGTATTATGCTCCCAAATAATATGAACACCTTTTAACAGCAGGTTCCTGGGAAATAATACCTTAACCCCAATTATAGGCACTTTAGGCACTTGGACAGAACAATGAGGAGACAATTTGGACCAGATAGCCTTTGGGGACCCCTCCAATCCCATCATGTAAGCACCCTCTGGGCTTTCTTATATATGAGACTTGTCAATCAGAGAGCTAGTAGTGAATGACTTTAAGCCCTCTTTCTTAAATATTAAGTCCTCACTTGTTTGCTTCTGGATGTAGCTGGATTTAGTAACTATTTGGTATCTGTTTTGCCCCAGAACAGAGGGCTTTGGTTCTAGGCAGGCTGTTTTGGTTTGTTCTCAAAAATTACTTCAAGTAGCAACCCCACTAGGCTTAAATGCTGAACTAGAAGTTATGTATACCAATCCCCAAAACGGGAAAATACTCCATAGTGGATCTTATCCGGCTCTATTTTTAATGAAGAAGAAGCTGTGTAAGGCACTCTTTGATATTTGGCAACGTGGAACAGTAGAAAAAGCACTCGATTGTTCAGAAGCCAGAAGACCTGGGATCTAGGTCTTACTCTGTTCTAAAGAGTCTTACAACCTTAGGCAAGTCTGAGCCCTTTTCCTTATCTAAAATTGGAATTAAAAAAAAAAGATCTGTAAGGCTGCTTTCAACTTTAACATGTATCACTGGGGTATGGCAGTACATATGCTTGTAATCTTGCTCCTGGGGAAGACTGAAGCAGGTGGATCTCCTGAGCTCAGGAGTTTTGAGCTGCAGCAGGGCTAAACTGATTTGATGTCCATACTAAGTCCAAGAGCAATATAGTGAGCCCCTGGGAATGGGAGACAATGAGGCTGCCTAAGGAAGGGAGAATTGTCCTTAGTCAGGAAAACAGAATAGGTCAAAGCTTCTGTGCTGATCAATATTGAGGTTAGCCCTGTGAGTCCAATGAATTTCTTGCCTGAGTAAGAGAATCAGACTAAAAACAAAACCAAAACAAACAAAACAAAACAAAAAAGCAAAGGAAAGGAGTATGCCAGTCAGCCATTAATCAAAATGTTTTTTTTTTTCTGTTTGGACACAAGCTAGAGCACTGGCTCCCACTGGATAGTTCCCCATTTAGTCAGGTGTTAGAGGCCAGCTTAATGCTATTATTTTCTTAGTTCAGGTTTGATTTTGGGAGGGAATGAGGCACTTGTAAATCATTGAATACTTATGAAAAGGGGATTCACTTTGCCCTAATATCACAAAGGTATGCAACAAGTATATATGGTGACACTTTTCCCCATCTTATGTAGACACTACATTCCTTACCTCCTTATAGAAACACATCTGGTCCACAGATGTGTTGAGATGTGTGAGACTCTCATAACCTCAGGCATCCACCTAAGTTGAGAGACCCAGACTCCATGTGGCCAGCTCTTTTATGATCTTAGGAAGCTGCAAGGAAGCTGGGACCAATCAGGTCATGGAACTGCTTCATCTCTTTTTAGAGAAAACTAAGGGAAGGAGGAGGGGTAGGCTTAACCCATGTGACAAAACACTGGCAAATATTAGTTTTGGTCACAACCACTTTGGGGCAGCAAAGCCCTCTATTTTCTAGCATACCAAGCTTTGAGAAGCGATTTGATGAAAATTCCAATTCAAACAGTAGTGGACATTAGACATGACACTATGGAAACAGGTGTCTAGAGTGAATTTACAAGTGTCTTCATTAGAAGTAGCCTTGATAGAGTGAGTGCTAGATACCATCAGAGCCAGGAAGATTGAGTTTCCGTACTCTTCTCCCACAGCTATAACCTCTCAATGCTCTGGACCAACAGTTCTCAAAGCGTATTGAGGAAAGAAAACCTTTGGGGGGTCCAGGAGGATACTAACATTTTAATTTCTAACATGGTAAATATTGATAGATATAATACATATAAACAAAAACTTTTTTTGGGGAGGGTCTTCAATGATTCTTAAGAGAGTAAGGGGTCCTGAGACCAAAAAGTTTGAGAACTATGGCTCTAGGAAACCCTTTAAGACTATAAGTTGCAGATAAGGTGTCCATCTGCTTCGGTAGATAGAATTTCCTTTCCTGGGAATTCCCTAAATGAATGAAATCCCTATCCCCTCTTTGTGTTCAGAGGTATCATAGAAGGGAGTACTCCCTTCCATTGATTAATGCTAAAAATATGCACATAAATTAGACTCAAGGAATATAAGAACTCAAAGGGACCTTGTATTTCATTTTGTCTAACCCTCTCAGTTTATATTCAGTCAGTCACTCAATCTTTTTTTAAGCACCTACTTGTGCCAGGAACTGTGATAAGTTCTGGGAATATGAAAAAAGGCAAAAGATAGTCCCCGCTCTCAAGAAACTAATAGCTGAATGAGGTAGACAAGCTGCATGTAACTATGTACAAACAAGCCACATACAGGATAAATTGGAGATAATGAACAGAAGGAAGGCTTTAGCACTAAGAGGGAATCAGGAAAGGATTCACACAGAAGACAGAATTTTAGCTGGGACTTAAAGGAAGCCAGGAAATTCAAGAGGCAGAGATGAGTAGGGATTATTCCAGATTTGAGGAACAGTAAGGAGGCAATTTTCACTGGATCAAAGAATATGGATGGATGAGTATAATGAAAGAAGACTGGAAAAGTAGGAGTTGGTCAAATTAGGAAGGGTTTTGTACATTAAATAGAAGATTGTGTCTTTGATCTTGGAGGTGGTAAAAATCCACCAGAGTTTATTGAATAAGGGGTGTGGGGTGCTGTGGTCATATTTTTGCTTTTGGAAGATCAATCTGACAGCTGAGTGAAGGAGGGGCTGTATTAGGGAGAGACTTTGGGCCAGGGGGACTAACCGGCAGGCTATTGCAGTAGCATGGGCATAAGGTGATGAGGACCTGCACCTCAGTGGTGGTAGTGTCAGAGGAGATAAAGGAGCATATAGGAAAGATGCTACAAAGGTAAACTAGATAGATTTGGAAACAGATTGGGTATGGAGGATGAGAGAGAATGAGGAACCCGGGTGAATAGGAGCATGGCAATATTCAACATTAATAATGAAATTAGGAGTAGGGGAGGGTTTGGTGGAAAAGAGAATGAATTCCTTTTTGAACATGTGAGTTTAAGATGTCTATGGGAAATCCAGTTTGATGTATCTAATAGGCAGTTAGACATGTGAATCTGGAGGTCAGCAAAAAAGTTGAGGCTGGACAAATAGATTTGAGAGTCATCAGTATGTTGTTGTTCAGTTGTTCAGTCACGTCCAGTTCTTTGTGACTCCATGGCCATAGCATGCCAGGCCCTTCTATCCTCCACAAATTCCTAAAGTCTGTCTGAGCTCAAATTCATTGCTTCCATGATACTATCCATCTCATTCTCTGCTGTACCCTTTTCCTTTTGCTTTCAATCTTTCACTACATCAGGGTCTTTTCCAATGAGTCCTGTCTTTTAATTATGTGGCCAAAATATATAAGCTTCAGCTTCACTATTTGACTTCCCAGTAAATAGCCTGAATTAATTTCTTTAATTGACTGATTTGATCTCCTTGTCATCCAAGGGCTTCTCAAAAGTCTTCTCCATACCATAATTCAAAAGCAGCAACCCTGCTCCATTCAGTTTTCCTTATAGCCCAACTCTCACGGCCATGCATTACTACTGGGAAAAAAAAAACCATATCTTTGACTATGTAGGCCTTTGTTGGCAAAGTGATGTCTCTGTTTTTAGTGTACTGTCCAGATTTGCCATACCTTTCCTGCAAGTGTCTTTTAATTTCATGATTGCAGTCACCATTTCTAATGATCTCTGAGCCCAAGAATCATCAGTATAGAGATGATAATTAAATCCATGGATACTGATGAAATGACCAAACAAAATCATATAGAGAGAAGAGAGAAGAGGACTTAGAAAAGAGCATTGTCGCACATTCACCGTTATCCAGCATGATCTTGATGAAGATCCAGCAAAAGATTAGTTAGAAGACTCAGAGAGATTTGCAACTTGCTCAAGGTCACACAGTTGTTTAGGACTTGAGCCTACGTCTTCTGATTTCCAGGTCAGTGATTATTCCATTATATCAATCTACGAAATATTGTTAGTATTAAATAATATCTCACCTTGTGCCTGGCACTATGCTAGGCTGAGATACAAGTACAAAGAATAAAACAATCTTCCTCACAAAGAGCTTGTATTCTACTGTCAGTTACCACAACCACTTATGTAAAGAGCTCTATTCTCTTTGCTTTTGTTTTTGGGTTTTTATTAACATTAGAAAGCTGAAATGGGGCATAGAAATCTATCTTATCCTACAGGAAAATAGAAGGGGATAAAAGAAGTGGGGGATAGAAGGAAGGGCAGATTGGGGGAAGTGGTAATCAGAATGCATGCTGTTATGGGGTGGGGGAAGGGGAGAAATGGGGAGAAAATTTGGAACTCAAAATCTTGTGGAAGTGAATGTTGAAAATTTAAAATGAATAAAAAAATACAATTAAAAAAATTAGAAAGCTGATCTCTAAGACTAAAGAGAATATTGCATTGATAGAGGGAGTTTCCTTAGCTGGCAGCTGCCTGTACTAATGAAATTACTGTCCCCCTGATTTTATTGGTATAGGGATATTATTGTCATAGAGATAAAATCTCTATCAAAAAGCTCTGTCAGAGAGCTTAAAGTAAAAATGGGAATATTATTCTCAATATCCCCAATTTAAATTTCCAATGTATCACAATCAAGGTGGAAGAGAAAAAAGATGACAAAAGGACTTTGACCTCCTTCCTCAGAGGTGAATCTCACTTTCCTCCACAAGAATGGGGTGGAATTGTAGGGCTTCTTCTGAGAGTTTTACAATGCACTAACTTTTCTGGAAGCACAGTCACAGACTTCTCCTTTAATCTACTCATAGGCTCATGGAATTTAGAGCTGGAAGGGGACAGAGGGATCATCCAGTCCAATCCCTAAGACTAAGCAGGAGAAGTAATTTGTCCAAAATCCACACAGTTAGCAAGGGCCAGATCCAGGATTAGATACTGAAGTCTTCCTAAAACCCTGTAAATATATTCCTTCTTGTCTCATATATGATAGACCTTTAATAAATCTTTGTTTCATTAAATTGATCAAAATGGAATTGTTCCTAATTTTGCATGTAGTTCTAATATCTTGGCCTTGAAGAAGCAAATTTATTCTTTAATTCTGTTATTTTTGAATATACTCCCTTAGCTCACTCACATACACACACATCTTCTTCATAATTTTCTGATCTTAACTAGAGCTAGGTTTTTTCTTCGTTTGCTATAAATGTTCATTTGAGCGTGGGGACCTTGAAGTGCCCTTTGACCTTACTCCACATCTCTGCATTCCAGAGGCTGAAGGGTGTGTCCAAATTCCTTTATCATTTGTGTTTCGTTGTCAAAATGTAACGATATCCCACTTAGGCAATTAATAGCACATAAAACTTTGAAGTGCCAGTGGGAAAAAAGATATGATTTTTTATGTGAAAAAGAAGATGAATCCTAGCAACTTAGCTCAGCCATGACACTGATACTGTTTGGAGCTAGTTTCTGCGAATGTGTTCTTTTTTTTTTCCAACATGGTGAATCATTTGTGCCTATTTTTCAAACGTATTGATTTAAAGCCCTTTGACAGATTTGTTCATTTCAAGACAGGCCCATGGAGAAAAATCACTATATAAATCTTCAAATAAGCAATAAGTAAGAAATGCCATTTTTAGAGGAAGTCTCAGACTTTTACTGGAGTAGAATATCAAGGGCCACATGGGAAAGACCTTGTTTCTTACAGAAGTTGCTTATGAGTGTCTGTGCAAATGCCTTCCCCTGTTTTTCTATTGGATTTTTTCTGGCCTTATCCATGAGGGTAGGCAGACTATGCTTCCACCTGAGGGAAACATTTCTTGGGGGGTGGGATTGTTCTGCCTCATAATCTGTTATATTCGGTTCAGTGGCCATTATTAATTCTGACTCACCCTGCAATTTAAAGCACAATTGGAGCTAGTAAATATAAAACCTCACTTCAACACCTTGACTGTTTTTGCTGGCACTCAGTTCTACCTTTAAATTGTGAGCGCAGTCTTAGTGCTACTATTCTGGGAGATTTTGTTTCAGCTAGTAGGACCATAGGTTTGAGATTTGGAAGGGAAGTTGTGCATCATTTAGTTCAATATTTTCATTTTACAGGTGGGAAAACTGAGGACTAAGAATAAATGACTTAAGCCAATTCAATCAACATTTTTTTAAGTGCCCATTATGTGCCAGGCACTGTTTTGGGGCATACAATTAATAATTTTTTTTTTTAAAAAGACAGTCCTTTCCCTGAAGGAGCTTATAATCTAATGGGGGGAGATGACACGCAAAAGGAGGCAGGAAAGTGGGGATGGGAGACATCAGGAAGTACCAGGTATTTTCGTCCCATGGAGTTGAAGCCAAACAGAGAAACCAGATACAGAGTTGAGGGAGCCCCAAAGTCCAGTTTCTGCTCTCTCTCAAGGAGGGCACTGGGAGGAGTTTGGTATTCAGCTCTCCATTCCTCCAGTCAGAGGGGAGAATAGGCTACGGGGAGGTGGAGTCACTAAGGGTTTGAGTTGGAAATGTAGTGATGAATGACAAGCTAAGAAGTGATGAGATTATCCTGGAAGCCACAATTTACTCCTTACAATTGAAAACCAGGCAGAGCAACAGTTGCAAAGTGGAGAGATTAGACAAGTAGGAAGTAGCAAAGCTGGAATTAAGGGCTCAAGTTAAAAACATTGTACATTTTGCAAAACTCTTTCCACACAAAAGTCTTCAGATGCGGGAAGTCCAAGTCCCTACCCTCAAGGAGCTTACATTCTACTGTTTCACTGTGGTTTTACATGTGTATGTATACACTATATATTATTCATATTATGGTCTTATATGTGTTCTTATATATGATTATATACACTAAAATGTTGAATTATAAATATATATATATAATATATACACTAAAATATGTATCAACATTAAGTGCCGAATTTTTATGTGTGTGTGTGTGTGTGTGTGTGTGTGTGTGTGTGTGTGTATACTTAAAGGAAGGATAATAATATTAATTAATAATGCTAAAAATAACACAGACCACCTGCATCTCAAATTTTTTGTGGGGAAAGGGTTTTGCAAAATGTACGATGCTTTTAACTGAAGCTGTTAATTTCAGCTCTGCTATTTACTTACCTGCTAATTCTTCCACTCTGAATTTTTCGCTCTGCTTGGTTTTCAAGTAAAAGGAACAAATTGCTACTCCTAGGATAAGCTAACCATCACACTACCAACTCAAGCCTTGATTGATTCCACCTCTTCTTATTGGAGGGATGGAGAGCCAGATACCAAATTCCTCCCAGTGTTTCATATGTGTGTATGTATATGTGTATATATACATATGTATATATACACATATACATGTATGTGTGTATCTATATGTATACATACATCTATCTATCTATCTCAACACCTTATTTTTCAAAGCTAACATCTTTATCTCTCTCTCTGAAGTGCCTTCTGTTCAACTCAGTATATTTTTAGATGCTTCAATAATATTCTTTCCTTTCTTTTTTTATGGGGGTAGCCATCACTCTAAATTAGCCCTCTTCTAACCCTCTCCCCCCCAAAACAACCCCCCAACCCTCTCTCTTGTAAGAAATAAGCATAATCAAGCAAAACAAGTCCACATAAAATCCATGTCATTCTCATTCTGCACTTCTAATCCAACATCTCACTATCCAAGATGGTTAGCATGCTTCATCACTGGACCTGAGAAGTACAGGTTGGTCTTTGCAATAAATAGGGTTCTTAAAGTCCTTCCAAACTACTTTTCTTTACAGTGTCATATTAATTGTATAAATTGTTTTCCTTGTTCTATTCACTTCACCCTGCACCAGTTTACATGATTTCCCAATCTGAATCAATCCTTTTCATCATTTCTTATAAAAAATAAAAAAAATTCCTTTATGGTCATATACTATAATTTGCCCAGCTCAAATTTGCCCCAATTGATGGGGACCCTCTTTAGTTTCCAGTTTTTTTTTCCTACAATAAAAAGTCCTGATTTTTTTTAGTAAAGAATATTTTATTTTTTCCAATTACATGTAAAGATAATTTTCAACATTTGAGCTCCAAATTTTTTCTCCCTCCCACTCACCCCCCTCTCACCAAAATGGCAAAGCAATCCGATATGGGTTATACATGTGCAATCATGTTAAACATATTGACACTTTAGTAATATTGTGAAAGAAGAAACAAAACAAAAGGGAAAAGCCATGAAAAACAAACAAAAACAATAACACCAACAAAAAAATGAAATATGCTTTGATCTCTGTATTCAGACTCTGTAGTTCTTTCTCTAGATGTGGACAGCATTTTCCATCATGAGTCTTTTAGAATTGTTTTGGATAATTGTGCTCCTGAGAAGAGTTAAGTCAATTATAGTTAACCATCTCACAATGTTACTATTACTGTGTATGATGTTCTCCTGGTTCTGCTCACTTCACTCAGCAATGGTTCCTGTAAGTCTCTCCAGATTTTGCTGAAATTCACCTGCTCATTATTTCTCATAGAACAATAGTATTCCATTACATTCACATGACACAACTTGTTTAGCCATTCTCCAATTGATGGACATTCTTTCAATTTTCAATTAAAAGTCCTGATATTAATAATTTTGTACATATTGGTTCTTTTCCTCTGTCTTTGATCTCTTTGGAGGATAGGCCTATTAGTGTCACAGCTGGGACAAAAGTGTATGTACAGTTTAGTATCTTTTTGTGCTTAGTACCAAAATGCTCTCTAGAATGGCTGGGACAATTTACCAATAGTGCATTATTGTGCCTGCCCTCCCATGTCTCTTCCAACAATTGCGATTTATTTTTTGTCATCTTTGCTAACTTGATTGATGTATGAGAGAGCCCAGAGTTGTTTTAATTTGTACTTCTCTTATTTTTTTTTTAATGATTTGGAGCATTTTTTCAAATGGTTGTTGATAGTTTGAATTTCTCCCTTTCATCTCCTTTGACTATTTATCTATTAGGGAATGGTTCTTGCATATTTGAATTGGTTTTCAAAATATGTTATATAATATGTATATATGATATGTCATGTATCAGACTTTTACCAGAGAAATTTTTTTTGCAAAGATTTTTCCCCTTTTAACTATTTCCCTTCTAATTTTAGCTGCATTGATTTTTTTTGTGCAAGTGCCTTTCAATTTCATGTAATCAAAATTTTACATTTTATGTATCCTTTGTTTGATAAAGACTCCTGCCCTATCCATAGTTGAGAAACTTTATTTCTTCCTCCCTTATTTCTTCCTCCCTGCTCTTAATTTGTTTATGATATGATCATTTATATCTGGGTCCTGTATCTATTTGGAAGTTTTTGTGATACATGATTTGAAGTATTGGCCTCAATCTATTTTTTGCTAGATTGCTTTTTAGCTTTTCTAAATTTTGTCATATAGTAAGGTAGTATAATAGTACTATTAATTAGGGTCTTTGAGTCTACTGAATGCTATACTGTCATGCTTATTTTCTTTTGTATATAGTGCACCTAATATTTCTCATGGATTGGCTTTTCTATTTTTTAACCAGTACCAAATAATATTGATTGTTAATGTTTTGTAGCATAGTTGGTACTGCTAGGCCTCCTTTCTAGCTTTTTTTCCTTAGATATTCCTGATCTTTTGTTTCTCTAGAGGATTTTTATTTTTTTTCTAGCTCTGATGTATAATTCTAGCCAGTACTTCATGTCTTGCTACATATATGGTAGGTGCTAAATTTTGTGACTTACAGTGGTATAGTGAACTTATTCTATGGTTTCCTTTTTTCCCCATGTCTTCTGTTTCTTCCTTCTCTTACTCCTCCTCTTTCTCTTCTTCCCTCTCTTTCTCTTCCTTCTCCTTTTGGCCTTCTCTTCCTTTTCTTTCCCCTCTTTCTCCTCCTATTCCTTCTTCTCTTCCTTATTCTTTCTTCTTTTCTCCTTCTCCTCCTCCTCCTCCTCCTCCTCCTTCTCCTCTTCCTCCCTATTTTCTTCATCTCCTGGGAGCTGATAAAATACTATACTATTCTTTTTTTAAAAAAATTAATCCTCTTCCTATGTGTCCTATACAAATAATGTGACTGGTGTGTACTATGAACAACAGGACCAGAATTTAGTGATTGAACAGTTATTTTCAAAATAGTCAGGTAATGAAGCTACATATGTTGCCCTTCTTCAAAACACTTTTGGAGCTCCAATTTAGCCATTGACTTTAAAGCTGCCTTGGATGTATTCTTTTTAATATCCTGGGGGTGAGGCACACAGATTTTTGTCTTTTCATGAAGGGAATAAGCATTTATGAAGTGCCTACTCTGGTCCAGGCATTCAGCTAAGCGTTTTTTTTTTGGAAACAAATGTTATCTCATTTGATCCTCACAACAACCTTGGGAGGTAGACACTATTATTACTCCCATTTTAGATCTGGGGAAACTGAGGTTAAGTGCCTTGCGTAGGGTCACATAGTTAGTGTCTGAGATGGATTTTAACTCAGGTCTTCCTGACTCTGGGCCCAGTGCTCTATCTACTGCACCATCAGCTGCCTCTGTGTCTTTTGAGGAAAGAGATTTTGAGTATAATTGTCCTGATGAACAGGAGAATCTCTGACTTAGAAAACCTGTGCAAATAGTTCCCAGTGCAAACTTAGGTTGATTTTACATTTAATAAGATACTTAGATGAAGGTAGAGCTTCTAGGCAAATTAAAGCTCTGGCATCTAGGATTCCTTAGATCCCCTTTTTTGAGTTATTTCAACTGTCTGGGTGCTTTACTGTTTTTTAATTTAAAACTCACAAATCAATTTAAACCATTGAATATTATGTGGCCCACATTGATTTGTACCCTGCAAAAATCAGTCATTTTTATCTAAAAGATAGAAAGTTATATTCTGTTTTTCAAAGGAAAAATAAGGACAAATATCTTGCTCAGAACACTCTGCCTTGAAAACAGTAATTTTATTATCTTCTCCTTTCCAAATGAAATTGCTAAATAGTTTCAAATGCTGAGTAGAAATTCAGATTTTTGGAAAGTATTACTTTTAACAGAAATTCTCATACTATGAGGATAAGGGTGGCATTTCAGGGCAAATCACTTAGTTTCTTGGCCTCAGTTGACTCATCTATGAAATGGAGACAACACTTAGGTGACTAAGGCAGGGAACTGAACCAAATGATCCCATGAGGTCACTTCCAATTCTAAGATCTTGTGATTCCAAGTATAATTAGCATTAAATCATAGTTTTTTGAACTAGAAGGGCACTTGGGGTGAGGACACTAAAAGATTTTAGGGCTGAGCAGTAGAGAATCATGAAGGCAGGGACATTTTTCTCCAAAGCTGTCACCACTAGCAGAATAGTTAAAGGCTGCAAATGTTTCACTGTAGTGAGGATATAACAGATGTTGCTGGGTTGGAGCAGAGGTACCCACAAAGCTTTGGTCACTGAGGTCACACCAAAATGGCCAAAAGAGTGGGGGGGCAGAGCCAGGGACAAAGATAAAAAGAGAGAAACTGTGGCCAGTGGGACAAAAATCACAGAGGATGTGGCGGCCATGGAGAGGGATTTCAAGGATGAGAGAGAAACAAAAATCATGAGTATGGGAGGAGTCTTTTGTCTTGCCCTGGACTGCCCTTGAGGCAGTTAGTGCTGAACCATGTCTGAGCTCAGTCACTGAAGCATCTTCACTGGGAAGCTATCAGAGGGTAAAATCAGAGTTCCCAGTTAGCATCAAGGTGGTGAGTGAGGAAACACGGTCAGAAGAAAAATATTCTCTGATCCTGAATTGCCTCAATTTAATAGACATTAACTCTCTGGGACAACTAGTGGAGCAGCATTGAAAATGCTTCTTAACTCTCATGGAGTGCAGTTGACAGAAAGTCTAAGCAACTGAACTATTCTCTTGAAATTTCTGAGTTTAGAGCATGCCTATAGACTAGCTAAGGGACTATCAGGTCTGGCAGAAGCCACAGATATTCAATTCAATGATGTCACTTTAAAAATATTTAGTTGTATTCCTTTTGAATCTATGAGTCTGAGTAACGAATAGTATATAGTAAAGCCATCCTTATGTGATCAATTCCATTATGCTAGGCCGATGTGATTGGACAAAAACAGCTCAAAGAGAAGCTTCCCAGTGGGTTGGGCTTAGGTGAGATTCTATTTGAATAATTCCATATTGACCATCACCTAGTCTACTGAGATAAGTACTGCAACTGCCAATAAGCAAAGCCAGGTGATAGAGGTTTCCAGACCTTTGAAAATGGTAGAGAGCTTGGCATCTCTGTAGCCCTCCCTTTGGTGTTAGGTGGAGTACAAAACTACTAGGATGAATGTGGGATTATCAAAGACTCCTCTTTGTTGCTGAATAGGATCATGCAAGTAGGTTAGTCAATAAGCATTTATTAAGTACCTACTGTGTGCCAGGCACTGTGCAAATTGCTGAGGATACCAAGAAAGGCAAAAGACAGTTCCTGCCCTTAAGTAGCAATTTAGGGGGGAGACAACATATAAACAAATATGTACAAGCAAACTATTTACAGCATAAATAGGAAACAATCAATAGAAGGAAGACACTAGAATTAAGAGAGATTGGGAAGCCTTCCTTTAGAAGGCTTCAGTTTTAACTGGGTCTTGAAGGAACCCAGGGAAGCCAGGAGGTAGAGATACAGAGGGAGAGCATTCCCAGAATGGGGGAAAGTCAAAGAAAATTTCCTGAGCCAAGGAATGAAGTGCTTTCTTTGGGGAACTGTAAGGAGGCCATGGTCATTGGATCAAGGAGTATGTTTGGTGGCGAGAGGATGTTGGGTATAAGAAATCTAGAAAAGTTAAGGGGAGACTAGGTTATGAAAGTCAAACAGAAGAATTTGTTTGATTCTTGATATGTTAAGGAGCCACTGGAGTTTATTGAGTAAGGAGGGGATGGTTCTTAGTTAGAATGGCACACTATAAAAATAACTTTGGTGACTAATGGAGAATGGACTAGAGTGGGGAGAGGTTTGTGGCAGATAGACCAACCAGCAGTCTATAACAATAATGTAGGCACAAGGAGATGAAAGCCTGACCAGAATAGCAGCAATATCAGAGGACAGAAAGAGACATATTGAGGAGATGTTACAAAGGTGAAATTGATAGGTCTTGGCAACAGATCAGATATAGAGGTAAGAGATAGTAAAGAATTAAGGATGACACCTAGGTTGTGGGCCTCGTGGTTTGGAAGATAGTTGTGCCCTTGATAGTAATAGGGAAGTTTAGAAGGGGAGAGTTCAGTTTTGGAAGTATTGAGTTTAAGATGTCTACTTGACATCCAATTGAACATGTCAGAAAGTCAATTATAAATATGAGAAAGGAGGACAGCAGAGAGGTTAGAGCTGGATAAGTAGATTTGTGAGTCATCAGCTTGGAGATGAAAATTGAACTTTGGAAAGAGAAGTTTTGGTTGAATTATCAGTTTGGAAGCCAGATTGTAGAGTGGAGGCACCACTAGCTGTTGTGAAGGGTAGAAGAGATATAGGAAAATAATTGGAGGGGATGCATGGATCAAGTGAAAGTTTTTTTGAGGATGAGGAAGACATGAATATGTTTGTAGGCAGTAGGGAAGTAACCAGTAGACAAGACTGAAAATAACTGAAAAAGTAGGGATGAAAGAAGGAAGGAGATGAAGTGAAATGGGAATGTTTGTACAGGTAGCGGCTTGTCTAGGCAAAGAGTAGGGCAACATCTTTGTGTAAGACAGGAACAAAGGAGTATATAGTAGCAGATGGCATCTGAGTGACATGAAATGAAGAGGGGGAACTCTTGTTGAATGGCCTCAAATTTTTTCAGTGAGATATGGGGCAAAATTCTCAGCTGAGAGGTTGGAAGGAGAGAGGACCAAAAGGGGTTTGAGGAGGAATGGAAAGGTTTGAAAGAGCTATCGTGGTGAGTAGGATAGTGAGTTGCTAACAGAGGTGTAAAAGGATTGCCTCACAGCAGTGAGGGCTTAGTTGAGTTTTCATTACATAAATTTGTAGTGAATCCATTCAAAATAGTTGCATGATTTTTTCGACCTTCATTCTGCAGCATCTGTGTAGGAATGAAGGCAACAGATGGTGGGAGTGATTTGAGGTTGAGGCTTGGCAGGGTACAACTGGTGATGTGAAAAGGAGTCCAGGAACTCAAGAAACCAGGACAGTGTAGAGTTGAACTGGTTCGCCAAGTGATCAAGATGAAGAAAGAAGGAGAAAGTGGTTAGTGCAAATGGCCTGGGAGAAAACTGAGGGGTAGAGTGATTAGAGTTCATGGTGTGGATGAAGAATAGGGTTTGGTATGGGAAGGCAGAGGGAGAGGTAGAAAGCTGATAGATTGTGATCAGATAAGGTAATTTCAGAGTTGTTAAACATGGAGGTGATGCATTTGTGAGTGATGGCAAAATCAAGGGTAGGATTGTCTTTGTGTGTGGCTAAAAAGGAGTGTAGGGGTAGGTAATGGGAAATGAGCAGGCTGAGGAACTGAGAGGTTTGGGTGATGAAGGAGTGTAAATATGCATGTTGAATTCCTCTAGTATAAGACTGGGAGTTAAAGAGCAAAGATTTTGAGCCATGTACTGAACTCATTGAAGAAAGAAAGGGAGTCTCCTGGAGATCTGTAGCTATTAGAATTTTGACTTCATGGACAATGTGTACTATATTGACCTCAAAGGAGGCAAGGTTACTGAGTGATGGTGGTAGGGAGAGAACACAAAAATGGCAATAAAGAACAAGAAGTATTCCAACTTCTCCACCTTGGCCAGTAAGTCAAAAGGAACAAGGGAAGCACAGGCAGCACTGGAAAGGGAAGCCAGCAGACTATATCATCAATGGGGAGGCAGGTCTCAGTGAAAATTAGAAGGTGGAAGGAGTGGGAAAGGAAAAGATTAAAGATGGAAGCAAGTTTGTTGCCCATGGAGCAGGCATTCCAGAGGGCACAGTGAAAGGAGTGGGTAGTGTTTAATTGTTACCTTGGGAAAGTGGGTTGAGGAGGATGAAAACAAAGAATAAAGCAGTAGGGGATAGGGAATGGGTTTGGATGATGACCTACAGGGGTCACTGGGATGTGTAGGATAAGGCCAACTGTGAGCATTTTACTCATTAAGTGAGAAGTGTCTTTCCTCTTCCCAGTAGAGCTTGGAAATCAGGCAGGAGAAAGAGGAAGCATAAGATTGAAGACACTGCTGTAGGACAAACATTCAGGTATATGCCCTCCTTTTCTGTTATCCTCTTCCCTCCAGAAGCTGGAGATAAGACAGGAGAGAGTTTAGCAGGACATGAAAGTCACACGAGCACCACCTTTCCTATCCTCTTACCTCAGGAGGCTGGAGATCAGTCAGGAGACTGCCCAGCAGGAATGTTTTGCCTACCAGGTGGAGGATGGATGAGGTGTGTCCATAATGCTTTTCCTTGGCTGCCTACTAGCATTCCCTGATATTATAGATATGAGAAAAAATTTTCTTTATAGGAAGACTACATAAAAGAAGACATGTTGGATTCATCCTTGAAGATTTTAAGAATAATATTGAATCACCTTAAACAGTTTAAAGTGCAGTGATATCTGAAGGTACAGAGGTAATAAACTTGACCAGGAGTGGGGAACCTGTGGCTTCGAAGCCACACGTGGCCTTCTAGGTCCTTAAGTGCAGCCTTTTGACTGAGTTCAAGTTTTACAGAACAAATCTTTTTATAAAGTGGATTTGTTCTGTGCAGTTTGGATTCAGTCAAAGGGCCATACTTGAGGACCTAGAGGGCCACATGTGCCCTCAAGGCCTAAGGTCACCCACCCCTGAACTTCACCTCTTGAATACTTGTCTGCTTTTTTTAAAAAAAATTTTAGCTGTCCTACACTAGTAGGTTTTATTTCACAAAAGATCCATAGGTCTTTCCATCACTTTAGGTAGGCAAGATGCTCCCTGGTACCTTTCTGATTTTAGGTAGAATCATTAAGCAAGTGATAGTTGCCTTTAACATCAGTGAAGAAGTTAAAATGCAGTCATGGAGATTGTGTTTTCATGGCCATTGGTAAGATGATTTGAAACCATGAGAAGGTACACAAAGTTGTAATGATTCTGTTGGGTAAAGGAAAACAAGGCTATGCAAGCATTTAAATGGTCAGATTTAAAAGTTAATGAAGTATTCAGAAGCCAACAGAGTGAATACAATGAGACAGCAATGTGGCTTTCAGCGATTTGATTAAGAAAGAAATGAGGCAAGAGTTCCATTTGTGTAGTGAGAAGAGAGAAGGCAAAATGCCTGTAAATAATGCATATCCTTTGCAATTGTCCATTCCTTGAATTACTGATCAAAGAGTAGAGTATCTTCAATCCCAATTACTTTTTGTTAAGCATCTGTCTTGTACAGAGAGAGCCCTGTTCTGAACCCTACAGGAATTACAAAAGTTTGGCTAAATATAACCTTTGCCTTCTTAGAGAGTCCAGTTTTAGAGATAACTATAGCCCATACACAAATAACTATGAGACAATGTAAGAAGGGGTGCCCTATGAGACTTCAGCAATAGCTAGTGGTCTGGAGGGGTAAAAAACCAAGCATGGAAGGGGAAAGGGGCAGGGCCTTGATGTGCAAAATAGACATTTCCCACCCTAGTTGGAAGCTTGAATAGTTCATTTTATTTATGAAAAGGCTAGTGAGAGAATAAAGTTGCTTCTAGGACACATTAATAATTTTCTATCCAGCCACTCCAGGTTGTTGTTTGTCCTTTGTTTTTGAAGAGGACCAATGACATCATTAAGTGAGGCAGAGTTGTGAAAAGTTGTCTCCCTCAATCTCTCTTCCAGAGTCATTGAAATCCAGTGGCAAGCCAAAGATCAAGACAACTGGTGACAGTCTGGGATGTAGTAGATGATCTTGGTGTTGAGGCTTAGAGCTGGGAGAGCTGGTTCAGGTGTGAAAGAATTCACTTAGACCTTCTCTGTAACCATTGGGAGCTTTATTGACTCAAAAGCGGCAGGCTAGCTCTGGAAAGAGGACTAGCAACTTACAAAGGGATAGGGGTCTGTTTTATCTTACAAGATGAGGGGAGGGGTTGTCAAGACACAGGATGAGGAAGATGAATGGCAGGATAGGGGATCCACGATAAGAAATTTGGGAAATTTCATGACTCAGGATGAGGGAGACAAGGAATTTTTATGGTCCAGGAAGTTTTATGGCATCTCAAGATAAGGGAAACAAAGGTAATTCTTTTGGTGCAGGTTGTAAATCCCAATCTTATCTTCTAACTCCCTCAGGGGCCTGGAAAAGCAACCCTTAAGTTTATTTTTAGTCCTAGGGCACTCTTTGCCCTCCACATCATTGGCATCTTCCATATCTGCCCAAATCTAGGCACTCCACAGAACCTGCCTCAGCCACCTTCATGGCCATAGGAACAAATTGTTCTTATCTGCCCATTCCTCAAGGGAAAATCTTTATATGCTTGGGGTAGACATCCCTCTAACTCACTGACAGGTTTTGAGGTCTGATGGTTACCCTAACCTGGTTTAGCTTATCTGCTGAGATGGTTTTATGGTTTTATCGGGGGTGTGGCTGCTACGCATGCTACAGCTTCTTGGAGCCACAAGTGAGTTAGGTGCTAGTCTTCCCTGAACGTCCCATACACTCTATACAGCCACTCTGGGTACAGGATTCTGGATTCTGAGTATAGGAGAAGAGATTGAGCAACCTGGAACAAGATGGAGTGCTTTACTGAGGGATGGAGCTTTTGAGCCAAGAAGGCCTGTTGAAATAGGAGAGGCTATATCTCCCCATATCCTCCTTGGAGATGGCAAACAAGCTTATAGTTGAAGCTATGAGGTAGTCAGAGGGAAAGGTTGTCAGTAGAAAAGAGCATTGTAACACTTTAGCTGAAGACAGTGGTTGTGGGTGTGAAAACATGGCAGCTGTTCATTAAAGAATAAACCTCCAATGGTTTGACTCCTTCAAGAGAGATGCTGAGCAATCTGTGCAGTCTGGCCTGGCAGCATCCCAGTGGCAAAGAGGCCTTTCTGGCAACATCTGCTCAGTGGAAGAGAAGACTGTTCAGCCCCTCTAGCAGCCAATTCTCACTGGGAGAACAGCCTGCCTGGCCCAATACAACAACAGGCAAGCCTCACAAAAAGCCAGAGACTCAGCCAAGACACTGGTGTGACCCAGTCCAACAGAAGACTGACCCATCCAGTTGAGACACTGTGCCTCATAAGGGGAAAGCCCCCACTGAGCAGCACATCCAGAGTAGATGCAAAAGCCTTTTGAAGAACCAACTCAGTTGAGCAGTTAAGTCATCCGTCACTGAAACCATGTCCTATCATGAACTTCATGAGTATCCTCCAGAGAAAGGACACCAAGACCTTGTGATTTCTGGAGTTGTGAGTTATTATTCAGTTGTGTCCAACTCTTTGTGACCCCATTTGGCATTTTCTTGGCAAAAATACTGGAGTAGTTTGCCATTTCCTTCTCCAGCTCATTTTCACAGATGAGGAAACTGAGACAAACAAGGTTAAATGATTTGCCTAGGGTCACGTAGGGAGTAAGTGTCTGAGGTTGGATTTGATTTCAGGTCTTCCTGACTTCAAACCCAGTGCTTTACTCTCTGTGCCACCTAGTTGCCCCTAGAGGTTATGGTAGTACAGCCAACAAAACTATAACATCAGAAATGTTTCCCATAGTGTGAAAAATGATTTTCCTTAATACTCATTGTCTTGGAAACTCAGAGCTGTCCCATCCCCCTTTCTAAGTTCAGTCCTTCTTCAGAAAGATGTTAAGATCTAATCTAAACACATCTATTCCTGCTCATTATGTTGCCTAGACAGGTCTGGGACAATGTTGATTCCTCCCTATTGTCAAGACAGATGATATGGAAATTGATGTCTCTTTGACCAGGATTGAGTGAAGGGGGTCAAGTACTGAAAGGCCCTTATTTTAATATGGGCCACCTCTCAGAGTTTGTTGGCATCCCTTAGGAATACCTATTCTTCAAAGGGTAATAAGGTTGTACCCCCAAGCCCCCAAATTGAACCAGTTCCCCTTAGGACGGGCCCTGTTTTGGACTGAACTCCCGTGCAATGCATGTCAAGCCAGCTTGAAAGAAATTGAACTGTGAACACATGCACCCCAATTTCATTTGTCTTTTTCTTAGAGCTGACTCTTTCAAAATTGGGGTTCTTTTCTGGGGTTCACAATAAATGGTACTGTGACTTGGATTTTGGACCGGGATTTGAAGTTTGGACTCTTCCATCCAACAATGTTGGGTCTGGGTGCCCATAGGACTTTTTTTCCTCTGAAGTCCCAGCCCTGAAGGATGGGTGCATCTTATCCCCCAAATCCTTGCTCCTTTTCTAATGGACTGCACTTGTTTGTTGCAGTCCTTTTCTTTCCTAGTGGCTTTGGAGTCAGGGGTCTCAAGACAGGTCTTCTCTGAGGGGATATCATGTAATTAGCTATGGTCAGTCAGAATAAATTGGCATGTGATAACTCTGAATTTTGACTGGTAAATTGCATTGTAATCAAAATTGGTTGCTTTAAAAGGGTGTGGAAATTGGCACTTGCTGAATTTTGATTCTAAATTGGTTCATCTTAAAAATGAGCTAAGCCTAAAAAGCCAACAAGAAAATTAGATTTGTGCACATTTCATATCGTCAAGATGTTTCCATTTCTGTGTGTGTTTGTGAAAGGTTTTATGTTTGTGATGAAAAATTCAAAATGCAGCCAGAAAATCTTTTAAGGAACTTCTAAGGTTTGTAATTAGAAAAAGGACATTGGGAAAGAACTGTCACCTTAGGCTTTCAGTGGGAGAATAAGACTTTTTTTTGGTTCCAACACTGGCCAAGGTGAGATACCAGAATAAAGTTAGATAATGAGTAATGGAATCAAAAAGCAGGGAGAGACTCTCCCAAAAGTTAATGGAAGACAGAATCAGTTAAGAAGCAGATTTTAAACTGATAAGATCTGATATCACAGCAATGTGTTTAAAACTGCAAAAATAAGGGTTTTTCTGTCTTTTAAGCACTAACATTATAAAAAGCTATTTGGTGTGGAAGGGTGTATGTATAAGGGTGTGGAAAAAACAGCTCTCTTGATTTGTAAATTGTTAGGCATTAACTTCCTCTAGATTCTAACAGGGTGAAGAGAAGCAGGACAAAAGGTGGGGTGAGTATAATTTTTTTTTTTAAATTTGAAATATAAAGGCATCAGCCTGAAACTCCCAGGAGGATGGAATGCTTACAGTAGTTTTTATCTGACAAGCCTCAAAAAAGAGACTTTTCAGCCCTGTTAAGGAAGTGGAAAGAAATAAAAAAGTTACTCAGAGTTGAGAATTGTCATCATGTATCTTTCTAAGGGAGTGTATGAATTTATGGATAATATTTCCTTTCAAATGGCCAAGATTATTGGACTTTAAAAATTAATTTAAAATGTTTATCATTCATAATTATAAATCCAGATTTTATTTGATTTAGTCAAAATCTGTCCTGAAGGAATAAGAACAGCATCAGCATCTGAGAGTGCTCTTCTTCCTGTCAGGATTAAGCAAAAAGATATTGTTTTTTGGCATTAAGAAATTTATTAACTGTATGGCCCTGAGAGTTTACCTCAGTTTACTGTTCTGTAAGAGGATAATAGTGGAACCTACTTCCCAGGGATGTTGTGAGAATCACATGATTGCAAAATGACTGGCATAGATTAGACAACATTATTATTATTACTTTAATGTAATTGTTCCATACCTGATAACTTTGAAGTAGTTTTAAAATACCAAAAGTAATAAGATTAATAATTCTTTATGTGATAATCTGAAAATGCAACTGATGTATTATTTGTGTTATTTTGTTGCATATGTATTGGGACTTTTGAAAAGAAAGGGATGTGATAAAATCTTTTTGAAAACTGTTAACATTTAATGAAGTATATTTGGTTATAACTGAATAATAATAATAATAATACATTTACTATGAGAGCAGATTTTTCATTTGAAATCTTGGCTGTTATGAAAATATACAAGGTGATTTCAGATTGTAGTTTCAACATATTAATGATGAGATGAATGATTCTCTGTGCAAGGTGATTTAGAAATGCATTTATCTAAATTGATAATGGGTTATTTAAAGTTTTAAATAAATTATAATTTGTAGGTTATTGTTACATTTTTAAATTATAGTTTGGTAAACAATTGTATCACCTATGTTGTTAGAAAAGCAATTTCTCTTATAATCTGGATGTTGTTAGATTAAGAATTGTACTGTCAGAGAAAAAGAGAAAAAAATGAATGGGTTAGGAAGCTGTTAGGTCATTCTATCTGACCATGTGTTGTAATATTTTCAAAGTTGTATAATTTAAGAAATATAACTTCCAAGTTTTGTCTATACTTAAAAGGAAGTTACAGCTAAAATTATTTGATTCTCACTTATGAAAATTAAGATTGTTAACTAAGCTATTTGAAGCTATTGTTTAACTCAAGTATTTACAAAAATATTTTTGTGAAAGGAAACTTGGCAATTATGCGAAGAAAGGGCCTTGTAAAATCTTATAATTAATTTAGTTTGTTATAAGTAACAGGATAAATTGTGAGCGTTTTTAAAAAAGGGAAATACTTTTATGGAGAAATGTTTTGAAAAATCTTTTGTGTGATTTTTAGAAGGCCTACTAAATTTCCATTTGCAAGCTAATTTGTTATAGTAATAATTTGATGTTAATGACAATTATGTCCAAACCTACTGTGCATTTTGAGTTTAATCAGGAACTAGAAGATGTGTAGGAATGCATGCAAACTACTTAGGGCACACTTTAAAGATATTCCCTAACCAATGTGAGATTATAGTCACATCTGAAACTGATTATGGAACTTGCTATTCAAGGCCTTATGGGACTGATAACTGATTTTATTCTTAGTCTGACTCCAGGTATGGTCCATGATGCCAGCAATCCTGCGGAGGTCTCTATGAACTGGAGAGGGTGGTCTTATGGGAAGGTTGGGAGAATGACTATTCTTCATGAGTTAAGGTGGATTCTCCTGACTCAATTTCCCCACTATGACACCTGGCAGACTTTAAGCCTGGCTCAATGCAGTTGGCCATCTACATAACTTCTGCCTGGAATTGATATGAATTTAGGAAAATATTGTTCCCTTACTTTAGTTATTTCCCTATTGGCAAATTTCTAGAAGCAATATGTTTATAAGCACAATGTTAAATCTATTAAATAATCGATTGATGCTAGAACATCTAAGGCCATTATAGTAAGATGCAAAAGACTGAGCTGTTTGGCTTAGAATTTTAGAATTAATTATTTAGCCTTGATATCTGTTACTAGTATATATTCCTGTATAAGTTAGGGTCCTTTAATTCTTTATAAACTTATGAAATCGGGATATTATTCTGTTACTCTCAGTTTGTTACAAATAGTTGATGTTAAAAGAATGGTTTGTGGTTTATCTTATAAATGCCTTAAAAGAAGCATCCAAAGAGCTGCATGAGAGGAGACTTCTGAAGCCTTAAATGGACAATTTATTGTTACTTTTTCCCTTTGGGTCTCTATATCTGTACTTACTAAGGGAACTGCCTCATTTTGATTTGTCAATGTGTCGATTAATTTCTCCCTCCCCTCTCCCATATTGTTATAAGTTCTCCAAACCCCTTGATAAAGTGTTGACCATATCAGTTAACGATTCATTGAGAAGGCTGTGCCTCTCTTTAGAATCAGATGAGGGGGATGTGAAAAACGATTTTTCTTAGTAATCATTATCTTGGAAACTCAGAGCTTCCCCATCCCCCTTTCTTTCTAGGTTCAGTCCTTCTTCAGAAGGACATTAAGATCTAATCTAAACACATCTATTCCTGCTCATTATGTTGCCTAGACAGGTCTGGGACAATGTTGATTCCTCCCTATAGTCAAGACAGGTGATATGGAAATTGATCTCTTTGACCAGGATTAAGTACTGAAAGACCCTCATTTTAATATGGGCCACCTCCCAGAATTCATTGGCATCTCTTGGGAACACTTACTCTTAGAAGGGTATATAAGGTTGTACCCCCAAGCCCCCAAATTGAGCCAGTTCTGAACTGGCCCAGTTTTGGACTGAACTCCCATGTAGTGCATGTCAAGCCAGCTTGAGGGAAATTAAACTGTGAACACCCCCCCCCCCCCAATTTCATTTATCTCTTTCTTGGAGCTGACTGTTTAAAAATTGGAGTTCATTTTTTGGGTTCACAATAGTAACTGGTCTCTATTGTTTTGTATCCCTGTTTTATATATATGAGGATATGGCTTTGCTCCTTGGAGTTTTGTAACTGCCAGCGCTATCCTTCCTTACTCTGAGGAACGTACATGAATCAAGATTTCCTGCCATAGATTTTACATGTAGAATCCCCAAAATTGGAATTCCAAGGATTAAGTCCCCATCCCACCCCCCTCCCCCAGCCACAAGAGGCTGGCAGGGGTCAGGGGTGGGGGTGTGTGGGGGGGTGGGAATTGCCTTCTAGGCACCATTAGTATTTCTATGAGGCCTTTGATTCCTCACTTGAGAAAACAAACCATGTTCATTCTCCTGGTACTTTCCATATAAGTGTTAATTTTCCCTTGCTTTTGCTTTCACCCCCAAAGTCAACTGAGAAAGTCTCTGTCCTCCAACTATCTTCCCAATAATAATTTTATAGATAACATGTCTAACTGGGACCAAATGTCCCCATAGCACCTGGTATCTTAGATAAAACCCCTCCATATCCCCTTTGCTTGCTAACTTTGAGGAAATCTGGGAACATTCTATTGTCCTACTATCATCCCTCCAGGCAAGACTGTAACTGCTACAATGTTTTATCTAATGTGCGTCTCTGTAGTTCCATATCCCTTCTTATTAAGTAGATAAGAATACCTTTTTGCTTCTTAGCATTTTGTAACCATAGCACTAATCGTCCTTTACTTTTCCTCTTAAAAACAACCAAGAAGGTCTCTGAATTTTTGCCTAATTAATAATTTCATAGATAAGTATCCATCTGATGGTCCTACAGCATCTAGAACCATCAATGCCATGTTCCTATCATTAGCTAATCTTGGGTGAATCAGGGAATATTCACTTTCATACTCTCATTCAATTACTACATTCAAAAATCCCAAAGTGTCAGTCTGGGGTACAGGCAGTAGATTATGCCTTGGGATCCACCAATCACCATCTTGGACCCCTCTCAAAAGGAGGGGCCATTTTTTTTTTCTTTTTGCACATTAGAGAGTACATTTTTTCTATGCAGAAAGGGAAAGCTGGGAAGTCATCTTGGGAACTACCTCACCTTCACTTCCATCTGGAATCAGATTTGGAGGCCTGCAGCACCCCGTTCCAATCTCCAGCTGGCTATAAAGCAGGCCTGCACAGCATAGGGCTAGGAGAAAAATGTAGGGTTGCCTCTGCACATGCTCCTGTTTGTCATGTGACCTGTGGTGACCAACCTTTGTCAGTCTGTCTCTAGTTTATTTAACCTGTCTGCAGCCCAAGGAAATTTAACTTATTTTAATTTTGGTCCCTATTTACAGCCAAGTTGTGCAGGTCTGCTATAAAGAATAACCTTTAGGGGTCAGCGAGGTGGTGCAGTGGATAGAGTACCGGCCCTGGAGTCAGGAGGATCTGAGTTCAAATCCAGCCTCATAACACTAGCTGTGTAAGTCTGGGCAAGTCACTTAACCCTAATTGCCTCGCAAAAACAAACAAAAAAGAGTAACCTTTAATTAATCTCTTTTAGATATATAAATCTTTTGTTTGGGTTTCCTTTCTCTTTCCTAGTGTGAATACTTTTGTTAGAAATAAGGCCTTAGAGAAATAAAGCCTTCTAGCTAAAAACAAAATTAAGCTCGGAGTGAGTGAAGAATCATTTATTTTATGGTTCTTGGGAGAACCAGGCAAAACCTCTCGGAAGAGAATGCACCAATTACAGAAGTGAGAAAACGTTTTATACTGTTAGAACGCTGTGACTCCTCCCTTCCAGGCCCAGATTGGTCTGTTCCTTTCCAGGTTACAGTCTTACACATCCACCCATCCCATGTCTCCTTGACATTCCCCTTTCCCCCCCAATACTGCTGTCATCCAAGAGCTCGTGCCCTTTGTTCTACTTAGGGCTGGTTAAGACCGATTCTGCCCTCTAGAACTTTGGGGTCTGTTTAAAAATTAGGGCCCTTCTCATTGGCTTGCCCTTCCGAGTTTTTGCAACCTTATTAAAACAATGTAACTTCTTTGCTGATGTTGTAAGATGTCAGAAGTTATCTTAAATTGTGGGAGCGTGATACCTTGTCCCTTATACTTTGATTAATACACAGTCTCCCAATTGAAAAGATATTTGCTGCCCAATAGGATCCAGGGGTGGGAAGAAGTTGGGATTCAGCCAAAGGGCCACCCTTGAGGACCTAGAGAGCCACATGTGGCCTCTAGAATGCAGGTTCTCCACCCCTGGACAGGCAAAAGAAATGGATGGATGATTTCATTGACATAAGGATTTAGCATTATATCATATGATGTATTGTGACCTGTGATTTCACTGACAAGAGCTTATGATTCTGTAGGCAATAAGAAAGGTACCGCAAGGCAATGGTGAGCATTCTGAATCTGGAGTTCCAGAACCTGAGTCTAAGGACCCTGAGGAAGTTGTTTCACTTTTCTAGGCCTCAATTTTCCTCTCTGTAAAATGAAGGGGTTGGACCGCATGACTAGATTCACTCACTAAAACAAGTAGAATGAAGGTTTTAATACATAAACCAGGGAGAGTCAAAAGAGAAAAAGAAAACTACATTACAATATCCCTAAAAAAAAAAATGGCAAAAGAAGAGATCCTACCAATCCCTTCTGTGTCACAGATATGATTTTAATACATAAACCAGGGAGAGTCAAAAAAGAAAAAGAAAACTACATAACAATATCCCTAAAGAACATAGAGGAGAAAAAATAAAATACCTCCAAAGAGGCTAAAAAAATGTATCACAAATGTTACAATATGACCAGATTAGATTTATAGCAGCAATGTAGGGTTGGATTAATATTAAGAAAACTATAAACTTAATGAATCATTTTAATGACTAAATCAACAAAAATCATGTGATTATATTATATTGATAAATACAGAAAAAACTTTTGACAAAATATCATACTTTCCTATTTAAAAAAAAAACAAAACAGGAATAAATGGAACTTTCTTTAAAATGGTTAATAGTATATATCTAAAACTCAGAGCAATCTTTATGTATAATGGAAATGAATTCGAATCCTTTCCAACAAGATCAGGAGTAAAAACAAAGATATACATTATCACTATTTCTCTTTGGTATACTACTAGTAACACTAACTCTATCAATAGGATGAGAAAAAGAAATTCAAGCAATAAGAAGAGGTAAAGAAGACAAAAAAATAATACATTTTACAAATGATATGATGATTTACTTTAAAAACCCTAAGAAGTAAACTAAAAATTAATCTACACAAGTCATCAACATTTAGATATAATACCAATAAAACCCAGCAGATAGAAGAGATAGAAAGAGAAATTTTATTTAAAATTACTATGTAATATATAGAATATATAAAATATATAAAAAGGTAGTGGGATCTACCAACAAGATACATATAAGATCTATATAAATACAGCCATAAATCACTATTTACAAAAATATGCACCCAAATGATTGGAAAAATATTAATTTCTCATGGGTAGGATGAGCCAATATAATAAAAATGACAATATTATCTAAGTTAATTTACTTGTTCAATGTCATCTAATTAAACTAAACTAAACTAAAATAAAATTTATACAAAGTTTTAAAAGGTCTAAGATCTCAAGGGAAATGATTAAAAGAAGTAGGAATGAAGGAGACTTAGTAGTGCCAGATCTCAAACAACAAAAGTGGTCATTTTTAAAAGATTTTGCTGCTGGTTAAAAAATATTGAGAAATCAACTGGTGGAACAGATTATGTATACAACACACAGAAGAAAATGTATGTAGTAGCTTAGTGTTATATAAACACAAAGACTGAAGATACTGGGGTAAGCATTCATTATTTGAGAAAAGCTGCTAAGAAAAGTATAGAGCAATATGGAAGAGGTTTTATTTAAACCCACACTTCACAGCTTATACCAAGATTAGTTCCAAAGAAATATGCAACCTAGCTATAAAAAGGTCAAATTATAAACAAATTAGAGAAACATAGGAAAACTTACCTGTCAGATCTATGGATAGGAGAAAAATTCATGAGCAAACAAGGTATAGAGAGGATCACAGAGGATAAAATGGATAATTTTGATTATATAAAATTAAAATATTTTTATATAATAAAATCTAATAAAGCTAAGATTGAAAGGAAAACAAACTGGGAGTGGGGATCTTTGTAACATTTCTCTGATAAAGGTGTTTTTCCAAGGTATAAGGAACTGATTCAAATCTATAAGAATAAGAAACTTTCTCCTATTGATAAATGATCTAAGGATATGAATAGGTAGTTATCAAGGAGAGACACACTGGCTCTCAGTAGCCATATTAAAAAAAATGCTCAAAATCACTACTAATTAAAGAAATGAAACCTCATGTCTATCATATTGACAGAAAAGTTTTTTAAAAGGAAGATAATAAAGAGTGTAGGGGCTGTGGGGAAATGGGCACCTTGATACACTATAGGTAGACCTGCAAATGGTAACAAGCATTCTGGAAAGCAATTTGGAATTATGCACAAAAAAAATTTACTAAACCTTTTGACTCAGGTATTGCCTGTATCCCAAAGTGATGAAAGAAACAAAAAGAGCTCCTAAATACAGAAAAATATTTACGGTGGAAAAACCCCTGTAAATTTTTTTTGTGCATAATTCCAAATTTATTCCTGTTTTGTTTTTTTTTTAAATAGGAAAGTATGATATTTTGTCAAAAGTTTTTTCTGTATTTATCAATATAATATAATCACATGATTTTTGTTGATTTAGTCATTAAAATGATTCATTAAGTTTATAGTTTTCTTAATATTAATCCAACCCTATATTGCTGCTATAAATCTAATCTGGTCATATTGTAACATTTGTGATACATTTTTTTAGCCTCTTTGGAGGTATTTTATTTTTTCTCCTCTATGTTCTTTAGGGATATTGTTACGTAGTTTTCTTTTTCTCTTTCGACTCTCCCTGGTTTATGTATTAAAATCATATCTGTGACACAGAAGGGATTGGTAGGATCTCTTCTTTTGCCATTTTTTTTTGCCAATAATTTATATGGTCATTGTTATTAATTGTTCTCTGAATGTTTGGCAGATTTACTTTTGAATTAGTTTTTGCCTTTGGAAGTTCATTTATGGGCTGGTTAATTTCTTCCTCATTAATTGGATTGTTTAAATTCTCTATTTCTTGTTCTGTTAATGTAAATATTTAAATTTTTAGTAACTGTTAATTTATTTCATTTAAGTTCTTGGTTTTATTGGCATATAGTTGGTCAACATAGTTTCTCTCTGTGTGTTTTTTTATTGTACCTGGCACAATGTAATACTGTTCCAGAGTTGTAGCAGTTCAGCATCTAACCTTGTCACTATATCATTCACTTTACTCTGGGCATATTTTAATTTGTCTATGCCCTTCATAGAAATGTAGCACCCAGAATTGAACACAATACTTCAGAAATGTCCTAACTGGGGACACAGTATAGAAGAACTATTACTTTGGGGTAGTAAAATTCAATTTGGACAATTATTAAAAGAATATAATGAAAAAATTTAACTTTGATTTCATTTGTGCCCAGGACTACATTCTGAGGGAGAATATAAACATTTATTTAGCATCAGTTTGCATTACTTAAAACAAACATTTAAAAAATTGCGCATAAAACACTCTCTGGGTTTATAAAAAGGTTTTCACATACTATTTTTAAATACAACATTAGATTCCTTGACAGACAGGGGCTAAGGATCATGGTTTGCTTTAAAAACCATCTGCTTCTAAATGGAATACCAGGCCATCTATTTTAGTACATATAATTTTGGTACACAATGGAATTATTTTAACATCAAAAGTTATGATGAATAACTATCAAACCCTGTGTCAGTGTCCTGGTTTAAATTACCTTGGGACATTGCATTGTAAGGTCCTTTAGTACTAGGTGATGTGAAATATAATTTAGATAAAACATTAATGGAATATAATAATAGCATATTTTGCTGTCACTGTGAATGACCTACATGTATATTTGTTATGGCAATATTTGATTTTTGTTATTGTTGAGTCATTTCAGTTGTGACTGACTCTTTGTGACCCTATTTGGGGCTATTCTTGGCAAAGATACTGGAGTGGTTTGCCATTTCCTTCTCCAGATCATTTTACAGATGAGGAAACTGAGGCAAACAGGATTAAATTACTTGCCCAGGGTCACATAGCTAGTAAGTGTCTGAGGCCGAATTTGAATGCCAGAGGAGGAGTCTTCCTGACTCCAGTCCAGGATTCTGTCTACCGAACCACCTAACTGCCAGCATGTTTGTTTTTAGGAACATTTAAAAAACATTTTTATCAGAATTGTGGAAATATAAAAAGCTTTTAAAAATGTTATACTTGAGTTCATTTAAAGGGTGCTGGGGATTGGTTGTATAGCATCTGTACTTGACTTCTCCCTCATCTCACTCCAGAATTCATTCCTAACTGTCAGACTTCCAGGACCAAATTAATCCCTTTCTCCATTAGGAAAAGATTCTTCCCCCCAGGGAAGCAGCATGGAATTGTGGAGAGGAAGTTAATCCAGGCTACAGGAAGACCTCAGTTCAAGTTCCATCTGTCACATATTGATAGTGTGAGCCTGAGGAAGTCATTTACTTGCCAACATTCCAGGCAAGTGTTTAAGAGTATAAGTTACAAAGAAATTGATCTGCATTGGTGGTGAGGAATTTCTTCCTCAAAGGTGCCCTCATCAATGAAATATTGAATGGGCCTGGTGCTAACACCTGGGAAAAACCTTAATTTAGAAAGGCCAAGGTCACCCACTGCATCTGGGACCACTGCCATTGTCTTGACTTTTGTTTTGCCACTGGACTTCAATAACTCTGTAGGAGAGAGCAAAGCTGATGACTTTGCACAGCTCTACCCCCTCATATCCATTTTATTTGCAAGTCAAGACATCACCCTCATGATGTCTTTCGTCTTCTTCAAGAATGAAGGATGAATAACAACCAGTGAAATCAGAGACTGGTAAAAAAGAAAGAAAGAAAGAAAGAAAGAGAGAGAGAGAGAGAGAGAGAGAGAGAGAGAGAGAGAGAGAGAGAGAGAGAGAGAGAGAGAGAGAGAAAATAAAATTATAAGATGATTCCCACTCTTTTCTAATAAAGCTGTTACTAGGGGTAAACAAGGAAGATATTTGTCTAAGATATAGCAAACATATTTTTAATGCTTAAAAACTATACTCTCCAGGGCCTGCAGAGCAGCAAGGTGAGTGTGTTACAGGAAAGACTGAAAAGCCTTTGGCAAATAGTAACGTTTTAGTTCAGGTATACAAAAATGAAGGCTCCCAGGACTGGATCAGATGGGCGTCCACAGCTCTTCTCCTTCCTGTGAGGACCACTAGGCCTTCCCATCTGTTCTGCCTCTACATCAGGGGTGTCAAACTTAAATAGAAATAAGGGCTACTAAATCATATTCAAGGATCCCTGTTGGGGGTGCCTATTGGCTTAGTTTTAAATTTTAATATAATGATTTCCTGTATTTTTGTTTGTTAAATATTTCTTAATTATATTTTAATCTGTTTCTGGCCCTCAGGAGTGTTACAGCTCAATGGGCTGCCTGGGCAGGGTGTTTGATGCCTCTGCTTTCCACCATCTGACCTACTTACAGGACTAACAGACCTCTCAGTCTGGCCATTTCATCCACTGCTATACCCTTAGAACTCCTGAGTCTTTCTGTTTGCCATGTAACTGAATTTCGTTTTCTTTGTTGTCTCCCCTAATTAAAGTGTGAGTTCCTTCAGAACAGTACTTGTGTCCCTTTTTCTCTTTGTATCCTCAGTGCTTAGCAATGTGTATATAATCACTTAAAACCTGGACTAGTCTATAACTCTGGACTCTCCATCTCTGTTCTGGGGCCCTTCGTTTCATGTTGGCGAGGACTCCTCCCTTCCAATATCTTCCTCCAGTTGGAGAGTTGCTTTCAACTTGCACTAAAGGAAGTACCTACACCAAGCATTATTACTTCAAATTCCAACCAGCCCATGACTCCCCAGACTTTTTCTCCAATTTGCCCCCCACTAGTTCAGCTTCCTTTATGTATTGTCATCATACACTATAATGTAAGTTCCTTGAGGGTGGGGACTCTCTTTTTGCTTGTATTTGTATGCCCGGCCTTAGTATAGTGAACTTCCACATAGTAGGTGCTTTACAAATCTCTCTGTCTCTGTGTCTGTCTCTCCCTCCTCTCTCCCCCTTTCTTTCTTTCCCTCTCCCCCTCCTTCTCTCTTTCTCTCTTCCTTTCTCTTTCTCTGTCCCCTTTCCTCTGTCTCTGTCTCTCTCACTCTTCTCTCTGCCTGTCTAATCTGTCTGTCCTCTGTCTGTCTGTCTCTCTTCATAAATGCGTTTTTGTACATTTATTTACATATCTGAATTCTCTCGGTAGATTTAAAAAAAATCAGACCTGATTATAACAGTGAAAAAAGCTTTTCATGAGCAACTCCTTCTACCAATGTGGGTCAGCACCTTTCTTAAAACTTATGGTGTTAGACAGTTATCTGGGACACTCAGAGGTTAAGTGACTTGCCTAGAGTTACATAGTCAGTGTGTGGTGGAGACAGAAGAACTTGAGTCTTCCTGACTCTGAGGCCCACTTTCTATCCACTGTGACCTGCTACCTCTTTGAGTAACAAAGTCTTTCTGTAGAAGAAGAGTAGCCTAGAGCACATGAGCACTTACTGACCTACTGTAATGAACAGCCTTTCCTTTTATGGAACACTGAATACTTGGCTTTGGAAGCATGTATGATTTGCAAATATTTTATAAGAATGGTAAAAAAAAATAAATGGGGACAGGGAAGAGAATTAGGAATTATATAGTGCTTACTATGTTTCAGGCACTGTGCTAAGCACTTTACATGTATTATCTCTTTTGATCCTCATCACTACTGTGTGAGGTAAGTGCTGTTATTACCCCCATTTTATAGTTGATGGAACTGAGGCAAACGGAGGTTAAATGACTTTCCCAGGTTTGCAAGCTAGTAATCATTTTTGTTATTGTTGCTGATGATAATGATGGTGATTGGGTCTCATTTTAACAAGTAGAATACATTTTTCTTTTGGTAATAGCATTACCCTATCAACAGGAAGAGAATGTGGACATTGAGAGTGTTTAATAAATATTTTTAATTGAATGGACTGCAGAAAACAACTCTTTTTGCTTTACATCTTGAGGCTTTGAAGTTAATGATGCTGCAATCATAATCAATCAGTCATCTAGAAGTTCCAAAATGATCTTCTCTTTCCACCTCCTCCAAATGTTGAATGCATATATTTCTGTGTAGTCCTATTTCTTAGAGTTCTTTGAGCACCATCCACTTTCTTTTCCTGCTGGGCTTTTTTTTCAGTCCTGGATGGCACACAAAGTCTGAGGGAAAGACAGCCTTCTCTGGATTGGCCGAGATTAAATTGTAACTCATTTGAACACTGTTGGGTTTATGGATTATTTTTCCTATCCTGTTGTTCTGATTCTACAGAGCTTAATCTCACACAACCATGACTTTAATGCCCTTCCTTCTTTGTTCTTTTTGTTCCTCTTCTCACAACTTTGTTCTAAAAGGTTTTCAATTTCTCTTTCATATGCTGTTCATAACTGGTCACTTTTTTTTTCCCCATTGGCTTATTTTCTTTTACAGTCTCTTTGGACCCATGGAGTCATAGATTTTTGAAGCTGCATAATTTTTCATTTCCAAGTCTACTTTTTTTTGGAATGTGGGGGAAGGTCTGGATGGACTGGATGATTTCATCCATATCAAAAATTCATTATCTGTATCTAGATAGATAGATAGATATAGTGTGTTTTATATATGTGTGTGTGTGTGTGAAATGATGAACTTGATGTTCTTAGAAAAACATGGATAGATTTGCACAAAATGATGAAGAGTGAAATGAGGAGAACCAAGAGAACATTGTATATAGTAACAACAATATTGTTTTAGGAACAATTTTGAGTGACTAAATCATTTTGACTATTTTAAATACCCAAATTAACTACCAAAGAACATATGAAGGATTCAGAGAAAGAACTGATAAATAGAAGTATGTACAGAATGTCTTTACATATGTGTACATATATATATATATATATATAATATATATATATATATATATATATAAATTTGTGTCCAATGGTAGCCATCCCTGGGGGAAGGAGAGGGAAGGAAAAAAAGGGAAAAAAGAAAAAAGTGTTTGTGATAACTTTATTACATATTTAAAAGGAATAGCAAGTTGCACATAATGAATTTGCAGTTTCATGTATAATCATCTTTTTTTCATATTCTGCTATATTATGGACAGGCTTGTTTTATTTCTTAAGTTCAGAATAATAATAATAATAATAACAACAACAACAATAATAATAATAACAATAGACAACTCCAGGTGTTGAGAATCTCTATTGATGCTTATTACCAGCTTGACTGTAATTTAATAGTCTTACTAAGTTGCCTGGGGTACTGAGAGGAAAAGTGACTTGTCCATGATACAAGCCATATGTGTCACAGGTTGGGCTTGAAACCAGGTCTTTTTAACTTGAAAGCTGGCCATCTGTTCATTAAGTCATGCTTCCTTTCTTTCTAGATCACACTCATTACATGTGGAATATTTCTTTTGATTTTTCTTTTATTAAAAATACCCATAAAATTCTCCCAAGAGTAAATGAGAGTTTACTTAGAAACCTATGTACCAATAGGATTATAAAAAGAAGCAAATTTAAATTAATAATGCCACTTCAGTGAGCATCATAGGGCTGGTTCCTTGGTATACAAGTCTTGGACAATGAACTTGATTCAAAATTAAAGAGGAGGAAAAAATGGGTTTGATTGTGTTTGGGAAATTATGAAATCCTTTGTTTTACCCCTGGTTTCTTTCTGAAATGAAATCCCACCTTTTTTTCACATTTAGCATATTTTTCCATAATACTAGATGGTTTTAAATAATAGAATACCACAGTTTTGAAGGAATCAAAATTATGTGTCATTCAAAGTGCAATGGAGGGATGCCTGGCAATCTTAATAGACTCAAGCATAAAGTACCACTTTCAAATTACATACAAGTGCCATAAAAGATAATGACAGAGATGCATCACCTGAGGAGATGGGCTAGTCATAAAGCAAGAGCAAGGTGACAACCCCCTATACCATTCCCATATAATATCAAGAGATCTGGTAGAAAGTCCTATCATGTTCTGTTGACTCCCATGCAGGATTTACAGAAGGAAATTGATAAGTATTGAGCAGGACATGAAGGTGTGGATGGCCTTTGATTGGTATTGTTAAGGGCATATCCATAGAAATGAGGTCACAGACCTACTGATGTATTGAAATGCTGTAATTATCATTTCTGGCTTTCAATAATTTACCATTATCTCCCTGGATTGGCCACATGGACAAATTTCTGTAATGTTTGTTTTATTTGAGTGCGTATATGGAAGAGGAAGCTGTATAGAGAAATGATGATTGGAGACTATTTTATGTTTTCCCTTTTTCTGACAGGAATTTTCAGGAGAGATTTTGATCTACTTCACATTTTAAGACCACTTAAAAGTAAGATGTTAGTCAATAAATAAACAAGTAAGAGGTTAGAAACTGTTTATTCTTGACTAACTTGTAAATCACTATAAATTATTAAATATGAACATTTTAAAAAGGAACTCTGCTCCAAATTGTGCTCTTTTTAAAAAATTGACACAACTCTGACACAAGGTGCCAAAATGAGGTTTATTGTGAATGTTTACACTGCAACTTAAATCAAGCAAGGAAAGGTCGTGTAACAAAAGAAAAAACCCAAGAGACAGAATTTCTGGTTTAATTAATGATCAGTTTATTAGTTAGGCTAACCAATAATCAATAAATTGATGGTCAGTGGTTTCTTTCAGTAAGCAGACAAAGGTCCTGAAGAGACTGGAAACTTTAATATACTTTTGGAAAAGTGGGTGCCCCAGACAGGTGAAAATCAACCCTGAATGGTGAACAATTAATGAGGGAGTAGGTTAGGAGTGTTTAGCTCCTCCTACTTAGAATGTGGCTTCATTGTGAGACTCAACTGCCTTCAGCAATCTGGACAGAAGAATCCATCTCCTCTCAGACCAGCTCTGTTTACAGAAGTAAGGTGTCCTAGCTGGGGGGGGGGGGTTGTCTTACCCAAAATGAGGAGCAAAGATAGAGCAATTTTATCAGCCATGTCCTTTCGAGACTGGCTAACTGACCTATAGGGGGCCAGTCCTTGAATGAGGAAAAAAAAGGCTGGATCATAATTATTAATGGGTTAATATAATAGAAAATAATCATTTTTCTCGGTTGGGATTCCTAGCAGTGCAAGTTTTAGCACAGAATTCAGTAATGGGTAAACCGAAACTTCTTTTCAAGCTCACCAGGCTAGTACTCCATAGGGTGAATGATAAATATAAACTTCTAAAACCTGTGTCATCATCTGAGTATTGTTTATATTCCATGTGAATGACTTCATTTATGTGAATATGTTTTCAAGAGATAAATGACAAACCACTAAAAACATAAGTTGTCTTGAAATCTTGTTTAATTTAATAATTTCCTGTGAAAAACTAGAGGCATGGATCTGCATCAGCCCAGTTGGTGGATTTAGAGCTTCTTGCTTTACATTCCTGAGAGGCAAAGCAGTGTAGATAGCCAGGACCCTTGGACTGGAGGGACAACTACTAAGTCTGAGTCTCAACTTCAATATCTATTAGTTGTTTAGCTCTAAACAAGTATCTTTTCATCTATAAAATGGGGATAATCATACTTTGCTACTTAATTCATATGATATTTCGAAGAAAGTGGACAGTAACTGTATAGTATATTCCACTTGAGCTATTATTATTTAAAAGATGCTAGATATAATTTTTTTGTTTTTATACAGGATATCTTTCAAATGGGCCTATTTTTCCTCCCTTCCCTTCCCTTGCTTTCTCTTCTCTTCTCTTCCCTTCCTTTTTCCTTCCCTTTCCTTCCTGAGAAAAAACAGTTTTAGTAATACCCTTTGCCTTTATACCAAGGTAATTTATGAAAATCTCCCCCCTCCAATTGAACCCTCCCTTATAACATTGAAAAAAAATTAGAACAAAAACACCTGATTGAGGAATAGCATTTGAGAACATATACAATATTTTACCATCCTAATCCTACAACTTTTGTTTACAGGAGGGAGCTATACGTCACAGTTTTTTTCCTCCGAGCATATCATTGGTTTTTCCAGTTACTCAGAGCCAATTTCCTTTTCTCCTTTACATTGTTGTAGTCATTTGTATGGTGCCCTTTTAGCTATGCCTATTTTACTATGAATCAATTAATACAAAGCTTTCCATGTCTCTCTGCCTTCTTTGTTTTTGCCATTTATGACTGCACAAGATTCCATTAGAATCTTGTAGGGAGTTTTTTTTTTTCCTGGCCATTTCCCAATTGATGGGCATACAATTTGTTTCTAGTTCTTTGCTACCACAAAGATTGTTGTTCTGAATGTTTTGGTGTATATTTTTTGTATTTGTCCACCTTGGGTCACAGACTTAGTGGTGGCCATCTGACTCCTTTTGGGGTGGTTATTAATGTGTTTTTAGAAGGAATGTTAGGGCAGAGCAATGGAGATGCTACAAATCCTTTTGGGGTAACTTTTCATTTGTCATATTCATCTGAGCAAGGTAGACAGGTAGATTCTTTTATTGTCACAGCCTACTGATGTGTAAAGAGATGTCCTGCAAAGCAACAAATAAAGAGTAAGATAGTAGGCCTAACTGAGATTTGTGGATATTGTGAGTCCTGAAGTGTTTAGAAACCTTATGGACTGTGTGCTGTCCTTTCCACTAAAGTCTTACTCTGATGCCTCATCCTGTTTTAGAGGTTGCTTCTTGGAGGTCATGCCAGTAGAACACAAACTCTAGCAGATACTGTCAAATTGAAGAAGCCTTGATCAACAGATGATGGCCAAGGACAAGCCTAGCTAAACATTGGAGAGACTCATCACTAGAAGGCTGACCACTCAGCAATGAAATCAATCAAGAAGAGTTTTTGAGGAAAGAATTTCTACCTTTCTACTGTATAGGCCAGTAAAATTGCTGATCAGTTAAAGTTTAACATGTGGTGTCATCTCAGGTCATACTTTTCAGCCCACAGAACTGATTCCATGAATTTATCTGGTAACTAGTTACATATGTAAGTAGAGTATTAATTATGTTTAGTTCTGGACATCCCAACTTTACAGGGACAGCCTAGGGAGGATAATGAGAATGATGAAGCACTATGAGTCCATGGCATATGAGTGTTGGTTGAAAGGTTTAGCCCAAAGAAGAAAAGACGATGTTCAAGTATTTGCATGGCTGCCATATGAAAGAAGTATTAGATTTATTTTGTTTGGACTCAGAGAACAGAACTGGAGCAACTTTCAAGAGACCAATTTAGGCTTGATGTCAAGGAAAAAAACAAAACAAAACAAAACTTCCTAACACTTAGAGCTGGTTGAATGGTAGAATGGGCAGCCTTGAGAGGTGGTGAGTTCCTTCTCTGTTAGAAGTCTTCAATCACAGGCTAGGCAACCATTTATTGCATATGTAACACTGGGTATTACTTTGGGGCATGGGTTGGACTAAATAGCCACTAAGATTCCTCTGAATTCTTGAATTCTGAGATCCTGTGATATTTACGTATCATCTTCCCTAGCGCAAGGTATCAACTTTGAGAGAAGGGAACATTTCATTTTTGTCTCTGCATCTTAGCACAGTCCCTGACTTATGTTAGGTACTTAATAAATAAATACTTGATTGAGTAAAGGCCTTGACACCAAAAAAGGATAGAGGTCTCTGTAGTTGCATTTGTTGTCAGGTTTAAACACCCGTCCTCCTGCAACTGTCACTCCTTTCTCCACCATATGCTAGAAGACAGAATAGAAATGCTTTTGGAAGTTGAGGATTTTGCCAGATTTTAGTACCCTGGTAAACAGTTCACTGGAACTCTGCAAAGAAGCAAAGCAAAGTGAACAGCACCCAGGAGAGCTGTCTGGAGCCAACATTAACTTGTGCAGAAACCCTTCTGCGTGACTTTATTACAGTGATTACTGAACTGTTCAGTACCAGAGTAACAATTACTGCTGCCATCCTTGGGTTAGCTGACACACTGACATCCTCAGAGAGCAGAATCAAGGAAGCTCAACCCACTGAGCCAAGTGAGCAAATACACAATGGGTCTATAAAAAACACATTTCAAAAATGAAATAGGAGGGGCTTGGAGTAAATGACAAGCAGTTCTCACTTCAGTGGAATACTCATGGATTAAGAATAGGAAACAAATCATTAAAATGACTTTGTAAGTGTGCATAAGTACACTTTTCCCTCCCTCTGCTATGAGGTACTCAGGCTTTCAGCCTGGAGTCTTCCCCTTTGCACAGACAGATGTAGAATAAAAAGCATTCTTTCATTTGTCAAACTACATGCTATTTTCCTTTTCATTATTTAGTCAGAACCTTCAAGTCTACCTTCTTTAGGCAGGCTCCTATGAGCTCTTACTACCCAACTTTTAGCCTAGCTAATTTCATGCCTCTCCTCCAGCTATAAGGAATGTCCAAAGAGACAGGAGAAAAGAAAGTCACAGAAAGAAAGTATGCATTGTGAACCTTCTCTCAAAAGCACATTGAGCCCTGAGGGTCAAGTGTATTCTCTATGGAGTCTACCACTGTATTGTTAATTAAACATAGAAAGGAGCTTTGGAAATAGCAAGTTGGTATTTATTGGAATCAGCATTTCTTGTCAATGACAATGAAATCTTTTGCTGTGATGTTGAATTGCAGTGATACTTTGAAAGATCTATGTTTTCATCAGGGTAGTTATTCCATGTAGGTGGTCTTTCCTCCATATTTAACATCCTCAGTTCTTTCAAGAGCTCCTCAGGCTTTTAAGTCCCATCCCTCCCCTGGATGCCCTCCTCCCTTATCCTGGCTGTGCTCCAGCTTGACAATGTCATTGCTAAAATATGGAGTCAACCCGATACTCTAAATGTGGTCTGACCAAGGAGGGAAGGATACAATGGGATCATTAGTAGCCATGTTCTGGACCCTATCCTTTTATTAATGTGGCCTGAGATTACATTAGCTTTCTTGGCTGTCACATTAAACTGCAGACTCATAGTGAGTTTGCTGGTCATTAAAAGCCTCTGTCCTTTTCCAGCTACCACACCACTAACCTATAATGTTGTAGCTGTTTTTTTTTAATGTATGTGCAGAATTTTATCTTTCTGATAAATGTAATTTCATCTTGTTAGATTTGCTTCATCGTTTCAGCAAATCAAGATCTTCTTGAACCCTCACTCTGTCCTCTGGCATATTAGAGAGCTCACTCAGCTTCATGCCATTGCAAGCTTGATAAATATTCTATCTATGCTTTCATCCAGGTCATTGATAAAAATGTTTAACCAATCAGGACCAAGGACAGAGCCCTGAGGCTGTCAATTTGTCACTGGCCAATTCCCTGACCATGGCAGCTTGCCAAGGCACTTATGTGACTGTTCCCTAGAGGTCACAGATCTCACAGAAGAAATACTGCTTGGAAATCTCTGCAAGACAAGGAACGCTGCAATCATAGAGAATTTATCAGAAGGGGACCCAGGATCCTACTGGCTCTCTTGCATCAGAAAACCTTCCAAATCTCATTCAAACTGCAGTTAATTTTGTTATTTCAGAAAGATATGGGTCAGACTTAGTAACAGTAGTGATATCATGATTAGAGCATTTCTCTAAATTTTTGTTGTTCAGTTGTTTTTAGTCCTTCCTAACTTTTTAAGACCCCATTGGGGGTTTTCTTGGCAAAGTTACTGGGGTGGTTTGCCATTTCCTTCTCCAGCTCATTTTACAGATGAGGAAACTGAGGCAAATAGGGTTAAGTGATTTGCCCAGAGTCACACAGCTAGTAAGTGTCTGAGGCCAGATTTGAATGCAGGAAGACAAATCTTCCTGATTCTTAGCCTGGCGTTCTATCTACTGTACCACCTAGCTGCCCTATATCTCTAAATAACCCACACTTAATCAGAAGCCTTTCAGACAAACTGCCAGGTGCCCTTTCCTTTAGTCACTACCACTACTTCTTTGCCTATGCTTCACTGTGCTTTAATGCTCTTCCTGGCCCACCCCTGAGATACCTGCCCTAACTTGAATTCTAAAGAGGTATTGCTTCTTTTCTATTGCATATTGATAACTTATCTCCTTCTGTGGCATTGTGGGAAGCAGGCTAACTTTAGAGTCATAACGCTGTGATTTTGGAGAAGTCACTTATTTTATCTAGGCCTCAGTTTCCTCACCTGTAAAATGACTGGGTTAGATTAGCTACTTTTAAGGTTGTTTTAGTTCGAAATCTTTCGTACTATGATTATTACTGTTGATCACTGTTACACTTCAAAAATTTAGTAGAATCTGATAAATGTTCATTTCTATTAAGTATGCACATAATTTCTAGGTATAATATGATACCTGACTTCAACTCCCTCTATTAAAAGTGTCACTATATGGCATTTATCCACTTAGGCAGAGGGGTTCTTAACCTGGGGCTGAAGAACTTAAAAAATTTTTTGATAACTATATTTCAATGTGATTGGTTTGCATTGCAATTCTATATATTTTATTTCATGTACTGAAAAACACCAATCTGATTCGGGCACACAAGCCTCATCACTTTGACAAAGGGGTCTATGTTCCACATCCTCTTTACTCATTGAGTCTGGGAGCATTTTTGTTCAGAACTCTCCTGACTTCTTTTTCTATTTTTCTCCCCAGCACCATGGATGGATTCACCACTTTGAGTCCTAGAGTCTAAGAGAATAGCTATAACTATTCTTAATGTAAACCATTTGGCTATGGTAATCAAACCTTCCTATCCTTGTATTCTCAGTGTGTGGTTGCCAATTTTCCACTTTATGACTTCCACCCATTTCTCCTTGTTCTTTTCAGAACCAGTAAAATGGGTAGAAGTTTCAAAGAGGTAAATTGGCATGGGCTGCCTTAAGAGGTTTTGAGTTCACCCTCCTTGAAAGTCTTTGAGCAAAGGCTGGATGACCACTTGTCAGGCATGTTATAGAGGATTCCTTGTCATCAGTCTGGCTAGACCTCTTTTCTGTGATTTTGGTTCTTGTATTGAGACTCAAAGTTCCTCCAAAGATGGCACTTCTGTAGCAGGCTTAGTTCCAGTTTTCTCTTCACCAGAAAATCAAAACAGATGAAGCACATTTCTTATTCTCTGTTCTGCTCCTCAAGTCATTCTCAAATTCTTCCTCCCAGAAAGTTTTCTGTTCAGTAGGCCTCATGCCACAGGTGGCTTTCTGCCTTTTATTCTCTCTCCTTATTAGAGCCAATTCCTCCACTAATGTTGTACTCTGGTGCCTCGTTCTGTTGTGCATTTGATGCTGGACTCTCAAAGATTATGACAGCAGAATCGAAATCATTGTTGGTCTTACCAAGTTGGGAAATGTTCAAGTATGGGTCTGATGTTGTTTTATGTATCTGTCATCTAAGGACCAACTGATTGAAGCCTCGAGACTGAATGCTGGCCACTGGATGATGTGGTTTTTGGTCCTAGCAGCTCATTAGACCATCTACCAGAAATAGAAGCATTTTGAACTGTTTCATACAGATGAAGTCATGAATCCTTGAAATATGGGAGTTGTTTGAAGAGGACCAACCCTTAGTATTTTTCTGAATACTTACAAATATGTTTTGAATACGGCAAGACATATAGAAAATAGGGTGGTTTTTTTTTTTATATATACTGTCTTTTCTAGCCAAGTCATTGAAAGACAATTTCACCATCTGCTCTTTGGTTATAGGCCTATACTGAACTATTCTTGAATCCCTGACAGGATTACATCCCTTACATTTAGAGACTCCTGAAACTATAAGGGAACTTAGTGATATATTCTTTAGTTAACAGATACAGCCTACATTAGAGACCATTAATAACCAACAATAAGTTAAACTGTATTTGAATTTCATAGGCAATGCATTTCATGTTAGGTCATCATGCTCAGTTAACATTCCATCTGTATGAAGGCATAACTTAAATCAACATTTAACTTTCAGATTTAAATTGTAAACAGGACAATTCATGGACATGAATTCAACTGTTTCCTGTAATGAAATTTCATTAGTATGGAGAGCTGACCTTAGAGTAAGGAAGACTTGGATTCAAGTTCTGCTTTTGACATATACTGACTGTGTGACCCTGAGAAAGTCATTCAACTTCTCAATGCCCTAGGCAACTGTCTAAGACTATAAGTTGCCCAAAGGCACAGCATTGTTAGAGAGAGCTCTAGAGCACTTTAAAGTGAAGAAATCATAAGTATGGACCCTAGTCACTGTCTCTCCCTCTACCTATCCCTGTCCCTGTCCCAGTCCCTCTCCCTCACTCTTGCCCTCTCCCAACTTATTAAGTGTTTACTATGTGCAAAGCTCTACATTTAATGAAGTGCTGAAATAAATTTGAGAAGACAGTCCCTGTTATATTCTAATAGAGAGAGACAATATATATATATATATGTAGGAATGCTGGCTTGGGAGGATAAATTTGGCTTTGAAAGCTACAAGGATGGCAAATGGAACTAGATTGACATTTTTTTTTCACAATTGGGGTTAAGTGACTTGCTAAGAGTCACACACTAATACATGTCAAAAGTTTGGTCTGAGACCAGATTTGAACTTAGGTCCTCCTGACTTCAGGGCCAGTGCTTTCTCCACTGTGCCACTTTGCTGCCCCTTAATATATTCTTTTTAGGAGTGATGGAAGCATTGATTTGACTCTGATTCTAGAATTGAAATAGTGTGTGTGTGTGTGTGTGTGTGTGTGTGTCCATGCTATGCCAAGGAGAGTAAGCTTGGCTGAGGTTCATCTGAAACAGTACATCCTTTACCCCCGTCCAAGTCTGGAGTTCTAGAGATGACAAGGTTAAGCCATCAGGGCATGGTTTCTGGACCCGGCAATAAAACATAAAGCAAAGTGTTCAATTATTGATGTTATTCAAGATTGGTTCAGATCATTTTTTGTGTCTTGGACCTTTGGCAGTTCAGTGAAGCCTTTGGACCCTTTCTTAGAACAATGCTTTAAGTAATTGAAGGAAATACTATATTTCAGTTAGAGGTTAGTGAAAATAAAAATGTCATTTTCTCTTCCTCATCTAAGCTTATAGATGGCAGGTTAAGAACTCCTGGTTTAGTGTATGAATGTTGACTAAAAGTAGATTCCTCCATGGTTGGACTAGTGCCCCAAGAGAAAACTGGTAAAGTAGTATAAAAGAAAAAGGTGAAATCACTTAATATCTCTGTGCCTCAGTTTCTTTGACTATAAAATGGGGATGATAACAGCAACTACTTCACAGGGTTGTTGTGAGGATTAAATGAGATAACAGTTACAAAGCACTTAGTATAGGGCCCTGTACATAGTAGGTGCTATATAAATGCCTATTCCCTTCCATTCCCCTAGTATAATGAAAAGAACACTGATGAAGGGGATCTGGGTTCTACTTCTACCTCAGCCTCTAACTAGTTCTGTACCCTCTTCTCTTTGATGATCTCTAAAATCTTTCCTGAAGTTCAATAATCATATCAGCCAACACTCATTTTATAGATGAAAAATCAGAGAGTTAAAGAGATTTGCCCAAGGTCATATAGCTGGTTGTTTCAACGTCACAATTAAAATACAGATATTTTGACTCCAAGTGCAGTGCTCTTTGAACTACACTATATTCCTTTTTAGTAGTGTCTCATGAGTCATGGCAAAACATCATATGATCTAGTACTGTGGCAAAACACAGAGTTGCTGCCTAGAGGCAGCTAGATGGTACAGTGCCTAGAGCAGTAGGCCTGGAGTCAGGAAGACCTGAGTTCAAATTTGACTTCAGACACTTGGTAACTGTGTGACTCTCAGTTTCCTTAATTGTAAAAGGGGATAAAATGGTACCTACCTCTCAGGATTGTTGTGAAGATCAAAGAAGATAATATATGTAAAAGTACTTAGGACAGTGCTTGGCACATAGTAGATACTTGATAGTTGCTTCCTTTACTTCTTCCTTCCACCAGATTACACACACACACACACATTTATAGGCATATATACATACAGATTGTTATAACATGGAAATATTTGGTGCTCCCTAAATGTCACATCAGAAAAACCGTGTATAGGTAATCTACCTCACTGAAAAAAAAAAAGAAAAACAAAACTTTCATAAAAATATGCATAATGAATCAAAACAAATTTCCACATTGGTGACATAAAATGTGTCTCATTCTTTGTCCTGAGTCACCTCTCTGTCAGAAGGTAGTCAATATTCTTTATTATGGATCTTTTGGAATTGTGGTTAATCATTGAATTGATCTGCATTCTTAGGTCTTTCAAAGTTTTTTGTCTTTGCAATGTTGCTGTTACTGTACACATCATTCTCCTGGTTCTTACTTCACTCTTACCATATTTCTCTAAAATCATCCCTTTCATCATTTACATTATGTTCTTATAATTATTCAGTCATTCTTCTTTGCTCTATAAATAATTATTGAACATATGGCTGCTTTTCCTCTTTTATCTCTTGAGGTATAGATCTAACAGTAATATCAGTCAAAGAATCTGTGCACTTTAGTAACTTTGCCTAAGTTCTAAATTGCTTTCCAAAATGCCTAGACCAATTCACACTCTACCAATAGTGCTTTAATATTCTGTCTTCTTCAAGTCCCTCCAACATTTGTCATTTTTTCTTTTTTTGTCACCTCTGCCAATCTGAGGGGTGTGAAGTGAGACTTCAAAGTTGCTTAAATGTGTATTTCTCTAATTTTTAGTGACTTGGAGCATTTTTCCAATATGGCTATTGATGGCTTGGAGTGCTTCTTTTGAAAACTACTTCTTCATACTTGTTCATATCCATCTTTTGACCATGTATCAATTGAGAAATGATTCTTATTCTTATAAATTTTAATCAATTCCTTATATAACTTGAAAATGAAACCTTTATCAGAGAAACTTGCTGCAAAGATTTTTCTCTATGAACCACTTTCTTCCCAACATTTTCTACTTTCATCACATACCTTCTCTTTTAAAAGCTTAATTTTTTTTTCAGTTAATGAAAATCTTCTCATTCCACTTCTTCCCCACCCATTGAAAAAGAAGTCTCCCTTAAGAGACTTAGAACCCATTTGGAAAACCCCACCCTCCTCTCTCCTCCCCTGACCATCCTTCTCTCCTTCTTTACCCTTCCTCCCCTTCCCTCTCCCCATGCTATTCTAACTTTCCCTTCTCTTTCCTTTCTCCTTTTTTTCCCTTGCCCCTCCACAGAATCTCAGGAGGAAAGTGGCCACAAACTTGGCCCTGCAATTTAAGAGTCTGTACAGCTTACATCGAGTCTTCAGGGAATGGCCCTGAGCAGGAGGGTGGCTGTTCTTCAGTTGTTTGATTCCATGAGTTATACAGCCTTGGATTCTGGTCGATTCTGAAATGGCTTCATTTTAATTTAAAGTACGATGGCATTAAAATTGGAGGAAATGAAGGCTTTCAGATTACCTGCTGCCTCATGCCAAGTATTTAATGGACAGTTAGTCATAGAACCAATTAGAAAGCAAGGGCAGCTGAACCTATGGTTAATGAAAGCAATTGGACAGTCAGGCTCAGAGACCGTAGATTAAGGACCTTAGAAACCAAAGTTAGAGAACTAGGCCCACCAGTAACCATGTTAGAGTGTGGCCTTTTTCAGTTGGGCAGGGTTCTACTTTGGCTTAATTCTGTTTATGTAGGCATTACCAGTGTTTTATCTAAGGGAGGGGGAAGAGAAGAAGCATTTAGTGAGCATCTATTATGTACCAGGCACTGGGCTAAGTGTATTGACAAATATTATCTCATTTGATTTCCTACCCCTGTGAGGTAGGTGTTATTATTATCCCCATTTTACAGTTGGGAAACTGAGGCAAAAACAGGTTAAGTAATTTGCCCAGGGTCACACAACTAGTAAGTGTTTGAGAGTGGATTTTTTTTCAGTGATCATTTTATTGACCTTTTATTAGAAAACAGAACTTTATTTGCTAGGAAGGATGATGCCATCGTACTTCTGCTGGAACCAGCGCATGGCTTCCTCTTTGCCAATTCTGTGTTTGGCCCAGATGCAGCCTGTACTATGCTTCTTGTCTGCAATGCTGAACCCAGGCCTGCCCAGCACTATGTAGAAGTCCAAGCCATAGATGCCGCTGCTTGGGTCATATTTAATCCCCAGATCGATATGCTCTTGGATCCCAGAGCCAAAGTTGCTGGTGTCTGAAAAGTTATTTTTCCTGAACTCGTATTCTCGCACCTTCAGCCTCTTCTCCAGAATCTTTTCAGCTTTGGCCCCACGGACTGTACAGTGAATGGCTATCTTCTCATTTCTCCTGATTCCAAAAGACCTGACGGTATAGCGAGCTTTGGAGAACACTGGGGTCTGGCCTGTGAGCTGCTCTAATACTTTGGCTGCCCGGGGCAGTTGGTCCCCACTTCCCCCAACACAGATGTTGAGGCAGATCTTAGGGATGCGCAGTTCCCACACGGGGTTTTCCTTTTCACCCTGATCTTGAGCCATGGTGGAGAACCTGGGGGAGAGAGAGTAAATTTGAACTGAGGTCTTCCTGACTTCAGGCCCAGTGATCTATTCACTGCACTTGCCTACCTGTCTTTGATGTCTATCTAGGCACTTAAAATGAAGTTGACTGAATTGTATAGTGTGAATATGTTGTTTGGTGGGGCTGGGGTATTGCTGGGAAAACTTTTCTCTTGTGTAGAGACTCCTTTGACCCATTCAGATTCAGCAGCTCCACAGTGGGTAAAGATCTTAGAGCTGCTTGGGAGACTAAGAGGTTATGTGACTTACCCAGGTCACACTGCTAGTATGTAGTAGGGGCAACACTTGAAGCCAGGCCTTACTTGTACCAGAACCAGCCCCTTACCCACAATGACCTACAGCCTCACCACAATAGAAAAACTGTAAGGTTTTAATTAATATTTTTTAATTGCCAATCTTCTCCCAAATCTCCTACTACAGCCTTGCCAAAATTTCTACCAGACTCCTGCTATGTATAGAATCAATAAATGCAAAATGGAAATAAAACAAAAATTAAGCCAAGAGAGGGTACTTTTGTGAGCAAAGGAAGAAGCAGAAATAAATCCTTATTTTGTTCAAAATACATAAATATTGTTATATATTACATTTCCACACTTTCCCCTAAACTCACAAAAGATGTGTATGCTATTTAGAATGTAGAAAAATCAGGTTGAATGATTTTAAGAGACTTAGTTAAATATGCTCATTGAAGTTTAATTTCACTCTTTTAAATCATAGATTCTTAAAGTGGGAACCTTAGCAATTATTGAGCCCAATATCTTTATTTTATAGATGGAGAAACTGAGGTACAGAGTGGTTAAATGACACCTAAGGCCACATAACTGATTAATGGCACAGCTGGTACTAAAATCCAATTCTCCTGACTTTCCACTGCTCTTCCCATCAAACCTCAATTTTGTCTGAGTGCATTAGCCAATCTTCAGAGAGGGTTTTTTAAAGTTTACATTATAATATTGTCAGTAGGTAGTTTTTCCACCAGGGTGTAATAACAGAGTTATAGCCCTTTATCGTAAATTATTGAAGGATTGCATGATATTCTATATATATATATGTGTGCAATAATAATGACATAACTAACAATATTATTTATAAGAGCTCTGTGACTTTTTCCTATGTGTAATTTCCTTGGGCCAACAGTTAATCTTTACCAACCTGGGAGGTCTCAGTCTGATTGCCAATTTCAATATTAAAATGAGACATTTTAGTGGGGGATTCAGCTCAGATCATCATGTTTCCTTCTATCTGCAATGACACCTTGAAATTTAGCTGCAGGAGCTACGCTTCCTTTCCTGATGATGATATGTCTACTGGATGGTCTGTCCTGCGGCCAGCATCACTTAGCTTGCTTAAATTGCAGTTCTCACCTTAATGCTTTGGGGGATTGGAGGGCTAGCGAGGAATACTTTGGTGCCATCAGGGACGACATGGGCTCTGGTGAAGAGAAGCAGGTATATCTCTCCATTCCAATTTTAATGTACTCAACTGTAATTAGGGCCATGAACATTCAGTTGCCTTCCTTTGCTCCATCTATCCCCTGGTCCAGAGTTCTTGTACTGCCTGAATTATCTTGTCATTCTGTGCCCACACTTTAAGGATCTGGTATTTTAGTGTCCCTGTCTCTCTTTGCCTTTGAGTAGTTGGGATGGGGTATAAATAATGTATATAAAATGTGTTAAATATATGTAAATTATGCATATAGAATACCATGTAGCTATAACATGTTTTAAACTCACACTTAAATGAGCTTAAATTCCTTCTTCGGCAATTTATGGCTATCTCTTAAGTATCTTCTAGATGGAAGTAGAAATGTAGAGTGCTAGGAGGTAATTTATCTGAGTTTTCTACTGTCTAGGGAGTTGCCTAAGATTGTGAATGTTGAGTTCCATTGGGTATTTAAAAAAAAAGACAGTTGGTTTTTTGGAAGTCCTTTAGACACTATAAAGAGATGTAGAATGGATGTAGCTTGCTTGTGGTGAAAGGGTTTGAGAGGTCTCCAACTATTAAATAGCAGACCCCCCCTCCTCTGACAAGGTGGGGGTGGGGATAGAGAGGAGGCTGTGATTTGGAACTGATAGCTTTTATACTGTTGGTGAGGCCTGGACTTCCTGGATGGGAAACTCACAAGAAGAGGTCTAGAGAAAGAGGCTGGAAAAATCCCCTGAGACACAATATGGATTTCAATAATTTACATTTTGTCCGGTGACAGTCACAACATTGTGTCAGGTGATTTTCTAGAGCTATTGATCAATATTCACTTTTATCCCTGTCTCTCTTTGCCTTTGAGTAGGCATACCTCTGTTCAAGCACATGCATTCCTTGAGTGGTAGCCTTTATTTTTCATCTCCTCCCCCACAAAAAATTGAAGTCATGGATTGTTGGGGTAACTTTTACCTTGACTAAAGGTAAAGCACTTCCAGGACATCATTGCCTCTCTTCTCTACCCTCAGAACTCGGCTATAAGAGAGCTAATAACAAATAATAATCACTTATAATAATAATAATTATTAATAAAAATAGCATGTGTATAGCTGTTTAAGGTTTGTAAAGCCCTTCACATATGTTATCTGATTCTTACAACAGCCTTGTAAAGTAGATATTATTACCATCCCTATTTTATAGAAGAGGAAACTGAAGCATGGAGAGGTTAAATGACTTGCTCAGGGTCACACAGATAATAAGTGTTTAATGTTGGAGTTGAGCTCTACCAAGAGATTTTCTGCCATTCATAGAGATTCCTACCTAGCTGAGCCGAGTTAGGTTACAGAGGGAGAATAAATGTTCCTTCACTTACTGATGGGCACATATCTCTTTTCTTCTCAGCAGCTCTGTAGGGCTAGAAATAGTTCAGGTTTATCATACTGTTGAATTTCCAAAAGGGACAAACTGCCATCAGGTCTACAGGTGGTTACTGAGACACTAACTATCTTCAGCTTTTGGAGTGCCAATGAAAATATTTGATAGTTTTCCAGATCAGTTAGAAACCCTTCTGAATAGTGCTACAGGGAGACCCAACTGGATCAGAGTGGAACCCTGAAACATGAAGCAGTTCTTTCTGAATGACAGGGCAGAAAATGAATGTTTTCTTCTTGTCCTTACCTTGCTGCTTTTGCCTCAGCCTTCTGGCTCCCTGGTTCTTCAGCAGTGTTAGAAAGTGAGTCACTAACTTCAGGAAGTGGAATTTTCATTAAACAGCACATAACGTCTAGTAAAACTAGAAAGTACAAGTTAAGATCTATCAAAAAATACATGTTCTTCTACATTTCTTCACAGGCTGACTTGTCAACACCAAGGCAGCCAAGGACAACTCCCTATGTGACTCTCTCTCTCTCTCTCTCTCTCTCTCTCTCTCTCTCTATCTTCTTCATTCCTTTCTACTCTCTCCCTCCCTTCTATCCTTCCTACCTTTTTTTTTAAAGTAAAACAAATAAAAAACATTTTGAACAGTAGAATATTTGTAAAGAGAAGCAGAAGATGAAAACAACAATACAAATTTAGAGTCTAAAATCTTTTTTGGTGAGATAATTTGATTCATAGAGTTGGGCAAAAATATTCTAGTATTTTAGGAAAAAATAGCACTTTGAAGACATGAGAATGGGACTCAGAAATAGTAGTGAAAAAGATTGTAGAAAATATGGTTGAAGGTAAATATCTCACGCTCTACATAGTAAGCCACAGAACTTTTTGAGACTTGTTGTCATTTTTATTTTGTAGAGCTTCCAACTTACAAAATCTTAGCAAAGAAATGAATGAAAATAAATGAATTTCAAAAGAAAATTAACAAAATACAAATTTCATTTGGAGGTTTTTGGGAGATTAAAAAAAAAGCTAACACCAACATAGTATAGTTGTGTTGTGTGAAGTATTGTGTAGGTGTGCATGTGTATGTGTGTGTGTGTGTGTGAGAGAGAGAGAGAGAGAGACAGACAGAGACAGAGAGACAGAGAGACAGAAAGAGAGAGAGAAATCCAAGAGATCTGAAACCCCAGCTCTTATAGGAAAAGAATGCTTAAATTATAAATGGAGTTTTTGTTGAAATGGAAAGAAGGAAAACAGTATCTTTCCTACTAGAATAAATAAGTAACATGGATTGTAGGAGAGTAACGAACATTGAAAAGTGACTTGGAACATCAGCATAGGCAATTACAGAAATGAATGAAGGGGATTCTTAACTGAAAACCCTAACATGGGTGGTCTTGAGGAAATGATGCCCTGGGAGTTGACTGAAGCCCTTTTCTCACTTGCAAACATAAGTAGTCTCCTTTGAGCTCCGAGTCATATAAGAATAAAGGGCCTATGGTATTGATTTTATGGTCAAGCAAGCAGGATCAAACATCTTTTGGATCTTTCCAAAACTGAGGAAACTTCTGGTATAAAATATGATGGAATTTCTGAGAGAATAAATATGGCAGCAGTGATTCAGAGGTGAGACCCAAGGTAGTTCTATAAATTGTGGACTCTCCCTGGAGAAGAGGGTTTATATTCTTCTTTTGTTCCTCCCTCCCTCTTTCCTTTCCTTTCCTTTCCTTTCCTTTCCTTTCCTTTCCTTTCCTTTCCTTTCCTTTCCTTTCCTTTCCTTTCCCTTTCCTTTCCTTTCCTTTCCTTTCCTTTCCTTTCCTTTCCTTTCCTTTCCTTTCCTTTCCTTTCCTTTCCTTTCCTTTCCTTTCCTTTCCTTTCCTTTCCTTTCCTTTCCTTTCCCTTTCCCTTTCTCTCTTTCTCTCTTTCTTTCTTCTTTCTCTCTCTTTCTCTCTCTCTTCTTTCTTCTTTCTCTTCTCTCTTTCTTTCTTTCTTTCTTTCTTTCTTTCTTCTTTCTTTCTTTCTTTCTTTCTTTTCTCTTTCTCTCTTTCTCTCTTTCTCTCTCTCTTTCTCTTTCTTTTTCTTTCTTCTTTCTTTCTTCTTCTTTCTTCTTTCTTTCTTTTTTTCTTTCTTTCTTTCTTTCTTCTTTCTTTCTTTCTTTCTTTCTTTCTTTCTTTCTTTCTTTCCTTTCTTTCTTTCCCATCTTGACTGATGAAATCATAGACCTTCTCATACACCTTAGCTCAAAATGAAGGGTTTAAGTGACCATAAATATACTTTTAATGAACCAACTTGTATGAGTGACCAAAACATTTAACACCAACATTTCCCTGGAGGCTAGAATTCCTGAGTTCCTGTCATATGGCTTTCTCATGTCGCATCCCGCCCTCTAAAGAGAAAGCCCTAGGCCATAATCCTCTGCTTGCTGTGGCCTGCTTTTTGCTCTTCCCCTGGAATGAACATATTTGGTTAGTCAGTAACATTGATTCAGTGCAAAAGAAGTTCTGAACATGACCCCTGCCCTCTAGGAGCTGACAGTTGTTTTGAGGAGACATGACCAAGACACACAAAACAGTTAGATAAGAATTTGAAACAGCAAATTATTTTGTGCCAAATCAAGTTGTGTAATGAGTGTTATAAGAATTCAAAGTGAGAGAGATTACTGCAGTGATCTGTCAATGAGTAATCACAGAGAGACCATTTAACTTTAATCTTCCGATTGTGGAGGTCTGATCTTATCATTCAAAAAGGTTTAGTGATTTCCCATTGACGTAGCTCATTTTAAGTCATGCTCCTCAGCTGGGCATTGAAGGCCTTACACAACCTGACTCATGCTTTACTAATGTTTGGAAGTTTTGCCTATGCTCATAGCTAGCCTAAGTTCCTTGTGATTCAAAGGATTTCCCTCCTTTCCAGTTCCTGTGCTTTTGCACGTCATTCACTCTCCATAATATAACTCTCTTGCCCATCTTTTACTGCTGAAAGCCTCTGCTGTCCTTTAAGGCCCAGCTAAAATTCGACTTCCTCCATGAAGCCTTCCTTGATCTCCCAATCTGGTAGTGATCACTATCTTATCTGAATACATAGCACTTTGTAATTTTCTCATGTACTGATCATATCTTTTCCTTGCATCATATTTATTTTCTCCCTTTCTAGAATGTAAGCTTCTTCAGGGAAGGGACTGTGTATATCCATTTATTTTTGTCTTTTCCCTAGTAATGCCAGCAGGCTTAACTTTTCATAAATGTTTTTCAATGGATATGAAGAAAGTAAACTTGAATAAAATTTGGATAAGTAGAAAAGAAGAGAAATGGCTCCCTGAACAGAGAATCATATGTACCTTTCGTGTAATGCATAGGGAATTATAATGTTTTCTGCTCATGAAGAAGAAAATGGACAATCCAAAATGGTGGTTGCATATTTGTCTTTCACGTACAATATGGTTTTAAAGATAAATTGATCTTTATTTGTTTGACTTAAGGTAACATCAAAATTAAATTTAAATTACTTTCCTAGGGAGCACAGATGTGCCAAATATTTCTTTCCTTTAATATTTCCAAACAAACTAATATTTTTCTTCATCTCCACCATGTCACTCTCACCCCAGTCACATCCACCCACAGATTGTCTTTCCAAAACTACATTACAAAAAATGTTGAACTTGAGCTTGTCTGATATTTCTTAAGAACAGCTGGAAGCAAGTGCCAAACTCATGTTGGGCACAATTTGTGACATGACTTAAGCACTATAAAAATATTCGTATTTATGCAGTTCTGTGCTGTGTAATCCTCACTAATTTATATTTCCATGACATTGGTAATGACACTAATTACACAGTTGGCAGAGAGGCGCGAAGTGACAGTCACGATGATTTTGTCAACAGTGGGGTGTTTGATTGTAAACTGTTTCCATCAAGACACTCTCCAACTTAATTTATTTTTCCCTACCACCAGCAAAAAATAATAGCACAATTCAAGTGAGATTGTGAAGCCCAGAAAATGCTCTACTTCATTAGCAACTAGAGGGGGAGTCTGGGAAGAAGGAACAAGTATTTGCCTCTGGCACTAATTAACAGGAAAGCAAAAAAAATGCTAGTAAAACTAATGTGAAACTTTTGGCAAGTACAATCTTTACTTGGTTGTCAACATCAAGAAAATAAGAGAGAGAGAGAAAGAGAGCGAGCGAGAGAGAGAGAGAGAGAGAGAGAGAGAGAGAGAGAGAGAGAGCGAGCATAGGCATTTCCTTATCTTGCCTCATTGATTTTCAGTTGTCAGCAAGTCTAATTTTGCTTTCCTCCTGATTCTGATTCATGTCCAAATGCCTGAACTGGACCCATGTCTGCTGATGCTGCGACCTTGTATCACTTGTCACAAGTTAGTTATTTCCCAGCTCTGCATTATCCCTCTTCCCCTACCCCTTCCACCAACTCTATTTCTTTCATGGTCTCCATTCAATGACAATATGGTATAGTTGAAAGAGCACTGACTTTGAGTCAGAAGACCTGGGTTCGAATATTGCCTTTGACAAAGTGCCCAACAAGATAAGTTTTTGGGGGGACATAGTATTTTTAATCTATAAAATAAGAAGGGTAGCCTTATGAGATCCCTTCTTGGCCTAAATTTATGATTCTTGTCCCTTTATCCCATTTCATATTTAATATGAGCATATTTCTTACTTTCCCATTATTGATTCTATATGATTTTTCTCCTTTCTAATATTATATTGATAAACCATGAAAAACGTTGTTATGGTGGACTAAACAGAGTGCTGGATGTGGAATTTAGAAGATTTGGGTTAAAATCCTACCTGTAATACTAGGTCTAATACATGAAGGAGTCACTTGACTTCTCTATTCCTCAGTCTTCTTATCTACAAAATGAGGATATTAATACATATGGCTCCTGCTTTGTAGGGTTATGATAATCTACGTGGAACACTTTAATATGCTCTATAAATGGCAATTTGGGGCATTACTTCAGGGTCCAGTTTCTACAAAGAAACAAACAATTTTGTATTAAATTGTTCATCACTCACAATAGTGTGAGTAAAATGAGTTTAACTTCCTCTTTCAAGTCTTCATTGTGTATGAGATTATTAATAGCACAGATGATAACAGATGGCATTAGAGTTAAAACAAATTTTAAGTCAGAATAAACAAGTCATTTTTTAAAAAGCAAATCAACACTAGTTCTCAAATTGTTTCCTACACCTCATTACATAAGGAAGTAAGAAAAAACTGGGAAACTGGAAGATCAGGATTAAATTGAAAGACAGTTACTTTGATGTAATACTTGCTTGAATTTTGATGTTGTGTGGCCAAAATGGATTAGGTCTATCAAAGGAAAGTTGTGATGAATGTATTCACATGTTTGAAAGGAGGAAAATTACTTTTTCTAGTGCTTTCTAGTGTTTTTTTTTTGTATGATGTGTCATGTAGAAAGCAAATAATTAATAAGCCCATTTCCATACCACCTGTCTAAAATTTTCACAAAGCTAATTTTAGTAGGTAAATGAGGCCTTCCATATGATATCTTCATATATATATATATATATATATATATATATATATATATATGTGTGTGTGTGTGTGTGTGTGTGTGTGTGTATAGTTGTAGACTAGCCTTTTACAAAATGTTTTTCACATAAGGACAACCCTTAAAATAAAAAAAAAGTTTTCAAAAGCCCTTTTCCTACAATTACCCTGTGAAGTAGGTGATACAAGTATTGTTGCACCCATTTACAGATGTGGTAATCTTAAATTCTTAAATTTGTCCTCTCTCATTTTTTCTTTTCTTCTCCTAGATTTATTGCTTTCAATATATAATAAGCTGACTGAATCATCCTTGGAATAATCTTGCAAAGTTAGCAAGCTGAGAACCAAAGATGCTTAATGAGAAAGTAAGTTGGTCCCCCTTCCTTAACTTTACTCCGTATCAGGAATGGGTTGAGTCATCTTTTGGTATGAGGGTATTTTCATTCTCCAAGAATTTTTTTCTCACTTCTTTCAATCCCCCTCTCCCCCAGAGATGGATACCATTAGAAAAATATGTATGCATGTGTGTATGTATGCATATATATATATATATATATATATATATATATATATATTTTTTTGTAAAACCATTCTGTACGTATTTCTTAATTTCCCATATTTACAATTCTCCTTCAAACTCACTTCTCCTAAACTTATGCTTAACTGTGACCTCCAGTCACTTCAGCCTTCTCTGTTCTGACAATTAATCAGCGCTCCTACTCTGACCTCATTTCCCTCATTTCAAAACTTTTACCCTATAGTGGAAGATTCTAAGCTTTACCTTTCTTCCTTATGCTCCATATGATCTCATCTGTTTCTTTGGGTTCATTTATTATCTCCACAAAGATAATTTCTAAATCTATATATGTAGCCACAGTGGGTCTCCCTAATTCTAGCCCTAAATTGCCAGCTGCTTGCTGGATATTTCCACTTGGATTTCTAGTCATCATCTTATACTCAAATTGTCTGTCTTTTCCCATAAACCCACTCTTGCCATCTCCAAAATTCCTTGCTTCTATTATGGGTATGATATATGGTTTATGAACCTTATTTGGATATATTTCCACACGTTGGAGTCATTCTTAATTTTTCCCTATCTCTCACAACTCATTTCTGATTATTTTCCAAATCTTCTAATTCTAAGTCTACAACATCTCTTATATCTATCCAGGGGTGGGGAAACTGTGGCCTCGAGGTCACATGTGGCCTTTCTAGGTCTTTGGGTGAGGCCTTTTGACTGAGTCTAACTTTTACAGAACAAAACCTTTTATGAAGGGGATTTGTTCTGTTTGGATTCAGTCAAAGGGCTGTACTTGAGGACCTGGAGGGCCACATGTAGCTTTAAGGCTGCAGGTTATCCACTCCTGGTCAATCCTCTTTTCTCTAGTCACTCAATCACCATATTTTCAGGACCTCATCACCCCATTTCTAGACTATTAAAATAGCCTCATATTTGGTCTTCCTACTTCCAATATCTTCCTCTTCTAACTTAACCTGTAGATATCTGACAAAATAATTTTCCCAAGACAGATGTCTAATTGTATCATCTTCTCCCACCCTAATCCACCATGCCCCAAACCCTTGATTAGTTTCCTATTGCCTCTAGGATAAAATACAAATTTGCCAGCCTTATGTTTAAGGACTGCCACAATGTGGCTATGTCTATCTTTCTAGCCTTATTTTACAATTGCTGTTTAGTCATTTTTAGTCATGTCCAACTCTTCATGACCCTCTTTTGGGGTTTTCTTGGCAAAGATATTGGAGTGGTTTGTCATTTCCTTCTCCAGCTCATTTTACAGATGAGGAACTGAGGCACCCAGGGCTAAGTGATTTGCCTAGGGTCACACAGATATTAAGTGTCTGAGACCCGATTTGAACTCAGGAAGATGAGTCTTCCTGACTGCAGGCCTGCTGCTCTATTCACTGTGCTACCCAACTGCCCCTGTCTTACAATATTCTCTTTCATATACTCCAGAGTCTAGTCCAACTGTATTGCTAGACAGTCTCAGAACTTGATATCCTATCTACTGTTTCCATAAATTTTCAAAAGATGTCTCTCATGCCTAGAATTCATTCTGTTCTCATCACGGCCTTTCAGATCCCCATTTTCCATCATGGCTTAGCTCATCAGGGGCTACGTCTTTCTTGAAGTCGTTTTTCATTCCCCAGTTGCTAATACTCTCTTCCTCCTAAAGTTACTTCATATTCCCTACTCTGTATACATGTTGTATCCGCCAATAGAACCAAATTACTGAACAAGAGTTTAAGTGCCTACTATTTGCCATGCACTGTTTCTTGGTGCTATGGTTGCAAAGACAATAAATGAAACAATCCTTACCCACAAAGAGATTCTAAATCATGATTCAAAAATCATAAATCAAAAAAATTCTAAAGCATGATTTGTTTCATATTTGTCTTTGTAAGTGGCCCCATTATCTAGCATAGTACCTTACACATTGTAGATGCTCAATAAATGTTTACTAACTTCAGTTGGATTTTTTTCATATTGTTAGCCAAATACACTTTTTGAATGTGATATATTTGTGAAAATTAGAAAATTGATTCTAGTGATTGGTATGGAATTGAATCTTTAAGGCCCACCTTTAATACCTGGATTAATGATCACCTCAAAGGTGTCTGTGATATAAACTAGAAAACATCTCCCTCAAATGGCAGGATCTGAATTAGAATGAAATGTAAAAAGAAAAATCTTCTTGAGATTTAGAGAAAGATTGTTGGGAGTCAGGTGGGAGGAGAATCCAGTTAACCAAGATTCCTACATTTTGTCTACATTAACCAACATTTTTCAATTATAAACTTCCGGAGAACAGAGAACAATTTTACTGTTTACTGCACATAGCATAATGATTTCCACTAGTAGATACCCGGTAAATTTGCTGAATGAGTGAATGCTAAAAGGAAGTATTCAAGGACCTATGTAATAAACTTTTTGGTTAATAGTTATTATCCAGAAAACTTGGGAGTTTTCAAGTGAAAATTAAATAAAGATGCAAATCACTGTGGTGATATAATTAAATGTCAAAAGTGTTGGATCAAAAATGGTAGAGGAGTGTCTTTGGCAACACCATTCCTAATACTGCCCCCAAACCTTGGCCCTTTCAAAGCATTATACTGAACCCTTTCAATTCAATTCAACCCTTGCTTGAGTTCTCTAGTCTGACATAGAACTCCATACTCTTCTAACTTCTTTGAAATACTGAGCTTTCCAGCATCTATTCTTGGATTCAATGGTAGGGAAAAGATAGTAATCACAAAATAACATCACAAAATTCTGCACAGGTCTGTAAGATGTCCAGCTAAGTGCTTTTTGTTACTGAACTAATGAATTACTTAAATAAGGAATTCTACATGAATTGCTATTTTGAAAAGGAAAATTTGGAGGACATGCATAGTGAGAAAATATAAATGAATTATTAAAAATTTGAAAAAAAATTCAGGATATTTTCTCCTAACTCATTGGTTAGACATTAGCCACTTGACTTGAGTCTCCTGTCTAGTCTTATCTCACAGCACTCCTCTTCATATGCTTTTGATTCCATTTGAATTGGACTACTTAAAGATTGGAGGGAAGGCTCAGATATTGGAAGGGTTGCTGGCCAGGCCGCATTAAAATACTGGAATGGGGTCGTACAGAGAGAAGATAATGTCTTTTCTTCTAATTTTAGTACTTGTGCTTGCTTAAACTAATTTGGATAGAAAACAAAGTATTTTGGTTCCCCTAAAGTACTACAAGGTCTCAGATGCACTCAGTGCTATAAAAACCTGAAATGGTTTTGGGACTAAAATTCACATGGGGAATTAGGCAGAGAGTTACGTGAAATTTTTGATTCTATATCAGAATGAGTTCTGACAGAAACCTGGCTCTTGGTGATTGAGAAGTCAAGGTGAAAGGGCTAACTCTGCCCCTTTGTTCCAAATAGCTTGGGGTCTGGGCCAAGAAACTTCCTTCTGATAATTCTTTTTCCAGTCAAGACTGAAAAACAGAGAGATTTCTGATGGAAAGAAAAGTCATTTAAGATTCCCCTCCCCCCAAATGCAATGACTGACTGACTATATTACAGCTTTTCCTTTCCTAAAAGATTTGTAGAAGAAAAATCTCTGGGCTTTAATCTAAAAGCATTGACAGAGTCAAAACCTCCTTCCGTAAGGAGGAGATAGCATCTCATCTGAGGACTCCAGATGATGCCAGAAGCCAAGAGAGAAGCTCCACCATCTCATACCTAATAGAACTCTGGCTGCAACCATGGGATGGTCCAGGAACGATGCCCAGCAAAGGCTATGTACAACCCCAACAACCAGGAAGAGACTATATACCTAGCAAAGACTACATAACAAAGAAGAGAGCAGGCCTGGTGGGAATAGAATAGTGACTTCACTGAGAAAAACAAAAGCTGTCCTGAAGCATCAGGGGCATTTATTGCTGCCCCAAGCATGTACTCCAGTCACATTTATTCTGAATCTGTGTGTCCTAGCTACACATCTTACCTTTGATCCCACTGATGTTTTGTATATTTGTGGGAGAATCTGCCTCTGGCTTGTGGGGGGGATATTTTCTTATTAGTTTTCTTGCTATGTTATTTCATTAAATGCCTTTGCTTTGAATTTAATTATACTATCTGACTGATTAGCAAACACATTACTGGAGCAGTAGGAGTTATGGTCTTGTGGAGATGTGGACCCTTAGAGCACATTGGAACTGGAGGAACATTGTTTGAATAGCTTACTTTTTGAGTTGGGGGAATACTTCCAGGTGCTACATTTTTACTAAACTTCTCCAGTCCTTTCCCCCTTCATGCCTTTGCTTACATCATTCCTCACACTTGACATGCTGTCTCTACTGCCCCTATCCCTACAAGTTGCAATCTTTTCCATCCTTAAAGGCTCTGCTTAGATATTTCTTCCTCCATGAAGCATTCTTGATTTCCCTGTTCAGAATTAATCTCTCTCATCTTGAATGTATCATAGTACTTGGTCTGTGTCACTTATCATATTCTAATTTATATTATAATTATTTGCATCTTTATCATCTCCATCCTACTAGATTCAACATAATGCCTTATATAATAATAATATACCATTTTAAGGCTTATAAAGCACTTTCCTCACAAAAACCCTGTAAGGTGGGCAATATAATTAACCTCATTTTCAGATGAAGAAACCAAATTTCTAAGAGCTATGTCACCTAACTAGTGAAATGTCAGTGATTTTACATGTAATGCTTGTCCTGGACATTTGCTCAAACCCAGGTCTCCTAATTTTAAGTCAGCTCTCTTTTTCACTTCACCACATTAAGTTCCATCGTATTAAACACAGAGTGGGTCTTTAACACATATTTGCTGAATTGATTCGAGGTACATACAAAGAGATAATCACATGACACAGCTAGACTGTATCACCTCCTGCTATGTTTATTTGGTTGGGTCCAACTGCTCTTCCTATGTTTAACATCATAAGAACCATTGTTACTGCCCCACATTCTAAATACTATCATTGCTGGGGCAGCTAGGTGGCTCAGTGGATAGAGCACCGGCCTTGAAATCAGGAGGACCTGAGTTCAAATCCGGCCTCAGACCAAACACTTGACACTCACTAGCTTGTGACCCTGGGCAAGTCACTTAACCCCAATTGCCTAAAAACAAAAACAAAAACAAAAAACCAATAAATACTATCACTGCTGATGCAAAAGAGACCACTAAAAAAGTGGTTGAACAGAACAAGAAAAGTAGAAGCTAGCCAGGCCAAGATTATTCATGGCAGCCTCACTAGCATAGAAAAATCAGCTCTGAGGAGAGCACGAATCAATAGACTTGGCCTCCCTGATCATTTTGTCTGTTCCTTTGTTGACTCTGGCTTTAACTAACAGACCTGATTTTACCCCTGAGATTTATTGCCTGTGTGACCTTAGGCAAGTCATTTATCCTTTCTATGCCTCATTTTCCTTATCTGTAAAATGCAGAGGTTTGACTTCATGACCTCCAGGACCCCTTCAAGGTCTAGGTGTATGATTCTAATAAGTTAGTCTTCTGTTAATGGCCCACTGAAATGACCTCTGATAATATGCTTCCTCAACTAACCTCCGGATATTCTCAACACCATTGCTTCAACTCAATTCAATTTAGTAGACATTTATGAAATGCTTGATGTATGCTAGTTTAGGGATACAAAGACAAAAAAACTCACACATTTCCTTGGGGTGTACAACAAGCATAAAGTATAACAATGTAAAGTGGGGGCAGGACAGATCAGAAAAGGCTTAATGTAGATAATGGCACCTAAATGGTATTTTCAAGGAACCTAGGTTCCAGAAGGCAGAGGTGAGTAGGGGTACATTTCACACAATGGGAGTAAAGCCTTGGGTAAAGCCTTGGAGGTCAGTGGTGGAACATTGTGTGTAGAGAACAGCTAGCAGGCTAGAGAACATAAAGAAGAATAGTATCAAATAGGTCCAATTTAGAACTAGTTTGAGTATTACTTCCGTAGAGCAACTGCCCTTAAACATTGCTTAGGGACACCCTGGGCTATCCTATTCCCCCAGCTGGGGGTGGGCTCTACAATCCATTCCATGTATACAGAATATATATGGGAGTGAGGGGCATAAGTCCATGTCTACAGACAGAAAATGCTTGAAAATATTGTAAGAGCTAGCCTTATGGATTTTGTACTTAACACATCTGTTTTCACAGGGTTTTGAAAAATATGATTAATATATTAGACAACAGAAATAGAGAAGCATTAAAAATTTGCTAAGTGTTTTCGGCATATTTTTGTGCATGACTAATCTCTTACCAAAAGTTGGATAGGTTGACCACATTGCATGTCGGAGATAAGAAAGCTAAAATGTAGCAAGGTTAAAGATCGATCAACATTATGCACTTCAGTTATTTTGCTGCTATTATTAAAGCATTTTATAGCACTATAAATATGCAAGTAACAGAATGTTACTTTTTCATTAACTTTTAGAACAAATAGCTGTGAAAAAGAACAGTTCTGCCAATGTTTCTATTTTCATCGAATTTTATCAGCAGTGAAAGTGGAATGGCTACATTTGTATTCCATTATTTGAGTAAATGATATTCTGTGTGAGGAAGTTGCAATGAAACCTATGGATGGGAATTTGGCAAGAGTGTCTGTACCCCCAAATATTTAAGAAGACATTTATCATGAAGGAGATATGATTTAGGCCTTCAGGAATCAGTCTTCAAGTTATTTCAAAGAAGGGAAGACTCTATAAGAATGGAGAAGTTAAAAATTAAAAAAAAATGGCTTTTGAGAAGACTACCAACTAACCAAGTACCAACCAATGGGTCTACTTTTTCATGTCTATAAAATCTTTATGAAAACTCTTTCTTCATATTGAGTATCCTTGATGAAATCGTGATGAGGGAACTATGAGGAAAATAAAAGAAGCGACTTTTGTGGAAGATTTTTTACAGCAGAACACATTCACAATTGTGTAATTGAGAAATAACAGCAAATATAAGGTCCTGCTGTGTTTACTTTTCATGGAGTAATAATAATAATAACAACAATAATGATAGTGATAACAGTTTTTATAAAGTGCTTAAAGCTGTTCAAGGTGCTTTACATATGTTAGCTCATTTGATCCTCACAACAACCCTGTAAGTTAGGTGCTATTATTATCCTCATTCTGCAAATGAGGAAACTGAGGCACAAAGACATTAAATTACTTGCCCAGGGTCACACACCTAGTAATTATCTATGGCAGGATTCAAACTTAGGTCTTCCTCACTCCAAGTCCAACACTCTATGCACTATATCTCCTATGTTCCTTATGATAAAGGCGTAGACTCAGACAAAAATGCAGTCTTTAAGTCTCATTTTAAACAAAGTGTCTCCTCTGTGTGTCTTAAAATCATGTCAGACCCTTGACAAATGCAACCATTGAGTTAACTATGTTCAACAATCTCTTGAGTCTTAACATCAAACAAGACATGCAGAAAGGACACATATGCTCACAAATGACATTCATTAGTATGATGGAGCATGTCCTATACAAAGCCCAAAGAGAAGGCTTCTTTATTGATAGTAATATGTCTTCAATTGTTCTTCTTTGCAGATGACATTGTTTTAGTTACATCAAGCCCTGGAATACAATAGGACCTTATTAGTGAAGTGCATGTTCGTTTGAAGGCAATTAACTCAGCAATCCACACTGAAAAACAAAGTGAATGAAACAGGTATGTTGCCCAGTCCACATCACATGTTGTGACGGGAACCTTATGAATTACTTTATTGATTTTGCAAGTTATTTCAGATGGACAATGAACTGGACCCAGAAGCAAGAGAGCGTCTAAGGTAGATATCAGGAAGTAAGCAGTATTCTCAAGCATGCCAAGCTGTTGGTCTTAATAGGAACTCATCTTGGATACCAATTCATTGGAACACCAACACACTGGAAACATAAAAATTAAAAGTCACTTATAGGACAATGGAAAAAAGGTTGGTGAGTATAAGTGGGTTACCCTATATTGCTCCTGATGACTTGTCTACAAGAAGTGACATAAACAACATTAAAGACATATATGACTGTAAAAGGAAGTGGTTGAGTCATGTAACAAGAGGAGAGTTAATAGATGGTTAGCTCAAGAATTGGAAACTGAGGGGATGTTCATCAATTAGGGAATGGACAAACAAGCTATGGTATGTGATTATGATGGAATATTATTGTGCTATAAGAAATGACAAGCAGGATGATTTCAGAAAAACCAGGAAAGACTTATATGAACTGATGCAAAGTGAAGTGAGCAGAACAAAGAGAACATTGCATGCAGTAATAGTGATTATAAAATGATCAACTGTGAATGACTTAGCTCTTCTTAACAATACAATGATTCAAGACAATCCCAAAGGACTCATGATGAAACATGCTATCCACCTCCAGAGAAAGAACTGATGATGTCTGAATACAGACTGAAGCACACTGTTTTTCACTTTTTTTTTTGTTTGAGTCTTCTTGTACAAAATGAATAATGTGGAAAAGTTTTATGTGATTCTAAGTGGAGATACTGTGTGGCGGATCATTAGTATTAATCCAGTTTTTTAAGTGAAAGAAACTGTGACCTCCAGTCATGGTACTACATAATCATGGTTACAGTATGTTAATAGGAACAGCTAGAATAAGGAACAACCAAATTCCAAAAATAAACAAAAGTCAGACATCAAAGGCCCTGGATTTATAGCATGCTACTTCTCCCACATTGCCAACTAAGGTCATACAGAAGTTGGTGAAGTGGGGAATATATACATTTGCAACATCCTGTTCTAGTGATTTTTTTAGCCACTTTATCTGCAAAAATATATAATTAGGAAAGTTCTCAAAGGAGAGAAACACGGGGATTTGGAATTTCCTAAGGCAAAGAGTTCTATAAAAGGAAATAAATCCATTTTACTTTGGAAAATAAAAACAAAATAAGAAATATGATAGAGATACACATCACTGTTAAAAGAGGACTTCTATATTTGACATTTTCAGTTAGTAAAAGAACAGGTAGATGCTGGAAAAAATTAAAACATAATTGGATACTAGAAAACTTTATAATAGAATCATGGAGTATAAGACTTAGAGGATACCTTAGAGATTCTTTTTTTCTTTTCTTTTCTTTTCTTTTCTTTTCTTTTCTTTTCTTTTCTTTTCTTTTCTTTTCTTTTCTTTTCTTTTCTTTCTTTTCTCTTTTCTTTTATTCTCTTCTCTTCTCTTCTCTTCTCTTCTCTTCTCTTCTCTTCTCTTCTCTTCTCTTCTCTTCTCTTCTCTTCTCTTCTCTTCTCTTCTCTTTTCTTTTCTTTCTTTCCTTTTTTTTTTTTTGGAGAGGCAATTGGGGTTAAGTGACTTACCCAGAGTCACACAGCTGGTGAGTGTTATGTGTCTGAGGCCGCATTTGAACTCAGGTCCTCCTGACTCCAGAGCTGGTGCCCTATCCACTTTGCCACCTAGCTGCTCCCCCCTTAGAGATATTCGTGTCCACCTTTTTCATTTTACAGATGAGGCAGCTGCGGTAGAAGGAGGTTCTGCTACTGACCCAAGATCAAGAACTCATAAGGATCAGAGTCAGGATTAGAACTTTGGTGACTGAGCCTCAGTTCATTGGGGGTTGCTATGTGGCCTAGATAGGATGTTGTAATAGGGTTCCTTTGGGCAACCACAATATGAAGGTAGTGGGTTCTGGGGTGGGGGTGCATAAAAGGGAAAAACAAGTAGGGGATAAGGAAACAGTCAACAGTTAAAGGTGGAATGTTTCGAAGTTTTGCCCAGGGTTAATCCCAGATAGGCTATGTGTTAGCGGAGACAACTATATACTATGTGAAGGAAAAGTAGGGACAGAGACAATAAAGCAAGAGAAAGAGTGAGATGGTATAGTTCAGGACAAGAGAAAGTATGTAAAAGGGTATGTTCGTGTAGACAAGACTCTAAATTGTACATATTCTTTACTTTTAAACTTTTCCCACTAGAAGGCTGGTGCCATTATCCTAAAATTCAGGGGATCAGTATGTTGGATCTAGGCCAAATGTAACCCACTTGACTACGGACACTTCTGTTTAATTAGTGTGCAGAAAGTAGGCCTCCTCCACTGCTGCATCATGGTGTGAAAGGGATTTGTGGTGACAACAGAGTGTTTGCCTTGGCTACTCTTATCAAAGCTGTTGTCATTCAAGGACCAGCCTAACTATGTTTGAAAAGGGTCATCATCAGGTTGGCCTCAGGTTGATGAATTTATCAACCACAACAACTTTTGAAGCTCATTTTTTTAATTCATAGGGAGGTTTCTAATCTGCAGTGGTAGTTGTAGGGCTCATACCAAAGAAATCACAAACTACTGAGGTACTAAAGCATATGAACTAGTGGTTCCCATTGGTAGCATCTGCCTAGCCATCTTCTTGCTGTTTCCTTTTTTGTTACTGACTGTTACTAAGGTGTAACTTAATTAATCAAATAAGTGTAAAAAATCATGTGACCTGAACATATAAGGATTTCTGATTACATGGCTACTGTTGGAGCAAAAGGGATGCATCTTCTTGGGATATTAAAAATAAGATAATTTGCCAGCTATTTTTTCCTAATCATATTCTTTCCACCCTCTCTTCCTCCTACCCCCCTGTGCCCGTGCTGCCTGTCCCACCTCACTCATAATTAGATAGCTATGGGAGAAACCAAAAATTTAAAGGCTCAAAACTGGGGGTTACAAGATAAAATCCAGACATCTAAGCCTAAGGTTCAAGGCTTTTCATAATCCTTCTTCAAACTGTCTGCCCAAACTTGCCTCTCACAACTCCTCTACATTCATGAACTCTTCACTGTCTCCATCTTGGACTATCCTACCAATTTTCTCAAAACAAACCTGAGATTTTTCTATCTCTTGGTCTTTGTACATGCCATAATGGACTCCATCCCTCTTGCCCTACCACCAGTATATCCTCTCATCAAGTCCAACTATTGAAATTCTTCCTATCTTTGAAGGCCTGGATCAAATCCTGTCTCTTTATTTGAACCATCTCTGACCCAATAGAACTAAAGTAATCATATCTCCCTTTGTACTCAAATAGTACCTACTTCTGCCCAAAGGGAGGTAAATTTTGATGGCTGAAAGCTACCTAGTTAACTTGGGTCTTACTGGCTAGCTTTCTTTCTCAAAGACTAAGCCTTAAACCTAATTCACTCTGGATCTCATGGATTGGACAACAATAGGTCTGTGCCCAAACACTATTTAGTGGTTTTTTTGAACCTTCCTGGGTCAGAGTGAATGTAAATAGTAACTGTTTCTCTTTTGGCCAGCAACCCTGAAGGTCTTCCCCTCCCAGTATGATATAAATGTATGTATGTACAGATGTAGGTATGCATGAATGTGTGTGTGTGTGTGTGTATGTGTATATATATATATATATATGTATATATATACGTATATATATACATATATATATACACATACATATATATATATATGTGTATATATACATATATATATATATATATGTATATATATACGTATATATATACATATATATATACACATACATATATATATATATGTGTATATATATGTATATATATACATATATACATACATATATATATATATACATATATATATATACATACACACACACGTATTATATATAGATGTATGTATATATATATATGTATGTATATATGTATGTATATATATACACACATATATACATATATATATGTATATATATGTATATATATACATATATATACATACATATATATACATATATATACATATATATATATACATACACACACGTATTATATATAGATGTATGTATGTTAAAGGGGCCATCCCTTGACTCACTTCTTAAAGTGGCCTATTCATTGAATGGGCATTGCCTCACTCAAAGTGAGAACCTGAAAAGACCTTAGCTTAAAAGGGCCAAGGTCTCCCTATGCATCCTGGGCCATCTCCAGTCCTGATCTGTATCTGGCCACTGGACCCGGATGGGTCTGGAGGAGAAAGTGAAGCTGGTGACCTTGCACAGCCCTCCCTCACTCAAATCAAAGTCAATTGCAAATCATGTCATCATCTCCCTAATGTCATGGTCCTCTTCAAGAATGAAGGACAAACCACACACAACATTTAACACTTAACACAGAATACAGTGTACTGCAGGATTTTCTTTTCTCTTTTTTATCTGTCTCATGTATCCAAATAATTTGTAATGAGAATGGACCATGTCTTATGCTCCTAGGTATATTCTCAACTCAAAGCAAAACCCACCATCCAAATATCCCACCCCTCCTACTGGGCTCCTGAGCTTCAGTGGAGAAAGTAATAAAATTGCGGGTGATTCCACCCACTATGAATTTATGGGGCATTACCTCAGCTGGGCCCCCAATGATGCTTGGGAATCCTTCTACTTGGCTTTTATTGACTCCCTATTTGATTTCCCACAGAGCTTGTTGGAAAGTCTTTCCTCTTACTTCATACTCCCAAATGTTTCTTGCCACCCACACTTATAGCAGATAATTTAACTTCCTTATTTACTGAGAAGACTGAAGTCATCAGACCACAGTTTCCTCAACTCCCCTCCTCCCCTCTTCTAAACTTCTCAGCCCCATTGCTCATTCTCTCCTTATTTCTTTCTATTTCAGAGGAAGTTATATTTTCTTGCTCATTTCAAAATCCAGTCTTGCTCCTTGTGCCCTCAACCTAATCTATTCCTGGTCTTTCAGGGCCTTGCTTCAGGAGTCATCCCTTTTCTGTGCAGAAAAATAATCCACATTTCTTTAGTGATTTAGGACTTGCAAAAGACTTTTCCTCACTATCATTCTGGAAGCAGGTAATACAGGTACTATGGTGCCTATTTTATAGATGTGGAAACTGAGGCTTTGAGACATGCCAATGGCAATACATTTCAATCATCAGAACCAGTAATTTGAAGCCAAGTGTCCTGATTTCAAGCCCAGATGCATTTCAGGCTACTTCTGGAACAGGTTTGATCTCTTTCTCTCCACTAGCTCCTTCTCATTTTCTTCCAAACAAGCTCAGGTCTTTTTTAAAACTTTAAAAGAAAAGCCTTTCTTTTTTCCCCTTCAATCCACATTCAGTGAATGTTCCATGTCTCTCCCCTCCTTTTCACATGTTGTCTCCCTCCTGTTATAATGTTCCTGTAGAACAGGAAATGTCTTGATTTTCTATTTATATTCTCATTGCTTAGCGCAGTGCTTTGTCACATAGTATTTACTATTTTTCTTCTTTCTTTCATTCCTCCAATTGTTCATTCATTTTGAAAAAAGTGGTTTCCGCATTCTAATCACCCAATTTCTTCTCAGAATCTCACACTCTCTCAGTAAAGCTCTGGGAGATATCTATAATAATTTACACATCTTTTGTTTCTGAAGATTCATAAAAACAACTTTACTCATTCCTCCACCTGACTTCCCTATTTCCAATAAGGTTATCCACCATCCTCTAGGTTCACATCCTTGCAGTGTTCTTGATTCTTTATTCTCACCTATCTCCAATATCCAATCAATTACTAAGTCTTATTGATTCTGCCTCCTCCTCATTGCTCTTCTTCAGTCCTATGTTAGACCAGGCCCTCTTTTCCAGACTATTGTAATAGCCTCCTGATTGGTCTCTGGACATCCACTCTTTCCCTTCCCCAATCCATCTTCCATATATTTGGCAAATTAATATTACTAAAACTCAGGTCTCATCATGTCCCTCTCTTGCTCATGAAGCCTTAATGGTTCCCTGTAGTCTCTAGGAAAAAAATCAAATTCTTCTCTTGGGAATTTAAGGCCCTTTATAGTATGAGTCCAGTCTATTTTACCAGGATTGAATGCATATTATCTCCCCTTGCATGCTCTCTATGTCAGCCAGACCTTCCTGCTTGCTGTTCCCAGAACATGATAGCCATTCTTCTGAGTCTGTGCCTTTGCCCAAATTGTCCTTCATACTTGGAATATCCTCTCTCCTCACTTCTGCCTCTCAGAATTCATAGCTCTCTTCAAGCCTCCAATCAAGTGCTACCTTCTTTAGGAAGCCTTTCATGACTTCCTTCCAGTTGCTAGTATCCATCCCCCCCCCCCAACTAATCACATTGCATTTATTTTGTGTATGTGTATATCTATCTATCTATCTATCTATCTATCTATCTATCTATCTATCTATCTATCTATCCATCTATCTATATCTATCCTTCTCTCTGTTTCTCACATACATCATCCCATCCCCTATCTCCATGGCTTTACCCCCCCCATGTATTTGGAATATATCCCCTCCTCATTTCTGCTCCATAGAGCTCTCTTCCTTTAAGATAGAGTTTAAGGACTGTCTTCTTCATGAAGACTTTCTTTATCTCCCCAACTGATAATGCCCTCACTCTCAAACTACCTTGTATTTAAATATTTTGTACATATTTTATTTAACTTTATATTTGTGCTCTCTATATTTTATATGGACCTGTTATATCTCCCATTTGAGTGTAAGCTCATTCTGGATTGGTATTGTTTCATTCTTTATAATTGTATTATTACATATTATCACTGTGCCCAGCACAGTGCCTGGAATAGTAGACGACTAACAGAGTTGATTAATTGATTTACTTAACAATAAACAGGCCAAGGACAATCTCACTTATGTATTTGTATCCTTAGCACCTGGCACACAGTCGATGTTTAACAAATGTTTATTGATTTATTATTAGAGATCAATTAAATTGCTATAACAATAGTCCGGGTGAGAGATGATGAGGGCCTGATCTAAGTTTGTGGCTGCGCTAATATAGAGTGAGCTGCGGTCCAGTTCTTTCTTTAAAAATCTTTCCTTAGATCCCCACTTAGCTTTAGAAAGCCACTCTCCTCCATTTTTATTGTCCAGACATCACAAGACTTAACTCATTTTGAGTTTCAGCAATGCTTGACGGTATTCTTATAGGACTGAACCCCTGTATGCATGAACATTCAGGCTTGGTTATGCTCTTCTTTCTTCATTTTCGTGACATTGCCTTCTTTAGATTCTCTTCCAACACATCTAACTATTCCTTCTAGGTGTCCTCAACCAGCTCAACTTCCCTTTTCCCAACATCTTGAGGTGAGCGACTCCCAACACACCTCACCCTTCTCTTCTACCTCCACTTTCCATTGTCAATTTCATTCACTCACAGTGCTTCAAATATTCTACTAGTTCAATCACTTCCAATTAGTAATTTTCCATCCTTGACCTCTCATCTTTACTCCATATCTGCTTCTTTGAATGACTACCAGACATAAAAAAAATGTTTACTCAACATGGGCAAGCCCATGAAGCATGTGCTCTTTCTCCTTGAGGATGGCTATATGGTCTGGCCTCTTGCTAAATTTAGGACATTGAAAAACAGACACAGGTCTCACTTGGTTTCTTGGTCCACCTAGAAGTGTGTGTGTGTGTGTGTGTGTGTGTGTGTGTGTGTGTGTAGAGTGGGAATAAAGCTGTGCCAAGGAGTATGGGCAACTAATCTAGGAAGAGCTGCCCACTCAGTAGACTTTAAAAAGAGAGGCCATAGTCCCTCCCTTTCTCTTTCTCACTTCTGACTCAGAATTTTCTCTCTGACTTCCAGTGACAATGGTGAATGCACATGAACAGGGCTGTGAAAATATGTGCTCGCCTAGACAAAACTGAAATGGTCTTTCAGAGTTAGTTCCACTCCCCACTCAAATCTTTGGGATCTTCTTTCCAGGTGCCAAAATTTCTTTGACAAAAAGATATGCCTATAATTGGGAGGATTGAGACATTTAGGGAGAAAGAGGGTTGCAGTGCTAAGTTCTAGTGAGGGAAGGAAGGGGTTAAAGATGATCAAGCCCTATGAAGCTGACTGTCAAAATTGGATATAGTTACCATGCAAATCATTATATTTAAAAAAGAGAACTGCTTGCTATTCAGGGCAGGATATATACAATTGATTTCTCTTGGTACAACCATTTTGTGCTTTTAAAATGATGACTGACTGTCCAATTATTGATGATTCCTGTTTTTTTTTGTATGAATTTATTTCCCTCAACCTGTTTTCCATGCTGTGTGGCATGATAATGGATGTTCTCAGATCCTCACAGTGACAAACAGAACCAGAAATCTGCCCTGCAACAATACAGTTTCTCCTTGTAGTATATTTTATGATCAATTGAACAAGGTGAACATAGTTACCAAATTAAGTGATAGGCATAGTTTGCTTATTGTCAGTTTATTTTTAAACACACACACACACACACGCACATATGCACATACAGAATGGGATTTAAGGCAAACCAGGTCAAGTGATCTCTTTGCTGTAAAAAACTCAAAACAGTTACTACTGGGAAACACTTTCTCAGGATTGGTGCTGTGCTGTGGTATATGTGTCCACCTTACAAAAAAAATCGAACTTTTAAAGACTATTTTCTTGGCAGTTGAGTATAATGAGCCCTTAAAAATTGGCTGTGAGATTTGCAAGATAGAGTAATTTCTCTTCTTGGTAGTCACAGGTTCTGTGTGCCATTGTGCTTTTCTACACAATTGGAGGTAGATTTATGAAGAGGCCAATTGGTAAAGCTGTACTGGCTATCTTACCTCCTCATTTTTGAGAAGTGAGGTAACAGTTGCCAGATGTTAGAAATGAGCTGTTTTGAAACCAAATGCAAATTTTTTGATTACCCTTTCCCCTTGATGACTCTTGTCATGTTTTACTATTCATTTTTAATTTTTCGGCTCTTCAGTTTTTTCTCTTGCTACTTTTACTGTTTTAAAGCTTGCATCTTTCCTGTTGAGCACAGCCAGCTGCCATGCATGTGTGTCTTTACAAAGGGAATATGTCACCATCTGGGCTCTAACGAGTTCTTGTTAAACAATGGATTTGGGAGCAGCTATGTCTGTTGAATAATTTCTCACCTTGCAGTCCCATGCTTCTGAACATCACCCACAAACCAGGATGAAAGAGCAAACGAGCCCTGAGAAGGCAAGAAAAGAAATGGAGCCATCTTTAGGGATTAGGGCAATTCCCTTTCACCCTGGACAGCAGGAACAATTTTGGTAGACTGGCTGGCTTTCAGGGTCTGCATTGCCAGTGTAATGAGGGATAGGTAGGTGGTGAACACCACAAGGGATTGTATATAGGCTGTTACACCCCCTCCAGGCAAAGGCCTCATCAGGAAACTTGTCAGCTTTTTAAAGGCCTCTGATTTGAGAGTCCTTTTTAAAACTCCTATAAAAGCTTCAGTCAAAGAGATGAAAAAGAGATTTCAGAGGCACAGCAATCCAGAAGCACCAACAAGCAGATTACAGATTTTTTTCTCTATTTTCCATGTGGATTGAAGGCTTATGTTTACTATTTACTAGGATGAATCTAAGACTAGACTTATGGATAGGCTCTCTACCTAAACAAACAAACAAAAGGAGAAGAGTCAACAACAGGTAGAACATCTGATACTAATGTTTCAGTGATATTTGGGGAGAGGCCAGGAACTAATCTCTGCAAGCATTAAGGCAATGGGTGAGAAGTGGGGGGGGTGGCTTAGGGAACATGAGTTACTATATAGAGACGGGAAGTTATATTTGTTATATGCATGGACAACAAACTTATTCCTCAAACCTCTAATTTGGAGCCATACAGGCTCAACAGAGGATTTAGATAATTCCAAATCTTCTCTATGCCACTCTGTGACCTCAGGGTCCACTATGGAATAGAGGATTCTGCAGCAAAACTATCTATATGGTATGAAATGAAAGGGAAACTGAAAAATCGGTCAATTCAGTCCCCTAAAAAGTAGATGAATAGCCATATTGTTTTCAGAATTTGATTTGAGTACATAAAGCTCAAAGAATGTTAGATCTATAAGGGAATCATTTAGTGATCATTTAGTCCAATTTTCCTGTTTTACAGATGTGGAAACCAAAGCCAAGAATGTTAATTGAGTGGTCCGATAGGACATAGCTAGTTTGTGGCAGGACTATATGACCTTGGGCTAGAACCAGCCAGTTGACAAGTCCAGTGTACTTCCCACTATACTATGCGGCAAATTATTCTGAACTTTTGACTCCAATCAATTGAAGCAAACCCATTAGGACAGCGAATTCCATTTAATTCTCTATACTCTAGCCAAGGTCTCTTATGAGCTACATGCTTGTAGCATACATTGTGGATACTTTAGCAGTTGCGATGTCCTCCTATTTCTAATGGAGAACATTCTGAGGACCTAATACATTTCCTGGATGTATGCTTGGACTCCAGATCCACACAAGGCCCTTTCTTTTTACTTATTTATTTTTAATGAAACAATTATTTTCAGTTTTGAATTCTCTCCTTCCTTCCACCCCTCCCCCATCCTTTGAGAAGACAAGAAATATGGTGCTTACTATACATGAAAAGTCATGGAAAATATATTTCCGTATTAGCTATATTGCAAAAAAAACTAACAAAAATAAGTGTAAGAAAATGTGCTTCAATTTGCACTCAGAGTTCATCAATTTTCTTTCTGAAGGTGGATAGCATTTTTCATGATGAGTCTTTTGGAATTGTCATGGATCATTGTGTTTAATTAGAGTAATTAATTGCAATTAATTATTTAGAGTAACTGACTGCCATTACAATATTGCTGTTATCATGTACAACGTTCTCCTAGTTCTGCTCACTTCACTTTGCATCACTTCATAGAAGTCTTTCCAGGTTTTTCTGAAACCATCCCCTTCATCATCTCTTATAGCACAACAATATTCCATCACAATCATATGCCACAACTTTTTCAGCCATTCTCCAACTGATATTATCCCCTCAGATTCCAATTCTTAGCTACCACAAAAGAGCTGTACAAAAATATACATATAGGTCCTTTTCCTTTTGTTTTGACCTCTTTGGGATACAGACCCCAAGGTCCTTTCAAGAATGAGATCCTGATTAAAAGTACTTCTGATCCTACATCTTATTGGTCATGTGAATATGAAAGGATGTAATGGCAGAGAGAATGTCGAATGTTTGCTCTGTGACCTCAGGGAACTCATTTAACCTCTTAGTTTGCCACCCCCTCCTCGAAACTCTTTATCACTATAGGTTGCTGAGCACATGCTGATCTGCCCTGATAGAGAGGGTTCCTTACTTACTGGGAATTCCATAGAGTAAGGAAATCATGAAAGTGGAGAAGACATGCCGTCAACATACAAAGACAACAATGAAGCAGCCCTTGCCATGAAAGAATTCCTATTCTAAGTTGTTTTTTTCAAAGTGGTTTTTAGTTTAAATAAGAAACTATATGAAAGAAAGTTCCTCCTCTATAAAGATCAATTATTATTGTTCTTTTGATTCAGTATGGTCTTTTTCTAAACACTTTTAATGAACAGTGGGATTTCATATGAACAAAAACAAATGTAAACAAGTCTTGATATTTTGGAAAACAGGCATTGAATGAAAGATAGCATCTGACATATTACTTATATAATTTCTTGGCTTTTTAAAAAAATATTTACAGTAAACTCTGAGACCTCAATTGGAAATTTTTGGTGGTAAGCAGGGAGAGAATGCACACAGTAATCCCCTCTATCTAAAATCTGTAGACTACTCTTGGTAGTTGAATTCTCTGTCATTTGGTTTCCATTCTAACTGCTGCAGGTTAGTAGGTAACACGATTGAATTTTTCATCCACTTTGTGCATTAGTATAAATTTGACTAAAAAAGATTTATAGTATGCTAGTATGTACAATTAGCAAGATGATATCTCTGAATAGGAACATTGGGAAACTTCATTGTCAAAAGAGAATCATTCTTTTCTTTGGATTTTACTTAACACATTTTCTATGATATTATCGAATGTCTTAGGTAAAATATGTAACTCTCCATTTAAGCCTTGCTTGATGTCAGTGGCATGTGGCTTACTGAACAAAGTCATCTTGATAGTCACTATTATGCTGGTTTTGCACGATTTGGGTATTTACTTTATCTTAGGAGAAACTTCAAGGCAGTACTTTATTCTACTGAGTCAAAAAAGGGCTTCATTTAATCCTTCTGAGATACAAGATTTCATTGGTGTAGACATTCTTTCTAACGATTCAGAGTGAAACCTCTTCATGACCTATAGGTAATCGTGGAGAATTTATCTGGCTGAAAAAATATTTATCAACCTATGGACAAAGAAGTGATGAATCTCTCTTGAAGGTCCTCTACTTTCATAGGAGGGGTCAGAGTCCCTCTGTTGACTTTCTCCAATTTAGCCTAGATGTATCTTGCTTGTACATAGCTGCTTGCATATTGTCTTTCCCTCATTTGACTGTAAGCTCCTCGAGAGCAGGGATTATCTTTTGCTTTTGTATCCCCAGTGCTGAGCACAGGCCTGTCACATACTAGACACTTAATAAACACTTATTGACTGTCAGACTTCACTGGCAAAACCCTTGAGAACTCAGGGTCACTTCCACATCACAATGCATCATTGGAGTAGTAATTTAGTGGAGTAAAACATTTTATTGAAATCTACAAACAACAAACCCAGTGGATGTTATACAGTGGGATCTACAACTCTTAATGAGTTATGTGACCATAAGGAAGTTGTCTGTCATAGAAAATCATCTCTGAAAGCCTGCCAGTGCCCTTCTCATTCTTCCTTTATTTAGGACACCTTTTATATGGCTATATATATCCTTATCATAAAGATTTCATAGTGATGAGAAAAGTATACAAGCTGATAGTTGCTCATGTCTTCTTGGTCTCCCTTTTTAATTGGTAAATACATTATCTGTAATGTTTTATATTTCCTTAAAATCCTTTTCCTTTTGAAATCTCATAAGAATCTTCCCTTGCATGTCTTTAAAACTGTGTAACCTGTAGCATTAATTTCTGCTGTATGTATTTGGTCTGCTCTAGCTTCTCTTTCTAGATTCACCTTCACATATACATCATTGCTAATTTTCTCGCAAAGTACATAAAAGCTAGAGATGGTAGAATCCAAATGTGGTGGTTTCATTGTTTATTCCACTATAAAACACCAATAGAGCTGATCCTTTTATTGGCAGTTAATTATTCTTCCAACATTGTCTAAAAATGTTCACAGAATCTCACAGTTGGCACCTAGGCTAAGTCATTTGTGTACAAGAGTACTGCCCATTACGTACCCCAAAGGTGGTAATTCAGTTTTTTCCTTGAAGACCTCTAGAGAGCGGCAGCCCATTACCTCCATTCTACTTTCTCATAGCTCTAATTGTTAGAAGGTCTTCTTTACGTAAATCCTACACCTACCTCTGAAATTTCCACCCAGTTTCCAGTTCTGCCACCTGCGGTCAAGCAAAATACAACTAATTCTTTTGCACGTGAAACTTTCCAAGTACATGAAGACAGCTATGTTTGCCCTCTATACTCTCTTTTCCAGACTGAACTAGTTTCTTCGATCGATCCTCACATAGCATGATCTCAAGGCCCTTCATGATCCTGGTTGCCCTCCCATACACACTCTCCAGCTTATCAATGTTCTTCCTGAAGTGTGGTATCTAGAACTGGACACATATACTCCATGTGTGGTCTGACCAGGGAAGAGTGCAACAGGACTATCATAGATACTATACCTACTCTAGTAGATTCCCTGTGTCTTAATGTAGTTGATCAAGGGGGAGAGGCAATATTGTTACACTATTTACTAAACTGGGGCAGCGAGGGGGCACAATGGATAGAGTGCTGCCTAGAGTCAGGAAGACTCATCTTCCTGAGTTCAAATCTGGCTTCAGACTCTTTCTAGCAATGTGACCCTGGGCAAGGCACTTAACCCTGTTTGTCTTAGTTTCCTCATCTGTAAAGTGAGCTGAAGAAGGAAATGGTAAACCCTTCCAGTATGTTTGCCAAGAAAATCTCAAATGGGGTCACGAAGAGTGAAACACAACTAAAATGACTGAACAACAAAAATTACCTAAATTGGGTTTGTAGCTTACTCACCTCCTCAGATCAACTCTCTGATCTTTTTTCAGACAAATTGCTCTCTAGCACAGATCTTCTTTCTCGTACTTATGAAGTTCCTTTTTTGGATCCCAGTACAGTATTAAGTTTCATCTTGTTAAATTTGATTGATAATTCTCATTTGTCAAGACTTTTTTACATTCCAACTGTCACTGTCACTCAGGGTCTTAGCTGTCTCTTATATGCGCCATCTAGTACAGCGTCTGGCACATAGTAGGTGCTTAATACAGGCTTGTTATCTGACTGATTGATGAGAAATTTGACAAGTATGCCGTCAATTTCTTCATTCTAGCCACTGATGATTTAAATTGCCTTAATAATAATAACCACTAAATAAATGGTCATTAACTGATCTTACTGGATTTCATGTCAAATTCTTTGCTAGCCTGTTTTCTCCAATTACTTCTTCTAAGTGATATTTTGCAGTTGAACCTATAGTATAAACTGGTGTCATTTTGGCTTTAGTGTAACTGTACTTGGCTGTTTTCACACTGAAGTAATCTCATATCAAGACATAGTTTGACTCAGTTTAGGTTTTTTTTTTTTAAATCAAGTTCTTCATACGAATCTTTTGCTTCTGTATTCTCTGCAATGGATGTTGGGGCATGGTTGTTCAGTCATTTTCAGTTGTGTTCCACTCTTTGTGACCCCATTTGGGGTTTTCTTGGCAAAGATACTGGAGTTTGCCATTTCCTTCTCCAGTTCCATTTTACAGATGAGGAACTTAGGCAAACAGAGTTAAGTGACTTGCCCAGGGTCATCCACCTAGTGAGTGTCTAGGCCATATTTGAATGCAGGAAGATGAGTCTTTCTGATTCTAGGCCCAGAACCTCTATCCACTGGGCCACCTAGCTGCATCTATTAGGGTAATCTATCTACTTATACTTAACAGAAGCTCCACAAAACAAAATGAACAAATGTCTCATCAAATGGTATGCCTTTGAGCAAATAAGAAAATTAATGCTGGCAATCATTTTATGAGTTTTTCTCATGAGAATCTGGGAGCTATTTTTGCCATTTATCTGACTTCTTAACATCTTTTGATCTTTTATTTCATTTGCAGTAAAAATACTAATATGGAAATTACTTGGTTTTTCTAGTAGAGTGCCAATTTCCTGGTCATTGGGCTAGCACTGCATGTCAAGACTCCCAACAGCTAAATATATGTTTTCTACTTTAACCACTCTGACTGCACCGTGAAGAGCCTAAAGGAGCTGTCAAGGATTAGGGTAATTTGGGCCATCACATATTGCCCCATGGCCACATATGCACAAAGAGAAGGACTTGGTGACTAATCTTCTCATGCTGAGCCTCTAAGCACAGTTTTAGAAGAAGCAAGGGATAATGGAAAGGGCATTAGGCCGAAATCAGGAGACAGCTGGGTTCAAATTCTACCTCTGGTGCTTACTACAGATCTTAGAAAAGTCACTCTGAATAAGTTTCCTTCTCTGTAAAATGAAGATAATGATATCTGCAGCACCTAGCTTAAAGGACTTTGTATCAAATGAGATAATGTCTATAAAGTACTTTGCAAAACTTAAAGCACATTATAAAAGTCAGGTAAATTCCTAGATTAGTCCTTAGACAATCCAAATAAATTTGAAGTGGCACAATTGTCAGGCTGATGTTTGAATCCTTTCCAGCTTATTAGAACTTGCCCTAAATTCTGTTCCTCTGATCTATCCTTCAGTGACCTAGTGTTTACTCTGGGTACTGCAATTAGGGGAACACATTCACATATTAGCTAATGTTAAGTGCTCTCTTCTCCTCACCTGGAATAGCACCTTCTGGACCAGCCTCCAGAGACCATGCCTCTCTAAATGAATGAATTCTCTAAGCTTTGAAACTCTGCCCTGGGCTGAGATGCCTTGATTGGTGAGTGGCTAAGTGCAAACTCACCTAGCTCACTATATTTAGTCTGCCCCAGACACTGCTTCACACCCATCCAGCCTGGACATCTTGCCATCTGTGCTAACTAACCATGCACATCAACTCACCTTCCACCGCCATTTTTTCTGGGACCAGTGATGAAGTCAATACTAACATTGTTTCTGGAAAGGGGATGATAATGAAGTGTGGCCCATGATTCCACTCATCATTCTTGTGATTCTCCCACAAAACTTCCTTGGCCACCACTTCTATATATGTATTGTCTCCTATTGGAACTTAAGCTCTTGTAGGTTAGAGACTGATTTAATTTTATATTTGTATTTCCGGTGCCGGCACAGAGTAGGCGTTTAATAAATGCTTTTCATCTATTCATACTAAATAATCAATATACATTATGCCATAATGAGTGCAGGGTAGACTACCAGAGCTTTGTTGGCGCCATCCTTTTGCCCGTAGTGTTCCCCATGTAACATGCACGCCTTAGCTCCACTCTTTCAAGGTTAGTCAGGCTATCTCATATTTCAGAGTTCCAGGGCACCCTGACTTTGAGGATATTTGGGGTCATGTGGGGAATGCAGGGGGCATTTGGTGGCTTTTAGAGTATTTCTTTTTGCTGCTATTATTGACTTGAACTCTCATTTACTCTGTTCCTTTTGTTGGTTAGGGGGCCTGTGATTAGTACCCCAGTTTCATTTAAGACTTAATGTTGAGTAGCTTTTACAATGGGATATTTATTTCAAAGATAGGCATTACAAACATAAACATTTTTGCTGCCAAACGCCTACAAATCATACTGTCTCCTACACTCCCCCAATACCTTTGGAAAGGAGCCTCAAAACTTAAGTAAATTCCTACTAAGTACTGGTCCCACTAAGTTTACCCCTAAAGGTAGCACTGCTACTGTATAAGTCTTCAGTTCACCTTTTGTTGATATGGGTCCAGAAGGTCACTCCCAAAGATCATTCCTTGCTTGGGCAGGCTGCAACACCCAGACTGGATTCTGACTCCTTGATTCATATAGCTTGTTTTCCCTATACTGAGAAAGGAAAACAAAAAGCCAAGGATCCAGGACCATTTTTGCCAGCCATGTGATAGAAAGGCCTTTTCTCTTATAGCATAATTTGTTGACAGGTGTGATGAAGGAGTGACCTTTCTCCCACAAACGCAATTGCAAGAGGCAGCAGAAGCTGATTCAGGAAGGTTTTTTTTTTTTTAAGAGAGCAATAGTTTTGCTCATGCAGCTCGTGGAAAAATAATAATACTCATTCCAAACACTTTGTAAGCAAACCAGAATCAGTCCATGAATGGTCCACAGACTTCTCTTACACATCATCATGCCTAGCCTAGAAACACTTTCCCTCGGATCCTCCACGTGGAGAACCATTTTCTGCTTCCCAGCATCCTCCAGGCACTCTGAATCCACCAGGCCCTGAAACACCATCTTTCTTTGCCAATCCTTTTTGAAATCTCACCCACCCATCAAAGCCCAGTTCGTATGCCCCTTCTATGAGTCCTTCCCTGCTTCTTACCATGCACAGAAAAGATCTTTGCTTCATTTCACCTCACATGGTATCATATTCTGCTCTGATGCTGCTTTCTTTTTTTGCTTATTCTTTCTCTTGTATCTAGCAGAGAGGACACCATCCCAGAGCACTGCACAACATTTCCTCACTACATTTCCCCATTATTGCCTATGTCTAGTCAGTGATTCTTCGGGAAGCTTCCTTGAGATCTTTCATTCCTCCTTGGCTTCAGAGCTAAAGTTACTCATGAATTACTTATATCTATCTAGACCAGGACTGTTTTCTACAGCAGGCATTCAGCAGTACACACACACACACACACACACACACACACACACACACACACACACACGCACATATTTAAAAATTGTAAATCTGGCTTCTCAAAGGGTCCATGCCCCTACCTGCTAAGTTCTTATATCCTCTGATCATCACAAAACCCATTATAACTATTTTAAAAGAGAAATGTTTTCTCCTTGAGGAGTGTTGAGAGGACAAAAGAGAGGTATGGGGTTGAGTTCTTCCCACAAAAAAAAACTTTGCAACTATTAAGTGTGTTGTTGTTGATTACAAGATCTTTGCAAGTTAGGATAGTTTTATTCTTTGTATTTGTATCCCCAGTATCCAGCACAGTACCTGGCACATAGTCGGTGCTTAATAAATACTTGGTGACTGGTTGATTTGTATAGTTTCCCTACTTGTTGCTTTGTTATTGAAATATATGAGTTGTACTATTAACGAGAAAACTGATGCTTAAATAGACTTCAATCTATAAAGCCTCACATTGAAGATTATGGTTTTCCAAGTGTTCACATCACCAGACTTTGTTTACAATAAGCACTTTTGTTAACTTCCTTTGCCTTCTCAGGAGCTAACTAACATTTCTCTGCTCCCAGGCACTTCCTGTGGCTTGAATGTGTTAAAGTTCCTGGTCTTGTATTCAAAAATACCAGATGCTGGCACCAGGATTTCAACTTGTTGATCTCTAGAAACTGGACCTGATCTCCAAAAGCAATGCCAGAATTGTCAATTTTTGTTCCAAAAGTTGAGAGAATGCCTCCCAGCTGCTTGGCAGCTTGTGTGAAAGATTTCATCCATCAAATGAATTAGTGTGAAAACAGGACCCCGGTAGAACAAAATATTATGCTCATGGATTAACTCTGTCTGGACAGGAGTATTTTCTCCATCAGAGAAGCAACTGTTTGATGAAGCGCTATTTAATCAGTTGATAGCCTTGTTTGTTTTGTTTTTAGTGGAGCTTGGGGTAGATGGTTGATTTGATTTTGGAATATGCATTAGGGATCATTGTGGTATAGGTCACTAGAATTAGAATCAGAAAATCTGAGGTCAGATTTGAAGTCTGGTACTTACTGACCTTGGGACAGTACACAAGTTGCTCTGAGACTCAGTTTTCTCATTTGTCAAATAGTAATAATAACATGCGGTACTTACCTCCTCAGGCTTGTTGTGAGGATCGAATGAAATAACATATGTAAGCACTTTGTAAAGGGCTAGATATGTATATCTAAGCTGCTACTACTTCTATTACTACCATTATGTGAAGTTTATGAGACTCAATTTCATTCATCCCATCTAGCCAGACTCTCTTATACTATCCCTGGGAGTAAACTAATATTTTAGCAAGTACAATGACTTTCAGTTCACTAGGATAACAAGTTATTGAAGTGCAGGAATCTACTGGCTCCAAAGTGGCTGCCTCCCAGAAGGCTGGCTTTAATCAGGCTGGGTATGGATTTCCTGAGTTTGTCTCTCTCTACCTTAGGAAAAGCTTAGTCACTGTTCATTGCCCATGTGTAATAGTCAGTAGCTGGTTGTAAAATCCACTGTTGGGCCTCTGACCAACTCCATGACATCAGAGACCTATTTGCTATTACTTTATGCTTTTCACCTGGCTGGAAGTGGGCTCAATCTCACAGAGTGCTAAAGCAGAGTTGGATGGGGCCATAGAGATCATCTACCCAACCCTCTCATTTTAGATGAGGAAACTGAGGCAAGCCAGAGCAATGATGTGATTTGCCTATAGTCACAAAATCAGTCAGTGGCAGAATTGAGTTGGAAGAGCAATGCTTTCTTATCTGTCTTGGCCAGACCCTTAGCCCATATCTCTATCCTGTCCCAATGCATCATCAGAAAAACCTTGGTGCTATTACCTGACAAGGTCAAAGGCTGAAGTTATTCCTGTGTTCTCATCATTTTGAAATCAGGTTGAAATCAGGCTATCATAGAGAATAGGAATGTGCAACCTTTATCCCAGAGACTACTCTTTCCTGTAATTCCTCTGCCTGTCTTGATAAAACATAAGGATAACTTGTGGTCTTGGGATGTTTGCTGCCTGAAAGAGTACTTCCTTTGTATATAAAGACTGGACAGTATATTCCCCAAGGTACTGTTAGACTCCAGTATCTGAGTCATTGTATCACTGGGTTCTGGCTCTATTATTTTCATTCAAACTATAATAGCTCAAGTGAACCTTCAAAAAAAGACAGTCTAGAGAGTCAGCATAGCATAGCATAATGGTCAGCTTGAGATTCAGAAATTCCTGGGTTCAAATCTTGCTTCTGTTGTATACAAGCTATAGGACTCTGAGCAAATTACTTAACCTCTTAGTACCCCAGACAGTTCAGAGATTTTAAGTTATAAAGTTTCTGATCTGGGAGTTAACTTACTGGGTAGTTCTTCATACCAATGATATCACTCTTCTATCTATCCCACAAGAATATAAGGAATTCTGAAACTGATAACTAAATATTATGTTGTCAATCAATGCATTTGTTATTTAGGCTGAGAGGCGGCATGGTTTTATGGGAAAAGTACTAGGAGACAGGTTCTACCCATTGTTCTGCCCTTAACTGGCAGGGTGACTGTGGTAGAAATTAGATAACAACAAAAAGCCTAACTTCTTGATTCTTCTGGCCAGAGAAAGGGGTCTTCCTTCAATTCAAAGCTTTAAAAAAATGAAAACAAAAATGGAAATCTGTATGCAAACTGCATTAGTGGAATTGGAAATTTAGGATGTGAGCAGATGGTAGAATGTTCCCAAATGTGAATATGGCCCTAGACTGAAATATTTCTATGCATAGTCTTAATCTCCATCCTGCTTGTCCTCATAGCCATCTGCTTCAAAGGCAGTTTGCCCATCCAAGAGTTGGGCACAATCTTCTTGGCATTGGGTATGCCAGGCCAATACGGGCTTTGAAAAGACAGGCTCTGCTGTCATGCCACTTAACAGACAAAAAGTCTACCTTTGGGTGTAAGAATTATAGAAAAGGCAGATCTGCTAGTGGGATCTGAAATTTGAACTAGGCTGAGGCAGCTTGGTACATTGTGGGTATTTGTGTGTGTGCATGTGCATATGAGTGTGTGAATGTGTGTGTGTGCATATGAGTGTGTGGATGTGTGTGTATTTTCTTTTTTTAAATGAACAGAATCAACTTTCTCTCCCTTCCACCTATCATTAAAAAAAGAAAAAGAAAACCAAATTCCTTATGATAAATATATATATGTACATACACACACACACACACACACACACACACACACACACATATATACATATATATATATATATATACATTTGTCATAAGGAATTTGCTTTTCTTTCCTTTTTTCTTTCCTCATTGTCTATGTTAAAAAAAGTTCATTCTGCATCCTGAGTGTATCATCTCTCTGTCAAGTGAGAAACAGCATGCTTTATCATGTATCCTCTGGAATCATGGATGGTCATTGCATTGATTAAGGTTCTCACAGCTTTTAAAGCTATTTCTCTTTACAGTGTTATTTTTATTGTAGAAATTGTTCCTCGCTCTGTTCATTCTTCATCAGTTTATAAAAATCTTCAAAATTATTCATTTTTACAATATTAATAATATAAATTCTTCTTTTGCCTCTTTTTATTTCACTTTGCAACAATTCATACAAGTCTTTGCATCTCTCTTTTTCTCTCATTTCTAAAGCCCTCATAGTATTTCATTACATTCATATATGAATATTTGGTCCAGACATTTCACAGCTGATGGGTAGCCTTTTAGTTTCCTGGTTTTTGCCACAACACAAAGAGTTTTTATAAATATTTTCATACACATATGTATTTCATACACTTCTTTCTTAATCACTTTTGGGTATAGGACTAGCAGTGCTATAGCTGGATCAAAGGGCATGTACAATTTAGTAACTTTTTGTGTGTAAGTCCAAATTGTTTCCAGCATGGTTTTACCACTCATAGGTCCATCAACAGTGCATTGATGTGAGACAAACGCATTCTTAGAATTGCTTTCTCAGAGCAACTATTTACATGTCTGTCAATACGTCTACCCAAGTACTTCTGAGATTATAACCCCAAAGAGTTATTTTTCCACATGTGAGTTTCGGTGGCATTGTGATGGACAATACAATAAGTCGACTGGATTAGGCAATAGGAAGAAAGGTGATAGGAACAGAGATGCTTAATAAACGTAAACAGGATGAAGCTCTTTCAAAATTCTTTCTGTAAATGTGAGAAGGCAAGGACCAGGATGCCAAAAGTTAGAGTTTACATTCCTGATGAAAATACTGCACAACACCTGGGACTGCCAAACCCCAAAGATACAGGTGGAAGAGAATGTTTTGGCAAGTGAAAGGATCATCCAGCAATCTGGGTAGTTCAATAAGATCAAACAACCTTTTGGGGTTTAAATACGGGGCTCTGTGAAGTATTTGGAATTATACCCAGCATATTGTAGGTATTCTGTTTTAAGCTCGCTGACATTAAACGTCTATTACAAAGCTATGTTTTTTATAAGTTTTAGGAAGAAAAATGGGAAAAATATAGATAGATTCTCTTGAAATATACATTGAAACCCTGCCTGCATTTTCTTGAAACAAAACACTGAACTTTTGGATGAATCTAAAAATGCCTGTGTTCTAAATTCATATCTCTTCAATCAGAGAAGTTCAGTTTTTCAGATTTAAAATGTTCATGATCATTTGCAATCACATGTTGACAGCATCTACTTGCCAACATTCAGGGATAGACCTATGGGGGATGTAGCAGAAAGAATAAAGAGAAAAAATATGCTTGTGCTCATGTATAGCCTCCGACTCATATTGACTGTGTGATACCAGGCAGATTACTTGATTTCACAGGACCTCTGCCATCTCTTCAATTGTGAATTATGAATGAGCCACTGATCTGCCCCAGAGGAGGGAGTTTCCACTCTGGAGATATCCCCACTTTGATAAAATCACAGATGTGGACTAAATGACATTGTTGATCCTATAAAACAATGTTATCCTTGCAGCTAGGTGGTGCAGTTGATAGAGGAGTCTGGAGGGCCTGGAGTCAGGAGGGCCGGAGTTCAAATCCAGCCTGACACTTACTAGCTGTGTGACCCCTGGCAAGTCACTTAACCCTTTTTGCCTCATCTATAAAATGAGCTGGAAAAGGAAATGGCGAACTACTCTAGTATCTTTGCCAAGAAAACCCCCAAAGGGGACATGAAGAGTTGGACACAGCTGAAAACAACTAAATAACAACTAAACTTTGGAAAGCTTTTACTTATTACCTTGATAGAGAAATTAATCTAACCCTTAGCTGCCGTTTCACAATATTTGTTGACTATTGTGTTAAAAATGCCCCAAAATCTTAATGAATTATGTTAAAAGTCCTGCATTCATTTCCCCTCTTTCTGCTCCATAATGTTGTCTGGCCCTAGAAGTGACCTGATGTCTTCATCACCCAATCTCTGTGAGTGCTTGTGACCTTGCACATCATAGCCTTTAGGCACTACAGCCTGGTCCATTGGGGCTGACACTCCTTGTCCTGTACCTTTGTAGCAGCTTCAGTCTGGGGTATATGCCTCTGGTGAGATGGACCTGCCTTTTCTCATACTCATTGGTTCAATAATTTCCCCTATCCTGGTGACCTGTTGTAACATAGGAGCTTTTGGGCTCCAGTCTCTAGCAGGTTCACTTTTGATCTGGGCAGCCAGAAGGACAGCAATGGAGACATAATAAGAGGTTAATTTAATTTATTCTTGCAGGGGTTACCGATAATGGGAGCACCAACTCCTACAGCATCTCCTAATTACTTTTCTTGAAGGGGCCTGCAAGAATTAAGAGTAGGAGATCCAGATCCTACAACATTCCTCTAAGTCTCGATGGGGGCCAGTCAAAATAAGCACAGCATTCACATTCCCCATTTACTGACCAGTGCTCACTTGATTTATAGAGGAGCACACAAAGAAGGCAATTTGCCATCAATAGCCTCACAAGTGTACATTAACTTTAGCAGTATCATGATGACTTAGCATAGAAGCAGGCACAGGATGCTGTTTACAAGTTAAACTCAAATGTTTATATCATTATATGGTCATATAATGAGGTGCAAGTGCAGTGAGATTGTTTACAAGCCATGATCCTGAGAACTAGTAGATTATTTATGGCCACAGATCCTGGGAACTAATATCTCTAAAAGAAAACAAATCCACCTTAAATCCACCTGTGAATCAATTTTACTTTTGGTGATTAGGCTACACTCACAAGTCTAGAGGTTTCCCAAAAATGAGGAAATTGAAGAGGTACAATGTACAGTATGAATCAGGCTTGGGACGGGTAATTTCTTCCTACACACAAAAAGAAATGCTAAGCATAAAAACTCACAATGCATTAATATATACGAACTTTGAATAGGATTTAGTAATTTATAACTATATATTAATATATATATTTAATGTATTATATATTTTTATATAGTTATATATAATATATTACATATTAATTATATATTGCATGTAATAATTATATATTGTACATGATATATTATGTATAAAATGTAGTTATATATAATATATATAATTTATATATAGTTAAAACTATATATAAACTATATATAACTATATATAAAATCTATAACTATATATATAAAATCTTTGGGGAGGTTAATATTTAACTCCATCAGAGCATAAAACAGTTTGCAGAAATGCTCATTAAGCAGTACTACCTCAGCTCTGCATTATTACTCTTCTCCAAAAAGCATTTCCTTTGAATTTTGTGTTTGGCCATGTCCACAGTCAGCCTCTTTTGCATCTGCCATTGCCACAACTAACCACTCTAGTGGACTCTGCCACTGTTGCTCCTGTGCTTACTCCCACTGCTGCAGTTGTAGATCTCAGGACCCTCTGAGCTCACAAGGGCATTTCTGATCCTGAATAAATCCTTGTCCAGGTACTTGTTCGCTAAGATCTAGAAAGAACACCCTCCAAGGGGAAAAAGCAGCACCAACCCAGGCTAAGTCATATTTAGGCAGGAGAGGTACTCACAGCCTTGTGCAGGCCAGGTAGGAAATAGAGGCAATTGTAGGTTAGTATACAGCTTAAAACAATTCCCATGTGTTATAGCTGAGAAGGAAGATAAGATAGGCAAGTCAATCTTTTTTGTATATACACTAAGTCATAAGCTCCTCTGGTTCAGCAGCCAATTAGAAGGCTTTTTATCAGATTAAAGTGTGAACCTTTTGGCCCTGAGCCAAGAAGACCCTTAAGTTCCATGATCAGCTGGAAGTAGGCAGAGGTTATACGAGTATACTTTGAATAACCCTTACTAATGAAGAAATCATTAATTAAAATAGCCCAGAGACAATTTAAGTTACAAAAAAATTGGGAAGATTTTGGCCAAAGAAAACCATTGGAGCTACTAGAGGGAAATAGGTAATTTGAAAATAATCTTTGCAGCAAATTTCTCTGATAAGAATCTTATTTCCAAGATATATAATATATTAAAAAAAACTGATTCACAGTTATAAGAATCACAGACGTTCCTTAATCAGCAGTCAAAGGATAGGAACATCTAGTTTTCTAAGGAAGTTTAAACTATGCAATAGTTATATGCAAAAGTGCTCCAACTCATTAATAATTATAAAAATTAAAATGAAAATAGCTGAGGTTCTACCTCACACTCATCCCATTAGCAAAAATGACAAAAACAGAACATGATGAATGTTGGAGGAACTATGGGAAAATAGGAACTTCAATGCATTATTGATGGAGTTATAAATTGGTCTAGCCATTTTGGAAAGCAACCTGGAATTGTGCTAAAAAAAAAAATCACGGGGCAGCTAGGTTGTGCAGTGGATGGAGCACCGGCCCTGAAGTCATGAGGACCTGAGTTCAAATCTGACCTCAGACACATAACATTCACTAGCTCTGTGATTCTGGGCAAGTCACTTAACCCCAATTGCCTCAGGAAAAAAAAAATCACTAAACTGTTCATGATCTTTGATCCAGTTATAGTATGAGGCCTATACCACCAACAGATCAAAGGAAAAAGAAAAGGACAAGGACCCATTAATACAAAAACATTTATAGAATCTCCTTTTTTTGTGGAGCAAAGAACTGGAAACTTAGGAGGTACTCATCAATTAGGGAATAGCTGAATAAATTTTGGCATATAAATGTAATAGAATACTATTGTGCAATCAGAAATGATGCAAGAGATGGTTTTAGAGAAACCAGGGAGAATTACATGAAGTGAGGTAGAGTGAAGTGAGAAGAAGCAGGAGAAAGATATACACAAAAAATCAGCATTGTAAGAGAAACAATTTGAAATTCTTAAGAACTTTGATCAGCATGATGATGGACCTCAGTTTCAGAGAACTGATAATAAAACATGCTGTCTCCCTCTTGACATAGAGTGATGGATTCAGGGTATAAAATGACATTTATTTTTGGCCATATCCAATATGGGAGCTTGTTTTGCTTTTTTATGTATGTTTGTTAGAAAGTTTGTAGTTTTCTTTTTTTTTTTTTAGCAAGAGGGGTGAGAAACAGGAAGGAAAGAAAATAGATTTTTGCTAATTGGGAAAAAATAATTGAAAAAAGTAATATGTATGTTATATTTGTTAATTACTATGAATCAGATAGCAAATCCAGGAATCTTGGGCCCAGGAAGTTGGAGGAGAGGACATTAAGTCTGTAACTTGCTTTGAGCATCTTAATTACATTTAACACACTTTTTAAGCAAAAGAAAAGAAATAGCCCAATCACATGAGCACCATTTGTGTTTCAGCATGCTGGGTTCTTTTCATTCAGTAAAAACAATAGGGGGAGCTCAGATTGGATTTATCTCCACCTTTCTACACCTCATTAACTACCTGAGCCTTCTTGAAGCTCATCACAGTTGACAACTAAGAGGTGAGTAAAAATTTCTAGAATGACAGAGCCACCCACAGTTATACCCCGTAACTCAAACTCTTTCCTTCTGTAAGGGTCTTCCATGTACATAATTTAGGTGCCACAAATTTCTGATGTTATATGTAATGAACTTGTATAGAAAATTTATTGACAGTGTAATAAAAACAGTATTTTCAATCCATTAATAGATATAGAAAACTGTAGAAGGGAAATAGAAAATTCTGAATGCAGAAGTGGTATTTTAAAATTTGATTGGCTCATAATACTAGCTTATGTCTATGTAGCACCTAAAGGCTATTAAACATTTTAATAGCTGTTATTTCACTTGAGACTCACAACAACTTTGTAAAGTAGATAGTTATTCCTATTTTACATATGAGGAAAACGAACCTCAGTAGTTGTGCCCTGCTCAAAGTCACACAGTAAAGGTAGAATTACGACTCAAAATCTAGGTTTTATAACTTTAAGTTCAATGCTGCTTTTACTTCTGGAAACTGTCTCTATGTCATTCATATTTCCTCTTTATCATATGTGAAATTTTATAAGTAGGGATTTCACTAATATGTAATAATTCAATAAACATTTACTAACACAGTGGACAATATACATATTAGGTCCTGGAAACACAGAGAAAAAACATGCAACAGTCCCATTTTCTTTTAGGTGGTATCAATATGTACAAAAAAGAGTATAATGTAAGTTAGGGAGACACTCCATGGCAAAAGAGAGATTAAACAAAGTGCCTTAGGAGTGAGGATTGAGAATCTTAGCACCAAACTGAAGGATCCAGAAGGCTTTGCTGAGGAGGATTCCTAAAGGCAGAGCTGAGGAAATAATGTCTTCTATGAGTAGGCAATGACTTGTGTGTCTGCATAGAGGTATACAGAGGTTAATGGTGGGATTCTGAGTTGAGAAAAGTAGGCCAGTTTTCTGGAAGGTAGACCAAGAAAGGATGTAATGTGGAATAAGGACAGTAGTTGAGCTGGAAGCAGATTGTGGAGATGCTTAAATATAAAATGCATTTTATCTTAGAGGCAAAAAGGGAAAACTAAGCATTTTTGAGTAAGGAAGTGACATGGTCAGACCTGTGCCTTAGGACAGTTATTTTGACAGCTGAGTGAAGAATGGATTGAAGATGGGAGAGGTTTGAGGCAGGGAGACCAATTGGGAGGCTATCACAATAGTTCAAGCAAGGCTTCTTCTGTTTTATTATGCTATTGCTAGGATCTTCCAAATCGACGCTGGATTTAGAAGGAATCCCAAATGAACACTGATGTTGAGTGATTCTAAAGTGTGGGCACCCTCATCTGACAGGATCTATTCATTGTATGAGCTAAGCTATTTCTAAGGAATAGATATAACTGGCTAGCCCTGCATCTTGTCCATTTATTGGGGCCAGGGTGGAAGAAATGCTAACACTGCTTCTGGATATGATCATTAACTTGTTTGTAGACTTTAAACCATCATGTCTTCTAAGAGGGTGTTAAGCATAAGTAAAGGGGATTTTGGAAATCTAACAGTTCCAGCTGATAGAACAACATTGAATTTTTTAAAAGGGAAAGCTTCTTAATGAATTAGGAAAGTAGTATTAGAGATTCAGCTGTTTTCCTTTTTTCCTAGTCAAGTTTCTACTCATGTATTTGAGCCTGTTTTGCTCATTATCTCTTCTTCTAACTAAGAATAACAAAATTGCAGAGATAATTTGGGCTCTGAACATGCCCATATGTTCAGTGAGTGAACCAAGCTGAATTAAAAGCAAAACATAGATTTTTCTACCTTCTAAAGCTCATTTGTTTTTTGACTTCTCATTACATGTTACACAATTGTGAAGAGGGAAATAATCTCATTTCCAACTGGACTAAAATAAGATTTCAGCTTCAAATTACACGATTACTTTTGTGTAATTCCATTGTCTCAGTTGACAGCAAATACTCCAACCTAGCAGTGAACAAATAATATGTAACAAAGCAATGTTGTCTTATTAACAGTGTGAAAATAGGCTTTCTATCTAATTATAAATTCTTCATTAATAATTGTATAATGCTGGTTGTCTGCTTACAATTGAAAAATGGTTCACTTTAATACATAAATGAATCTATGATCTCAATAGTGTAGAGACTCCTTCCAATATCAGAGTACAACGCATTAATGCTCTGTCATCCTATGCATTTCTCTTTCACGTCCTCTCATAAATCCCCACAAAGTCATTTAATATTCTCTGTGTACTAGCATAGCATAAAGACTTTCCTTCTCTTATTCCTTGTTCTTGCTACATGAACATCTTGCCTCCTTTGCAGATCATAAACTTCCTAGATAAAATCTATTATGCCACTTCTTGCACAAGCCATCATTAGTAATATACCGCCATCTACTTTCTCCTGCAATAGTTCTTTCCATTCTTCTCTAGATTAGCCACAATTTTGACCTTTCAGATTGTGTTGTGCCATTATTCCTACCCATAGAGGATCTTACAAAACATAGGCTTTTGTGTCAAGGAGTATCTTGGAATCATTAGTAGTGCTACATAAGATTCTACATACTATCATCCTGCTCTTCTCCTATTCAATGTTAATATCTAGTTCATTGCCCTTCTGCAATACACATCTATCTATGCAATGGATTTCACCTGTGCCTCTGCATTTAACCTTAACTCCATATCTATTCCTAGTTCTGTTTCCAACCTTAACCCTAATTCCATGTCTAACCCTAACTTGGTGTCTATCCCTAATTCAAACTCTGCTTCTAACCCTAAACTCTGTGTCTAACCCTAATTCTATATCTAAACTTAACCCTAATTCCCTACTGCCATGTCTAATGGATTGCTCATCCACCTGCTTGTCATGGTCTGGACTGGTCATTTTTTTCCCCATTGTTCACATTAGGTTATTCTCTTTAGAATGACTGTGGTTTTCATTCAAAAGATATACTAAGATTTTGGAGCTTGATGACATCATTACTATCTCATCCATAAACTGGGACACATGAAGGACACCATTATTTATGCTGTTTCATTCAAATTCTAGTATATCAGGAAAAAAAGTGCTAGATGTGAGTCAGAGGTCTGGGGAACCAGATCTGCCATTTACTACCTGTATGACCTTGAGCAAATGACTTAACCACTTTGAGACTCAGTTTCCTTACCTGTAAAAAAAACTAATAATTTTAAAATAATGGGGTTGGGCTAGACAACCTTGAAGATTCCTTCCAACATTAAATCTAAGATCCTGTGGTTCTACTTCCCAAGGGTCTTATAAACAAAACATGTTGTGCCATATTTTGAGTCCAAAGGACTTTATTTGAATTCCTCCTCAAACATTTATTAGCTACATGATATGGGCAAATTACATAATTCCTCAGAGCCCTAATTTCTTCATTTGTAAAGCAGGCATAATAATACTTTCACTTTTTCTTCATAGAGTTCTTATCAAGAAACTACTTTGTAAAATTTAAAGAGCTATATAAAGAAATATGAGTTATTATTTATAGTGTGTAGTGTATAGACTATATTATTTATAGTTATTAATTATAGTTAGTATTGGCAAAATTCAGTTCCTTTAGTGGTGAGCACTTCATTGATTACTGGACAAGGATCTCATATTTGTTGTATAGTATTTAAATTAGTATTTATAGGCCATCTAAAAACCAGATGACCCTCAGCACCTTCTATCCCTTTTTACCAGTTCGCTATTATCACTGTAGACATAGAACTGGTCTAAACAAGAGTGAGATCAGTTTTGCATTTTCTAGTTCAAAAGATGGCAGGAACAAAGACAAATAATAGTTATTATTTTTAGAGGCAAGGTGTCATAATGGATAAAGAGTCTTGCAGATGAGGAATCTGGGACCCTGAGAGATTGGGAGTCACACAAGTAGTGACAGTGAGTTCCCTCAAGGAACTTATATTCTCCTAGGCAGAACCATCAAAATAGAAAAATAAATACAAGATACATAAAAGGTAGGTGTGTGTGTGTGTGTGTGTGTGTGTGTGTGTGTGTGTGTGTGTGTGTGTTTTATACCTAACATTTGGAGCTGAGGTCTTTTTTTGATAAGAGGTGAGGTCATTTTTAAAAGTGAGGGTTTGAAATAAGCACTGAAAGTTTTGAAATAAGCTAGGGCTTCCAAAAGATGGCATTGAGGAGGGAGAAAAAAACAGTGTCTCTTCTCAGTAAGAGTTCATCCTCTATTTCCGTATACAAGAATACTCCTGCTTATCCCAGTGAGGTGCTCCCCCCAAAAAAAAAATTCCTTGGAATAGTCAGTAACAGTGGAAACAGTCCTGAATTTGGGGTCAGAGGATCTGGGTTAGAAGTCTGCCCCTTATAACCTGTTGCCCCACAGTCTAGTCACTTAGCTTTTTTGGGCCTTACCTTCCTCACCTACAAAACCTAGGTAACCTCTAAGGAACCTTTTAGGTCTAATTAATTCTGGGAACCTATTTTCCAAAGACAACTTGTTTCCTCTTTTCCTAAGTGCATTTATATCTCTGCTTCCCCCAAAGTCCTTCTAGACAATAACAAATAATCTTCCCCATGCCCTTGTCCCCAAATCCTATGCCATTTGAGAGTCATCTCCTCTACTTTGCTGTCACTTCCTTTTTGGGGTCGAGCTAACTGATGTATAATTGATTTGCAGCTACACTGATGTTCTGTGCTAATGAGAGCTGGAAATGCCACTCAGGGGTGTTAGTAACTCTGTGGGGAGGGGAGGTAGCTGAGATATAAAGAAGGGAAGAGCCATTAGAGAAACTGCAGATTCAGGAAATGCAAGGAGACAAGATGACTAAGCAGGTTAACCGGCTCTAGAGGGGAGCCTGTTGAGGTCATTTTAGAATAAGGACAGTTAGGGGAAGTGCCCAGAGGAGAAGCAGGTAAGTTCTGTGGGTATAAATCTGGGAAACTATTGAATTGAAGTTTGGGTGACTGAGGAAAATGATGCAGACCCAGGGCAGAGGGAGAGATAAAGATCCACGAAGCCCCAGAAGTTACCTTTTGCCTCGAGGATAAAACACAAACTACTCGGTTTGACATTTAAAGACTTTCATAATCTATCTCCATTCTGCTGTTACAGTCTTATTACACATTAGTCAATTCACATAATCGCCACTTCAGCCAAACCGGCCTATTTGCTGTTTCTGGTAGATGACAGGCTGTGCCTTGGCACGGTTCTCTTCTGCCCTTCCCTTCCTCCCTCTCTCAACCCCATCCCTCCCCCACCTCATACCTGGAATACAACCTCTTCTCTCCTCTACCTATTAGAACCCCTAGCTTCCTTCAAGGCTTTGAGGGCCACCTCCTGCAGAAGCCCAAGCCTCATTCTCCCCCTACCCCAGTTGCTGCTGCCCTCCTTCCTGAAACTACTTTGTATGTGGTTTGTATTTATTTATTCATGTATATGTTGTCCTTCCTCCTCCCCCCAAGGGAATATAAGCTCCTTGAGGTCAGACACCATTTTTGTATCCCTAGCACCTAGAACTGTGGGCCCTTGTCATGTTGTTGTAGAGTCATTTCAGTCACATCCAACTCTCTGTGACCTCATTTGGGGTTTTCTTGACAAAAAGAGTGGTTTGCCATTTCCTTCTCCAGTTCATTTTATAGATGAGGAAACTGAGGCAAACTGGGTTAAGTGAATTACTCAGGGTCATGTAGCTAGTAAGTGTCTGAGGCTGGATTTGAACTTAGGTCCTCTTGACCCCAGGGTACCTAGCTGCAACTTAACAAATGTTTATATGGGCCCTTAATGAATGTTCATTGAATGAATGACAATAAAACAATAAGAACCTCTTTTTGTCCAAGACCAAGGGAATTTAAAGAAATAGCTCTGGGGATAGCTAGGCAGCACAGTGGATAGAGTACCAGCCCTGGAGTCAGGAGGACCTGAGTTCAAATTTGACCTCAGACACTTACTAGCTGTGTGACCCTGGGCAAGTCACTTAACCCTAATTGCCTTAAAAAGAAAAAAAAAAGAAATAGCTTTGGTTTTCAATGAGAGTTGGAATTCAATTCACTATTACAAATACTTGTTGTTTGCCTAAGGGGCAATGTCTATAAATAGATGCATGTATTTCACCCAAATAGTTGGACCTTGTACCATGGATTCCTTTCCTTTGAAGTAGTGTAGCAAATGATTTATGTACTTCCAATAGCTATCTGAGAGTGCACGCTGGAAGAGATACACACTGTGGCCATGGAGGCATAGTTCAGATAAAAGACTGTGGACCCAGTGTGTTCAAGCAAAAGCCCCTTCTTCCTAGGTGGTGATAATGCAGTTACTGGGTGGCAGGAATCCAGGTCGAGAACCTTTTATTTGAGGACTGTCTTGGACTGGGAACATCAAAACATCTAATGTCAATAAATATCACAGTAATAGCTAGCCATTAATATAGTACTTTAAGGTTTACAGTGTGCTTTATATCTTCACAACCTGTGAGGTAGGTACCATTTTATCCCCATTTTCTAGATAAGAAAACTGAGGCTAAGAAAGGCAAAGTGATTTGTCCACGGTCATACAGCTAGTAAGTGTCAGAGGCAGGATTTCCTAACTCCAAACCCTGTGCTCTATCTATTGTGTCACCTAGCTAGCTTGTAGGATGTGAGCTCCTTGAAGGCAGGAACTGTTTGTCATTTTTATCTGTATCCCCAAGCCAATAGCACAATGTTTTCCATGTGGAAGGTCCTTAATAAATACTGGTTAGATTGAATTGATTGCCACCAAGTAGCTCAACCTCTCTAAAACAGCTAGCTATTAAACTGATTATTCAAAATGTAGTATTTAGTCTGTTCCTGGGAAGGGCAATACAGAGAGCAAATTTTAATGTCAAGGAGCTACAGATGTAATGGATGTCATATTTAAAGAGGAAATGCTATAGAGGAAATGCTAATGCCCAGCTGAAAAGAATAATCACCCGAATTGGGAAGAAAGGACTTAAAAATATGCCTAGGGCTATTAATCTTAATGCCTTAGTGTACATCATTATCAGTACATCATTCATTGAGTGTCAACCAGGCCAAGGCACTGTGCTCAACAACAAAATCTGTTTGAATTGTCACATCTTGCATTCAAAGGAGGGACTCATTTTCCATTTGCTGATATCAAAATATTTTATTGCACAAAATTTCACTTTAACAAATGACATTTTCTTAATAAGTCAACAAGCATTTTTGAACACCTAATATGCATCAAGCACTCTGATGAAAGAATTTAATTGTTCTTCCTTCCTGTAGTTTTAATGAGTGTTTAGTCTTCAGTCTAATGTAGACATGGTTGCCACAAGCCAGGGATGAAGATTACCTTGAAACATCTACTTACCCTTATTATCATAACCCCCTTCTGTCTCCTAACTGTGCTGCTCACGTTTCTCCTCTTTGGCTTCCCAACACATTCCCAGCTTTCATGAGCTTTATACTTCAGTTATTAAATTACAAAAAGGAATGGAGCAAAGAAACTAAACTATCTTGCTCAAAAATACAGCTGTGCTTGCAATTGGAGCTGCGTATGCTGTATTTCTCTTATCCCAACTTCTCCTCATCACATTTCAGCAAATAAATCCTACTCTCTATGGAACAATTTTAGTGTTAGCACAAAGTAATTCAAAACGGGGGGGGGGAAGTGGTGTGGGAGACACATAATTGTGAATAGGAAAAGAAGCATTTGTGAAAGACTTATATGAAATGATCTACTTAGGAAAAGAGCTTTTTAGAAGTCCAGAATCTCCCCTTCTTTTTCCTCATCAATTACATAGCATATGTTCAGTTATCATGAAGATGAAGATTCTATAATGTGGTATTCTGTCCATTCATCCTTATTGGGATCATAGAATCATAGATTTATAGCAGGAAAGAATGTTAGAGCCCATCTAATCCCAATCCCTTAGTTTACATGAGGAAACAGAAGCCTAGAGAGATTGTGACTTGCTCCAAGGTCGCAGAGGGAGTAAGTGGCAGAGAAGGATTTGAACCCAGGCCCTCTGATTTCAATCTATTGAGCTTTCCACTGTGGCATACTGCTGCTAATCAATACATAGGAAATGGTAGCAATACATGACAAGAAAATTAGGGCTTACTTCCCTTTGAGCTTTCTTTTTGATTTTCTTTTGCTCTCATGATTTTCAAGAAGTAATACGACCTCATTATATACGTATAAAATAGACAAATCAATATATAAGCTTTTATTAAGCACTTCCTATGTGCTGGAGTTTTGTTTAGCACTGGTGATACAAAGAAAAATCAAAGGCTGTCAGGAACTTAAAGTCTGATAAAGGAGATAACAAATACATAAATCAGTGCGTAGTCTAAAAAGGAAATACACAGTAGATGGAAGGTAGCCTTAAAGGGAAAGGCACTCTGCAGCTGAGGCAAGGTTGTAAAGGGCTTTACAAGCTAAACATAGGAGCTTATGTTTTATCCTAGAGGCAATAGGAAAGTCACTAGGTTGAATAGGGGAGTCACATGGTTATATCTGCATTGAAAAGAAATTACTTTGGCAGAAATGTGGAAGATGAGCTAGAGAGGGGAGAGATGAGTCAGGAAGACCAATCAGCAGGCTGCTGCAATGGTCTAGGTAGGGGGCTGATGGGGGGCTGATGAGGGCCTGCTCTAATTTGGTAGCTGTGAGAGTGAAGAGGAGGGGTCAGATTTTAGAGATACTGTGATGGCATGGACAGCCAGATTTGGCAACTGATTGGATATATGAGGGGGTGAGGAAGAGTGAAGAGTCTAGAATCATCCCAAAATATGAACCTGAGACACTGGAAGGAGGGTGGTGGTGCCTTCTATAGAAATAAAGAAGTTTGAAAGAGGGGAAGGTTTGGGGGGAAGTTCAATTTTTGACATGTTGAGTCTGATATCTCCAGAAGATCCAGGTTCAAATGTCCAGTAGGTGATTGGTGTTGCAGGCCTGGAACTCAGGGGAGAAACTGGGGCTGTGTATACAGATTTGGGAGTCATCGCCAGAGGTGATAGTTTAAGTCACTGGAGCTGACAAGGTTACCAAGAGACAACATATAGGAGAAGAGGAGGCCTGGGAAACAGCCTGGGAGAACATCTACAATTACAGAATGTGATATGGATGATGGTCCAATAAAGGAGATGGAGAAGGAAGAAGTAGGAGATAAAGCAGGAAAATGCTGTGTCCCCAAAAGTCACTGTTGAGAGAGTATTCAGAAGGAGAGTGTAGTCAGAAGGGTCAAATGAAGCAGATAGATCAAAAAAGATGAGGACTGAAAGCATCAGATATCCAATTAAGAGATCATGGTAACTTTGGAAAGTGATGAGGTCAGAAGTCAGATTGCAATGCTTTGAAGAGTGAGTGAAAAGAGAGGAAGTGGGGCTAGTGAGTGTAGGCAAATTTTTCATGAGTTTAGCTGAGAAAGGGAGAAGAGGTATAGGAAGACAGCTTGAGGGTCTAGAGAAAGATTTTTAAGGATAGAGGAGATGAAGCATATTTGAAGACAGTAGGAAAGGAAATATTTTATAAGGAAAGATTTAAGGATTCGAAAGATGGGGATGATGACTGAGATTATAGCATGCTGACAGGGAACAGACTGAGTGCACAAGTAGAGGGTTTGACATTGGCAAGGAAAAAGGCCACCTCTTCATCAGAGATAGAAGAAAGGAAGAAAGAGTGGAAGATGATATCCAGAAGTTATGATATGAAGAGACTAGGACAAGAGAAAGGTCTCAGTGAATAGCTTTAATGGTTTTCAACAAAGCAAGCAGCAAATTTCTAGCTGAGCCAGCAAGGTGGTAGAGGAGTTATGGGGAGGAAAGAGAAGGTTTGGAATAGCTTTTATGGGGAGTAAGATAGAGAATCAATTAGGAAGGGAAAAAAGGGCTACCTTGTTGCAATGAGGGCCCAGCTGGTGTTGGATAACATGAGTTTGTCATGTACCCACTCAGCACCAGTATGACACTTTCTCCAGCTTCATTTAGTAGATAGCAAGTAGGATTGGGAGAACTGTATGAGGCAGCAAGTGGTGCAGCAGGCAGAGCCCTGGGCCTGAATCAGGAAGGCTTGAGTTCAAATTCAACCTTCGACATTTACACTTACCAGCTGGGCAACCTTTAGCAAGTCATTCAACTTCAGTTTCCTCAACTGTATAATGGGATAATAACAGTATCTAACTCAAAGGTTATGAGGATCAAATGAAATATTTATAAAGCATTTTTGTGGTGCCTGGCATGTAGCTGGTACTATACAAATGCTTTTTCACTTGCCCTTCCCTCTGGAAAGTAAAAGTAATTTTAGCAAAGGAAGAGTGGCAATAGATCAAGGGAAGCCACAGATTTAAGAGTAGAGCTGAAATAGATAACTATCGAAATGAGATAGGAAAAGGACAAAGCAATCCACCTTGCATCTACTTCTCTGCATGGTTTCAACTCCACAGAACAAGATATCGCTCCCAGGTTAAGCTCATCTCTTCTAAACTCAGCTCCATGCTACTAATCAAGCCTTGATTGACACTTCTCTCCTCTGATTGGAGGGCTGGAGAGTGGTGTACCAAACTCCTCCCAATGCCTTCCTTTATAAAAGGCCAACATTCCCTCAGCTCACTCTGCCTTGTGTCTGCTGCTCTGACTAGTTTCGATGCTATGGAAGAAGATGCTCCCATGCCAGGTACTGTTTGTTCTTCCTCCCTCTTTCCTGCCTTCTTTTTGTCTCCCCCTTTAGATTGTATGAACCTTAAGGACAGGGACTGCTTTTATTAATTGTATCCCCAGTGCTTAGAACCATGCTTGCCACATAGTAGATGCTTGATAAATGTTGATTGGATTGGATTGAATAATGGCTCGGGAATATACCAAGGGATAGAGGGAATAGAGATCCCAAGGAGGGCAACAAACAGGTGTAGATGTGATGGAGGATAGGGAGAGGTGGAATTCTAGGAGGTTGTGGTCAGATAGGGGAATGCTAGATCTTATAATTAGGCTAGTGGAACGCTGGTGGGTGATGCTAAGATCTAGTGTGACCATTCCTATGTGTGGCTGAGGCAAAGTGAAGGAGAAGGTCATAAGAATTAAAGAAGTTAATGAAATTAGAGGTTAGGGAGTGTTAGAGAACCTCTACTGAATATTAAATTCTCCTGGTATAAGTATTTTCCCCCTTTCCTCCAGGATAAGTTGGAGAGGAAAGGAAAATGTGAACCAGGTGCTGACTCAAGAAAGGAGGGAGGGTGACCTGGGGGTCAGATACTGCAACTAACCATAATTTTGATTGGGTAAAAAAATTTTGATTGAGTGGATTAAAAAAAAGAAAAAGGTAACCCGGTGAAAGAGGTAAAAGGAGAGTGTGGAAGTAACAATGAGAAGCAGAGTATTCAGATTTTCCTCAGAATCAGCATGACTGGGGTTGTGAGGAAAGATACAGCCCCTGCTGGACAGGCTAGCCAGGGAACTGGTGTTATCAGAAAGAGTCAAGTCTCAGTGGGGGTTAATAGATAGAAAGATTGTGAGAGCAAGACATTGAGGATGTTATTCACTATAGAGTGGGAATTCCAGAGATTACAGTAGAAAGAGAGCGCAGAGTTGGATTGAGACATGGGAGGATTAGGTTCAAAGGGTGGAATGAGAGAATGGGAGTGGGACCATGGTATAGTTTTGCTCAAGTGGTCATTGCTAGGAGTTCAGAGACAGGGGCAAAGCTAAGGCACGATGAACAGAGCATCTGCCTCTACAAAACGGACACCCAAATTGGATGTAGGTGGGGGGAGGAGTGATTAGGGAAGCAGTTTGGACAACGGGAATCCTGAAGTGTAGAGAAAAATTGTGGACTCCTGCATCCTCCTCAGCAAAGTCTTATTCTGATGTCTCATCCTGCTGTGGGGTTGGTGGGCTCTTGAAGCCCAAGCTCTAGAAGGGCCTTCCAAACTGGAAAGTCCTTGCCTTGAGTGATGAAGCTAATAATTAGCAAGGACAAGCCTAGACAAATGTCGAGGGGCCTACCTCCAGAAGGCTGACCACTCGGTAATGGAGTTTTTGGCTACAGGGATTCATGAATTCTGTGAAGGCCCAGAGGGACTTTTAGCTGAACTTGCAAATGAAATGATCAATGTAAAGTTGAAGCTGAACATGGGATGTCTCCTCAGATTAACAACCACGTTGTCTAGGCTTCTACCCTTGTGCTTACTGTGTGTCTATATAGTGAGGTGATACAGAGGATAGAGCCCTGGGCCTAAAGTAAGGAAGACCCAAGGTCAAATCTAGTTGTCAGAAATGATTGGCAAGTCACTAAACCTCTGTTTGCCTCAGTTTGTCCATTTGAAAAATGGAAATAATAGCACTACTCTTCCAAGGTTTTTGTGAGCCTCAACTGAGTTATTTGTGAAACACTTAGCATGTGCCTGGCACATAAGTAGATACTTTATAAATGTTAGCTATTATTATTATTATTAATCATATACCTATATGTATAAATGGAGTATTATATTTAGTTATGCACAACACAGTTTAAGAAGGATATCAATAAGCTGGAGAATGGCCAGAGGAGAGAAGCCAGGGTGGTGAAGGGCCTCGAGTCCCTGGTGTATGATTATTGGCTTCAGGAATGGAGGATATTTAGCCTGGAGAAGAGAAGACTGAAGGGGACATTCTAGCCACCTTCAAGTACTGAAAGGCTGTCCTATGAAGGAAGGCTTAGGCCAGAAGTAATGGTTGGAAGCTACGGAGGCAAAATTAGGTTTGGTTTCATGAAAACAAAATAAAACAAACTTCCCAGCTCTTGACGTTGTCCAGAAGTGAACTGGGCCATCTTGGAAGGTAAGAGGCCTTCAAGTAAAGGCTGGATGATCCCTTTTTAGGGGTGTTCTAGTGAGAATGTCCTTCGTGTATGGATAGGACTAGATGACATGGAGCTCCTGTCCCCCTCAGACATTCTAGGATTCACAGTCTCAAGGGCTTACACATCTTCTTTTTGGGAAATGGGGAGATTTCTCCACATCAGAGACTATACCTGGATCAACTCAATTTACTACAGTTCAATTCAGATTTTCTACCTTATTAGAGAATCTTAGTATACAAAGTAGACACAGTTGTGTAGACCAAGTACAATTTCTTGGTTTTAACTTTGCTTTGCATAGGTTTCAAATATTTTTCAGATATTCAAATAGCCTTTCCCTGTCCTTCTGTATTGTCATTTTCTTTTACTACCTTCCTCTGAGTCCTCAAACAGGAAGTATGGTTCTTTCAGTTTGTCTATCTTATTTCTGCCCTCCAACCCCAGATTGAGTGGTAACTTTTACCTCACCCTCTACCCACCTCCACTTATGGAAGGGCGAGGTGCTTTTCTGCTGGGGACTCTGAGAAATCTCTTTTGGATTATGGTTGTACATGTTCTCAGCTGGTATCTCCTTAGTTTCTGCCTTAAAAATCCTGCTTTTGGGGCAGGTAGGTGGTGCAGTGGATAGAGCACTGGCCCTGGAGTCAGGAGGACTTGAGTTCAAATCTGGCCTCAGACACATAATATTTCCTAGCTGTGTGACTCTGGGCAAGTCACTTAACCCCAAATGCCTCACCCAAAAAATTAATTAATTTTAAAAATTTCTGCTTTTTTCTCTATTTCCGTTGTACAAATTCTGCTATAGACACTTTGCAGAGCATTTCCCAATCCCTGCTGTCTTCATTATTACATCTTGGATATTATGCATCTATATCACCCATATTGGGTTTTCTTATAGAGCAGACCAGTGGTGGGGATACCTGTGGCCTCAAGGGCACATGTGGCTGTTTAGGTCCTCGGTGTGGCCTTTTGACTGAATCCAAGTTTTACAGGACAAATACTTTTATTAAGGGAGTTTGTTTCGCGAAGTTTGTATTGAACATGTGGCCTTGAGGCTGCAGGTTCCCCACCCCGGGAGTAGACTCTGTCCTCTTTCCCTCTTATTCCCTTCTTCCTTTCTCTTTCTACACTTTCATTAAAAATGACCTTTATAAACTCCACCATGAAGGCCCAATTGCCTACATAATTCACTTGAATATATACTCATCCTCCCAACCTCAATGCCATGTCTTAGGATTATACATTTATAACTAGAAGGGACCTTAGAGGCCATCTTGTTCAGCACCCTCATTTTATATTAAGGAAACTTGAGCCCCAAAGGTTGTGACTTGTCCAAGGCCGCAGAGGCAGTAAGTCGCATGTCTAGGGTTCAGACCTAGTTCCTTGTTTTCCAAATTCAGTACTCTTTTTACTGAATCACATTATCACTTTTGTTGTCACTCCCTTTATAAAATCCTCCAAGATTCATAATACATATTTTCATATTAACTACTGCTTGTCTCAGTTGAGACCTTTTTGACATCCATAATAACCTTTAAATATCTTTAAACTCCATTCAACTTACAAAAAAAAATCTGCTATTCCCTTTGGCAATGCCCCCAAGATTCATGACTACCCTTGGAATTCACTCTGTGATTCACAATCTCTTGTAAGTATGTATTATTTTGCCATAGTCAGAGAAAAAGGACACAGATTGGTGGGTGAGTCAAAGGTGCTTAGAACTGAAGAGTTCCATATATTTGTTCCCTACCCATCATAGCTGTCTTTGGACTCTCAGTCTTTCCTGGGAGCACAGTTCTTGGATTTGGCCTGGCAAACAAGGAGCCATGCTTCTAAACCTGTTTGTTTTTTTTTTAAACCTATATCTTTTGATGAAAGTCTAGGAATAAAAGAGTTCATAGGCGTTATGGAAGCATCTAAAATATGGCTGGGAGGATAGGCAGGTAGGAATTAAAAACAGGGTATTATGAATAGAAATCTATCATTTTCTGTTTCCCTTACTGGCAGTACAGTTATGTACATTCTAGTTTTCATCCCTTCTCCATATATTTCCTTGTATGTTCAGTTCCTTTTGAAGTCAATGGAATCTCAATATTTGCAGAGGAAAGCTATGTAGGAGTGATGAAAATGAGGTCAAAGAAATTGAGTCAGCTGTGCTGCATTATGCTTTAAGGAGGCTGACTTGAAATTGGAAAGAGCCTGGCAGTCTTCTGCAAACTACCAGGCTGTAGCAGTCTGGGTAGGTTCTGAGACTTACACAGACTCACTCCAGGCACTGAAAATCTGGAAAGCACCTGTGACTCGGCAGTTTTCTGTGGGCTCACATGTGAGGGGGACCCTGGTTGCTACAGTTTTTTGGGGGAGATCATGGTATCTCATGATTCACAGACATACAGTATCGCTGGAAGGAAATTGGTAATAAAAAGATGATTGCTTTTTGTTTGGGAACTTTGGTGGGGCCATTGAAAATGTTATGTAATTTTCCAGATGCAACCTATTCCACTCTTCAACCTATTCAATCTTGAGCATCTCAAATGGACACATTCCAACTTATCCTTGGGCTAATACACAGAATGATCTGGAATTCATTCTTTTTATTATGGAATAACCTGATTAAGGGAGGCATGAAGGGGAGTATGAAGATTATTGGATTTGGAGTCAAAGAACCTTGGTTTTTATCCTGACTGTTAACTGACTTTCTGTGATCCTACAAAACTCATTTTACCTCAATGGACCTCAGTGTCCTCATTTGTAAAATCAGGATTTTGAATAAGATAACCTATATTATAGGGCCAGGACAACTGACAGAAAACTGGGAGTGAAGACTTTAGATACCTAGCAGCAATGACTTCCCAACTTTGTAAACGCTGACATAAGGCCAAGTAATTTTCAGGACCTCAAATATTAAAATCCACAAGTGGATCTGTGATCCTATAAATTTAGAAGTTCTCTGCAATGATGCAGATTGCAGCCTGTCCCCGCTGGTTGCTCCCGTGCACCTCTTGCCCATCTCCTACTCTAAGGTCACCTCAACTGGTATACCCAACATGCTAGCAACCTTCCTCATGGTCTTCTGATAGCATGAAGACACTAGTCATCCCTTGTCCTCGTCATATGACAAACCCGTCTTTTTCCCCCCACAATCCTGATAATGTTTTTTACTCCTCTTCTTCTTTAAAGTTCCTTCTTGGTTACAAGTTGCAGCTTGCTTGCACCTATAATAATCTTTCCAACGCCCTTCATATAATATTTATTTTTGTTTTTCTTGGCTATAACAAAATATGAGGAGAATATTGGCACTTAGTCCTACTTTGTAGAAATATTTTAACTTTCCTAGGGAATAAGGGTGAGCTTAACTGATTTTTAGACATGGTTAGGTTCATCTTTCTCAGGCTCACAGAATTTTTCCATTGAAACTGTGATGAAGAATGTTTAATAGATCTAAGCTTTTTGTAAAGTGCTTTCTTTGACTAAGTTCCTCCTTAGTTCTTAATTTTTATGCTTCTTCCTGGAACCACATAACTTATTAATTATATCACCATTTATGCTCATCCCTGAGATGAGGGCCTTGTTTTTTGACTGAAGAAAAGTCTGAGAATGACTTGGGAAAAGACAGTAAAGCATCTGTTAAAATCAATTCACTTTCAATCATGTGATTATGAAAACTTGCTGGGTTCAGAGGTTCACCTTCAAAGGCAAAGTTTCAAAGTATAGCTGTTACAAAATGGAAAGAGATAGGCTTCCATAAGAAAGAAACTTCGACGTTTTAGGGGAGGAGAAATGAGGAAAGTAAAGAGGAATGAAAAGAATTTCAAAGGATCCATGGTCATATTGATGTGGGCTTTCCCTCCAACAGCGCAGAGAGTGACTCATCCATGTCTTCTTGTCCCGAGCAGATATTGTTAATGTCCTTATGTAAATCTTCTGCAGAAGAGATTCTTAACCTGGGATCTATAACTTTAAAAAAATTACATTTTGATAACTTTTTCAATATAGTTTCCCTTGTAATCCTATGTGTTTAATACATTTAAAAACATTATTCTGAGATGGGGTACATAGGCTTTCTGACTACTAAAAGATTCCATGACACACAGAAGGTAAAGAACCCCTACTCTACATTTAGGCCACCCAAGATGCTGAGAGCATTTTCCTATAGGTTGGTATTTGAGGAGCGTGTGGGCTGTCTACCTGTTATTCCTTGCTTTTGCTGATGACCTAAACATTTCTTTTAACAGCCTAAGTCTCCTTGCTGATATAATTGAACATGATTCATCATTTATACTGTACTCTAGTTTAACTTACTAGACATCTCTGTCCTTTGGAGGACCCCAAAACTTGATCCTATAGGGAGGAGGAGATTTGGATTTCTTGTGGGAAGTAGGGCAAAGATTACTAGCTCTATAAGCTCCACCTGGGCCTTCATGCTTCAAAATTGCTCACTATTGTCACTAGGGTAATTATGGGTACTGGAATCTGCCTTCTCCAGCTCTATCCAGCTGCTTTGGGGAGTTTGCTAAGTGGAAGTCCCCAGGATGATTTGAAGGGGATCTACTTCTGGCCTAGGGATATGGTAGGAGTTAAAAGTACTGAACCAGAAGGCCTGCATTAGGTAGCTGCTAGAGTTTACCTCAAAATACACGTGTGTACAGACACATGATATTCCAAGGACTATAAGCCAAAATGCCAGCAGATCTCCTCACTAATGAGAAAGAAGCTGCATAGCAGATGCAATTCAGCAGCTGGCAACAGAGCAGCTGAAGAGCAGCATATGGTAACACAGACGCAGTTCCATAGAGACTCCCAGCCTACAGCAAAGGGGCAGGGAGGAATGTTTACTGTCCAGGTGGAAACAGGTAAATGGAGGACTCCAGTGATACTGAGAAAATAGTACAGCTGATGACATCATTTGAGGGATTATGGCACTACTCAGAGTGTTATCAATTGCTCTGGCTACATAGATGCTCCAGGCACACATATTCCTATGTGAATGCCCCTTTGCACTTATTCCCTGGTCACATGTATTTCCCAATGTATGTGCCCATTCATGCATGTTCTTTGGTCATACATATTCCCTATTCCTTTCCTTCCTACTGGTATGGTCACTCATAGAGTATACCCATGAATTGATGAGAGGAATTCTTACTTGTCCCTTAGGTCACCATATTTGATTGAATTCTACCTCTGATTTCTAGTTTTTAGCCCTGGACAAGTTACTTAATCTCTCTGAATTTCATTTTCCTCATCTGTAAAATGGAAATAATAATAGCACCTACCTCCCAGGCCTTGTGTGAGAATCAAATAAGATAATATATTACTATGACTTTAACTACTCCTTCTCTCTCTCTCTCCTCTCTTCTCTCCTCCCCCTCTCTCTCTCCCCCCCTCTCTCTCCTCCCTCTCCCTCTCTCACCCCTCTCTCTCTCCCCCCCCTCTCCTCTCTCTCCTCCCCTCTCTCTCCCCCCCCTCTCCTCCCCTCTCTCTCCCTCCCTCCCCTCCCGCCCCTCCCCCTCTCCCTCCCCTCTCTCCTCCTCCCCTCCCTCTCTCCCCTCCCCTCCCCTCCCCCCTCCCCCCTCCCCTCCCCCTCTTCCCTCTTCCCCTCCTCTCCCTCTCCTCCCCTCTCCCTCCTCCCCTCCCCCTCCCCCCCTCCCCCTCTCCTCCCTCTCCCCTCCTCCCCCCTCTCTCCCCCCCCTCTCCTCTCCCTCCCCTTCCCTCCCCCCCCCCCCCCCCCCTCCCCCTCTCTCCCCTCGCCCCCCTTCCCCCCTCCCCCTCCCCTCCTCCCCTCTCCCCTCTCCTCTCCCTCCCTCTCCCTCCTCCCCTCCCCCCCTCCCTCTCCCTCTCCCTCCCCCCTCCCTCTCCCTCCCCCTCCCCCTCCCCTCTCCCTCTCCCTCTCCCTCTCTCCCCCCTCTCTCTCCCTCCCCCCCCTCTCTCTTGCTTTTTGATGAGGCAGTTGGGGTTAAGTGACTTGTCCAGGGCCACACAGCTAGTAAGTGTCAAGTGTCTGAGGCCGAATTTGAACTCTGGCCCTCCTGACTCCAGGGCTGGTGCTCTATCCGCTGCATCACCTAGCTGTCCCCTTCTACATCTCTTTTGCTTTGAGTTAATATCTCTTCTGGTTGGCTTGGAGTAAAAGTAAGCCCATTAGTGGAGTCTCATAAACCATGGTTTATAGTGGTTGCTCACCTACAAAATGCCCCAAACCTAAGCTTGTGTGGGAAGAGAACCCTGGCTGCTATAATTTTTGGAGATTGTGCTTTCCCATGATTCACAGCCACACAGTATCACTGGAGGAAAATTTGAAAAGAGGATTTTTATTTTTGTGGGCATTTTAATGGGGACATTGAACTTACTGTACAATTTTTACAGATCAATCCATTTTGTTGTCTTAATCCTATTCAGTTCAGGACCCAATACATTGTCTACCTGTACAAGATCTCCCCCTCTCTCCCTCTTCCCCATACATATCAATACCTACCTACATTGATGGACTAACTCTATGGACTATATTTCCAAGTGTATATAATTACTTGGACAACATATAATCTTCATGTTTTTTTTTCTTTTTGGGCTGAATCCTTTTGCTTGATTTCAGATTTCATTTAGGAAAATCTCCTTTGTTTCAGAATTTGATATAGTAAGAATGATGTCATCTGCAAATAGGAGCATCTTTTTATTTGTATGAACTATTTTCATCATTTGGACTCTGTACTGAAATTTCTCCATGAGACTGAAAAATACTTTTGTTTGTTTTATCTCCATGTTTTTGTGTCTCCCTTGATAATGATAATTAGATAAAAATTAAAGTTATCTGTCCTTGCATCTATTTTCAAATTTAATGTATGTGTTTGTATATTATTGGAGAAGAGCATTTAACACCCTATTTTGCTTCACTAAAATATTTTCTCATGGTGGATCTTATATTTCCTGTGTCAATTGTGTCCAATATCATTCACAAAAGCCCACTATTACCTTCTGAATTCGTCTCATTAATCTTTTGTGAAGATGACAAAGCAGTGGTCCTTGATATCCACGTGATCCTCCCATTTTGAAAGTAATGATAACTATAACATCTCCTTCAACTCCAAGCATTTAGCATTTCTTCCTCTTCTTGAGAGCTTGATGCATGATCCTTCAATGCCTTCAAGACTGTATTATTTCGGTCATAGAATTTCTCTAGGCGTACTTGCTGTTATCCAACTACTCTTGCCATCTTTTTTTTTCTTTTGTGCATTTTCCACTTCCTCAGACAGCATGTTGGGCACTAAGAGGATAAATTCTAAATGTGGTGATCCTATTGCCGTTACTGAAGAAAACTTTGTTATAGAAATCTTGGTAGATCTTTTCATTTTTTTTAATGGTCTACCTGTTGCTCTCCTCTAAGAGTCTTCCTTGAAGTGAGCTCAGGATAATCTGAGTTAATTGGATTTTAAGCCAAGCTTTCTGCATTTTACTTCTACCACTACTTTCTTAAGAAGTACCATTGTTTATAAATTTCTGCTATCCTACTCCTTATGATTTTATAATGTGTTCATAACCTATACTGCTATTTGCCCTGGGCAGCCATCATGTCTCTCTGGCTGGTAAGAAGATTGAATGCAGAGGTGGTTTCTAAGTTCCTTTTGGCCTACTGTAGATCCCTACGGCACCTCAGAGGCCCATCTAGTCCAACCCCTTATAGGAAGGAGAAAAACTGAGGTTCAGAATGGTTAAGGGATTGGCTTTAAGGCCATGTAGGTAGTAACCATCAGAGACAGTATTTGAACTCGGGTTCTCTGAATCCAAAGCCAGTTCCCTTTTAACCTGCTCCTTTTATTTATGCCACTTGATTTATGTCAATTAAACTTCTATAGAAAATGATAACAGATCATTTTAGTATTTGTTTTGGTTTTTCTTCCATTAAGGTATAGGAATTTTCCTCTTCACAGGAAAACATGCCTTTACCTACCCACTAAGAGGGGAGAGGAGGAGGTGGGTGAGTAGGGATAGTTAGCTATTCAGTAAGTAATCTATGAAAAAGTCACTGCGCATCATTCCAATCTTGAGCTCTCCTGGTTTTTTCCTTCCCTCATACACATGTGCTGATGTAGACTACTCTGCATGAATACACAGCAGGAACCTGCCTGAGTCCCCATGACTTCTAACTTCCTAGTTTCTTAGCTCTAATGCTATTCCTTTCTTTTAATATAGAATTGAAAACAAAGATTATCAAATTTTGTTCGGCTCAGTTACCCCTCCTTCCTTCCTATGAAGAGTCTTATCCCCTTCCTAAACTTGTATTATACTTAAGAAGCATATACATGTAGATTAAAGTACATTTGTTGAATAGAATTGGAAATAAAAGATACAACTGTAAAACTATTGAGTGGCACCCAGCCACTCTGGTAAGATACTGGTGTATGTAGCAGCCACTCCCATAAGATCAGAGTTTTTCAACTTTTGGAAAGAAGCAGGTATGCCCAGAGACTATTAGAAGCGGAGGGTTGGCGTGCCTCCCCTCCCATTCCCAACATCAAAGCACAAAGGAGGGGAATGAAAGCATCTCATCAGTGAAAGATGACCCCTATCTCAGCTTCTATAGAGATAGCTGAACTTTTCTGGCTGGGACCTATACAAACACTGAGGAACAATAATTTCTAGAGATCCTGGTTGTATTCAACATTACCCTGAGCTGCCTCGATAGTCCTGTTGTGACTGAGCAGATTTTCCAAACATCTCTTCTGAATCTCCACCTGCTATTCAACCTCATAAAACTCCTTGTATAGGAAAACACTCAGGTGATTCATTCCTGGCTCCCTACATTTCCCTTCTTCTCCCTGTTGTCTAGGGAAGATGAGAAAATTGCTGGAGAAAACCCAAGCTGTTTCTTTCTTCTTTTTTTAATATAAATTTATTTATTTTTAGTTTTCAACATTCACTTCCACAAGTTTTTGAGTTCCAAATTTTCATGCCATCTCCCCCCTCCCCCACCCTAAGATGGCATGCATTCTGAATATCCCTTCCCCTAGTCTGTCCTCTCTTCCATCTCTCTCCCCTTCTCTTATCCCCTTCCCCTTCTATTTTCCTGTAGGGCAGGATAGACTTCTGTACCCCATTTCCTGTATTTCTTATTTCCCAGTAGCATGTGAAAACATTTTTTTAAACATGTTTTTAAAACTTTAGGTTTCAAATTTTCTCTCTTCCTCCCTCCCACCCACCCTCATTGAAAAGGCAAGCAACTCAATATAGGTTGTACATGTGCAGTTATGCAAAACACGTCCATAGTAGACATGTTGTGAAAAACTAACTCTATTTCCCTTAATCCTATCCTGCCCTCCCATTTATTCATTCTATTCTTTCTTTTGACCCTGTCCCTCCTCAGAAGTATTTGCTTCTGATTACCCCTTTCCCAATCTGCCCTCCTCTCTATCATCCCCCTGCTCTCTTGTCCCCTTCTCCCCTATTTTCCTGTAGGGTAAGACAGATTTCCATACCCAATTGAATGTGTATGTTATTCCCTCCTTAAGCCAAATCCTATGAGAATAAGATTCACTCATTCCCTCTCACCTTCCCCTGTTTCCCCTCCACTGTGAGAGACTTTTCTTTTCTGTTTTTTTTTGTGAGATAATTTACCCCATTCTACCTCTCCCTTTCTTTTTCTCTGAGTATCATCCTCTCTCATCCCTTAATTTTATTCTCCAGATATGACCCCTTAATCTTCAACTCACCCTGTGCCCTCTATCTATCTATCTACATTATACATACATATAATTTTTTCCTCCAACTACCCTAATACTGACAAAGGTCTCATGAGTTATAAATATCATCTTTCCATGCAGGAATGTAAACAGTTCAATCTTAATAAGTCTCTTATGATTTCTCTTTCCTGTTTACCTCTTCATGTTCCACTTGAGTCCTGTATTTGAAAGTCAAATTTTCTATTCAGCTCTGGTCTTTTCATCAAGAATGCTTGAAAGTCCTCTATTTCACTGAATGACCATTTTTTCCCCTGAAGGATTATACTCAGTTTTGCTGGGTAGGTGATTCTTGGTTGTAATCCTATCTCCTTTGCCCTGGAATATTATATTCCATGCCCTGCGGTCCTTTAATGTAGAAGCTGCTAAATCTTGTATTATCCTGATTGTGTTTCCACAGTACTTGAATTGTTTCCTTCTGGCAGCTTGTAATATTTTCTCCTTGACCTGGGAACTCTGGAATTTGGCTACAATATTCCTAGGAGTTTTCCTTTGGGGATCTCTTTCAGGAGGAGATCTGTGGATTCTTTCAATTTCTATTTTGCCCTCTGGTTCTAAAATATCAGGGCAGTTTTCCTTGATAATTTCTTGAAAGATGATGTCTAGGCTCTTTTTTTGATCATGGCTTTCAGATAGTCCAATAATTTTTAAATTCTCTCTCTTGGATCTATTTTCCAGGTCAGTTGTTTTTCCAATGAGATATTTCACATTGTTTTCTAATTTTTCATTCTTTTGGATTTGTTCTACTGTGTCATGATTTCTCATAAAGTCACTGTCTTCCAATTGCTCTATTCTAATTTTTAAGGAAGTATTTTCTTCAGTAATCTTTTGGACTTCCTTTTCCATTTGGCCAATTTTTATCTTTAGGGCATTCTTCTCCTCATTGGCTTTTTGGACCTCTTTTGCCATTTGGGTTAGGCTATTTTTTAAGGTGTTATTTTCTTCAGTATTTTTTTGGGTCTCCTTTAGCAAGCTGTTGACTTGTTTTTCGTGATTTTCTTGCATCACTCTCAGTTTTTCCTCTACTTCCCTTACTTGCCTCTCAAGATCCCTTTTGAGCTCTTCCAAGGCCTGGGACTGATTCATATTTTTCTTGGAGGCTTTGGATGTAGGAGCTTTGACTTTGTTGTCTTCTTCTGGTTGTATATTTTGATCTCCTTTTTCACCAAAGTAAGATAATATAGTCTGACTCTTTTTGCACTGTTTGCTCATGATCGTAGCCAATTACTTGAGTTTTAAACTCTTTGATAAGGTAGTTATTCATGCATGGGCATAACCCTTATCTCTCTCCCTGGTACAGCTACATAGAGCTGGGCTGCTCAGGCCCCAGCCCTCAGATGATGTCTCTGGAAGCCTCCCAATTCCTTAGTAAGTTCCTGTGTTATGAGAAAGCTTTCCCTTGTTGCAGAGCATTCTTTCATCAAGACAGAGGGAGAGGTGTGTCCTTGGCCAGCCCAAGGACTCTTCCTCCTGCCAGACTCCAAAGATCCATCCCACTCCCTGTACTTTCCCATCCGTAGCCCCCAAAGTCACCTGCACCTTTGGATTACCTCATCAGTGTTCCTGGCATTTCTTTCCCATGCTCTTTTCCATATAAACCCTAGCTTGACCCCTGATGGGGGCTGCTTGATTTGGATGTACATACCCCTTGCAGCTGCACGCTAATAAATCCACATTTTAAATTGCATCTGGGTCTCACTCACTGATTTCTCGGTAGAACACCTGCAATCCCTCTCTGATCAGCCACTGGATTCCCCCTCAGTCTGTGGGTCAGAAGCTCGGGAAGCAGCTGCCCCCCCTCCCCCAAGGCCACACTCTTGGGGAATGGAGATAAGACCGGGCCTTCCTTTCTCAGCACCAACAGAAACAGACTTTTCCCACTGACCTTTTGAGTTGTTTTTGGCATTGGTGCATTGAGGAGTCTGGAAACCTCCACAGCTGCCCGACATTCAGTCCTCTGAGGCTTGCTCCAGGTTTGCTGCTGCCCACGCCCATGCCACTCTGCACTCCCAGCCCGGCACGATACACCTTTCTGATCAATCATCCAGGTTGTCTTCGGCTAGAAGTTTGTTTCACTCTGTCTTTTTGTGGGTTCTACTGCTTCAGAATTTGTTTAGAGCCATTTTTGGTGAGTATTTGGAGGGGTTTGGAGGAGAGCTCGAGCAAGCCACTGCTTTCACTCCGCCATCTTGGCTCTGCCTCAAAACCCAAGCTGTTTCAAACACAGTTATATCATTTCTCATTTGCCAGTATACACAGCTTATTAAATAGGCAACTTGGAATTGTTTTCGATGTGTTCCCTATTTTCTTGTTTTCATTATTTCTTTTATTTTGCTATTGATTTTTATCTTTCTACTATCAAATTGATGGTTTGGCTATGTACTGAATAACCGACTTAGATATGATTCCCATGTTGGTGATCAGCTATTTCCTATCTGTTCTATTTTCAGTACTATTTGGTCATACATACTTTATCCCAATTATAATACCTAATATTTATATTAGGGGAGCAGCTAGGTAGGCCAGTGGATAGAGTGCCAGGCCCAAAATCAAGAAGACTCCTCTTCGTAAGTTCAAATCTGGCCTCAGATACTTACTAGCTGTGTGACTCTGGGCAAGTCACTTAACCTTGTTTGCCTCAGTTTCCTCATCTGTAAAATGATCTGGAGAGGGAAATGACAAACTACTGTAATATCTTTTCCAAGAAAACCCCAAATGGGGTCACAAAGAGTTGAACACAACTGAATAACAACAATATTTATATAGTGCTTTAGGGTTTGTAGAGCATTTTACCTCATTAGACCCTCACAACAACCCTCTGAGGTAAGTGCTGTTATTATCCCATTTTACAGATGAGGAAACTGAGGCTATGAGAGGTTAAATCGTTTGCTAAGGAATCAGATAGCTAAAAAGTGTCTGACACAGGATTTGAACTCAGGGCTACAGTGGAAAGAACATTGGCTCTGGAGTTAGAGGAAAGAGGCTTAAATGCCACCTCTACCACTAAGACCTATACAACTTTGGGAAAGACATGTAACCATTCTGGGCCTCAGTCTCTTTATCTGTAAAATGGGGAGACTGGACTAACTAGCTTCTGAATTTTTCCTCCAACTTTAGATCTTGGATCTTTAGGGGTGTGCTCAGTGGTTTCTGAGATCCCTAATTTCATCCTGACTCCAGGTCCAGCTCTCTACCCAAATTCAGTCTGAGGCATCCATGGACTTTACAAATTGTTGTAATGTACACATTTCCTAGCATTTAAAGTGATTTGCAAATCTTAAAGCACCAGAAAAATGTTACCTTTTATTACTTGCATTCTCCCCTGGGCTCACCTTTGTATTTGAAGGTTTGAGGTATTTATTTCCCAACAAGACCCTTTAGATTTTAGCACGTAATTTTTTATTTTATATCATTCAGTAAGTTGCTGTCATCAAATGAAAGAAGGTGCCAGGTATATGGTGACAATGGCTACTCTTCCTGGAAATTCTAGTGTAAACATGTGCATCATGCAAGAGATGCAAGTATTTTCTGGTTAGAAAATTAATACTACAATGATTGGCAAAATGACAGTGGGTAGATAGTTGACCTTTGAGTAAGGAAAATCTGGGTCCAGCCCTGCCTCTAATACACACTGCTCTACAAGGACAAGCCACTTAACCTTTCAATGCCTGGGAGCTCTATGGCTCTAAGGTAGAGACAGGTTACCTGTTGGCAGCAGGTGAGGAAGTTTGCACAAAGGTAAAGCCCAAATTATCTTACTAAAATATGGATAAGATTTTCTAATTTGAATCTCGAGGGAAATTGATATAACTTTATTAAAGAGTGTGTGTGTGTGTGTGTGTGTGTGTGTGTGTGTGTGTGTGTGTGTGTGTGTGTGTGTGGTGATTTACTGGGAAATGTAGAAAGACTTTAGCTGAGAATTTGTTGTAAAATGAACCATCCATCATCCACTTAGCATCATCAAACATGACTCTTCTTTCCTTTGCCTTCTAACTCTCCCTTTCCTTTTTCTTTGTCTTCCCTCTTCTGTGCTTGCCTACACACGCCTACACGTGCCTGCACACGCACCTGCACATGCCAACATGCCCATATACACTAATAAACACAAACATGCCTATACATGCAAATATACGCTAACATGCCCATATACACAAACATGCCTGTATGTACCTATACGCACAATCATGCCTATGCATGCCATCACATGCCACCATGCCATACACGCCACCACGCCTATACCCTGTACACACAAATGTGCCTATATATGCCAATTCACAAACACATGCGATACACAAACACACGCCGATACACAAACAACACACGCCGATACACAAACAACACACGCCGATACACAAACAACACACGCCAATACACACCACCATGCCTATACAGGCCACCACATGCCACCACACCTGTACACACCTATACACACAAATCCATGCCTATACATACCTGTATACAGATTTTTATGGTACTTTTAACTGATATGTGATTGATACTTTTAAGGATATAGGGATAGAGTTAGAAAGCAGATGGTAACACTATGAATGGGTCTATTGATCTGGAAGCATTAAATGATGTTTCATAATAAAGCATTTGAAATGTGAGGATATTTTTAATAAGCACTCAGAAAAAAATGAGCAAGAAAACAAAACTATATGTGTTGTAGATAAACTTACACTTAATTTACAATGAATTTTGCTTCTTAGGGGTAAAAATTCCTTGGCACTCATTATTTTTATGGGTTGTTTTCCTTTTAGTTCCCAGAGAAAAAAATGCACCTTCTGTCCAGGTATCAGATTACCAGGTTTCTTCCAGATATAATATATAGTGAAATGAAACTGAAGAAGTCTGTAGAGAAACTCAGTCTTACCCTCTCCCATTTTCTTTTCAGGCCAGTAAAGTAATTTGTTCTGTGCAGTAATTCAAAATAAATAACTTGGCCCCATCCCCCAAAAGTGACCATTCATCTTGTTGCCAAGCTTACATAGGATTACAGTATTTCATAGGATTACAGTGAAGGAATTGGTGGGCATCCTAACGAGGCAGGTCCCAGCATTCCAGGCTTCCTGAGAGTGTGTATGTACCGTATAATCTGTTGCCAGTGAAATATAATGCTTTCCCAGAAGAGATACTTTATTCCATACATCCAAACAAAAAACCAGATACTGCAGCCTGCAATAGCTCGTTTTCCTCAGCTTTTGCTCTTTGAAAGACTAGTCTGCTATTGATGCTCACCTGTGATCAATTTATAGATCAAACAAACTATTCATTAAATTTTTTTTTCATCACCAGTGATTTCTAGGTTCCCATTGTCCTTGTTCGGCTATAGTAAGTGTTATGGATTGCAGTAACTAAAAAATAAATAAATAAATAAAAATTAAAAAAAATCCTTTCCTTATGCGGTCTAAAAATTAAAAGACCACCATCTCTATAACGACTCCTCTGATCCTCCCTTTCCCTTCCTCTCCCCCTCCATTGGAAATGCTCCTTCTTCCCCAGACCTACACTTTCTGTACTTGTCCCATTCTGTTTTGCATTAAATCATTTGCATATGACTTGTGTCAGCTCCTGAAGGGGCAGGCACATTCATGCTTTATTCCCACACCCCTTTTCCTCCCCACTCCACCATTAGCATACTCTTATGCCCATAATAAGGAAAAATATTAAGGAAATGTGTGTTGCTGTGAACTGAATTGAGTCTCACGGGCTATTTGACTGTGGTGATGATTATGATTGATGGTGATAATATTAACTAACATTTATATAGCGCTTTAAGGTTTGCAGAGCATTTGATCCTCATAACTCTGGGAGGTAGGTGCTATTATTATCCCTACTTTACAGATGAGGAAATCTGAGGCATGCTGAGGTCAAATTACTTGCCCAGGGTCCCACAGCTGGAGAATTTTGGTCTCTTCCTGACTCCAGGTCCAATGCTCTATCCACTGTGCCAGCTAGCTGCCAGAGAACAAATCCCCAAGGGAGATTGGAGTATAGATTTAGATTTGGGAAGGATCTTAGAGGACATCGAATCTATTGCCTCCATTTTACAAATGAAGAAACTGAGTCACAGAAAAGTTAAGCAACTTGCCCAGGGTCACCTGGTCAGTTTCTGACCTAGACCCAGGTCATCCTCCCTCTTCCTGCAAGTCATCTTGCATCTAGGATCTTGGACTGGAATTGGTTCTTCTAATGAAGGGATCACAGTTTTTTGTCTTTTGGTAAGTTGTACCTGTAATGAAATTAGATTGGTTGTCTTATTTACATATTGGAAATTTGACCAGGACCATCCGGCATTCATTCAGAATGCATATACTACATGAATTATGCAGTTTTGGTGTTGGGAAACAATTGATTACTGTGTCTTAACTATTTTTTAAATCATCACATTTTGAATCTATATGAGAAGATATGATTGAGAAAGGGAGAAATTCATTCTGTTCAGCATTTTAGGAGGTTCTTTGTTTAAATCAGATAATAAAATTATTTTTCACAGGCTAGGATTAGATTAGACATAAGAATTTCCTTAGAGTTGTCAGGAATTGTAATAAGTTACCAAGGAGATTATGGGCTGTTCTTCTCCATTAAAAGTAAGATTGATTCTTCCCTGCTAGGGATATGCTGAAGGGTGGGCTTACCTACTGACAACTGATTTCTCAGAGTCTTTTTCACTACTGTGATTGAAAGAAATTATATTCTCTGAGTAAACTGAATTATTGCCTCAAAAAATGAGAGGCAATGGCTGCACAAGTCTTTACAGTAAAACTAATCTGTGATGAAATGGAAATGAGTTAACTCAATGCAATTAAAAGTGTTATGAAAGCAAAATAGGCACAGATCTAAGCAGTCAGCATCTCGGTCACAATCTACCAGAACTAGAAGGGAACTTTGAGAACATCTAGTCTAAACTCCTTATTTTAGAGATGATGAAATTGAAAGCCCAGGGAGATGAGGTGATTGGCCCCAGGTTACAAAATTAGTCAGTGGCCAAGCTAGGATAAATTCCCAGTTTTCCTGTCTCCCAGTCAATTGTCTCTTCTACCGTACCACACCTCTATGATGTCATTCTTGTTGTTCAGTCATTTTTCAGTTGTGTCTAATTCTTCATGACTCCATTTGGGGTTTTCTTGGCAAAGATACTGAAGTAGTTTGCCATTTTCTTCTCCTGCTCATTTTACAGAGGCAAATGGGGCAAAAAAAACCAAACACAAAAACAAACAGACCAAAAAAAAAACCAACCTGAGGGTTAAGTGACTTGCCTAGAGTCACATAGCTAGTAAGTGTCTGAGGACAGATTTAAACTCGGGTAGATGAGCCTTCCAGATTCTAAGCCTTGTGCTCTACCCACTGAGCCACCTAGCTGCCTTCTCTCTGTCAGGCTGTTTATCTCTGCTTTGCTTTTTGTAGTTAGTTCAGAAGTTCAGCTCGATCCATCCATTTCTGTTGAGGACTGTGGCATCTTAGATATATAGCCTGAGGGCACGTCTGAAGCAATGTAGGCTAACCTCAACATTTTGTAAGTAAAGAAACTGAGGCCCCGGGGAGGCTCACTGGCTTTCATCAGAGGTGAGGTTTGAACCTATGACCTTTGTCTTTAGTCATTGCTTTCTCTACTGTACAATGATGCTACAAGCTCTCTATGTACTGAGAGAATCTCAAGATATTTCTGTAGTTAACTCAAGTTATCATCTAACCCTCAGAATGACACAAGGCTTTATTGCAAGTTATTTTATTTTGTTCGTTTTGTCCCTGTAAGGTCTTAAACTACACAATTTACTTAAAACTCGAATATTTTAAATTTTTTCATAGAGCTACCCTAGGTTTTACGCAAACTTCAGTGCATCATCCAGTCTTGGAATTTTAAGCAGCCTCTAATAGAGCAAGTTCATTTGCATTTTTCTTTCTGTTGGTTGAGAATTCTTTGCCCTTATTTGCCATCACACTTGTATATAGGTCCAAATGGCTACAATCTATAACCTGCAAGTGGAGTATAAGTTTTTCATCCCTATAAAGATAAGAGAAGCCCTTGTGCTTACTGATGATAGATACAATAAAAGAGGCCCAGGGAAAACAATATGTGGGACAAGTAATTTTTTTTTTTTTACCAACGCTGCCTAAGAAAGACTTGGATGTAGAAAGATTAGGGGAATACTTGGAAAGAGGACCAAATTCCACTGAGTCTGGCCATTGCTCAAAAGAGGGTTCTGAAAAGATTTTATTGAGATATCACAAAGACGATTGGTTCATCATGAACGCCCAGAACCCTAAACTTGGCCCAACGGACATGCTACCCCATGAGAAAAAGAAGCACCACTTTCTGGGCAAACCAGATACTATATTCATTTGAAGATGGCTCTTAGGGCTAAATAAGGAATGAAAGCTTCCCTCCGAGGACCAGGGAGAAATTTTTCCCCTAGAGTTGCCTGTTAGGACAAAAGGACTTAGAAAATTAGGAGGCTTACTAGAGGTGACTGCGTCTGTTTCAGAAGTAGAAAGTTGTGGTCATTGAGATAAAGAGAGGGAGTTAGTGAGGAACAGGTGGGTAAAGGGAATGGGAGAGGATATGATGTCAGGAGATAAATATTTTTAAAAAAAATAAGATAGTCTTCTAATTCCTTTCTAAGTTTAGAAATATGGATTTATAATTAAGACTAAGAAGAAAAATAAGCTGGGAGAAGAAAATGGGCTCTTTCTCCTTTTAAACATTCACTATTAATCTAACAAAGAACTTTTTGTTTGTTTTCCTGAAATTCTGGTTTCTGATTTTATTAATTTTATTACTGAAGGTGGAGGGAAAACATAAGAATCAAATAGGTAAAAGTGAAAGGGAAAATATAAAATTTGTATTATAAAACTTTTTCTACTAGCTTTCTATTTTTATGCAAATACATTTTAGCTCTTCATAGAAACCCATTTTATTAATTCTAAAGTCTTCCAGATTCTGAACATTTTTAAAGAGGGTAACTCTTCCACATATCATCCTTATCATTGCCCTGACAAACCATTTTTTCTGGATGGACAAACTCTCAATGATTTCCCTTTGCTGTATAATAAATGGATATTAACAAATATTCCTATTAAGATAGTTATTCAATTTTCTTTTAACCTTTATGATAAAAAAAGAAGGTACACAGTTTAAAAATACAAATAACATTATGTCATGTCAATAATCGCTGCCATTCTCCAGATTACTACCAGTAGTAACTATGGTTTTAATGAAGATATACTTGGGACCTAGAAGGGCAGCTAGGTGGCCCTGTGGATAGAATTTTGGGCCTGGAGTCAGGGAGACTCATGTTCCTGAGTTCAAATCTGGCTTTACTAGCTGTATGACCCTGGGTAAGTCACTGTACCCTGTTTGCCTCAGTTCTCCATCTATAAAATAAGCTGAAGAAGGAAATGGCAAACCACTCCAGTATCTTTGCCAAGAAAATCCCAAATAAGGTCATGAAGAGTCGGACACAACTGACACGACTGAACAACAACAACTTGAGGCCCAGAATGATTTAAAGATATATTTTCTCTAAAATAAATCTCTGTTAAATCACTGAGCTCAGAAAGTGACAAAATAATGTTGATTTATAGTGTGTTTACAACTCTTCTACAGTAGGTCTTTTGGAAAGAGGCCAGAGAAAATGGAAACAAATATTTCAGTACTTCATGTGTAATAATTAGTGAAAACATTTTAATTAACTACTTTTTGCCTAAGTGGATTGACTAAAAATAGCAGTTTTTGTTGTCTTAGAATATGACAATGTTTAGCATGTGACAAGCTGCTAATAAGCTTCTGTTAAAAGTTCTTTAGGCATTATTTCTTGATCTTCTAACTATGAACATATGCTTTTTTCCCAAGTACAGAAATACTTAACAGATGTAAACTATTTTTGAATATTTGCCACCGAATATTGTGAAATTCATTATCTTGTAGCACGTTGTTTTCAAATTGATATTTCAGAAGAATATATCCTATAACTTATAATTATTTTAAGGAATCTCAAGCAATGACCAATTAAGATGTATTCTCAAAAATAACAAAACTTATGGGAAATCTTGAGTGTGATATTACAATCAGACTACATTTCACACAAAATGGTATATAAAATGGAACTAATGTTTTAATAACCAGGATTAGCTCCCTTCAAGGGAGATGGGTCATTTCTAGCATCTAACTTAAATGGATAGAGGCATCCTTTTATCAAAATTCTGTAAAATATGCTCCTAACATACACAATTTGAGGACAGTTTTGAAAGGCCTAATATGAAGCTAGTTAAATGAATTAGTCACCTTGTATTTACCGTACATATACTAAGACAAAAATCTGATATTTGGTAAAGGCAGAGTACTGTATTTTTACCCTTATAGGAAGATGTACCCCCTTATTGACAAGGGGGTTGGTGGGAAGTAGAGGTTTTTCCAGCAAAAGAAGGGACCAAAGGATCTTGGAGACAGAAGCTTCTCTGGGTAGGAAAAACTCAGGAACTTTTGAGCTCCACAAGATGAGAGACTTGGGGTTCAAACAATGCAGACCAGCCACAAGCTGATCAAAAGAGAACAGTGCTCCTACCCTGAATTTAATAGAATCAGGAGCATTTTGAGCCTTGTCTAGCTCACTAGACTACTTAAGAAATGATTGGCCTGGACAAAATTTTATTGTTCACATGAATGGTAGGTTACAAGCACTTACTTTGTCAGGCACTGTGCTAAGCAATGTGGATAAAAATACAAGCAAAAAGTTCTTGCCCTCAGGGAGCTTAAGTTCTAATGGAGGAAGTTAAATCTTTTTTCAGTCATGTCCAACCCCATTTGGGGTTTTCTTGGTAGAGATACTGGAATGGTGTGCCATTTCCTTCTCCAGCTCATTTTACAGATGAGGAAACTGAGGCAAACAGGGTTAAATGACTTACTAAGAGTCACATAGCTAATAAGTAGCTGAGATCAGATTTGAACTCATACAAGTGAGTCTTTCTGACTCTATCCACAGGACTCTATCCACAATGAGCAAATGTAGCTGAAAAGGGAAAGTATGGTGGGAGGAAATGATGGTAAAATGACAAGAGCTGCCAAGAGGGAGAATGAATATCCTGCCTGGGCCCCTCCTCCAAATGGAGGCCCTGGGAACAACTCACCAAGGTGGGAAGAAAGCCACAGGGGTGGAGGAATGTTCTAGGGTGAGAATGCTGGATGAGCTGAGAGAAGTTCCAGGGTGCCTTCCTCCTTCCTCCTTCCTTCCCTGGTAACCCTGAACCCACAGCAGCTACAACCACAGCTATAGACCTGGCCTTCAGCAAGCAAGCCCCACAATGGACAGTGCCATTTTCTTTTTTCTTTTTTTAAATAAATTTATTTATTTTTAGTTTTCAACATTTACTTCTGCAAGATTTTGAGTTCCAAGTTTTCACCTCATCTTGCTCCTGCCCACACCCCAAGATGGCATGCATTCTGAATATCCCTTCCCCTGGTCTGTCCTCTCTTCTATCTCTCCCCCCTCTTCTCTTATCCCCTTCCCCTTCTATTTTCCTGTAGGGAAGGATAGATCTCTGCACCCCATTTCCTGTATTTCTTATTTCCCAGTTTCATGTGAAAACTTTTTTTTAAACCTGTGTTTTTAAAACTTTGTTTTCCAACAGTGCAATTTTCTACCCCACCTTACCACTTTTGGCTCTTTTGAGGAACCAATAAAATTGGTTTACTCACTGTAAGATCTATTAGAAAAAGGTCTAGAGGCTGATGACTTTGCCATGATGAGGCTGGAAGACATTACCTTTCCATATGTCTTCATTGCTTTGTAGCTACATTTTGCCATCAGCTGGAAGAATGTATACACCTGCTTCTATAGCAGCTTTGTGGCACGTATCTTTGGCCTGGGCTTCATCTTCATAATTCATATCTTCACATATGTGCAGTTGGCAATTCTCTGCTTCTTGCCTGAATTTGTTTTCTCCTCCTGGTGGTGCTGGTAGAGGGAGAAATTACAGAGATGCTTAGTAACAAGGAGACAGACCAGGTAGGAGCAGTAAGCCAGTGAGTGAAAAGAGGAACGCTCTCATTGTCTTCCTCTTCTGAGAAAGAAGAGAAGGGTCAGTAAAGGGAGCACTGCAGCCACTCAAGGCTGGGAACTTCTGCCAATAGTGCAGAAGAGGGGTGAGGTGGAGGGGACAGATGAAAGACCAGCAGATAAAGTAGTTTGCAGAAAAAAAAACCCCAACTACCTTCCCTGGGTAGGGGGATAGAGGTAGGGAGGTTGGCTAATTGAAAAAAAATGTTTTTGTACTACCATGTTTGTGATTAAGATCAAGGAGGAGAAAAAGAGAGGAGGAAGAGATAGTTGAGATGTGGAAATAAAGTCTGGAGAGGCATAACAAAGCCAACAATGGAATTAAACATGACTTCATGTTTAAACACCCTTCATCAAAACCTCAAAAAAAAAAAAGAATTGCATCAGATATGTAATTATAGCTGAGTTTATAAGATAAGGAGACAGAATCCACCCCCTTGCCCTCAAAGTAAAATCACTTTAATGATTAGAGATTTCATTTAATATTCTTTCTTCAACCAAAAATCCTTCACCATTTCTTTCTTATTTTTTTTCATCCAGTTATATACATTTTCTTTCTTGTTCACTAACTTACTATTATACAGCTAAACAAAATTAGCCATTTAAACTTCTATTTAGGGAGTAATACCAGAATCAGATGAGGTCAGAAGGTTCAATTGGTCATCTCCTCTGGGCTGATCTAAGTAGCCCATTTAAATAATACAGATGAATACTAGCTTTGTTGTCTTGCAAATTTATTGAGCCTCAATTATTAGAACCAAAAATCTCTTTTAGTCATGTCTAATTCTGCCACTCTCATGATTTAACAAATGTAATCATAGCCAACTATTTACACATGAAACTGGCTTTACCTGAAATTCTGGAGTAGAAAAAAAAATTGGCTCTGTCCTCTTTCCTACCTCTATTCTGCATGTTTTTTCGTTGTAGGGACTATCAGGGCTCTTATCCAAAGGCACGAATAATGGTGAAAATTTTTAAACCCTTTATCAAAAGATTATTGGATACCAAAAGAAACAGTAGCATGCTTCTGAGGCCCATTAAGCAGGTATATGATAGAGAAGATAACAGATTATTAAATGCTTATGTAATTGGGGCTTGAAAATTGACTTGCATCCTGACGTTTATAGTTGAGAGCCATAAGCATTACCTCTAAGTACTCACAACAGTTTGGGAATATCACAATCTTTGAGCTGGAAGAAAGATTTGGGTCATATGCAGATGTTCCAAAAGGGACATACACAGTCTGTGAGACATGAACTGAGAAGAAAGGTCCCAGCTACAAGTAGAGCTGAAGCAGCTGGAGCAGGCATACTGAGTGTCCCTCTGGGGATGAGTCAGGAAGAGTGAGGAGCCAGGGTGAGAGTCAAAAGGAGAAAATTGACAGGGGAAAGGCAGAAAGGGGCTGAGCTATTACAGGGAAGAGAGATAAAGGAGGACCAGCAGACTCTGACAAGAATCTCAAAGGAGAAAAACTTGGGTTCCTGATTGTACCCACTTCTTCAAAGGAATAAGGAATGTTCCCAAAGAAAAGGTCTCCTCTCTTCCCAACTTCTACCCCGTGTCTGCCCAGTAACAGGCACTGTAATATTTTCTCTTCACTTTTTTTTTCAGTCTGAGTATTTCTAGTACTCTGATCTTTCCTCAAACCTAAAGAGGTCAGAGGTTGTTATAAGATAGATCAAAATGTAAGTTAGGGCAGAAAGACAAACTTCTTTCTAACTGTTATTGCTAACTGAGATAGATAAGTTATTGTGATTGTATTAGTAACTTTTCTTCTGATGTAAATTATGAAATGGAGAAAGAAACCACGTGGATCTGAGAGCTCCTAGGCTAAAAATCAAGCTAACTACTGTAACAGGATGTAGCTGATTAAATCTCTAGAAAGAAAGGAGGAACAGGTGCTGACTGAAGGAAAAATCACATCCCACCTAAACCTCAAGGGAGGAAATAGGAAAGGATTCAACTTTGCCCCATCCATGGGGAGGAGGGAACAGAAAGAATGGAAAACTAGCTTACTAATTCTCCCCTCAATAGTGACATTCACCAGAGTTGTACTTGTAAGGCCATGGGGAAGGAGAGCTCATTGTGAAGGGATGCACTTTCAGTCACTAAACTAATTTTTCTGTAACTATTAGCTATGTCTTATATATCCAAGCCAGACTCTGTTCTTGATTGTCAAATTCCCCGAGGGCCCAGGGTGATAGTAGAGAAGAACAGTAGAGAATTTCTGATGTTCCATGTTTCTTATTCCCTCTTTACTTCATGATTAGGAGACTCCAACTTTCTCACATTAGGGAACTTGGGGAATTCTGGAAAACTGGGCACTTATGATGAACATGAAGCTATGCAAAAGGACAAGGGCAGTGACAATATAGTTCATGGGCATTCTGGATTGGATGCTCTCTCCTTCCTCCCATTTGTCCTTGAGATTGGAATTCTTCCTTCATCACAATGCAGAGAATGGACACACTTGGCTGCTTCTTGGTGAAGCTTGAGTGGCTGACTGCCTGAAAGGCTAGGAGCAACAAATTGGGGAATCAGCAGCATAGGACCACAGAGGCTGCTTTGTCCATAATCTGAGAAACACTTCCCAACAGACATTTGGGTAAAAGGGCAGAGAAAATTTTTGTCCAGTAGCAACTGGGACCTGTAATTCTTATCTTTGGAGACCAGGTCATGGGGTTAACAAAGCCAATAAGGCACTGACATGGTCAGAGTTGACTACCAACCAACAGGAAGAGCCAGTCTAACTTCTAAAAATCCAGTGCCTCTTGGCACTCTCCTTACTATTTCTCCCTTGCTGTCACTATTCTAGTCTAGTACTGGGCCCTAGATCTTATCACAGATCCCCTTGTTCTTTTCCTGTGACTTATATGTAGGAGAAAAAGTTCAAAGATCTCATCAGGGAGAGTGGCCATGAAGGTACACGGAAACTTTGCTGTTGCATTTTTTATAGGTTAAACTAAGTGGCCACTTAATGCCATTTGCCTGAATTTTAAGAATGTGATGAATTTTTTACAGAGAGCAAAACATTTCCCAGAGACAGGATGAATTAGAACACCATAGATTTTATATCCTTAATATTTCAGAAGGTTATTTTATTTTTTATTTCTTAGAATAAATTCAGAATCTGGTTGGTTTCTCTTTGTTGAAGCTAGGATTTTTTTTTTTGGTTAATGCTAATGTGACACCCTGACTTTCCATAGGCTTAGGGAAGGCATTTAGGGTGTTACTGCTCCTGTGCCATCCTGAGTGTCATACAGGATACCTGCGATGAAAGTGGTCACTATCCATACTTGTGATTATAGGTAGCTCAGTCTTGGGTTATGCATGGGACTTTTCATCTGGAATATTTTTATATTCTTTCTTCCCCTCCCCCCCTCTCTTTTTTTGTTCTGCTTTTTTTTTTTTAATAAGTTGGCCTCAATGACATTTAGGAATCACAACTGAGGATGAACAAATGTAAATTTGTTTTGAAGATTCTGAATTTTGAGCTTGATTATATTTTTATTTTTGGTATTTGATTTGGGGATTTTCTCTACCCAGATTTCAATTTTGAAACTTTTTTGATTTCTTCAACAGAATTTAATTTCTCTCCCTCTGTTGCCAATTTTTTATTTTTTAAACTTTTTTTCACTCCACGTATAATTCCTCAATGATTGATTCACTGTATTTCCTAAGATTGCAACTGCATTGTGCTTATGAATTCCATTGCTTATCAGTGTATTGAGTCATGTACTATTGAAGTTGTTGCTTACATACATGTGAAAATGGTTCACTGAATATTACTTGCCTGATCATTTGCCAGTTGTCAGTAAATATTGGGCAGCTATTGCTATTTACATTGGCATGGTTTTATGTATGTTGCTTTGCACTACTGCTAATTGGCCTGATTCAGTTTTTATTTATGACATTTATTTTAGCATTATTGACTTGCTGGATATGATTTTAACTAAAATTTAAATGAAATACAGGTCAAAATTCCACAAAAAATTTTGAGAAGCAATGAATATAGAAATAAAGTGTTCTTTTAGTCCTAGAAAGAAAACCTGAGTGCAAAAATAAGAACGTTATAAGAACACGGAGATGGGCCACAGTAGATTTGGTTAAATGTTCATCTATAGTACCACAATAGTATAATACTGTCTAGTCTCCCATTTTTTTAAATTATAAAACACAGTTGATAATTCAGAAATTCTTGATAGAATGATTTGTTGTTTAGTAATTTTCAGCCACGTCCAATTCTTTGTGACTCCTTTTGCAGTTTTATTGGCAAAGATACTAGGGTGGTTTGCCATTTCCTTCTCTAGCTCATTTTATGAGGAAACTGAGGCAAACAGGGTTAAATGACTTGCCCAGGGTCACATTGCTGGTAAGTGTCTGAGGCTGGATGTGAATTTAGTTCTTCTTAACTCCAGTCCCAGCACCGTACCCACTGTGTCACCTGGCTATACGTTGATAGTGCCTGGAAATTGATCACCATACTTTCCTTGAGGAAGAGGAATTTATATTTTTGAAAATAAAAGCCTTATCAGACAGAAATATTTACTAGTAGAGAAAGTAAAAGGCTTGCTAAAATCATGAAAACATGCTTCAGTTACAGATAGGACTGGGAAGGCACAATACATACCTTCATCACACCTCTGACACTGATTCCATGAAAGTCCTGAGTGTAGATATGCTATATCAAAAGGAAATCGTAGGCCCAAACTGAGAATTCTTTAAGGAAAGTTCCCAAGTTCTCCTGGGAAAGAACCAGTAGAAACTTGAATTAACCATGCTACTGAATCACCATAGTATTGGCAAGTATCTGAACCAGAAAAAAAATGTTAACACGTGTGTGTATATCTATATGTATAGATATAAATTATACATATATACAAATGCACATACATACCTGGGTCCATTTTAGTCTTTGTGCAGAATCTGATGACAGCAAATCCTGACATCATGTATTGAGGATACTTTCAAAAGCTAGTAAGACTCTACGGAAGTGGCCAAGAATAAAAGTAGTAAATCCTTAGTAAATATTTTATTTATCTATGTGCCAGGCACTGTGCTATATGGTAATCCAATCCAACAAACATTTATTAAGTGCTAGGCACTGTGCTAAGATATAATGGATACAAAGAAAGATAGTCCTTGCCCTTAAGAAGCTTCTAATCTGAAGGGGGTGACAAGGCACAAAAAGAGGAAGGAAAGTGGGAGGGAGAAGGGGACACAGGGGTTACCCAACACAGGGCCTTTTGGTTCTGTTGAAACCAATCAGGGCAGCAGATGCAAAGTGGAATGATCTGAGAGTCTATTTTCTCTATTTTATATTTCTATACTCTAGTTTCTATAAAGTTTCCATCTATAAAGGAAGGGATTGGGAGGAATTTGGTCCTCTATACTTCAGCCTTCCAAATAGAGGGGAGAGATGGAGGCAAGCATTGGGTCAGCAGCATGGTGGTGAGTTTAGACTGTGGGTTACAACCCTATATGATGTCATGAAAAATTTGGCAACAGTAAAAGGTTTCTGAATGTGCAATGACCAAAAATTAATTAAAAATCAAAGGTGTAATGAATCCAAGGTGTTTCTGGCAGTGCTTGTCTGTGTTGCATGGAACAACTTCACTGCTGCCTTGGCTCTGAATACAAAGCATGTGCACTTTGCACTGCACATGCCCTCAGGTCACTGAATGCCAAGAAACACTGCCTGAATAGGAAAAGGGGTTGCAAGGGGTTGCAAGTGGAAAAAGTTTAAGAAGCCCTGAACTAGAGTAATGTTGCACAGAAAATGTTAGGTTTGGCTTAGGACACTTGTCTTGTAGATTATCTATAAAATATCAAATCAGTTTGGGCCCAACAGATTCAAGTCCCTGCTAGTAGGGAGGAGAGAGCATTCCAGCTCGACCCCTGAGAAGGAATCAGTTGGGAAGAGGAAGTGAGCCCCAGACTTTTGCCTTGGCTTTAACTTCATCCCTGACGCCCCTACTCCTTGGTCAAAGGAATACACTTTGTGTTTCAATGGATCTAAAGTATCATAGACTTCCCACCAACATTCTAGTATCATACCCAGGACAGCAGCAGCTGACCACAGTGTCTGCAATGAGAGCCAAGAAGAGCCTGATGAAATGATGTACAGTTATCCCTTCGACACTGCAACTTTTTCCATCACGGTTTTAATATATCACGGGTCTGCATAAGTAATTAAATGAGAAATTTTGGGGAGTTTTGTGTAAGCTACAGATGATATAGAAAAAATTTAGAAACTCAGAAATGCATAAAACATGTATAGCGTTATAGAATATCAACCCAAATTTTACAATAGGGTACTGTAAACACCCCACAAAAAGAAAAAAAATCAGACTTCTTCTCTGGCACAAAGGGAGGCCAAAAAATTTTACACAGGTTTTCTGGGTTGTGGGGATACTGTACCCCTAACCCCCATGATGTGAGAGGAATAACTATAAGTATATTCAAGGTTCTGCAAGAAGCTCAATGGAAAAGCAATACCATAGCTAAGGGAAACTTCTTGAGATCTCTAGCAAAAGTACTTCTAGGAGTTGTGAGTTACTCTTTTGACACACGTCCTCTAAGCTTGAACCCACTTTCCCCTGGATTTTATATATATATATATACATACATACATACATACATACATACATACATACATATATATATATATGCACACACATATATATATGTATATATATACATATATGTATATATATATACACATATACGTATATATATACATATACATATACATATATACATATATACATATATATATGTATGTATATGTGTATGCATATATATGTATGTATATGTATGTATATATATGTATGTATATGTATGCATATATATGTATGCATATATGTATGTATATGTATATATATATGTATGTATATGTGTGTATATATATGTATGTATATATATGTATGTATGTATATATATGTATGTATATGTATATATATGTATATATGTGTGTATATATGTGTGTATATATGTGTGTATATATGTGTGTATATATGTGTGTATATATGTATATATGTGTGTATATATGTGTGTATATATGTATATATATGTATATATATGTATATATATGTATATATATGTATATACATATGTATATATATGTATATATGTATATATGTATATATGTATATATATATATATATATATATGTATATTATATTGTATATATATATATAATATATTGATATATATATACATATAATATGTATATAGTATATATATATAGTATATACTAGTGGCACAGAATGTCACAGTCTTTTTTTTTGTACCAACTATATTATCTTTTTCTAAAAGCTAAGTCTGGCTGACTATGACACTAACTGATAATCATAGTGGGAAGCACATTGACAAGGCTCATGACAGACAACTTCAAACCTTGGCCTAAGATCTACCCCTAGCTGTGGAAGAAACACTTGAGCTCTGGGTATCTGACTTGCCACTGATAGTAGGGGTTAGGAGAGTAACTCCAGAGTCTATACATGATCTATATTTTAGAAAACTTTGAGGAATGATTTGGGCACACAAAACCTGGTTATGCTCAAGAAAATCAAACTTTCACCAATTCCCGGAGCATCTTCTCATGCAAAAATTGATGAAACAAAGAAAGTGACCTCCATTAGTCACACAGACTCAAAGGCAGCAACTACAGGAAACCAGCTAAGAAAAGGAAACACAGGAAAAAGAATTCTACTTGTAAGGACAAGGATGCCAGAGGTAATAGGAACTCTGTGAAAGAACACAATTGAGCCCATCTGAAAAGGCCAAACTTTCTTCTGTTACAGGTGTGGAGAATACATGTTGTTCTCCAGGGGTACATGCTGAACTGGTCTGGCGGAAGCTGCTGTCTCCAAGCTACCTCAGGGAAATGAAGCAAGTGCCAGAGGTGGAGGTCCACTTAGACCCTGAGAAGAGCCTCATCGTTGAATGATTTCCTTAAAAATGTAGCTCAAGCATAACCTTTTACATGTGGTCTCTCCAGCTATGGCCTAGCCAATAGTGCCCCCTCCCTCTAAAATTATTTTGTTTTTTTCCAATATATCATGTATGTCCATACTATTTCCCCTGCTATATGGTAAAGGGAGGGTAGGGATTGTTTCTTTTTTATCTTTGCATTGCCAGTGCTTCACACAAAGCCTATTGCATAGATCGTGTTTAGTAAACATTTATTTGATCATCACTTGCTTATGAGTTCATTCCATCTTCAAGACTTAAAAAATTTTCTAGGGTTTGATTTGTTGTTCATTTACTTCATTCATATGTGACTCTTCATGACCCCATGTGGGGTTTTCTTGGTAAAGATACTGGGGTGGTTTGCCTTTTCCTTTTCCAGCTTATTTAACAGTTGAGGAAACTGAAGCAGACAGAACTTAAGGACTTGCACAGGCTTACACAGCCAGTAAGCATTTGAGGTTGGATTTAAAATTGGTTATTCCTAACTCTGGGCTTAGTGCTCTATCAACTGTGCCACCTACCTGCCTCCTAGTGTTATGTGTATGGAGCTAAATTTAAAGTCTGGACAGACAACATTCTTCTGACCGTCAGTGGGCTGGTGCCATGTTAGAAGTTGGTTGCCAGAGATGGGTAGCAACACTTGTCACTTAACATATATATATATCAGCCAGTGAAGTACCTTGGCTACATGATTCCTTATTCTGGGTCTGTTACCTCCTTTAGTTTTGAATTCCAGCTTTTGACCCAAGTCTGTTTACTTACTGTACTTTAAACAAGCTAGCCTTGATGTGATCTCATCCACAACTTAGACAAGGCTAGACCTTTCTTTCTTTGCACAGCCGAGGAACTAAGGTGCCTCAAAATAATAGCTAGCATCTATATAATACTTATGATGTTCATTAGTGCCTCAAACTAAGATTTGTAGTAGTGTCGGAGGTCAGACTTGAACTCAGGTCTTCCTTGCTCTAGGTCTAGCACTCTAGCGAATGAACAGCTTAGATAAATATTTGTGTGTGCATGTAGATACATACGTATATTTATATACATCATGTATATTTATATATGTGAGGTGTATTTACATACATAATGTATATTTATTGATGTTATAATATAAATTGTTCTTTTAGATGTGCTCACTTTATTCTGCAACAATCCATACAAATCTTTCCATGTCTCTTTGAAATCATTGTAGTAGACAAAGAGCCATGGGTCCAAATAGCCAGAAGTCAACCTGTCTTCAAGGGCAAGAGAGCTAATCTTGTATTTTAAGACGCGCATATTATTTTTGATTTTTATTTCACCTTCGTTTCTAAATATGTCCTTCCCCATTACCTCCCGAGAGAGCCATCCTTTTTAAATAAAATGAAAGAGGGAAAAAATGGCATTCAGTAAAACTAACAAATGTATCAACTAAACCTGAGAATATGTGCCATGTTCTACACTCATAGTTCCTCAGCTCTGCAAAGAAAGAAAGGTCTAGCCTTGTCTCTGTATCGTGGAGTATGATTGTGAGAAAGACGACACTGTTGGAGAAAAGGCATTGGCTGAGTCAGCAGAGATTACTGAGCTCTGTAGTCAGCAATGTACTTCATCCATAGAACTGTGTTTGCCTCTTCCCGTTAGCTCCTAGAAGATGTAGAACTTTGCCTTTCCATTCTTAATAAATTGCATTTGGCATTGCAGGAGGTGACAAAAAGACTTTAAGTATCCCTCTATCACACCATGTGAGCAATTACCATTTCTAACTATGGCTGTCCTTGATGTCATGACACTCTACTGTGTATCTGCCATGTACTATATGGGTTTTTCTTACAAGCCAGATTTATGCTATCACTTGGAATCCCCATTAGTTAGTTTTCATCAGTCTTCTGGTATTTAAATCCTTTACAACCTGATTCCAACCTATCCTTCCAGGCTTATTATACATGGCTCTCCTTAATATACTCTATGGTCAGCTAAAGTCACTTTGTTGCAATTCCTCACACATGACACTCCATCCCCATTTTTGTGCAACTATACAGGCACTGTTATGCTGGAATTCACTTTCCACCTCACCTTATTTCTTGGAATATCTCATTTCCTTCAAGGCTCAGCTCAGATACTACATCCTACAGGAAGTCATTATAGACTTTCTTTGTGCCATTTGCTAATGCTGCTCCCCACAAAATGACATATAATTTATTTTCTCATATTTTGTATGTATGTATATGCACGTTGTCTCTTCTTGTTAGAATATATGTTCCTTGAGGGCAGGAACTATTTTATTTTTCTATTCACAGTGCTTTGGTCATATTCAATTTTTAAGAAATGCTTATGGATTGATTAATCAGAAGAAGGGGTCACTTTGTGCAATCCCTTCTTTTTTATGATGGATAGATACTTTTTTCTGAATTAGCTGGACAGGTCAATCCAGTTGCTCTACGCCATTACTTGTCTTCTTCAGAGAAGGTCTCAGAAAAACCCTCTGTAAAGTTGGAGGGATTCAGAGCCTTTCTAAATCCACCCTCCCCCCCAAAAAAAAATCCTGCCCTCCTCTTGCACAGTCCCGGATCTATTAATGTAGTTTCTGGTTTGACATTTTAGATCTAGAAAGTCTGGAATTGCTTCTTGTTCTCTCTTGCCTTGGTGACCTTCAGCATATTGAAATTTGCTGTCTTGCTAGGTCACCAACATGTGCCCAGTCTGGACATCTCAGAAGCTAGGTGAAAGATACATGGGCATATTTTTTCTGGAACTTTTAAAATATTGAACATTTGGATGTACTATCGCTAGTCACAGTGGATAACAATTGTCCTCTGCATCTTCATCTTGGGTACCACTGGTGATAAGCTCTTTCCTTGAATGAAAACATCCCTGATGAGGAATATTTCTTTTCAATGTAAGTTCCTTGATGGCCTCTTTGAATGAAGCGCAATGTTCTTGCAATTTCTTGGCAGTTTCTCTTTGGTTTTGTCCCAAGCAGATCCTACTTCTTCTGGTAGGCATTCCATCTAGAAGTTCAGAATACCATGCACCACAGTAGTCTCTCACTTTTTTGCTCAGAAAAATGATCAGAAACAGACCAGGACATACTGCTGGGATCTCCTTAAACACAAGGCCCATTTATTGTAATCTTATAGGCCTTTATGAGGTTTAGAGCTGAAAAGAGACCTTTGAGATCATCTAGTCCAATCTTCTCATTTTGCAAATGAGGAAAGGCAATCCAGAGGTGGAAAATAAATCTTAGAATCATAAAATGTTATAGCTGCAATAGAGATTAGAATCTTAGAGAACTTATAGCCTACCCCCTCATTTTATTAATATTTATTCACATTAAATTAATCAGTTTTATTAACATTAATGTTTATTAATATTCATATTCATATAATACCTCATGGCTTATAAAGCTTTCCTATTATCTTCATTTTTACTGATAAAGAAATTAATCTTAGACCAGTGTTGTGACTTGCCTATAGTCAAATGGTGAGTAAGTGGCAGGTTTGAAACTTGAATGCAGGTCTTCTGACTCCAAGTTCATTGGTCCTTTTACTAGACTATGCTTTTGAAACAGTGGAACCTCAGGCCCAGTAAGGTTAAAGGTTTGGAGAATTATAAGGTTTAGAGAATTATGAGGCTAAATAGAAAATTTGTGATGAGTTCATGGTATGTCATGAATTGAGTTGTAGCCTTAAAATGGATGCTGTAAAAGAAATAAGGTGGTGAAAAATCAGAGTCAATGAATTATATCAAGTTATTTATGAGTTCCATAAAAGGAGAGAAATTGATGGAATGACTTCCCTAAGATATAATAAGCATAATTAGAATATAAAAGCAAAACCATGACATGAGAGCAGAGATAAATTGATTTTATATTACCAAATTAACTTATACATACTATGGTTCTTGGGATGTATATTACAAAACTCCTTTTTATTATAGGGTATTAATATCCCCTTTCCAAGATAGTACCTTAATTCGTAAATTCATTCAATTGAAACTTGATAGAATGGAATTTCAAATTCAAGGCAAAATGATAGAAATACCTTCAAAAGAAATTGGTCCCTCAATGGCATTATAGTTTTTCCCCTTGTTCTCTGGATGATAATACATCTATATTGATGTATGTATACTATATATCTGTATGTATACATGCATATACTTATGCTTATAGATATACACTATATATAATCTATGCCTATATCTATACATGAATACATTTATATCTACATATACTTATATGCATATGTCTATCATATATACACACATACATACTTTAACACAAACATTTATTAAAATAGTTTAGACCAGATCTAAGGAAAATTCTATTTTGTGCAGCCCTGGTAATGGGGCAATTTCATCTGTTTAACATGGATTTTTGAAGAACCTTTCCTCTCCAGAGTCTTCATTTGGGGCCCTTTAAAGCACATGTGAGGTCTACTTTTGGTTTTATTGGATAGTACTGTTACATTCTTTGATCTTGGCTTACTTTTTTGCTTATCTTACTATGAACATAAAAAAAGTTGTTTGATTTTATTTGTTCTACTGTGTTAGTAATTATCTTATTTCTCCTTAGGAACCATTACAAATGGCTTGATGTGACAATAAAAGAAGGAGTCAATTTTATGATTAATCTGCAACTTGAAATTCTGGCAAAGGGGACCTCATTATAGTCCAACATTTCCTTTGCAAAATTCTAAAAAACTTGGTTCTCTTTGCCCAGCACCCCTTGGCTTCTGATCTTCTATTAAAACAGAGCATCTCTAGAGGAGAATAGAAGGTGAATATTTCACTTTCAACCCCAGAGTAATTACTTTAATTCTTTATTGTGAGAATGTCACATTGCAGATTCTTAGAGGTAGATATTATTCATATTTTGTAGCCAGTTTATTCTGTTATAAATGTATTATTATCTAAATTGTAATCTGATGGACTTGCAATTCAATACTTACATTAAAATCCACAGTCTCTTCCAAACCTTAATTTCTTTCAAAGCTTAGGTCATGTCCACTCTTACATGAGATTTTCTTGCCTCTCCTACCTGCATGTAGTGATTCCCCCTCCAAACTCCCTTACCTCTACTTTGCATCTACTTATATCTGCACATGTTGTTTTCCCTGATAAAGTCTAACCCCCTTGAGGAAAGTGACTATTTCAAATAAATGAGTGTCAATTTATTGTTTAAGTTGTAATTTCAGCGGCCAGCTCTTGAACAACTAAGTGATATGATTTCATATGGTTCCACCTATACCATGAAAAGTAGGAAAAGTCAAATGGATAGTAAGATCTACTTGCTTGTGAGAAAATGGAGAAATAGAGAAAATAGAGGAAAAAAATCTGGTGGGGAGATGGACATATGCCAAATTTGCATTTCTAGATCTATATTGTTTGCACTTTAGGTAACAATATAGGTTACTTGCTGAAAGAGTATTAGTTTCACAAAGTGGAGAGCATTGACTTCTAGGATCAATTTCATTGGTCTTCTTTCACCAGTTATTTAATTTCTAAGACCAGTACATGGTGTCAAACTCAGTTTATAGCTTTTATTAGGAATTATAAAATTTAATACAATTTTGTAACAACTATATTAGCAATTATCTATTTTTCTATTGACTTTCATACAAATGAGAAGAAATTGTAATCTTTCTCCTACTGGTTTCTAAATTTGAACTGTAGGAATTAAGAAACGTGATTTTTACTTACCTCACCTGGGCATGATATTGATGGTAATTAACCAAAGGACACTGAAAGGAGTTTTTTATGGGAAGGGGGAGAATTGAGAGATAGCAATAGAGAGAAAGGACTCTGTATAGGAGGAGTGTGTGTGTATGTATATGTGTGTATAAGCATAAGTACAGATTTGCTTGTATATTATATGTTACATTCAATATATGTTGCATATATGTACACAGATAAAATGTTCTCAAATGATCCTGCCATACCATGAACATATGTCCATATGTAAATGTCTGTCTGTCTTTTTGTCTACCTAGACTCTAAATAGTAAAGGAACTCAGTGACCATTCTAGACCAAAGGAAACAATTATAATAAAGTGCAGTTATCAAAATATTTTTTAAAAAACAGGCCCCAAGTTAAGAACCTCTGATCTACATAATTGTTCACATGTTGTATCCCACATTAGAATGCAAATTCCTTCTGGGTAGGGTCTGTGTTTTTGCTTTTATATCCCCAAGTCTTGGCCCAGTGTCTGGCACATAGTTCTTATAAATGCTTATCGATTTGCTTAGATAGATATTTGTAAAACAATAGGTAATTTCTTACCTCCTTTGGGTTTAAACATACACCTAAAAATGTAAACTACCCTTGTTACAACATGTCCATCTTGCTACAAGTTTTTTCTATGCTAGGATACTTCACTCATCCAAATGGAAATTACTAAGTATGAATCCATTAGTTCTTCCTGTTTTTATGGTTCACACATGTGACCTATATGTATGGATACGTGTATATGCTTACATATCCCTGAGCAGCCATTGTACTAGTGTGGCCTCTGTTTTGTTTCTAAAGACAATTTTGCAGTGAACTTCACAAAGTAATTTCATGTTTAGTTAGTGTACTTTAGAATTAGTTATTAAGGGACAAAGTGAATTAAAGCAATTTAATATTTATTAATTAGCACAATATACCTCAATATAAAATTATAAACCTACTGACATTTTAAAATTAAATATTTAAAAATTTGGGTTTGTTTATACTTTTTGCTTTACCGTGCTTTTGGTGTGCACATAATTAGAAAAATAACCAGAAAATATGGACCATATTAAGTAACAAAGGTTGGTCATAAGACCCATATGGTTTGCTTTATGTACTCCGTAGTGCATATGTAACTTTTTCAGGTGGAACAGAATATATTCATTTCTTTTTTCAACTTAGACATCACAATCCCTATATTAACAATCTTTAACTATAGGTTAATGTCTTTATGTAATGAATGGGCCATAGTCCATAAGAAGCCATTGACACCCCACCTTGACCCCATATGAAGTTTGAATGTCTTTTCTTTTTGTTGCATTAGACCATAGAAAAGAGACATACAACAATCATTGGAAGCCTTTTAATTAAACATGTAATGGACTTTCACTGATCATTGGGTTCATTTCCATTCAAAGGAATGGGAACGACAAAGTAAGCTCAATAGAGCTGATGAAAATTGAGAGCCAGGACAAGAAAGTGTCTGTTACCAGATGAGAATTTCCTTTCCAGCTCTATGAATAGAATGCTTGGAAAACCATGGGAGAAGACTCAATCCAGGCATACAGAAACTAGAAATAAGCAGATATATTTAGAAGAGTACTTAAATGGCCATATGAATGTGATATTATTATGCCTTAAGAAACAATGAATATGAGGAATTCAGAATAACTTGGGAAAACAGTTGCAGATCAAAGTAAAAGGAATCAAAGGGATAATATAAATAATTACCGTAGTAATATAAAGAAAAACAACACTGAAAAACATCACAATTCAGATAAACACAATTGCCAAATCTGATGTCTGTCTGTCTCCCCATCTCTTTCTCTATATTTCTCCATTTCTCTCTGTGTCACTTTCTCTGCATCCCTCTGTATGTCTCTGTCTTCATCTCCGTCTCTCTGAATAATGGACCGCAAGTACAAAGTGAGGCATATGTTACCAGATATGGTCAATGTGTTGGCTTGTTTTGTTTAAGTGTGCTTCTTTGTTACAAGAGGGGAATCTATGGAAAGTAGTTATTGGAAAATGCCCTGGTTACTTTTTAGCTTCAATAAAATTATTACTTTTTAAAATAGTAATTTGTCTTTTGGTGAGCAATGGAAAACAGGGCCAAGCATAGGAAAGGGAACTAGGTTAGGGACAGTAGTGTCTTTGTATTTCGTTGCAGACATGTGATATAACTTTTCTTTCTACCTGAATTCACAGAACTGAGAGTTGTAGTGTCTAGTCCAATCTATACACCAAAGAAATCCCCGATACAAAATACCTGACACATAGACATTCATCCTGTGCTTGAAGATCTCCAAGACCTCTCAAGAAAACCCATTCCACTTTTGGACAGATCTAATTGTTAAAAAAAAATTTCCTGACGTTAAGCCTAATCTGGCCTCTTTGCAACTTCAACCATTGCTCCTGTTCAGCCTTAGGGGACCAAGGAGAAAATGTTTAATCCTTCTTCCATATGATAGCCCTTCAAATACTTGAAGACATGTATCATGTCCTTTCTGAGTTTTCTCTTCTTCAAGCTAACTATGCTCATTTTCTCCAACTGATCCTCATATTTCAAGAACTTAAGGCACTTTAAGAACTTTAAGGCACATCCCATTTGTCCTCCTTTGGACACTAATTCACTGATACGACAACGTGTATTTTTCTTTCCTTTACAAAACTGTAAGCACCTGAAGGGGGAGAGACCTTTCGGTAAAAATCAACCAATTCATGGCACTTAAATGTTTGACTGTGAACAATAAACTGCCTAATATTTCTTTGTAATCCCTCACCACGTGTAGTGCTGTCATGGGAGCATAGCAACTATTTAATAAATGATTGATACTTTCTGGTAACATTTTGATGGATGTGAATCCTAAACGTATGGGAGACATTCTTCTTTTTAAGCCTCCTTAGAGACATCAACATTCATGATATTGAATCTGTGTGCTGCAGTGAGTAGAGATCTGGCCTTGGACTAGGAAGAGTTGTCTCCCACCTATGTGCTCTATATGGCCCTGGGAGCCACATTCAGTCATCCTGAACTATATCTTGCCACTGAACCCAGATGACTGTGGAGGAGAGAGTGAGGCTGCTGACTTTGCATAGCCCTCCCTCACATAAATCCAATTCACTTGCAAGTCATGACATACCGTCCTGATGTCATGGTCCTCTTCAAGAACGAAGGACAAACAGTGAGCAAGTATGACCCTGGGAAAGTCATTTAAGTTTTCACAACCCCAGGCAACTCAATTTTATGAATATAAATTGCAGAGCAGCACATCAGGAACTGACCTTTATTGAAAGAGGTAGTTTCCTTATTAGGAGTTCCTTATACCAAGGAAAGTACAGGTCTAATATGTATGTGTGTATGTGTTTCTGTATGTATTATGTGTATATGCATAAATGTGGGCATACGTATATAGTTATGTACATATATATGTATATATGCATGTGTGTATATATGTAAAAATGATCCTATTATATATGAGATAATAGATTTAGAGTAGGAAGTGACCTTTGACAATTAGTTCAACCTACTGATTTTACAGAAGAAACTGAGGTCATGAGAGGTTAAGTGACTTGTCCAAGAGATCATGGGGATCATCGCCTGAACACTTTTGGCCGTGGGCCTCCATGTTGACATAGCTCAGTGATAATGGTGATTTTTTCAGGAATGATGGCAATACTATAATACTTTGTCTTGCTGGTTATTGAAATCTAGTTATGTATGGTTCACTACGTGGTCATAATTCATTTCCATGTTCTCTGGAATTTTGAATTATTTTATAGTCACTCATGACTAGTTATAAGATATTCTTAATTGCAAATGAAGAAATAAAGTATCTTTTAGTTGTCTGCCTGTCAAAGAAATCTGCTATGGCATGAACCTTAGTTAAATGTTTGTCTTGTTGAGAAACAGAACGTGCATAAACACCCAGACATGTATGTACACGCATACACACACCTCTGAAAGATGATATGGTCTTTTAAGTGATTAATTATACAACAAAACAGAGTCCCAAGGAATTTCCCAGGGATTAATGATGACTTGGAAAGAGTTCACCAAGGGCCATTTCTCCCATCTGGTCTTCAATTCCTGAAGATATGCCTAGGGACAAAATCCTTATTGCTGGAGCAACATTTTTCTTCTAGACGAGACACTCAGATGTAATGTTTTTCCTCTGGCAACAGCTTCATCTTGTTGGTGACCCTCTGGAGCTCAGAGCAGCTACATATTTATAGAATACTGATAAATCATTGTAAGAAATGGTTAATATTTTAAAATTCTGTCATTCAATTGTAGTTTAAAAGATTATTTCAATGATCTCTTCCACAAAAAAATTCTGTTAACATTAGAGAAACGCTTATTGCAATATAACATTATTAGTTATTTTTCTTTAAAATAACTTATAAAGGTTATTTTCTACTTTATTTGAATAATGATAGACACCCATTACCTCTAGCAGTGTAATACCCATATGAAACATAAGGATTCCAAAAAGAACTTATGTAAATAGGTAATAACTGTGTTACTAATGATGTGAAGCTCTGACAGAATTGAAATGAACTAATTGCAAGGGATTGTGTATAACCACATATAAGCATCATATATTTAGTTGAACACTTTTGACATATTTTACCAGTTTTTCAATATTAGCATTCTTCAGTTTGCCATCCACCATGCTATGCATTATAAAGCATATCCTTGTATAATAGATATATCTAGATAATAACAAACAACAGAATGTAGGAGTCCATTAAGTTCTGTACTGTTGTTTACTTGGGTTGTATGCCCAAGAGCTCTACATCAGGGAAAAAAAAAACAACCCAGTATTCTCTTTCTGCTACCAGCTTTGTGTTCCTAGTAGAATTGCATCGCAATAATCCTTTGACTCCCACTGGTACAAAACTATTCTCTGGAATGACTGTCATTAAAAGTATGGGCTCAGCAAGCTTGCTCTTATTAGGCAGAGGAAGAGTTCCTGACTCCCTGATAATTTTGCATAAAAAATATATCATGCTCCAAGAAGTTGTGCTTTGGCCTTTTCTAGTTTTTTGCTTCTTTTTCTGTCATATAAATTAATTTATGAGAAACTGATGAAATCACCTCACTGGCAATCAGATTCCTAACCAACATGAAAGCCAAAATAATTTGACTGACTGTTTAGTGAGCCCATAAATTTCTTGTTAATAAATGGTTATGGCTTAATAAACCAAAATCAACCCCAAACAGCTGAGTCATTATAAACTTTGTGTCACTTGTGGAGACATCAAAGAAACAGAGTCTTACTGTCTATACTGTTAAGGGCACTTCTGTAAGTCCTAGAGGGAAAATAAGACGGATTTCGAAACAGCTTATTCTATTTAGATGATCCCCATAGCAGCAGCTTGGAGAGTTGGACCTGTAACATTAGTGATTGAAAGGCAGGAGGACTATTCACTACAGTAAAAGAATTGAGTCCAAAGCAGCTAAACATATGTCTTTCTCCAAGCCCTTCAACTCTCAAATGGATGGAAGAAATAGGAACAATTAAAGTGATAGAGCCATTTAAATACACAAGTGCTTTGTTAAGTGATGCCAATTTTACTCACATGGAGAGTTACAGCAAGGACAAGGTAGCTGCATCTCATGGTAAGAAATTTAGAGAACCTAAGAGTACCTTACTGAAGGTACTTCTTACCCTTCTTAGCTCTTCTCTCAGCATCAGGTGATAGCATTTTTTTTCCTAGGAAGCCATACTTTCAGCAGGACAGAACTTACAGATGTTCCAGGTTATGCTTCCTCTTCCCTGGTCACACTCTAGCTGAGCCTTCTCTGTTCCACCACTTGCCACAAGTGAAAGTATTGCTATTTACAGCCCTACTCATATCCAGACTCTGAATCTATCAGTTCAGGCCAGCACAACATACGGCCACTCAGGACAGAGTGATGATGGTTGATTGCCTCGGGTAACGTGTCAGCTGCCCCAAACCCATATGTTGTACAGGTCTGTATTAGTTTCTCCTTGGGTACTCTCTTCTCCCTGCTGGAGAATGGTGGGGGTTCATGACAATCAGGGATCTATATTTCCCAGGGCTCAGTCATCATAAATTTTCAAATTCAAGAACTACTTTGTGGGAGTTGATATTTAGGACTCAGAATACATTCAGTCTAAGACCTTATATATGGGAGCAAGCTAGCCTTCTCTAGCCCCAGTACCTACTCTACATTCCCAATCCACCCAGCAGACCTAAAATGTCCAAAGTGTACTCTCAAATTATCTCGGACATGTGAATACATTGATGCATTTACACATGCTAATTCACACTCTGGGCTGTTAACACAATTACTTCACTCTCTGTCCCCAAGTCCTTAAACCAATCCTAACACTCCACATTTCATTATTTATACACTTCAGGTTCTTCACACACTCGTTCACAAATACCCAGGTCTCAGATTCCAATCATGGCTATTCTACCAATTACCAGCAGCAGGAGATTAACTTGATGTTTCTTTTTACCCTAGGAGGTAATTGATCTTTGTCAGTAGCTACAATCTTTCATCAATTTACTTGCATAGATACTACCTTTTCAGTGTCTATATAAAAGGTAATTAATGGTGAACCCAACTAAATGGTGGGGGTGAGGGTGGGAATGCACTTTACCTGCCTCAAACTGCTGATATAAAACATTGATCAAGGGAATATGTTAAATTATTCTGCTAATCATGAACAGAATAGTAGTGGAAAGGAACTGAAGACAGCCTGAATGTTGTATGAGCTATGCCCAAGTGGAAAATTTGAATTATCTATTAAAATTTACTGAGAACCCATATAAAACTTGACAGTATCCTAGAAACTATAAAGGTAGGCCAAAGGTAGCTCATAGGCTAGGAGAAACTCACACAGCAGAGCCATACACAGAATTTCATGTGGCATTGTGAGCCAAAGGTAGTCATGTGTTTTTCTTTCCCAAATGAGAGAAGCCTCCCACAGAATTAATTACTAGCTTTACTAATAAAAAAAAATAAATTAGAGACTCATGGTTCAGGCATTACATGGCATAAATCTTTTCTCTTTTTACCCTACTCCACAAATTAAATTGCTTATTAACATTAATCTGCTGCTCTTATGCCTGGCATGGACATAGACAATAACTGTTATTCCTGCAGAGACTGATTATTTGTTTTTTGGGAGAAGAGAGGTAAAATATTGACAGTTCCTTCTAGGGCTTCCCTAGGTCTCCACTCAAAGAAAGAGCTGAAGCAGTCCTCAGAATTTTTTTTTCACCAGGAATCAGGATGGCATTTGGTCTTGCTTGCCGAAACCGAAAGCAGGGACAACTTCATTCTCTATGAACCAATTGGCTGTCTTGTGCAGTCTCACTGATGGCAAAAGAGTAGTGACACCACCAGCTAGCGCTTGCAAAATTTCCATTGATTATATTCTCCTGTAATTGACAAGAAGGCTTGTATTGTTTTGACTTGAAGAATTATTACCGAGAAGCAGAGTTGGTAGAGTGGATTAGGGTCTAGCCTTAAAATCAGAAGGTCTTGGGTTCAAGCCCTGCCTCTGAACACTCTGTGTGATCATGAAAAAGTCAAGTAACTTCTCAGCAGCCTGTGCCAGTTCTCTAAGATATTTATAGACATGTTGCCAATTTTCCTGTCCGATTTTATGTATAATATACGCACATATGTAATGTATATTCAAATATATGATATTTAATATGTATATTTAAGCATCCATTCAAATTATCTGATAAAATTATTGAAATCCATATCCTAGATATTATGCAAGTAGGCCAAAGATAGCTTAGAGGCTAAGAGAGCCACATGCAACAGAGCCGTATAGGACTTTGCATGGTATAGTGAACCAAAGGTAGTCAAGTGTTTCTTTTTCTAGTTAATATATATTTATATACAAGTTGCTCATCTAAGCATATATGTATGCATACATACTTGTTTGTATGTATATACGTGTGTGTACATATGTATGTATATTTTGTATATATGTGTATTTGTATGTGTCCATAGATAGTCTTTCCCCAAGTACTTTGGATATCACAGAAGCTATTCCTGAGTCCCTCCAAAAAAGATCTATTATATAGCATAAAGACTAGTATAATGCCTTTCAGAATGTGTCTTTCTGCTTGCTTTAGGTTTTTGTAAGATTTGCTTAAATATTCCTAAAACTCCTGGAGGGAAGTCGTAAATCCAATTAGCAGATAGAGGAGAGGTCATGAAGCAAAAATTGAACTTTCAAAAATCTGGCTCTTAAGAGATTCATTGTAGGTTTATTTTTTGATGTCTTGAAGTTGAACTTGTCTCTTGAAAAAACAACGCAACAAACTATTGTGTTAAAAATTACAATACAGCTAATTGAGGGCAATCTTGTTTCTGAGGGAATCATCTGAGGAAACAGTATGATTATGGTATGCATTTTTAACATAAAGAGGAATCCAAGGTAACTGGGCAACAGTGAGCCAGTTATAGCAATAGCCCACATTTACATAGCATTTTACAATTTAAACAACTCTTCTTATAATTTCATTTGTTCCTTACAACAACTCTATGGGCAAGGTAGGGAAAATATTATATCTCATAGATGAGGAAATTGAACCTTGCAGAGCTTATGTGACTTTCCCCAAATCACACAGTCAGTACTAGGTATCTCACTCCAAATCTCGTGTTTTCTTTTTGTTTTCCACTACACAAATTGTTGGTAAGATATTGTTCTTGCCTTCATGAGACTTACTATTTATTAGGAGAATAGCACATAAATAATGTAGTATAAATAATGTGATATAAATAAATAATGTAATATAAAATAAGTGCATAAGAAAAGTGATATGGTAGCCATCTCTGGGGGTGGAGGTGGGGGAGGGACAAAAAGAAAAAAAAAAGAAATTTATGTGATAACTTTATTATATATTTAAAAGGAATAGCAAGTTGTACATAATAGATTTGCAGTTTCATATGCAATCTTCTTTTTTTTATTATACTGTGTTATGGAAATGCTTGTTTTATTCCATACATTAAAAATAAATAAATAAGGGAAAGGTGAAAACAAAGCATTAGGTGAGATCAGACAGTGAAAAGTCCTTTACCAACTGAGATATCAGAGAAGAATTTCTGCAGTCATCAACTCTTGAATTAGGCTTTAAGGGATCTGTAGGACATCATCAAGCAGAGGCATTGGAAAGGCTATCCCGGGTCCAGTGTTAGCAAAGTCTTAGAAATAGTAAGGGGCAGGGAATCTATAAAGTGACAGAAAGTTGTCTTTTTTGATGGGAACATAAGTTCCATGGAGGAAGGTAGCTCCACATAAGACTGGAGTTGTAGTGTGGTACCAGAGGGCTTTTACTCAGTAAGCCATAGGATGCTACTGAAGGATTTTAAGCAGTGGAGTGATCCCAACAAATCTGTGCAGAAGGAAAATAACTGGCTGCAATGTGAAGAATGGGCTATGTGTGTGGGAACAGTAGAATTAATAAGCAGTAGTCGTAAGTGCTAGAAGGTGCCTTAAGGGTCATCAAGTCCAGCACCCTTATTTTGTGATTTAGGAAAATCAGGCCCCCAGAGTTGAAGTGTTTAAGGGCAAACAAGTAGCAGCAGAAGGGTATGAAGGCAGGTACTTGGGTTTTCAGTCCAGAACTCTTCCCATTGTAACCCTCTGACATTGTTTATTAAATTATGAAATTCAAGAAATTTTAAACAATCAGAGAAAAGTGACTTGAAGAATGGATTCATGTTGAAAATATTCTGGATTCTGCACTAGAATAAAGGAGAACCATTAAGAGATTATGGCAATAGTTGAGGTGGGTGGTAATGAATGTCTATTACCAGTATGGGAGCCTAGAGAGGAGGAGATGCATGATCAGGATACTGAGGAGGCAGAATCAACAGGACTCAGCAATGTATTAGACTTGAGACATGAGGGAGAGGGAGGATTCCAAGGTAATGCCAAAACACCAGAACCCGGGGTTTACCACTCTGGAGTTCATCTAGATTCGGGTCAATCTCCTTTTCCCTCTGACCAATATTAGCATGTCAGCCAAATCTCATTGCAGTTCCTAAGGAAAGTGCATGTGCACCAGGCTTCCTTGTTGGTGGTTTTTTTTTTTTAATAAATTGGCCTTTTCATTATTTTACAACTGGACATTCTCTCTGCTCTCTCCCACACACAGCTGGGCTTCCTTTGTTAGATTTGACAACCCTGATGATACTACCAGGCCACACAGGGCCACTCTTTTCTCCTCCCCACCATCATTTTCAAGCATTGAATGTACTTTGTATAATTTTAGTGGAATAATTATTAAAGAGAATAAATTTTTGCAGTCAGAACTAGCTTTTTCCAATCAACTAGCAATATATGATAAAAAAGCATATCTGTTATGTATTTGTGTTAAGCCTATACCTCTCATGCTCTGTTCATTTTCCTTTTTTACTGTGTATACATGCTATTTGTCATACTCAGGTTAATAAAGACACTCAGACATTCCCATGAGAAAAAAAAAAGAAAAGAAGGAATGAAACATTTATTAATGTTATGTGCTATGCACTGTGCTAAGCACTTCACAAACATTATCTCATTTAATCCTCACAACAACCCTAAGAGGCTAGTGCTACTGTCATCCCCATTTCACAGATGAGGAAACTGAGACAGAGTAAGTGACTTGCCCAGGGTCACACAGCTGGGCAGTGTCTGAGGCCAGATTTCAACTTGGGTCTTCCTGATTTCAAGCCCAGCAGTCTATCCTCTCTTTATAATCTACTCTGACCATTTTTCTGCCAGAAAAGAATCTCATTCACTCAACAAATGTTTTTGAATATATATTTAGAATATGACTGTTCTAAGCAATAAAGAAGACCTAGTCCTTGTCCTTAAGAAGCTTACAGGCTGAGGAGACAAGACTTAAAAAATCATAGACTTTCTGAGCCAGAAGGAAGCTTAGAGATCATTCAGGCTAACCCTTATCTGACCAAGAATCCCCTCTTCACCATCCCAACAAATGAGCATCCACATGAAATAACTAGAGAAATTTTGTGAGGTAGTCTGTAACAAAATGAGCACAACATACTGAGGTCAGATTATAGTCACCCTCAGGCGAAAACAAAATAAACAGCAAAAAACAGACAACATAAAGTTGAGGTTAGTCTAGAAAAGTTTTTAGGAAAAGCAAAATCTTAGCCTGGGCCTTGACGTAAGAGTAGAATGTAAGATTACTGGACGAGTGAAGGGTGGCATGAGAGCTGGCAGTGAGTGCAAGGAAAGTGTGAGGAGGAGAAGATAACATGAGCATAGAGCATAACATGAGTGTAGAATCTGAGCAGGGACATTTTATGTGCTGGACATATCTGGACTTAATCTAATATCAAATTAATAATAGGGCATTTCTCCTCTAACTCTTTAATTTTTCATCTACATTTAACAAAGGGTAGCTAGGGGTCACAGTCAATAAAGTGCTAGGCCTGAAGTCAGAAAGACATCTTCCTGAGTTCAAATCTGGCTTCAGATACTTACTAGCTGTGTGACCCTGGGTAAGTCACTTCACCCTGTTTGCCTCAGTTCCTCATCTGTAAAATGAGCTGGAGAAGAAAGTGGCAAACCACTTCAGTATCTTTGCCAAGAAAACCCCAAATGGAGTCAGGAAGACTGAAACAACTGAACAACCACCACACATTTAACATAGACCTTCCATCTTCCATCTGTATGCCTTTGCACAAGCATACCTGCCCATACCTGTACCTGGAATGCCCTCTCTCCTCAATTCTGTCTCTTACAATTCCTAGCTTCCTTCAGAGTTCAGCTCAAATGCTGCCTCCTACAAAAGGCTCTTCTGGATCCTGTCAGTTGCTAGTGCCTCCCCACTGAAATCACCTTGAGTTTGTTTTGTATATTCTTTATTGGTAGATGTCAGAATCTGGCAGAATGTAAGACTCTTGCTGTATGAAAATGTTTCTTTTTTTTTTTCTATGCATCCCCAGTACCTGTTTTAGTTGCTGGCACATAGTAGGCATATAATAAATACTTGTTGATTACATGGCATTAATTTCTCAAATTGAAAAATATTTATTTACTTTCTGCCGAAGCGGTTTTTCTCAGCAGATCTTCAGGAAGGATAGTGCTCTGGATGCTGTCTGTTGTCTTCCCAAGAAGACGTGGGAATAACTTTAATATTTCCTCCATCATTCTTCCAAAGCAGTCCCAGATGCTCCATCGTGTCTGAGGTAGGAAGAACAAGTAGAAGAAGGAAGATAAGGTATTTAACTTATTCTCTAGATTGTGCTATTTCAATCGGAAACATCCAAGAAATATTCCATCGTTCCTGATATGATCTTTCTTCTCTGCCCCTTCAGGAGCCTTAATATCTCAGTTACTTGGTTAACAGTGTGAGATATTCTCCAGCTCAGCCATCACCAGTGGTGTACTTAAGGTGACAAGTGTTACCTCAGTGAACGAACTCATAGTCATGGAGAAAGCTAGTGAAAAATGGGCCCAAAATGCTTTACAAAATGGTTTTGTGAAAGTTAAAGCAGATTTAAAAAGAAATGCTGTCTTTGGTTTGGAAAACATTGTAGAAATTTTATTTTACCTTCAAGAAATGTTAGTGACCAGTGTTATAGCCCAAATGTCTCTCCATGGCTTGTTTCCTCATTCCCCTTTCATAGTTCTGAGATAAAACATTTGCATTTAAAATAAAAATAACTAGAAATAATTAGACTCATGTATCATCTGAGAGAACAGCATTTATTGGTCAGTTTTATTACTCCCCAAACATAAAATGAATGGACTAAAATGACTGAAATGTTAAATTTTTTTTAAAAAGGAAATAGCTTCTTTTTTCTAGTTATGATTTGGTCTTAAAAGTTGATCACATACTGTAATTACTATCTAATTAGTCTTCTCTGTGATGTACTAATAGAAGCTGCAGTGTTACCAGGCAAGTTACAGCTACGAATTTTTAGGACTAAATTTTTATACTTCATTAATAATATAGTAACCAATGGTGACATTTGGCCTTTCTGTGGACAGTTGTAAGAAATGGCATTATTACTTCTCAGGGCCAGGCACAGGTAAAATGTGCCATGGGCAGCTTTTCCTCAATATCTCACATTACCATTAGGCATACCCGCCTCCGTTCCAGGTAAATTGTGTCTTAGTGCTGGACATTGACTTTCCAGCGTTCTCAGTTCTATTAGTTACACAGTCCTGCATTCCTGAAACTAAAGCAACTAAATGTATAGGACTTTTCTCTCAATATTATTTCCTCTTCCTCCCCTCTTTTTTCAATCAACTCCCAACAAAATTTACCTATTCTATGTTTCATCACCCTAGGGCCCTCTGGCTACTGTTCACATTGTCAGCAAACAATTTTGATAAATGATTTGGTATTTTTTCAAACCCTCCTTAATGTAATACACACTTTAATGAAGACCTCCAGAGACACAAATCCCCAGCCAAAAAAAGTGGTTGTTGCATTAGGTATTTCAGGTCCAGTAGCAGAGACAAGTGTTGGAGATGTTGTGTCAGAGGGGAAGGTTTGAGGGTGCTGGTAATCTTCCAGTCACACCTCATAGTCAGCCTCGTGGTCAGTCATTCCCGGGATAGGAATTCCAGGGGCCAGCCTTGCTCCTACTGAAGCCATGTAAAGATCCTTTCATCCAGACAAAGCCAGATGTTTCTTTGTCTGTCTGTGATTATGCTTTCATTCAATCAAACTGTCAGCTATAAACAAACAAAACAACTCTCTAGATCTTTTTGTGAAGCCTTTTACCTTGGAAGATAAAGTGTTGAAAATCCCAAAGAAGACTCTTTTTGTATTGATATTTTCATCTCAGTATCCCAAAGAGAATTCTGAGAGATTCCTTCTTTTGATCTTGCACTTGAATCGTCCGATAAAGATGAGAAAGAAAACCTCTGTCAGAATCATCAAGGTTTCATGTAAATTTGCATTTATACTTTAGCAGTTACAAAAAAATAAATAGTTATAAGATGATGGCTAGAATTGGCTTCAAAGCCAGGAAGATCTGGGTTCAAGTGCTGCCTCTGACACATAGTGGCTGTGTGTTCTTTGACAGGTCACTTAACCTCTCAGTGCTCTGACTCCAAAGACTGTATGTTGCAGAGGTGGTGCCTACCTTACTGGTAGAGGGAGTTTCCTCAGCTGGGAATTCCCAAATGAATGAAATTCCACGTCCAGTGCCAATCCCTATCCTTATTTGACTATAGTCTTTTCTGAGAGGTCAGCTTCAGGTATGGAAAGCCATGAAAAGAAGAGATGGAACAGAAGTGTGGTGTCTCTAATGTACTTGGAAAAGTGCTGGATTTGGAATGAAAAGATGTGGGTTCGAATCCTGGCTCCAATACTTATAAACCGTACAGCCTTGGATATGTTTCATAATATCTCTGTGCTTCAGTTTCTTTGTCAATAAAATGGAAAAAAAACAATTCAGCCTATCTGGCACATAAAAGGCAGTAATGCATAGTGGCAGAACACTGGCCCTTTGAGTCAGGGACGCCTGGATTCAAGTCCTGCCACTGACATATAACAGTCATGTGCCCAAAGGAAAGTTATTTAACCTCTCATTGCCCCAGGCAAGTATCTAAGGCTATAGGTTACAGACATGTTGCTGATCTGTGTAGGTGGAGGGGGTTTCTCCATTGAGCAGTTCTCTATACTGATGGGATGGGATGGGATCCCAGGTCTGGCTTAAAACAATTAGAGCAGAACAACAAAACCCTAAGTCATATAGATCTTATAAAGTTCAAAAGGAAAATACTATGTAGAGCATTTCACAGGCCATAAACCATGATATAGATGTCTGCTATGTAGCATAGAGTCTATGCTATGGTTTGTGACTAACATACCTGGATGCCTTGCTGAGATGAACAGAAGAGCTCATTGCTCATTTTAAATTTAGCTCTTTATCATGCAAATGGCTGGCTGATAAGTGTAAGAGAGGTAAATTGCGTTGGTGTGTTTGAAGAAAACATGGACAGTTAATTAACATTCTTGATAGACATGTAAGGCTTGCAATGTATTAATTTTATGTTTTCTATGGATTAACTGTAGAAGTGTGTCACAGAAGTCTGTGAAGTAAAGCCATAGAGGTTTTAATAGATGGCAGCTTTGCTGAATTCTCGTCATGCCAAAAAAGGGAAGGAAAAGCTGTTCCCTCCCCAGCAAAAGTTATGATGCATCAATAGGCCATACTTGTAGGTAGACACTTATTCACAAATATCAGACACATTTTTTTAAGCAGAGAAAGACTAAGAACCATATCAAAGTAGGACACTCAAAAGAATAACATATAATGAGATTAAATTAGTAATGATTGAATGTAATTTTTAAAGTTCTTTATTTCCTATAGAACAACAGTAGGATTTAGAGCTATGAAGGGTCTTAGAGGTCCAGAAAGGTCAACAAAAACTCTAGGTCCCATGGGTGGTCACTAATATGGGAAAAATTTGAACTGTTTTATTCTTACTTGATGTCTAGTATTCTTTCTTTTAGGGCTGTGAGGTGACGCAGTGGGTACATCTCTAGGCCTGAAGTCAGAAAGATCTGAATTCAAGTCCAGCCTCAGACACTTACTAGTTATGTGACCCTGAGCAAGTCACTTAGCCCTTTTTGCCTCAGTTTCCCCATATGTAAAATGTTCTAGAGAAGGAAATGGCAAACCACTGCAGTATTTTTGCCAAGAAAACCTCATAAGAAGTCAAGAAGAGTCAGACATGACTGAAAACAACTAAATAATAACAACAAATTCTTTCTGTCACATATGCACACACGTATGCATACATGCATATGTGTATAGATGTATTATGTATATATATGTTTGGGTGTCTATATATTGTTTAATTATATATATGTATGTATATGTATATATGTGTGTATGTGTACCTATATATCTATATCTTATATAGTGGTCTATATAAGTTTACTCTCCCTCAACAGTTAGGACAATTGTGCTGAAGGGCAGCAGTTCAAAAGCTGCATGAATTAACTCCTCAAGATTTTCTGGGAGTGATAAAGGATACATTGTAAAAAATGCATGTATGTACATATATAAGTATAAATGTGTAGTATGTTTATATATATATAATAACAATGATAATAATACCTTGCATTTATGTAGCACTTTAAGGTTTGCAAAGTATGAAATACGTTACAAATATCATCTTATTTTATCCTCATAACAATTGTTGGAGGTAGGTACTATTATCATTAAATTTTACAGATGAGGAAACTGAGGCAGATAAATGTTAAGTGACTTGCCCAGAGGAAATTCCTTTCCACCCACATATGTGAGGTCTAGGAAAGTGTGCTATGCTCAGTGGTTTTATTTAATGATTTTAGTGAGAAATTCAATTCAATTTTTTGAAAAAAATGTGTGTTATGCACCTTCAATTTGACTGGAACAGAGTGAAATGGAGGGGAGTTATATGATAGAAGACTAGAAAGGTAGGTAGGAGATGAGGAGAAAGTCCTATAGGGGAAATGATTTTTCATATTTTGCAAGATTTGTGGTCTGCTAGAAGTAAGTGCTTCCTCCAGTGATGTGGATCACGCATGACTCATCCAAGCTAGAAATGCTGAGGCCCTGAAGTTAAGTGGTGTGTGTGTGTGTGTGTGTGTGTGTGTGTGTGTGTGTGTGTGTGTGTGTGTGTGTGTGTGTGTGTTAGTGGTGGGAACGGGACAGATGTGAGAGATATGGAGTTAGTTGTGGGGTTTCTTAAATACCAGAACGTGGAATATATCCCCACACATCTTAAGTGAACCTGGGGCCCAATTAGCCAATATGAACAGCTGTGCTGCCCCCATCTCCTTGTGTGCAAAACTCAACCTTTAAGCTGGCACCCCCAGAAGCGTATAGTATGCAAATTTTCCCTTCTTCTATTTCTCTCCAGGAGGGATATAGGTATGAGTGAATCACTGGAACATCAGAAAGGGAACCTCCTTCTTTGTTTCCCAAGTAAATTTTAAAGTGTTTAAATAGCGTTTCAGTCTGGATGAAGTATTTCCCACATTCTACACATCCATAGAGCTCCTTATCTTGTACTAGCTTCTCAGTTTTCAACTTTTTCTTCCTTTTAATCACTCTTACTTTTCTTCAGTTTGTTCTAGCACCTGCTTGGACAGGTTTTCTTTTCCTTTGCAATCCCTTGAACATAAATACTGAGAAACTAAGGGGATGGACAATATGTGGCTTAAGCAGCCTCAGGAGTTGACAAAAGTCACTTGATGTCATGTTGTGTCAGGACATTTAAAAATGAAGAATCATTTGCATTGAAGAATTGGGGTATAATTTAGAATTAGCCAGTGGGAGGATAGCATGAAAGTGACTATGTAGCAGGAATCTATGCTCCCAGGCCCAAGATCACCACCAGAGGTTGAGGACATAAGACCCTTCTAATGAGTCCTAGTTATTTCTGACCTATTCAATGAGTTTAGTGGGAGCTGACTTTTTGTTTGGAACTACTGACTATTCATAACTCTCTCCCCAAAACAGTATGGGTATACCTACCAACAACTTATTAAGAGGACAAAATACAACTCCTGATTACGTTTCAGTGATTGAAGGTGTTCCAAGCTTGGTCTGGAACTGCAACTGAATGCTTTTTACAGAGTGTATTCTAGTGACTGGGAGTTTTCCAAAGTTTATTTGTTTGGCTTGTCCTCCTGGGAGGATGCACCCTAATGGGAGGAACCTTCTCTTTGGCTGATAAATAAAAATGAGCTGATAGACCTGCTCAATCTTTTCCTTGTTTGGAGGACAGATCAGAGCCAAGTAGAATTTGATTTTGGGAGTAAGGAAGCTGACATATGCACAAAGTTTACCTGTGCTCTTTCCAATGCTAGCTTAGGGCAGAAGTATTTAGGAGCCAGTGAAAATGCATGGATTTGGGAGATGGAATGTCTTGTTCAAGAAAAAGCAAGGAAACCAGTGTCACTGTATCATAGAGTGTGTGGAAGGTAGTAAAATATGAGAAGGTAGGCAAACATGGATGAGTTGGGATCTGTATTATTGGAGGGAACACTCATAAAGAGGAGATAGAATAGTACAATAGAATATTAGAGCCAGGGAATTCACTCTAAAAGGAAGCTTGCCAAAAATCCCTTTGTAAATTGAAGAACCATTAAGTGACATGAAACATTACCTCCTAATTTTCTGTTAGTCATATTCAGATATTAGTTTTGTATATTGTTTTCTCAATGTTGGGCATGCCTTTATTGAGAGTTCTTGTTATACCTTCAGTAGCTACTAAGACATTCTGAAATTCCATGTTGGAGAAGGCTACAGAAAATAGACCACTGAATCAAAGGCAGAAAGGAATAATTTTAGCTAGTTATCACTGCTTTCCTCAGCTATAATAAGCAGATCCAAATGGTTTTTGTCTTGTGCAAAGCATTCAGACATGACTTCATGTCACTGCTGTAGCAGATTTATCCATTTACCATGCTCCTGTGTTTACTCTGGTGTGATACAAGGTTATGGAACAACTAGGAAGTCAAAAAAGTACCCCACGTTGACAATTTTTCTTTATATTTCTTGCTATTCTCTTGAGCTCAATTTTTCCCCTCCTGGCTGGTCCAGCTGCAAATACAGATGCTTATTTAGTTACTGACACACAGCATTAATTTGTGACCAACCTGGGGGTGGAAATGGCACTGAATTTTTCAGTTTGGAGGAAAAAAGTGTCTTTTGGGAGAAGGTAGACATTGAAAGTATATCAGGGATTGAGGTGTTTATAAATCAGTCATCTGATCACAATTCCCTGTAATAAAGCAGAGAGTTTTGAGTTCCTAAACATGCAGAGGGCCTCAGGCAGCCAATGACCTAGCACAAATTTTTCTCAGTATAATTGACTATGGTTTGCTCTTTTGGTGAGCTTCTCAAGGATCAAGTTGTTTCCCTTAAATTGATTCCTAGAATATGACAAACCTCTTTCTTTGACTTTGTAATGCTGTATCAATTCCATATTTCACATAAAGGAAATCCCAGGGCCCAACTGTCTCTGTTTGGGCTGTTGACTGTTTATAATTAAGTTTTCACTTTGAAATGCATATTTGTGAGTAGGAGATTACACCTGGATTGAAACTGATATATACATTTGTTATATATTTACATTTTTATGTAAGGAAATGTGTGCTCATTTTAAAAATGTCTCCCCCTTCAAATTAGTGATTCCTTATGTCATAAACTCTCATGAACCTTTCTTCATTGACATTTTCGTTCACTTGAAAGGGACTGGAGAGCTAGAAAGCCCTTCACATGTTTTGACCTTTCAAATTACACATGCAAAACAAATGCTTATCTAGTTTGAGTGATAGAATCCCCATTTGCGTATTGAAGAACAACTCATTTGAACATGCATGGGTATATTTGCCTTTCATTTAAACTGTATGTTTACTATGAAGCTTGCTCTTGGATGTATTATTGCTGGCTTTGACAGAACCATTGGAGAGTTGAAAAATCTGAATCAATAAGGCTACAATTCTGGGAAGGTGACAAGGAAGTCATAACCTAGAAGCATGAAACTGAAATGTTCATCCATCCCAACATCGAGCTGTAACCCTTGCTCAGAGATGACATTGTCCAGCTGTGATAACATAGGTCTCTTGGCTCCCAAACACTCACAAATCTTGTAAAATGTTCCCTAGATCTGCTCAGAATTGCCTCAGGACGGCAGTGCAGTAGAAATTTAATTATCGTTCTCATTTCTAATGCAAATAAAGGGAATTCTTTGAATTGTAAAGTGATCAATTCTTGTTTTCCTTTCATATCCTCTGCCAAGAATAATGATCTTTGGATTTTCAGACAAAACAATAATGGCCAACGGGGAATTAATAGCCGTGATAGGTAAGGATATATCAATCAATCAGCAAGCATTTATTAAAACACTTACTACATATCAGAGACTATGCTAAGCTCTATCTATTAAAAAAAAAAAGAAAGCAAAAATGGCCTCTGACTTCAAGGAGTTTACATTCAAAGCATAAATAGCTGTATACATGATACCTACAGAGTAAATGAAAATCGACTTTAGAGGGGAAGACACTAGCAAATGGAAGAACTAAAACAGAAAGTAACATTTGAGCTGAGTCTTAAAAGGAGCTGGAGATTCAAATAATTTGATTGACCTGACCAAAGAAAATTATATCCTAGGGGATTGAAATCACTGAGAGAGGTGATTGCTAAACCACTGTTACAGAGAATGCAAGCTATACCACAATATTAGAGAAGAGAAAATGTCATAATGGGAATACAATGAAGTCTACAGACTACAGGCCAGTAAGTTTGACTTTCATTCCAATTCAAAATTCTGTAATTAATATGTAATTTAAAAGTTGGTTAGCAAACATCTAGAAAAGGAAGAAGTGATCATCATGAATCAGTATGACTATTATTTCCTTTTTTTTTTTTTATTACTTTTAGGCAGTTAGGATTAAGTGACTTGCCCAGGGTCACACAGCTAGTAAGTGTCAAGTGTTTGGTCTGAGTCCGGATTGGGACTCAGGTCTTCCTGACTTCAGGGCCAGTGCTTTATCCGCTGCACCACCTGGCTGCACCCTATTATTTCCTTTTTTAAGGAAGTAATTTATCTTGTAAAACCTGGGTGTGATAGGACCGTTATTTACCAAGGTTCCTTCTCTACTCTACTACTGAGGCTAGTTTTTCCTGAAAATAAATGTAATCTTCTCTAAGACTCGATCTGCCTAGTGGGCTAAGGTTCAAAGTATACCTCCCTTGACTGTAACTTCCCTGTGGCCTCTAGTTGCATTGTGTGACTTCTTGGTCACATAAGGGCATAAAAAGGCCCACCCAAATGGAATCAAGATCTTTTCAACTTGGCATCTATCCTAAGATCCTGTGACCCACAACACCTTGTTATGTTGATCATTTCAGTACCAAGGCAGGAGTGTCTACCCAAGCTATGGGCTACAGTATCTTTGTTGAATATCTCTTCAGTGCTATAGCTAGTTAGAGGAAGGAAGGGTATGGAAGGAGAGCACACAAATTTGGGAAAGTTTCTTAAGGGGTAAAATAAATAATAAGAGAGGAATAAAAGAACATTCCTTGCTCCAGTGGGAGCCCAGTTTAGATTAGATAACAAGTTTGGAGAGGACCCAGAGCCTTTCAGCAACACCTAAGTAGAGGTGGAGATAGGTGATGAGAACTGGAGATGAAAAGGGCATGAAAGTAGAGGACAAAGAGATGTGAAAGTGTAGCACAGTATAATTGTTGAGCTGGTTAAGTATAGGAATAAGATTAATAAGAGGGGAAAGTAAAGCCAGAGCAGGAGTGTTAAGAGCTAGGGGCGTTGATGTCACAATGAGTACCAAGAACAGGCTGAAGATGAGTAAGGATGAGTAAGAGGAGAGGTGGAATGATAGGAGGTTATGGTTGGACAAAGGAACTTCAACATTCTTAAGCATGGAAACATCTGTAGATAATGGTAAAAATCAATGGTGTGACTTTCCCTGTGTGTGGCTGTGGTAGAATTAAGGGTTAAAAAGAGTTAAACAACTGAGGATCAAGTGTAATTGAGGGGATATCAACATGTATATAGAAGTTCCATAGTATAAGGACAAAAGGTAGGGTGGTGAGAAAGACTATGAAATCCTTGAGAAAGGAAGGAGAATAATTTTGGTGCTGGTGGATGATTGCTACCAGGATCTTGATTAGGTGATCTATCTGGATAAAATGAAATTTAAAGGAAGAGAGGTTGATGAGTGATGGTGGTTTAGCAGCTACAAAGGCTAGAGTACCATTTGACTGCAGCTTCCGTTCTCAAGAGTAATAGGAATGATAGAGGGAAGGTCAGTTATCTTTGTGAGGAAAGTGTAAGGAAAGAAGGTAAACTGGGCTTAGTGTTAATAATTCTTCCTATAGATGAAGTTCTGGTAGCAAAAAGTCGGTATCTGTGCCTTTGGTCTTAGTCTAGGTGAAGTGAGGACCAGTTGTTGGAGGCTCTATCCCTGGAGATGAGGGTTCTGGTTCCTGACCCTAGCTTTGAGAGGGGAATAAGATCTGAGGCATGGATGATGTGTCGGGTCATAAGAGCCTGATACCAGAAGTTGACTTGATCCAGATGGCTTGGCTGCAGCATCTAACACATGTAATGTAATAGTCTCTGTGTTATTTTAGAGATTAAAGCAACTAGCAAAATGTCATCTGTGAACAATGCCATCTATCAATCCCTCTCCAATTTGGAATATGTGCTGGACCTCCTCCATGACAGTGGCAACACCTGGTTTATCACTTTCTTCATATTAATGACCAGAGGATTGTCAAATAAGATTATCTCCCTTACATCTTTCAAGGAATATTATGATTTTGATTCTAAGTAGCAAAGGTGAACTACCTCGTGAAATAGAAATGACATAAAAATACAAATAAATAGCTAGCATTTATATAATGCTTTAAAGTTTGCAAAGCACTTTACAAAAATAATCTCATTCTAACAATCTCCTGGGGAAGAGAAAAACCAAACTGAAGCTGAAAAGAGAGGGCACCAAAGGGGACCCTCCCCTGGGGGATGATGATGATGATGGTGATGATGATGATAATGATAAAGTCAAAACTAAGTAGAGCAGATGGCAAGTGAAGAAATTCCAGGAATTCTGAGTCCTCTATAAAGGGAGTCTATAGGAGGAGTTTTTTGCTCTACCCTTCAGCTCTCCAATCAGAGAGGCAGAAGCAACTGAGAGCACTGATGAGGTGTGAGTACCAAGGCTGAAGCTATCTCCACAATTATGAGTTTCCTGGTAATATCCTGAGAGGGCATGATGATGATGGTCAAGTCAAAAACCAAGAAGAGTAGCTGTTGGCAAATGAAATACATCCATACACTGTTATGTGAATTCATACATAGAAGGGTTTAGAATGAATTACTCTCATGTATAATCTGTATGGATTTTGGTTGCATGCACTATTTGACAACTACTCTAAACCCCAACTTGCAGCCTACTCATTGCTTTATTCATTTGCATCCCCGGTTCAAAGGCAATTAAGAAGTATGTTTTGGTATTTCCTCATAAATTACTTAAATTACAACTTATATCTTATTAATTAAATTACAACTTATATCTTATTAATTAATCAATTAGCTTTAGGTTCCCACTAGTTTGTTAAAAAAAAAACTAAAGAAATCTTTCTCCATAAACTTTACTCATCTTTTTTATCTCGAACCCTTACAAGGCTTGAATGATCTCTTTGTAGTGGCAAAGAACTGGAAATTGCAGGGACCAATTGGGGAATGGCTGAATGAGTTGTGATATATGATTATACTGGAATACTACTTTGCTATAAGAAATTATGAGTTCAGTAATCTTAGAAAAACATGAAAAGACTGGCATGAAATAATGAAGAGAAATGAGCAAAACCAAGAGAACACTGTATACAGTAACAATATCGTTTTAAGAACAACTTAAAGGACTCAAGGCAAGTGACTTATAAGAAGAGAAATAGTTAACTTTTTGTCTGCTAATAGTAGTGGAAAATCTCTCCAACAATTATACCTATCCAAACATAAGATGGACTGATTTTGGAGTTAGTAGATTCCACCTTACTAGGCAACTTTAAGTACAGTCTTCATGACCATTTGTTGCGCCTATTGTAGAGACTTCTTCATCAGATAGTGGTTAGTCTAGATGACCTCTAAGGTCCTTTTCAATTTTGAGATTCTTCAAACTGATGTAGTCATTAATATGCATATATATTATATAAGATACAACACAAAGATATTATATATCTATATATGTGTATATATACACACTTTGAGTCCTATAAGTGTGAACAGATGGTGCTAAAACTAGAAAGAAAACAAAAACAATTAAGAGCGGGAGGATTTAAGTTTGAATGAAAATTGAAATCAGTGAGTTATCAGACTTGGAAATAACACCATACACCCCAAGCTTCTGAAGGGGAGATTGAAGGCCCAAAGAGTGAGGCTAGAGTAGGCTGGGAAGATTTATTCTTGTACCACAGAAAGTAATTTTAAAATGTCTCTGTTCCCAGTATGAATCCACAGTGTTTGAGGTAAACACTTATAAATTGTTTATGGTGGATTACATTGAAATGTTGCCATTGACTGGAAGAAGGAGTACTGAGAAGAAGAAGAAGAAGGAATGTTTATGTACTTTTAGATATGTACATTTAAAATGTCACAGAACTCGCTCATCTCCTAGCTACCACCACACAATTGAAGGCTAATTTGCATATAGTCTGAAATGGAAAATTGGGCAGGAAGAATGCTTCATTTTCCCAGGCAGAAAGCAGAGAATTTAATCAAATGAAAATTCAATATTTTTTCTTTCCTAACAATGAAGTAACATTACTATTTTTAGTGTAGCACCTAGGATACCTCCCCCTGGCATGTAGGGACTTCAGACAGGATTTCCCAGGGTTGAGGTCTCTTGTGAAACTGTATCCACTCAAGGGAAACCATAATACAAGCTTGAACCCTTGAACCCTGAAGTGAATATTTTACTTTTGTTAGTCAGCGAGAACACATAGTTCATTTAACCAGAGCATAGTAAGAAAAGTAACAATAAAACATAAACTGGGGTACAATCTTCCACAAATACTCATACCATCAATGGAAAGCAGAGCATGACCCAAGGAAGATGTGTTGGGGAAATGGTCCCTTGGGAACACATATCACTAGGGCAATTCACACCTCTGATTCAGCAGGGACACTGATGCCTTCTTGTAATGCCATCACCCTGCTTCTCTTGGTCCCACTCCCTGTTGGTATTGTATGTGTGCCAGTCATACAATGGCATATGGAAGTGGTATAGAGTTTCTTCCAGGTATAGCTCCTTGTTGATCTCATGTAGTTTATGCTTAATGGTAGTCCATTGGTCCTGTCCTTAACTTCCACATGTACTTCTTCTGGGAATGAGATTATAGGGCTGCTTTCTGCTTCCAGAGTCCAGCTTCATCTGGAGTCCCTGGCTGAGGTGTTACCTCTTCCACAAAGAGAGGAAGAAGGGGCTCTCATATCTAGTTTGTTTGTTTGTTTTTGGTTTTGTTTTAAGGTCAGAGCTTAAGTAATTTAAGCTCTTTTTTAAAATATTAATTTATTTTTAGTTTTCAACATTCACTTCCATAAGCTTTTGAGTTCTAAATTTTCTCCACCTCCCTCCCCATCTCCCTCCCCCAAGATGGAGTGCAATCTGATTAGGCTCTACATATACATTCCTATTAAACATATTTTCACATTAGTCATGTTGTAAAGAAGAATTAGAACCAATAGGAGAAACCACAAGAAAGAAGAAATAAAACAAAACAAGAAAAAAAAGAGCACATAGTATGCTTCAATCTTCATTCAAATTCCATAGTTCTTTCTCTGGATGTGGATAGCATTTTCCATCATGAGACTTTTGGAGATGTCTTAGATCCTTGCATTGCTGAGAAGAGCTAAGTCTATCAAAGTTAGTCATTATACAACATCGCTGTTACTGAGTTCATACAGTCCTTTCTAGGTTTTTCTGAAGTCCCCGTACTTATCATTTCTTATAGCACAATAGTATTCCACTACATGCATATACCACAACTTGTTCAGCCATTTCCCAGTTGATGGGCATCCCTCAATTTCCAGTTCTTTGCCACCACAGAAAGAACTGCTATAAATATTTTTGTACATGTGGGTCCTTTTCACATTTTTATGATCTCTTTGGGATATAGCCCTAGAAGTGGTATTGCTGGGTCAAAGGATGTGCACATTTTTATAGCCCTTTGGATATAGTTCCAAATTGCTCTCCAAAATGGTTAGATCAGTTCACAACTCTGCCAACAATGTATTAATGTTCCAATTTTCCCACATCTTCTCCAACATTTATCATTTTCCTGTTTTTCCATGTTAGCCAACTTGATAGGTGTGATGTGGTACCTCAAAGTTGTTTTGATTTGCATTTCTCTAATCAATAGTGATTTAGAGCATTTTTTTCATATGACTATAGAAAGCTTTAATTTCTTCATCTGAAAACTGCCTGTTCACATTCTTTGACTGTTTAGCAATTGGGGAATGGCTTGTATTCTTATAAATTTGACTTAGTTCTCTATATATTTTAGAAATGAGGCCCTTATCAGAGACGCTGGTTGTAAAAATTCTTTCCAAGTTCTCTATTTCCTCTTAATCTCGGTTGCATTGGCTTTGTTTGTGCAAAGTGACTTCAATTCTTTTTGAAAGTGGAGGTTTCACATAAAGTCATATGGTTCTGGAAAAAAATGTTTTTCTACTTTTTCTCCCCTGTAATGAGAATCCATCAGGTTTTAGAACCTTCACTAGTAGCTTTTTCTTCTCCAAAGAAGAATCTTGACTTCAAAGACTAAGCTTATTTGGAACTTGGAGCAGCTAAATAGTTCCCAAAGGCATTAAGTCTGTTTTCCAAATGTATCTTCCCACTTAGCAATGCCAGGGGCTCTGTTCTAAGTTTCTAACTCTGTCTTAGAGTTAGAAAGTCTTTGTAGTTTTTGATTATCAAGCTACACCTCTTCAGAAACACATTTAAGGGTTCCCTTACAATAAACTACCAAAAACTGTGTGACTCCCTCCACCCTCCCCTGCTTCCCATGATCTAACAATCAGATAATCCTTTGGTGTCCCATGCAGATAAATTCAAGAGGGAAAGGGAAAGGAACAGAAGCCCCTAGGTAGGGATTTATGAACATTGTACTCTACATTAATTCTTTATATCAAATCCACTTTTATGTATATCTTGATGGTAAGAAGTTTCTCTATGATTTGAGTCTTAAATTACTTCAAAGATAACTCTGATTATGATATATAATGTGAGGAGTTCAAATAGCCAAATCATACACTGGCCTGTTAATGTAGGATGGAATTCCATTCTAGGGATGAACTTAATTGGTCAGTGAGTGAATGCAAACTGGTTTAAAGTTGGTGGATGGGACACTGGACTTGGAATCTAAAAGACCTGGGTTCAAATCCCACCTCAGACACTTACTGTGTGACCCAGGATAAGTTATTTAACTTTTCTGTCCGCAATTTCCTCATATATACAATGAAGGGGTTGGGCATGATGGCTTCAGATGGCTTTTTCTACTCTAAATATATTATCCTACAACCCCACTGTATTAGCAATTTCTCATCATGTAACTCTCTGCCTAAGGAACTTCAATGACTTCCCTTTGCCTCTTGGATAAAAAATCTGAATCCATATTTTTAGCATTTCCATAATGTAACCCAAGTGTTCTTTCCTATCTTGTCTTTCCAAATGCATGCTCTTACTTTCCTATGAAAGTCCATATGGACTCTGCTTCTTTTAAGTCCTTGTTCATGCTGTTACCTCTGTTTGATATGCCTTCTCTATCCTTTCTCACCTATCCAAATCCTATCCTGGCCTTCTCCATGCACCAGATCATGTTACATCTTCTTCATGAAGACTTTCTGGACCATTCTTCACAATAGCTCTTTTGAATCTCTTGTTACTAATTATATTTATGTTGAACCTTTGTAACATGCTCTCAAGACTTTCAAAGTTTGAGAGTTCACATCTTGGGCCTTCTATAAAAAAAGAAGAGAATTTTTTACATTGCTTCTAAACAACATCTATCTGTGTTTGGAGAAAGGGGATCATCCATATAGTCACTATAGCTGAAAGACTAAATCAATGTCATAGTTAAGGGTGACAGGGAGGAAATTTGGATCTTGCTATTATATTTTATATATTGTTATTATTATTATTTAGATATTTCTATTGCAGTGAATTTATTTAGACAGAGCAGGTTTGATGGAAAGGGGGAGGGAAAGGCAGCTCCAAAAAAGCTGTCTCATCTCCAGGGGTGTTCAAGCCCTTAAAGGGCCTTTAACACCAAAGAGGCTGCCACCAGACTGGCAGAACTTCTGTAAGTGCTTTATACCTTTCCATATCTATTTAGGGGTTGCTTTTCATCTTATGAATTTTCTGTAAGGTGAAATAGCTGGCCTACCAATATGCATTTGCAACCTTGGATGTCTATATGGGAAATGGGGATCCCATTATTCAAATCCTGGGAAACCTAAATATAAGCTATACTAAACTATATTTTGATACTTCCCCAGAGTAAACTTTGGGTAGTGGGGGCATACGTAATAAGCCAAAGAGAGGGGAAAAAATGACCCTTTGGTATCAGTACCCAAGAAGGAGCCAATTTATGAATCCAGGGTTATGAGGGGTCCTGGGCCTTCAAGATGATCACCTTTACAGCTATGTTGAGAATGAATTAGAGTGAGGAGACATTTAAGTCAGGGAGATCAGTTAGAAGTTTTTGTATTAGTCTAGGTGAGGTCTGATGAAGGTCTGAACTAGGGTGATTCTTCTATGAATGGAAAGAAAGTTACACAAAAGAGGTGTTGCTAAGGTAAAAATGTCAAGATTTTTTAATTGATTGAATAGATGAGGCATGTGAGAGTGATGAGTTGAAGATTACATTCAGTTGTTAGCTTGAGTGACTGTGAAGATGATGGTGCTGTGGAGAATAACAGTTTGGAAGAAAGGTAAGTTTGGGTGAAAAGAAAACGAGTTCAGTTTTGGACATGTTATGTTTGAGAAGACATCTAATTTGAAATGTCCAAGAGTTGAGAATGCAGCTTTGGATTTCTGGACAGAGACTGTACTAGATATATAGATCTGAGAATCATCTGTATAGAGATCATAATTGAATACATGGGAGCTGATAAGATCACCAAGAAAGGGAATGTAGAGGAAAAAAAAAAAGAAGTGAAGTAGACTTGTCATGGATGAATATCCAGCAAAGGAGATGGCGAAGCACTGAGATGAGGAGAAAGAGAATAAGGATAGATCTGTGTCACAAAACCTTGATAGGAGAGAGTCTCCAGGAGGAAAAACCAATCAGCAGTTTTAAATGCTACAGAGAGTTCAGCAAGGATAAGAATTGAGAAAAGTCCATGGGATTTGGCAGCTGAGACATCATCGGTAATTTTTGTTGGAGCAGTCAGAAATCATATTACAAAAGGATACAATAGACTGAGAGGGAATGAAGAAGAGGCATTGAGAGTAGATGACTACTTCAAGTTTAGCTGAGAGGGGAGGACAGCAGCTATCAGGGAGGGTAGAATCTAGTGCAGGGGTGGGGAACCTGCAGCCTCAAGGCTACATGTGGCCTTCTAGGTCCTTGGGTGTAGCCTTTTGGATTGAGTCGAAGTTTTATAGGACAAATCCTTTTATTAAGGAGATTTGTTCTGTGAAGTTTGGATTCAGTCAAAGGGCTGCACTTGAGGACCTAGAGTGCCACATGTAGCCTTGAGGCTGTAGGTTCCCCACTGATCTAGTGTATTTATTGTTATTATTATTGTTGTTGTTATTTTAATTCAAGGGAGTGTCCCACTCCACCTCAACTGATGTGGTGATACAGATCCTGAATGTAGTAACAAGATGTTAAGGAGTTCATACAGCTTTATATTCCCATAATCCTACATCCCATGAATAAGTCTAATCAAGTTGAAGACTTATTGTTCAGTTGTTTAAATTGTGACTGACTCTTTATGATCTTGTGGACCAGAGTATGCCAGGCCCTTTTATCTTCCCCTATCTCACAAAGTAATACTGTCCATGGGGTTTTCTTGGGAAAGATATTGGGGTGGTTTGCCATTTCTTTCTCCAATGGATCACTTTTGTCAGAACTCTCCATATTACTTGTCTATCTTGAGTAACCCTGAAAGGCATAGTTCATAGTTTAATTGAGCTGTGCAAGCCCCTCTGCTACAATAAGGCCATGATCCAGGAGGAGTTTAATCTATTAGATGAAGGTGATTGATATCATGGGATATATTTTAGATTGTCTGCAAAATCAGTGATACCTGTTGGGACTATATACAAGCCAGTTAGCAAATGAAGAGTCTATGCATAGGAGAATTTTGTGGGAGACATTCATGCAGTAGAAAAGAGGACTTTCTCTTCTTCAATCTACCATATCAATGGAACTGTTGAACCAGTGGGAGATAGTACATCTAGCTGGTAGCAGAGGCACATACACAAGGCCAGGCACAGATGTAGGAATAGTCAGTTATCCAAGAAATGAAGACTCTGTAAGGAGTGTGACCACTTTAAAACAGAGGAGAATATTGGCAGTGGACTAAAAAAAAGGAGTCTACTGAGAGCCCAGCTGAATGGTGTCAACATAGATTCTATACCTAAGGGTATGTGAAGACTCTACAAAGAAATAAAGTACTTTGAAGGTATGTAGGACCAGGAGTAACTCATGTATTTCACACGTGCATCTCACCTTCAGTTTGGGCTTGATCACCTCATAGATGTTATATGTAAATGTGGGGGAGTTTAAGGCTTTGGAGGATATTTTATACCAGTTTTCTTTGCTATATCATATTAGTAAATGCTTTGCTAAAAGCTAATTAAATCTATTGGCTGATTGTTAATGTGAAGCAGAGTGGTGGGAGCTTGTATGTGCTATGGTAGTAGGAGGAACTGTTGTTCAGTCATTTTTCAGCCACGTCCAACTCTTTGTGAACCCATTTTAGGAGTTTTCTTGACAAAGATACTGGAGTATTTTGCTATTTCCTTCTTGGCTCATTTTACAGATGAAGAAGCTGAGGCAAACAGGGTTAAGTGACTTGTCCACAGTCACATAGCTAGTTAAGTGTCTGAGGCCAAATTTGAATTCAGGAAAATGAGTCTTCCTGACTTCAGATGAGGGACTCTACCCACTGTGACACCTAGTTGCATCAGCAGGAGTAATTACTCACACGGTTACTCGTAGAGTATGATGTAGCCACACTCTGGAAATCCAACCTGTGAGTGTCAGTCCAGGCTTAAGAATTAGTCTAGGTAGTTGATACATAAGGAGGGGGAAAATATGGATGGGGAGGAATCAGAAGATAGGGAGAGAGAGAGAGAGAGAGAGAGAGAGAGAGAGAGAGAGAGAGAGAGAGAGAGAGAGAGAGAGAGAGAGAGAGAAATACAGAGATACAGAGACAGACAGGGAAGGATAATGAGGATAATAAACAGGAAAAGTTGGGAGAGAAAAGGATCAAGGGTATATGTAGAAGCATATGCCTTGGCAGGGAGAATGACCATATCTTCATCAGAGACTGAAAAGAAAGAGGTTATAGTGAAAGATGATATCAGAAGGACATATGGCTTTATGGAGAAGAGGGGAGAAGAGGGAATGTATGATGAATTGCCCCAATTAAAATATATATATATATATATGTATATATGTGTATGTATATATATATGTATATGTGTGTGTGTGTATGTGTGTGTGTATATATATATGTACATATATATATATACATACATACATACATACATACATACATACATACATACATACATACATACATATAGTAGGAGGCAAGGCCCTCACCTGCATTCAGGGAGAGTTATCACAGGAAAATATGACAAAATTAGAGAATTTTTAGAACGGTAAGTGAAATAGAAAATCATCTAGGGTTTAATAGAAGGAATGCCACATAGCAGTGAAGGCCCGCTTGAAATTAGATAACATAAATTTGTAGTTCACTGAGTCAGCACAGCTTTGTGACTTCATTCTGCAGAACTTGAGTAGGAACCATGGCGGTAGATGGTAGGAGTAACCTAGGGTTAAGTTTGGTTAGAAATGACAAGTAGGCAAGGCATTCAAGAATAGAGGATTGTATAGAGTTCAGCTGGCTCACTAAAGGGTCAAGACTGGGAAGGCAAGGCAACAGAGCCAGAGCAGGAATGGAGGCCTACCTAGGAAAGTACAAACCTAATCTCTTTCGCATATGTCAGCCCTAAAAAAACTTGAATTTGGCTACTACTTTCTCCTCAAGTCTTATTTTCTTCAGTCTCTAAACATCTCCAGTTCCTTCAACCTATCCTCAATATAACAGGCAATTCTCTCACCATCTTGACCTCCTTCTCCTGGATATTCTCTGAGAGCAGAACTGAGCACAGTGCTCCAGATGTGGTCTGACATGGGCAGAATATGCTAGAACAAGCACTTCTCTCTTCCTGGGCACCATGTGTCTTTTTCTATGCCTTGGGGTCACATAGCTTTTGCCAGTGTCACAGTGTTGAAAGTACAATGAAAGATTTAATTTAGAACTTTGTGGGCCAATTCATGCCTCTGTGAATTGGTTGGATCTCTGATTTCAAGATAGAAAGCTTCATAATAATAGATTACTACTATATTTGACTGGCTAGATCACAAAGCCAACTGCATGATTAGGCTTTGACTTTGCAAAGTTATTGAAAACATAGAGCTTCCTCCAGTTGCTTGATCTAAGAGCACAGGCTCAGATTCTGCCAAGTGCATTCCTCCTGCAATATGGTGGTGAGGTCTTTGCCCCATGACCTTTGACTCCTCCCCACTCCTTCAGATTCAACTGTCTTCTACTTAATATTTTGGCAGACACTGACTGGAAAACACAGCTTGCTTGGTTATACCTTTATGCTTATCCTCTGTTCTCAAATTTTGCCTGCAATGGTACATTACAGTGGGATATTCTCTCTCCCTCTCTCTCTCTCTCTCTCTCTCTCTCTCTCTCTCTCTCTCTCTCTCTCTCTCTCTCTCTCTCTCTCTCTCTCTCTCTCTCTCTCTCTCACTCTCCCTCCCTCCCTCTCCCTCTCTCTCTCTTTCTTACTCTTAGCTGTACCTTAGCTGAGTCAAAAAACAAAACAAATGCAGTAACATTATAGGTAGCAACACTTGGATTGCTCCCTCTCTGTCATGGTCTTTCATTGTATTCAGAAACAAGAATTATGCTACAAGCATAAAGATAAAAATGCAATTTAAAGCCAGAAGAAACTTGGATTCAGAAATAATATTCTCACATGGACCTGAGTTGTAAAAATATTTAGGAAGTTCACAAAAACACCTACTTCTTAGCTCATTTGACTAAATAACCCTATAGAATGGAAGTAAGCTTCTAGGAATTATCAGACTTCTTTGGAAGAAAGTTTGAAAGACACTGACCTAAAGCTTAGGAAACTATTAGGATTACAGTACCATATATTCAGATTTGGAGGGGTCTTGAGAGGCCATCTAGTTCAACAGCCTTGTTTTGCAGATGAGTAACTGGGGCCTAGAGTGGGTAAATAACTTGCCTGAGATCACACAGTTATAAACATAGGACTTGAGTTATGAACCTAGGTCCTCCAGTTCTCTTTATTTACTAAATCAAACGTGAATGAATTCTCTGGCATCTCTTGTCCTACTATAACAGAATAGTCTTGTCCATAAAGTCCTCTACAATCTTTAGATGAGACCTTTATATGTAATTGCAGTGCAAAGACACTTCAGAAGTCTAAGAGGGACAAGGGAAAGACTGAAAATATATTACTGAGCTAAACAAAAGAAGAAAAAGACAAATACATAGCAGTAACCTTCCTCATAAAAAGTAGTAAACCATAACACAAAAGATCAGTGAGATGAAAATGAATAACTTTAAAGAATGAAATCATGAAAAAAACATAAAAATAAAGATATTTTTCTTCTCTTCAAAAAAAACTTTTTAAAACTATGCCTGTGATTTCCTCAGTCTGGAAACACCCAGTGAAGGAAGTAACTTTACCAATGCAAATTAGTACCTGTTCTGCATCTTACAGTGTAAGATTTGCCTGGGACGAGGAAAAGTTAAATGACTTGCCTGGGTCACACAACTTCTATGTGTTAGAGTTGAAACTTAAACACAGGTCTTCCTGTTACCAGAAACAATTCTCTAAACACTGGTCTCCTCTTCAAAATAATAATTTTCGATTTAAGGAAAAATTAGCCCGAAGTTTTTAAACAAGTTTGTTTAAAAATATTACCTTAGTACTTAGCAGCATTTCACCAATGACTCAAAATGAATGTTTGCTTTATTTTTATGCCCAAAGTCTGTTTCTTTTTAGCTAGCTCAATCCTGTAAAATAAATACTAATATATGATCAGGTACCACAAAGGACAGATTGTTCCCATGGTAACAAAATGGGAAGGCACTCTGGGGAAAAGTATTGGTTCTAGAGTTCATTGTCAGCTCAAAGCTAATACTGAAATAAGTGGTGTCTCTTTGTGTGTGTGGTTTAAAAAAAACCAAAACCTAAAAGATATTCACTCACTGTAGCCCTTCTGCCCAGGGAAAAGCTTGCTCATTCCAGTCCAAATGTGTTTCAAAACATCTTTGTTTTCTCTTGAAGAACCAAATGAGTTGAATATAAATGTGCATTTCTTCTGCCTGTCAGTTACCCCAAGAATATTCACTTTTCCCTCCTTTTAGTGATTGCTCATTACAGATGACTGGAAGTGAACAATTTAATCAGGGTAATATGGGGCCACCAACAATCATCATCATTTGAATTTCTGCATAGAAGCCATATTCCATCTGTTACAAGTTATTTGCCCATGCAAATAATGGCAAAGATCTGTGATGGTGACTGACAGGTGAGGCCAGCCATGGAGGGTTTTTGTCTCAGGAGTAAAAGACTGTGACAGGTGTGTTTTTCTTCGCATACCCTTTTCTTGCAAAAGATCTGAATGGATCAAATATTTAAGATCACTTTTTCCTTTTCTGGGTTATTTTTCCCTTCTTATTAAACAGTTTAGCTGGCCTTCCTTTGACAAAAGAGCTGTCTAGAATGGAAGTTTGCTATTTTATTGCTCTTTTCACTCTCTAGAGAATCCTAGTGGGGGAGCAGGGGTTGCCCGTAATACTGGGGGATCACTTCATCCAGGCCTGAAATGTAGCTGCCTCAGGGGTTGAACAGGAAAGTAGTTTAGATGCCACAAAAATTTTTCTCTAATATGGAGAAAAAACACTCATTCTTCCATCCTTCCAAAAGGATACAGAGTGAGAACAAGTATAGGCCTTGTGCTTGTTGGTGGCATTTGGCCAGGGAAAATGTGTCTTCAGCAGCTTTTGTATATGTCTTGGAGAGACGGGTGATAGAAATTATTTGAAGGAAAAAAATGTGCCTTAAGCTTTGTGGCTTTTTTTTCTTCCTTTACTCTATGAGAATCTTGAATCAGAAAACCTATTCTATGTGAAATAAGGTTACCATATGATAGATTGCCTCTGTCTCCCAAAGCTAGTTCTCCAGAAAGTTATAACAGAATATCAGAAAACTAAAAGCCCCTTATAGATGCTAGAATCCAAAAGACAACCAGCATGCTACTAAATAGAAATAGACATTCTCCCCTTCCCTCTATCCCCAGACCTTTTAAAGCCATGGTATATGCTATGCATTATCTCAGCTTTGGCTTACTGTCATTACTGCAAGTTTATAGTGCCATCCGGGAGCATGTTCACTTTTTTTTTCCTTTTTGCTCATTTTGTCATCCTTGTCTACCTCACCACTTAGTAATACTTTTAACACCTAGTAAAGTACTAGGTTTCCTGTGATAACTGAATGGGTAAAGTTTTCCTGGGTGTGGAGCTCTATCCTGGCTGTGCTTAAGGAAGCTGCTTTTTCATTGAAATCGCCTCAGGTATGCCTACATCATACCCTGCTTCTCCTAATCTACACCTATCCCTGGCCAAATGCCACCAACAAGCACAAGGTCTATACTTGTTCTCACTCTGTATCCTTTTGGAAGGATGGAGGAACGAGTACTTTTGTCCATATTAGTGAAGCATTTCTTGTGGCATCTAAACTACTTTCTTATTCAACCCCCAAGGCAGCTACATTTCAGGCTTGGATGAAGTGATCCCCCAGTATTATGGGCAACCCCTGCTCCCCCATTAGGATTCTCTAGAGAGTGAAAAGAGCAATAAAATAGCAAACTTCCATTCCAGACAGCTCTTTTGTCAAAGGAAGGCCAAAGGTCCTACAGACCCTAAGAGCCCATGCACCCATACCAGAGAATCATTCCACTCAGTGGATTAAGAACTATACCCCGGGGGTGAGCTGCTCCAATTGTGAGTACAAATGTACCTTGCGCAGCTAGGTAGTATAGAGCTTCTATACTACATAGAAATATATACTTATAGCTATATTTCTATACCACGTGGCCTGATCAGGAAGACCCGAGTTCAAATCCAGCCTTAAACTCTTACTAGCTCTGTGGCTCTGTGCAAGTCACTTAACCCTGCTTGCCTCAGTTTTCTCATCTGTAAAATGAGTTGGAGAATAAAATGGCAAACCACTATAGTATCTTTGTCAAGAAGATCCCAAATGGGGGCACAACTAATCGGACATGACTGAAATGACTGAACAACAACTATACAAATGTACCTAACCCACTACAACTACTTTAGACTGCTCTTGACATCCTGTTTAGCCATCTACCTGAATACTTGAACCTGATAAGGCATCTTACTGTGTCTTCCATCCCTTTGAATACTTTTGTCTGCCATTTACCCCTTTACCTCCCTACACCTTCTGCCTACTCCTCTGGGAATGGTAATCAAAGCAATACTACCTTTGCTACTGGAAAGGGTGTCATAATTAACTATCCTGTGATTTCACTTGTCAGCCCCTTGACTTCCTAGGTCAGAGGTGGGGAATCTGTGGCCTTGAGGCCACATGTGGCCCTCTAGGTTCTCAAGTGCAGCCTTTTGATTGAATCCAAACTTCACAGAACAAATCTTGTTAATAAAAAGATTTGTTCTATAAAACCTGGACTCAGTCGAGAGGATGTAGGAAAATTGGAACACTAATACATTTTTTTTTTTTTAGTGTGAGGCAATTGGGGTTAAGTGACTTGCCCAGAGTTACATAGCTATATGTGTTATGGTGTTTGTGTCTGAGGATGGATTTGAACTCAGGTCCTCCTGACTCCAGCCAGTGCTCTATCCACTGTGCCACCTAGCTACCCCCTTTTTAAGTTAAAAAATTTTTTTTGAACATTAATGCATTGTTGGTGGAGTTTTGAACTAATGCAACCTTTTTGGAGAGCAGTTTGGAACTATGCCCAAAAAGCTATAAAATGTGCACATCCTTTGACTCAGCAATACCACTTCTAGGGCTGTATCTCAAAGAGATCATAAAAATGTGAAAAGGACCCATATGTACAAAATATTTATAGCAGCTCTTTTTGTGGTGGCAAATAATTAGAAATTGAGGGGATGCCCATCAATTGGGGAATAGTTGAACAAGTTGTAGCATATGAATGTAATGGAATACTATTGTTCCATAAGAACTGATGAGCAGGCAGATTTCACAAAAACCTGAAAAGATTTGTATGGGCTGATGCTGAGTGAGGTGAGCAGAACCAGGAGAACATTGTACACAGTAATTGCCACGTTGTGTGATGACTAACTTTGATAGACTTAGTTCATTTCAGCAATACAAGTATCTAAGATTATCTCCAAAGGTCTCATGATGGAAAATGCTATCGCATCAAAGAAAGAACTATGGAGTTTGAATGCAGATTGAAGCATACTATTTGCTATTTTTTTCTTCTGTTTTGTTTTGTTTCCTTTTTCAGGAGGTTCCTCCTATTGGTTCTAATTCTTCTTTACAACATGACTAACGTGAAAATAGGAACATATATGTAGAGTCAGTATCAGATTGCACACATCTTGGAGAGGGAGGTGGGGAGGGAGGGGGAGAAAATTTAAAACTCAAAAGCTTGTGGAAGTGATCGTTGAAAACTAAAAGTAAATTAGTATAAAAATAAAACTTGGACTCAGTCAAAAGTCTGCACCACATGTGGCCTTGAGACTTCAGGTTGCCTACCCCTGTCCTAGGTCAAAGCTCCCTTCCCTGACCACCATTCCTGCAAGGGAAGCTCCTTGAGAACAGAGACTATTTCACTCTTGCCTTGTATCCCCAACACCTGACACAGTTCTTAGCACATAATAGGCATTTAACAAATATGCTTTCATTCATTCCTTACACTAAAGAATACCATTAAGTCCTGAAAGTCTGACTTTCCCTTTGTCACAGGTGTGTACCCTTTCAGGCGTGGAAGAGAGTAACCTCACCACACATTCCTTAAGGTCTTTGTTGAGGGGAGAAAAGTTCCATTGGAGCTAATGGCCTCTGAGGCTATTGACCTTACTTCCTAACTTCCATCTTTCAAAAGACTCATGATCTTATTTCTGTGGCCATACCCCTCCCCTCTACTGACAGGTGATGACCTTAGTAGTAGGATTATTTGTTTTTTAAATCAATTTTGTGGTCAAAAAGTTCATGTCATCCTTACCTCTCACCAGTGGCAAGCAAATGAAGTAATTAGAATTTTGTTGTTTATTCCTTGGGATCCAGATCAGAATGGCAGTGATGGGCAGATTTCCAAGGTGGGGATGTGGGTCAAATCCCCAGGGAAGTAGTGATAGGAAAAGTTTGCTTTGGTTCTAACTTGCCACCTAGGGTGGTTTCAGAATCCCGTAAATCTGAACAAAACAAAAAGAGTGGACTTGTGGCTAGATAATGAGTGACTGGGAGTCCAATTTGGATAACAATCAGCAGTGTGAGATGGCAGGCAAAAGTGAAATACACTATTACAATATTTGTTGGAATTAAGGAAGGCATAATGATAGTCCTCTTCCAAACTACCCTGGTGAGACTAAACCTGGAATTTCCATGTTTATTTCTGAGAAGTAAATTATAGAAAGAGTATTGATAAGTTGGAGCTCATCAAAAAGGAATTGGGGAAGTGAAGAGACTAGTGTATCACCAAAAATTGGTGGTAGAGATAGGAATGTTCTCATCAAAGATAGAAGACTTAGGGCAGGCACAATAATTGTCTTCAGAAATTTGAAAGGCTGGGGCAGCTAAGTGGTGCAGTAGATACAGCTCCAGCCTTGGAGTCAGGAGGACCTGAGTTCAAATCTGGCCTCAGACACTTGACACTTACTAGCTGTGTGACCCTGGGCAAATCACTTAACCCTGATTGTCTGACCAAAAAAAAGAAGAAAAAAAAATTGAAGAGACATTTAACTTGTACAGATGGGACCTAAAGGGAAACTTCAGAGACATATTTTGGCTGGCTAAAAGGAAAACTTTCCCAAAATTGGATTTGTCCAAAAAAGCAAATATCTTGGCATCAAAACCAAAATTTAGGATTCTGGTGCCTAGGAAAAGTAGGGTAGGGAACCTGGGCAGAGAACACGAGGCTGGTCACGTTAAAGGGATAGGACAGGCCCGAGTGACAGAGCCACTGATAAGTCTGGGGTTCCTATGAGATGTTAGCATGTGAGTACAATCACATCAGGGGAGTGTTATGAGTAAAATTTAACAAAAGAATATACTGAGACAATTCTCTGAGCAAGATAACATTTATTAGCAGGGGCATACTGCCTGTCAATAAATGGGTTAATGAAGTATCTTTATTTATGTCGAAGATTCTGAGCAAAGGGACAGGTCCCCTTTTATGGGTTTTGGGGAATGTAGAATAAAGAACAGAACAAGTGACATCATGGGATTGAAGGCAACATGACTGATTATTAAGCTGAGCCACAGGGAACAACATGATTTGTTGGAAATTTGATAATAGGGGCTAGCAACAACTCTTCTTCTCTTATGAGACAAAGACGTGCTCACTATTGGAGTCTAAGGCAAGATCAAAAGACAGCAGACTATCTCTTTTTGGACAGCAAACCAGACATCCTTGAAGAATGTCTTGGTGGAGCGAAGATACTAGACCCCAACTCTCGTGTTTCATGCATCCCCCAAGGTCAGCTAAATTCCTTAGCCTATAGTCAGTGATTAGCAAGAGAGCTGGATTGCTAAAATTATAGGCCAGCTGAATTCTGAATTAAGTTCAGAAGAACCATGACTTAAGCAGTTACAAGACAAAGCAATTGCTTCTAAATAGGATCAATAAGAAAATGATACAGGATCAATTCAGCCTTTTAGGAGGAGTGTTGTGACTTATAATCTTAAAGGAACTTCAACCTTTGCTCACTCCTGCCACCCCCAATTCCTTAAGTAGGGTAGAAGGTTGAGGAGAAGTTGGGAGCGGCATCTCCCTTGAACCTGAAATACTGCTAAATGAGGGAGTCAGAGGGTAGGCAGTGATTTATCCCTAAGAACTCAGCTCATTTAAATCTCCTTTCCTATACTTCAGATTCCTTTGGCCCTCCTGGATTGCTGTGGCAACCCCTTTTACTGAGAGATCTTGTCAAAGTGGATTATATTGGGTGTGGCCCTGGTTGTTCAGTCCTTTCAGTCATGTCTGACTCCTCATGATCCCATTTGAGGTTTTCTTGGCAAAAATAGTGAGTGGTTTCCCATTTCCATCTCAAGCTCATTTTACAGATGAGGTAACTGAGGCAAACAGGATTAAATGACTTGCTCAGGGTCACACAGCTAGTAAGTGTCTGAGGCTGAACTTTGTACTCAGGTCTATTTGACTCTAGGTTCAGCACTCTATTCACAACGTCACCTAGCTGCCTCATTGCCTTGTGGTAAGTTACTTCATTGCTGTCTGCCTCAGTTTTCTCAATTGAAAAATGGAGATAATAATAGATTCTATTCACAGAATTGTTGTGAGGATCACATGAGATGATAAATGTCAAGCACTTAGCACTGTGCCTGGCACACAGTAAGCACTTCCTAAATGCTTTTTTCCCCTTCCTTGTTTCCCTTCTTCTTATTCTAGAAATCTTCTACTCTACTTGCCCAATTATGGAAATTGGATGGCTAAAAGAAATGTGTGTTTTTTTTTTTGCAACAGAAGTCTTTGACTTAATTAGGACTGTTAGGAATTAAAACAAAGAGTGCTTTGTAATGATAATGGTGATCATACCTTACTTAGATGGCTTGCTTCTAGTTTACTTTCTGATATCAAATTGATAAAATGAAAAGGATTATGAACTTTAGAGCAAAATCTTTAGTAGGCTTACATTCAAACCATTGTAACTCATTTGCTTAAAAACTTTTTTTTTAAAAAAGCTTTTGTGTGAGATTTATGTATAAATGGAAAATTATTTTTTGGATATAGTAGAACAGAAGAATGGAGAAAATTGTCTGAAGGTAGGGAATCAAATCAGTCAATACTTAAAGAAATTAATTCAGGCTTTTCACTGGAAGGTCAAATACTAAAGCTGAAACTTAAATACTTTGGCAACGTAACGAGAAGACAGGACTCATTGGAAAAGACCCTGATGTTGGGAAAGATTGAAGGCAAAAGGAAAAGGGAATGGATGATGAAGCGATAAAATCATGGAAATAATGAACATGAACTTGGACTGACTTTAAGTGATAGGGGAGGTCCATGGGGTCACAAGGAAGTCAAACATGAATGAACAACAACAATAATAAATTCAGGATTTAGGGCCAAGCCAGAAGAAGTTCTCCTATGTTAGACAAATGGGATGAGAAATGGTTCTTTGGCTATTTTTCTATCTGATAACAGGACCTAAATTGTCTGTGACCAGAAAGGAAAGAACCCAACCTAAATTTTGGCCCCACCTCAGTTCTATTTTTGCTCAGGAAGAGTAGTGGGATCTCTATCATGAGATGTCTTCAAATAAATGACCACATGTCACAGATATAGAAAAAGAAATTCCTTTTAAGGTATGGGTTGGACTAGGTTAGTGCCCTCTAAGCTAGACTTAAGATTATTGAGGCTTTGCTTCCCCAGAACTTATTTGTGCAAATATGCCTGCCTAAGGTTACACAGGTGGTAAGTAGAAGATACACTCAAACAAAAATTTAGCTTTAAATATGCCTGCCTAAGGTTACACAGGTGGTAAGTAGAAGATACACTCAAACAAAAATTTAGCTTTAACCAAGTGATTCTATCTATTACTTACTACCTATGTGACATTGACTGAGTCATCTTGCTTCTCTAGGCTTCAGTTTCCTTGACTGCAGAATGCAGATCAGAGGGGAAAAACTTGCTGCACACAAGCTGATGCTTGTGATATTCCCCAGTGTGGCAGAACTAAAACAAAAAATGTAAATGATAAATGGTTAATGAAATAAATAAAAACAGAACAAAACATGTTAATTTGTGTTTTTTCTAAGCAAATATGGGCCCCACAGGGATCCCTTTCTTTTGAGTTTGACACCATTGGCTTAGATGATCTCAAATCTACCTTCCAGATCTAAATCTCATGATTCAATGATGATATGATGATTTTATACATCAGAAAGATACTATTTCCTCTCAGAATTCCTTGACCATGCCAAACACAGCATCTTTAATGTCTAGGAAGGAGGTGAACTTGAAATCAGGAGACCTACCTTAATTTCAGTCCTACCACTGTCTACATGACTGAAGAAATCATCCAAGATCATTAGTACCTGTGTGACCTAGGACAAATCATTTCACCTCTTTGGGCCTCATTGTCTTCAGCTATAAAGAGAAGAGATTATCTTTATGGCCCATGATGTTCTGACTCTATGATTTCACCTCTCTGGAACCCATTTTCCTCATTTATAGAATGTGTGTTGGATTAGAAATTCTTTAGTGTCTCTTCTAATTTGGTGATTCAATGATTTAATATCTTTCCAGCTTCCTCCTGCCATAGTAATAAAGGAACCTTTGGGCTTAGCATGAAGAAAGACACTGGAACAATCTGAATTAAGGAAAATTTCCTAAAGATTGTGATGAAAGTGATCTGGAGCTGGAAGGGACCTTAATCATCTTCCAAACCTCTCATTTAATAGATGAAGACACTGAACCCCAGAGAGATTAAATTATTTGTCTAAAGCCATACAAGTAGTAAATACCAGTGTTGGGATTTGAATCCAGGTCTTTTGACTCCAAATTCAATGCTCTTTCAAATTAGGCCAGTTGACTTAAGACTTTGATTGTTTTGGTATACTGAGATGAATTTTTTTTTCTTACCATGGGAATATGGGGAAGGGAAACTAATGCTTTAACCTGTAATACTTAAAACATGTACTTTTAAAATGTTGCTGTTAGAGACATTTATTCTTTTTTTCCTCTCAAGTCATGAAGCTCCTTATTATTTTCTAGAGTCATCTATCACATAAGAATTAGATACTTTTTAGTTTATGGGCTTCCAGTCTTCACAATGCAAATGGAGAAGGTTATCATTTTTACTTTCCCCTTGTTGCTGGGAGGAGAGGAGGAAAGCTTATCTTAATTGTCATTCCTGAATTGGGGTTAATTTTGTTAGAGTCTGCCCTGTGAACTGCCTTGACTGATGATTTGTTGAAGAAACTAACTTCTTGACTCTTTTTTTCCTCTGATTTGTAGCTGTAAGGAAAGAAAAACTAGACTCTTCTTATAGCAGGTAGTACTGATTCAGAGAAAATAAACTCATTTTTAAAAACATATTTATAGCAATAAGATTATAACATAACTAAAAATGTATTCCTACAATTGGTTTTTCATTTCATTTTAACTTCTTTGCTAGGCATCTGGAAATTAGTCTTATCTTAAATATCCTTCATTACATTCACCAGTTTCAAACTGGAGCATTCTTTATCCACCGGGATATGTCATTGTACATTTTCTATGACATACGCATGAAATGGTGGGTCCTGTGTTACTGGAACATTTGTGCTTAAGTTACTGGAAGTATAAGTAAAGTCATTTTAGTTATTATCTTCATATATTTATGTATTTTTAACTTGTTTTTAAAAATTGAATTCCAAATGCTCTCCTTTCCTTCAGTTTTTCTCCTACCCATTAGGAAGTCAAACAATATGATATCAATTATACATGTGAAATAATATAAAATCTATTTCCATATTAGTTGTGTCACCAAAAAAAAAAGCAAATAAAAAAGAAAAAGAAGTTGTATTTCAACTTATACTCAGAGTTCATTAGTTCTCTCTCTAGCGGTAGATAGTATTTTTCATCATGAATCCTGAAGAGTTGTCTTGGATCGTTGTGTTGATCAGACTAGCTAATTCTTTCACAGTTGATCATCATTACAGTACTGACATAACAGTCAATTCCTAATTCTGCTCGCCTCACTGAATCAATTCATATAGGTGTTCCCAGGTTTTAGTGAAACCATCCCTTTTTCCATGTCTTATGCCGCAACAATATTCCTGCACAATCATATCCCACAACTTGTTCAGTTATTCCCCAAATTGTTGAGCATCCCCTTGATTTCCAATTCTTTTCCACCACAAAAAGAGCTGCTATAAATATTTTTGTACATATAGGTCCCTTTTCCTTTTTCTTTGATCTCTTTGGTATAGAAACCTAGCAGTGGTATTGCTGAGTCAAAGGGTATGCACATTTTATAGCCCTTTGATCACAGTTCCAAATTGTTCTCTGGAATGATTGGACCAGTTTATGACTCCACCAACAATACATTAGAGTCCCTGTTTTTTCACCTCCCCTCTAGCATTTGTCATTTTCCTTTTGTCATGTTGGCCAGTCTGTCAGGTGTAAGATCATGCCTGGGAGTTATTTTGAATTGGCATTTCTCTAATCATAGTGATTTGGACCATTCTTCATGAGACTATAGATAATTTCTTGATCATTTGTCAAATGGGGAATCATTCTTATTTTTATAAATTTAACTCAGTTCCCTATATATTCAAGAAATGAGAACTTTATCAGAGAAACTTGCTGTAAAATTGTTAGATATTCAATGTTTATTGTACCTTTTAGCCTAATGTAGTTTTCTTCATTATGTATTTTTCATTAAATCTATTTTTGCTTCTATTTTGCCAGAGATCCTGCTTGCTACTCCTACTTTTGTTTTATTCTTTAATCCTACCTGAAGCATAATAGGTTTGGCTCCAGCCCCTTATTTTAACTCTGTGTCTTTCAGTTAAAGGATTTCTAATCCAGTCTGCTTTCTGCTTCCATTTTATGAATGAGTTATTATCATTTATATTCACAGTTACAATTATAGTGTATTTCCCTCTATCTTATTTTCTTCTGTTTATCCTTTTCTCTCTCCTTTTTACCCTGTCCTTCCTTAAAAATCTGTTTTGCTTTGGACCATTGCCTCTCTTAATCTACCTTTTTTTTTCTTTTTCATTTTTTTTGGGGGAGAAGGGTGAGGCAGTCAGGATTAAGTGACTTGAAGGGCTCACACTCAAGTGTCTGAGGCTGGGTTTGAACCCAGGTCCTCCTGAGTTCAGGGCCAGTGCTTTAAGCACTGTGCACCTAGCTGCCCCTATCCTCTTTTATATAACCCTCTTCCCCTACTGCCATTTTAGTTCATAACCAACTAATCTCATATTATGATTTTATGGAATAAGAAAAATTATCATACTGAGGGGCTTATTAGCAACATAAATATTAGAAGTATTCAGTTCACATAATCAGAATCCTAGCATCTCAGAATCTTAGAGTTGGAAGAGACCTTACAGTCCATAAAGTTTAACTCTATTTTGAAAGCATCACCTTCACAAATGATCATACAACTTTTCCTAAAGACTTCTAGTTGTGGAGGGGAAGACTTCCATTTCCTGGGACAGTTCATTTTGATGAGCTCTTTTTAGATAGCTCTATTTGCTGAGGAATTTATCCTAAGTTTATCTCTTTGTAGTTATAGCCCATAGTTCCTAGTTTTATCTAGGCCTGTTCAAGTATTATAGGTCTAATCCTTATTCCACATTATAATCCTCAAATACTGAAAGATATTTATCAGCACCTCCTTCCCCAACCCCCTAGCTAGTCTAAACATGGCCAGTTCCTTTAACCAATACTCATATGATACTGAATCAAGGCTTTTTTTCCCATCATAACTTTTTCTGTATACTTTCTACTTTGCTGATATCATTCCTGAAATATGCACTCAGAATTGAATAAAATACTCAAGAAGGCATTTGCCTTCCCAGGTCCTCCTTCCCACAGCAAACCATTCCACTTGGGGGCAGCTCTTATATTAGGCAAAACTTTGCTGACATTAAACTTTAAAGTTTGAGACTTCCAGGAACCAAGCTGGCAGAGTAAGTAAATTGCTTTCACTCTCCCATATTCACCTCTAAACAACCATAAAATAGCACCCAGAACAAATCCTGGAATAGCAAGATGGGGTGGAACAGTCTATTAGCCTGAGAAACTTGGAGCATCAGCAAGAAAGGTCCATCTCACTGGGGTAAAAGGGAGTACATTCCATCACAATAAACATCCCAACAAGCCAGTGGCAAGCCCCACCTTAGAAAAGCAGTGTGAGATCGTGAACCCCAGTGTGGTGGAGCAGGCAAATGCCAACATTAGGACCTCTCACATGCCTTAACATAGCCAAGAAAACAGACAGATTGCAGCTTGGAGAACCACCATGTGCTTCAGCACAGCCCTGGGCAGGCATCCTCCACTGGCTAGACCTCCACATGCTTCAGCATAGCACTGGGTAGTTGGATCTCCAGATTCTTCAGTCCAGCCCAGGGGAAACAGGTGCCCTCTAGGGGCCAGAACTCCAGGTGCTTCACTGTAGCCCCAAGGATATACAGAAAAACCCCACAGACCTTAAGACATACCAGACACTGCCACCAGGACCTTAGTTCAGCACCAGGTAAGCTTCCAGACCTCTACAACCTCAAGCTGCCAACACTTAAGACCCCAGCACACAAAGCTAGTGATAAGGCACCTAGCTTTTAGCACAAGAAACTTGGAACAGTGCCCCCACGCTCCAGCAGGAGAACTCAACTTTAAAAGCCAAGAAATAGGCAAAAAAAGATGAGCAAGAAGCAAAAACAAACATTGATTATAGAAAATTAATATGATGACAGGGAAGATCAAAACAAAAACTCAGAAGAGGGCAACATTGTCAATATGTATATATATATGTGTGTGTGTGTGTGTGTGTGTGTGTGTGTATATATATCTATATCTATCTATCTATCTATATATAGATAGATAGATAGATAGATATATCTATATCTATCTCCAAAGTCTTAAAGGAGAATATGAATTAGTCTCAAACCCAAAAAATCTTCTTAGAAGAGCTCAAGAAATGTTTTAAAAATCAAAGAAGAGAAGTAGAAGAAAAAATCTGAAAAGAAATGAGAATTTGCAACACAGAGCCAACAGCTTGCAAAAGGAAGGAAACAAATTGACTAAAGGGGTGGAGCCAAGATGGGAAAGGGAAAGCAATGACTTGCTTGAGCTCTTCCCCAAACCCTTCCAAATACCTGTAAAAAATGGATCTAAAAAATTCTAGAGCAACAGAACCTATAAAAAGACATGGTGAAACAAATTTCCAGCCCAAGACATTCTGGATACTTGATGGGAAAGGTCTGTTGCACCCAGCTGGGAGAAGAGTGCAGTTCAGTATAAGCTGCATGGTCAAAGATGGAACCCCAGCAAACCTAGGGCAGGCTTCAGGGGACTGAATCACAGGCAGCTGTGGTGGTTTCATGACTTCTCAACCTCCACAAACACCAAAGACAACTTAGAAAGTCAATAGAAAAGGTCTGTTGGATCTGGGTGAGAGGAGGGCAGTCCAGTCCCAGTCCTAGTGCAGCCCCGAGGCAGTGGCTGCTTCCAGAGCTCTTGGCCCACAGATGGTGGGGCAATTGAGCAGCTGATCGGAGGTGATTACAGGGATCTCTTTGTTGGTGCTGAGGCAGTATTCTCTTGCTTTGCCCATGCTTGAATTCAGGTCACAGTCCTGGGTGGCAGTCCTGGGGTGAGGAGGAACGCTGGCATGGTATAGCTTGTGGCAGCAGTATAGAAGGAATCCTCTTCACAGTTCCAAGGCAGAAAACAGTGCTTGTGGTCACTCATAGACCAGAGCACAAGCCAGGAAAGGAGTAAACAAACTCAGCACTTCCAAAGTGGTATGATAAGGGGCGAGGTGTTTACTCCTTTCTTATCTATGAGTGACCACAAGCAGTCTCCTCTGATCATACCACCTTGGAAGAACTAAAACTTTACAGGTCCCTAGAAATATCTCTGAAAACAGCTGCACAAAACCCCTCAGGTTTGGTACAGCACACTCTCCACACTGGAAGCAGAGCCCTACCTTAGTAAAGAGTTAAAAAGCCAAGTAATTAGCTGGGAACATGAGCAAGCAGCAGGAAGAAATTCAGACTCTAGATACTTACCAAGGTGACAAAGAAGATCAAAAGATAGAACCAAAGGAAGACAACAAAGTCAAAGCTCCTACATCCAAAGCTTCTAAGTGAAATATGATTTTTAAATATCATTTTAACTTACGTGACAAGATGAGTTGCTTGCCCTCTAAATGGGGGTAGGTAGGGAGGAAGGAAGGGAGTGAATTTAGACCTCAAAGTTTTTAAAACAAATGTTAGGGGGCGGAGCCAAGATGGCAGAGTGAAAGCAGTGACTTGCTTGAGCTCTCCCCCAAACCCTTACAAATACTCATAAAAAATGGCTCTAAACAAATTCTGAAGCAGCAGAACCCAAAAAAAGATAGAGTGAAACAAATTTCCAGCCCAAGACAACCTGGATGATTGATCAGAAAGGCGTATCGCGCCGGGCTGGGAGTGCAGCACAGCACGGCTTTGGGCGGGCAGGCCACAGCAAACCTGGAGCAGGCCTCAGAGGACTGAATCTCAGGCAGCTGTGGAAGTTTCCAGACTCCTCAATCCACCAAAGCCAAAGACAACTTAGAAGGTCAGTGGGAAAAGTCTGTTTCTGTCGGTGCTAAGAGAGGAAGGCGGGGTTTCAACTCCATTCCCCAAGAGCGTGGCCCTGCGGGGAGGGGCAGCTGCTTCCCGAGCTTCTGACCCACAGACTGAGGGGGAATCCAGTGGCTGATCAGAGAGGGACTGCAGGGATCTCTTTGCCAGTGCTGAGGCAGGAATCTCTTGCTTTGCCCATGTGTGGATCTGGGTCACAGTTCTGGGCGGCAGTGCTGGGGTGAGGAAGAGCGCTGGCTTGGTGGAGCTTGTAGTGGCTGTGGAGAGAAACCCCTCCTCACAGTTACAGGACAGAAAGGAATACTTGTGGTCACATGCCAGGAAAGGAGTAAACACCTTGCCCCTTATCATACCACCTTAGAAGAACTGAAAATTTACAGGTCCCTACAAGTATCTCTGAAAACGGCTACACAAACCCCTGAAGCTTGGGACAGTACACTCTCCACATTGGAAGCAGACTCTTACCTTAACAAAGAGTTTAAAACTCAAGTAATTAGCTGGGATCATGAGCAAGCAGCACAAAAAGAGTCAGACTATATTATCTTACTTTGGTGAAAAAGAAGATCAAAATATACAACCAGAAGAAGACAACAAAGTCAAAGCTCCTACATCCAAAGCCTCCAAGAAAAATATGAATCAGTCCCAGGCCTTGGAAGAGCTCAAAAGGGATTTTGAGAAGCAAGTAAGGGAAGTAGAGGAAAAACTGGAAGAGAAATGAGAGTGATGCAAGAAAATCATGAAAAACAAGTCAACAGCTTGCTAAAGGAGACCCAAAAAAATACTGAAGAAAATAACACCTTAAAAAACAGCCTAACCCAAATGGCAAAAGAGGTCCAAAAAGCCAATGAGGAGAAAATGCCCTAAAGAAAAATTGGCCAAATGGAAAAGGAAGTCCAAAAGATTACTGAAGAAAATACTTCCTTAAAAATTAGAATAGAGCAATTGGAAGACAGTGACTTTATGAGAAATCAAGACACTGTAAAACAAATCCAAAAGAATGAAAAATTAGAAAACAATGTGAAATATCTCATTGGAAAAACAACTGACCTGGAAAATAGATCCAGGAGAGAGAATTTAAAAATGATTGGACTATCTGAAAGCCATGATCAAAAAAAGAGCCTAGACATCATCTTTCAAGAAATTATCAAAGAAAACTGCCCTGATATAGTAGAACCAGAGGGCAAAATAGAAATTGAAAGAATCCACAGATCTCCTCCTGAAAGAGATCCCCAAAGGAAAACTCCTAGGAATATTGTAGCCAAATTCCAGAGTTCCCAGGTCAAAGAGAAAATATTACAAGCTGCCAGAAGGAAACAATTCAAGTATGGTGGAAACACAATCAGGATAACACAAGATTTAGCAGCTTCTACATTAAAGGACCGCAGGGCATGGAATATAATATTCCAGAGGGCAAAGGACATAGGATTACAGCCAAGAATCACCTACAAAAAACTGAGTATAATCCTTCAGGGGAAAAAATGGTCATTCAGTGAAATAGAGGACTTTCAAGCATTCCTGATGAAAAGACCAGAGCTAAAGAAAATTTGACTTTCAAATACAGGACTCCAGTGGAACATGAAGAGGTAAACAGGAAAGAGAAATCATAAGAGACTTATTAAGATTGAACTGTTTATGTTCCTGCATGGAAAGATGATATTTGTAACTCATGAGAACCTTGTCTCATGAGGGCACAGGGTGAGTTGAAGATTAAGGGGTAATATCTGGAGAATAAAATTCAGGGATGAGAGAGGATGATACTTGGAGAAGAAAGGGAGTGGTAGAATGGGGTAAATTATCTCACAAAAATAAAACAGAAAAGTCTCTGACAGTGGAGGGGAAACAGGGGAAGGTGAGAGGGAATGAGTGAATCTTATTCTCATAGGATTTGGCTTAAGGAGAAAATAACATACACATCCAATTGGGTATGGAAATCTGTCTTACCCTACAGGAAAATAGGGGGAGAAGGGGACAAGAGAGTAGGGGGTGATAGAGAGGAGGGCAGATTGGGAAAGAGGGTAATCAGAAGTAAATGCTTCTGAGGAGGGACAGGGTCAAAAGAAAGAATAGAATAAATGGGAGGGCAGGATAGGATTAAGGGAAATAGAGTTAGTTTTTCACAACATGTCTACTGTGGAAGTGTTTTGCATAACCCCACATGTACAACCTATATTGAGTTGCTTGCCTTTTCAATGAGGGTAGGTGGTGAGGGAGGAAGGGAGAAAATTTGGAACTCAAAGTTTTAAAAACACATGTTTAAAAAAAATGTTTTCACATGCAACTGGGAAATAAGAAATACAGGAAATGGGGTACAGAAGTCTATCCTGCCCTACAGGAAAATAGAAGGGGAAGGGGATAAGAGAAGGGAGGGGGGAGAGATAGAAGAGAAGGCAGACTAGGGGAAGAGGTATTCAGAATGCATGCCATTTTGGGGTGGATGGAGGGATGAGATGGGGTGAAAATTTGGAACTCAAAATCTTGTGGAAGTAAAAGTTGAAAACTAAAAGTAAATTTATATTTAAAAATCTCTATCTTGCTGTATAGGGAAGTAGGAGGGAAAAGGGGAAAGAAAAGGAAGGGGGTGAATTGAAAAGGAGAGAAGAAGGGCTGAAAGAAGTAGTATGGGATAGGGGAAAGACAGGGGGGCTGAATAGAATGGAGGACAGATTGAGGGAAGCAGTCATCTGAATTAAAACCCTGGAGAGGAGAGAGTGAAAGAAGAGAGAAAAGTATAAACAGGGAAGAAAATAGGATGCAGAGAAAGATACAGTTAGTAATCATAACTGTGAATGTGAATGGGATGGACTCTCCCATAAAACAGAAGTCGATAGCACAGCAGATTAAAAACTATAATCCTACAATATATTGTTTAAAAGAAACACATGTGAAGCAAGTCAAGCTAAAAGGTGAGACCAGAATATATTATGGTTCAGCTGAAGTGAAAAAAAAAAAGGAAGGGTAGCAATCCTGTTCTCAGACAAAAGAAAAGCAAAAATAGGTCTATTTTTATATCTAAATATTATAAGTATCTAAATAAATAGATCTAAAAATAGGTCATTCTCTTTGATGAAGTTATTGTTTCATGATTTGTTGTTTGACCAACTCATTCTTTAGGATTAGATTTAGTTTCCAATTAGTTTTTATCCTATTCTAATTCCTCCAATTTCTTCTTCTCTTATTGCTAAGTTAAAATTTCTAGTACAGTATTGAATAGCAGTGGTGATAATGGACATCCGTGTTTCATCCCTGATATTATTGGGACTGCTTCTAGCTTATCTCCATTGCATATAATGCTTACTGATGGTTTTAGAAAGATATTGGTTATCATTTTAAGGAAAGCTCCCTTTACTCCTTTGCTCTCTAGTGTTCTTAATAGAAATGGGTACTATGTTTTGTCAAGTTTTTCAGCATCTATTCATATAATCATATGATTTCTGTTAAATTTGTTGTTGATATGGCCAATTGTGCTGATAGTTTTCCTAACACTGAATCAGACCTGCATTCCTGGAATAAATCCCACCTGGTCATAGTGGATTATTCTGCTGATAAAGTAATGTAATCTCTTTGTTAATGTTTTATTTAAAATTTTGGTGTCGATATTCTTTAGGGGAATTGGTCTGTATTTTTCTTTCTGTTTTGACTGTTCCTTGTTTACATAACAGTACCATATTTATGTCATAAAAAGTATTTGTTAAGAATCCTTCTTCAATCATTTTTCCAAATAGTTTATATAATATTGGAATTAATTGTTCTTTAAGTGATTGGTAGAATGTACTTGTAAATCCATCTAGCCCTGGAGATTTTTCTTAGGGAATTCATTAATGGCTTGTTCAGTTTCTTCTTTTGAAATGAGGTTATTTAAGTATTTTCATCCTCTTCTGAAAATCTGAGCAGTTTATATTTTTGTAAATAATTATCTGTTTCACTTAAATTGTCACATTTATTGGCATAGAATGGGCAAAATAGCTCCTAATTATTGCTTTGACTTCCTCTTCGCTGGCAGTTCATTAATTCTTTTCATTTTTGATACTGGTCATTTGGTTTTCTTCTTCCATTTTAAAAATCAAATTAACCAAAGATTCATCTATTTTATTGTGTTTTTTTTTCATAAACCAGGTCTGAGTTTTAGTAGTTCAATAGTTTTCTTACTTTCAATTTTATTAATCTCTCCTTCGATTTTTCATAATTTCTAAGTTAGTATTTAATTGAGGATTTTGAATTTGTTCTTTTTCTAGCTTTTTGAGTTGCAAGCCCAATTCATTGATCTATTTGTTCTCTTTTTAGTTATATAAGCATTTAAAGATATATAATTTCCCCTAGGAACTGCTTTGGCTGAATCCCATAAGTTTTGGTATGTTGTCTCATTGTTGTCATTCTCTTTTTTGAAGTTATTGATTGTTTCTATAATTTGTTGTTTGACCCACTCAGTCTTTAGGATTAGATCATTTAGTTTCCAATTAGTGTTTTAGCTTACCTTTCTATTGCCCTTTATTATACATAATTTTCATTGCATCATGATCTGAAAAGGATGCATTTAATGTTTCTGCCTTTGTGCATTGGAATGTGAGGTTTTTATGACTTAAGACATGGTCAAGCTTTGTGTAGGGTGCAATATACCACTGAGAAAAAGGAATATCCCTTTCAGTTTTCTCCATAGGTCTACCATATCTAACTTTTCTAAAGGTCATCCCCTTAAGTTCTTCCTTGTTTATTTTGTGATTAAATTAACTAGTTCTGGAAGGGAAGGGTTGAGGTTCTCTACTAGTATTGTTTTGCTATTTCTTGATGTAACTCACTTAATTTCTCCTCTAAGAATTTGGATGTTATACCACTAGGTGCATATATGTTTAGTATTAGTATTACTTCATTGTCTATGTTACCTTTGAGCAAGATGTAGTTTCCTTCCTTATCTCTTTTAATTAGATCTATTTTTGCCTTTGCTTTATCTGAGATGAGAGTTGCTACCCCTGCTTTTTTATTTTGTATTCTGCTGTAGCCTTTTGCCTTTTGGTTTTACTCTGTGTGTTATCTCTTTACAGCAAATGTGGATTGTAAACAACATATTGTAAGATTTTGATTTTCAATCCACTCCGCTATCTATTTCTGTTCTATGGGAGACTTCATCCAAGTCACATTCACAGTTATGGTTACTAACTGTATATTTCTCTCCATCCTATTTTTCTCCCTACTTATACTTTTCTCTTTCCTTTCACCTTTTCCCTCCTCACCAGTATTTTGCTTTTGACCACTTTCTCCTTCAATCTGCCCTCTCTTCTATCCACCCTTTTTCAATTTCTTTCCTCTTTCCCTTCTTTCTTTTCTATATGGCAAAATAAATTTATATACCAAATGAGTGTGTATGTTATTCCTCTTTTCAGCTAAATCCAATGAGAGTAAGGGTCAAACAACATTTCCCTCCTTCCCTTCTTTCCCTGTAATAGGTTTTTTGCACCTTTTCATCTGATATAATTTACCCCATTTGCCTCCCACTTTCCTTTTCTTCCAGTATAATCTATTTTTTACCTACTTTTTAAAATATCATCAGAGAAAAGTCGACTTAGATCCACTGTCAATACATACCTCTGAAAACTGCCCTAATAGAGATAAAGTTCTCAAGAATTACAAGTATCATCTTCTTGTGTTGGTATGTAAACAGTTAAAATTTATTAAATAACATTTGTCTTTTCTGTTAACTTTTTTATGCTTCTATTAAGTTCTGTATTGAAGATCAAATTTTCTGTTCAGCTCTGCTGTTTTCATCTTGAAAATTTGAAAATACCATATTTTGTTGAATCCCCATGTTTTCCCCTGAAATATTGTGCTCGATTTTGCTGGGTAGTTGATTCTTGGTTGTAATCCAAACCTCTTTGCCCTATGGAATATTGTATTCCAAGCCTTCTGATCCTTTAATGTAGAAGCTACTAAGTCCTGACGGTCTCTCCTTGAATTCTTTCTTTCTGGCTGCTTGCAGTATTTTCTCCTTGACCTGATAATTTTGAATTTTTCCTACAATATTCCTTGGAGTTTTCATTTTGGGATCTCTTTCAGGAGGTGATCAACGGATTCTTTCAATTACTATTTTACCCTTTGGTTATAGGAGTTCAGGGCAGTTTTCCTTGATAATTTCTTGAAAGATGCTGTCCAAGTTTTTTGTTTGTTTGTTTGTTTGTTTTGACCATGACTTTCAGGTTTTCACTAATTTTTAAATTATCTCTCCTGGATCTATTTTCCAGGTCAGCTGTTTTTCCAATGAGATGTTTTACATTTTCATCTATTTTATCATTCTTTTGATTTTGTTTGACTGATTCTTGATGCGTAATGGAGTCATTAGCTTTCACTTTTCCAATTCTAATTTTTAAGGAATTACTTCCTTCGGTTAGCTTTTGTACCTTCTTTTCCATTTGGCCAATTCTACTTTTAAGGAGTTTTTTTCTTCAGTAGATTTTTTTCACCCATTTGACCAATGATATTTTTTAAGGAATTGTTTTCTTTAGTCAATTTTTGTCCTTCCTTTTCCAGGCTGTTGAGTCTCTTTTCATACAACTCATTTCTTTTCCTAATTTTTTCCCTATGTCTCTTATTTGATTTTTAAATCCCTTTGGAGCTCTTTCTTCCAAGAAGGCTTTCTGGGCTTGGAATAAATTCATGGTCCCCATCGAGGCTTTGCCTGTAGGTATTTTGGTGTTCTTGCCCTTATCTGAGTTTGTGTTTGGATCTTCCCTGTACCTTGAGTAGCTTTCTATGGTCAGGGCTCTTTTCTGGTTATTTTGCTCGTTTTTTAAAGTTGTGATCTGCCCCTGGGGCACAGAAGGCATTGTCCCTAGCATCTTGTGCTCCTGGTCAAGGACATGGTCACTGGCTTTCAGCTCTGGCGCTTGGGGCACTGGCTGCTTGCCCACTGAACTGGAGTTGTCTACCCTAGTCATGCCTGTTGTGCTCTGAGTTTTATGTCTACTGAACAGGGGATAGAAGCTTCATAACTTGCCTGCTTTGACACTGGCCTCTTGAGCCAGTACCACAAGGCCTCAGTGACTGATCTTTGCTGAGGCTAAGAGCCTCCCACTGACTTGCCCAGACACCACCTGTCATGGGCTCTTCTCCCTTTTTGCCAATTGAGACAATATTTTCCTGAAGTCTTTCAAAGTTCTCTTGGGTTGGAAAATTGTTCCACTTCTGTGCATTCTGTCACTCCAGAAATCTTTTAGAGGCTTGATGTAACATTGTTTCTGAGGGAAACTGGGAGAGCTCAGACAGCTTCCTGGCTTCTCTTCACCATCTTGGCTCTGCCCCCCAGTAACGTACATTGTATTGCATTATTTATGAAATTGGAACTTAATACATCACAATTTGTTTCTCTAGCAATTTTAAAAGTAATATATTATTTTCTCTCAGTTACATATAAATGCAATTTTAAACATTCATTTAAAAAAAGCTTTTGAGTTCTCCCTCCCTAATTTCTACCCCCTTAGACAGTAAGCAATTTGATATGTTTTACATATTCAATCATGTAAAACAAAATTAGTCATGTTGTGAAAGAAAGACTCAAAGAAAAAGAAAATATGAAAAAAACAGTGAAAGTGAAAAATACTGTGCTTCAATCTGCATTCAGACTCCATCAGTTCTTTCTATGGAGGTTGAGAGCATTTTTTATCATGAGTCCTTTGGAATTTTCTTGGATCTTTGTTTTGCTTAGAATAGCTAAGATTTTTTTACAGTTTGATTATTGTGTGGTATTACTATTACTGTGTACAGTGTTCTCCTGGTTCTCACTGGTGACTTTTCAAGAATGCTTCCATACAATTATATGTGCTATACTTTCAAGGGTATTTTAAAATAAATTTTATATTTTCAGTTGCCTTTTGACAACTTTTCTCTGCCTTCTCCCCTTTTTACTCTCCTTTCTATAGAGGAAGAGAAGTAAGCCCCTTGTTAAAAACATGTATAGTCAAGCAAAACATATTTCCCCACTCACCATGTCCAAATACAAATTGTTAATAGTAGTGGTGGTGGTGGTGGTGATAGTAATGGTAGTGAAGTACAAAAATCTTTTGGCTAATCATTTGGCTAAGTAGCTTTGCTTACAGTTATCGAGTTAGTAAATTGATTAGAGGAATCTCAAGGCTCTTATTTCAATTATTTGTTGGTGATGATGTTTTGATATAAATAGACATGAAAAATGAAAGACTGGGTGCTGAAAACAAAATTGTTGGTAATTCTGCTGTTGATTTATTTGAATCTTTATGAACAAAACTGAGAACACAAATGGAAAGCATATTTCAGTTATTATATCATATTGCCTTTATTCATGAGATGAGCTTCCTTTTAGGTAGGATAGGGCAAAAATTTTTTAAGTCTTTGGTTTGTTAAGATAGGAAGAAGATATATAAGCAGATATACACTTTTAAAAAATCCATCAGGAGAAAACTGAAGGAAAGTAATCATTATTTTTCTTCAAAATGATAGGTCCATTCTCATTTGTCCATCTCATTTTTGGAATAGCCCAATTTCTTGCAGGAATTATGGCAAATGGAATCATTATAATAGTAAGTGGCCTTGAGTATATCAAGAAGAAAAAGGTGACTGCATATGACCTCCTTCTGACCAGTCTGGGAATCTGCAGAATTTTTTTGCAAGTGTTAATACTTGTGAGCAATGTGAAGCTTTTCTTGATTATAGAATTATGTATGGGCCAGGGAGTCTTTATATTTTTCTTTTTCGTAAATGAAATTAATCTTTGGCTTTCTACCTTCCTTTGTGTCTTCTACTGTGTGAAGATTGCCAACATTGTCCACCCCTTCTTCTTCTGGTTGAAGATGAGGATCTCTAGATTTGTGCCATGGTGGATTCTGGCATCATTGCTAATTTCATCTGCCATTTCTGTGTGCCACAACCTATTGTATTGGCCAGAGGCCAAAAAGGAGCTAAGAAAAATTTTGGCAGGAAATAGCACTACCCAAGATCTTTTCCAGTATATGCTTCCTACTCAAATTCTTGTTGTGGGTTTGGCAATGCCATCATGCATGTTCAGTGTTGCATCGTTTATGCTGATCTATTCTCTGTGTAGACACACCAGATGGATGAGAAACATGGCAACTGGATCCAGAGACCCAAGCACCGAAGCTCATATTTGTGCCATGAAACTGATATTTTCCTTCCTTGTCCTCTATACCTCCTATTATGTTGGGGTACTGGTAACATTTTCTAAATTTCCCATAGGGAGTGAATTTTTGCAGTTTCTTTTGTTCTCAGTGGCTGCCTTATTCCCCTCTGGACACTCCATCATCTTAATTCTAGGAAATTCAAAGCTGAAGCATTATACAAGAAAGTTTCTGCTGTCTGCTAAGTGGTGTCAGGGAGGAGGTTCAGCACTAGACTCTACATAGACCCAATAAAGCATGCTATTTCTAAACCTGCATCACTTTATTGTAGGTGGTAACTTATCAGTTTGATGTGCTTTTAGGTTTTAAAAAAAGGGCAAATTCATGAAAATGTCACCCTTCTGGAATATTCAATTGATTATCAGGATTACTTGTTTATTTAGAAGGTCAGGACTCATCTGCATAGTTAATACTGAAGTCCAGGTAAAGGCTGTTTCTCCTGTTGTTTCAAGGACTGGCTGCACATCTGCTCTCCTCTGGTATATCCGTATTTGGGGATACTCCCAAAACAGTCCTATAGGTCACAGAAAAAGAAGGCAATTCCCTCCCTTGTCACCAGAGGGGAAGGTGATTACAAGCTTGACTTTTTTCCCCATTTGTCAGACTGAATTCTCAAATGCTGCAGGTATGTCAGCTACTAAAATGCACAAACATATGGAGGAAGATTTGCAACTCCAGTGTTCAGATCAGTTTGCCTTAATTGCATAGATAAAAGAGGTACAAAGGTGTTTCAGGTTGCATTTGTCCACATAGCTATGGAACTCTTTTCCTTGGAGGTAGTAATTTTCAAACATGTATTCCCAGAGGCAGAAGCATCACAAGTGGGCAGGGGCTGGAGATGTTTCCATTTTTTTATAGAAAGAAATTAAATTTTAACTTCTTTTAAATGAATTTTGTCTTAAGATTATATTTAGAAAAAATTGTTTCATTTTTTTTTCTTCTAGGGTAAAGGTATGCAGCACACAATTCTATCAATTTAGGCTATAGTTTTTTTTCGGGGGGAGGAGTGGTTGGGGTTTAGGAGCCTGAGTGAATTTGTAAGGGTTAGGAATTCCTGATCATTAACTATGCTCTAGATGTTAGTATCTTTTTGTCCAATGTTCAAACCCTTAGGTTGTATATATCAAGCAGCAATAAACTCATAAGTAGTGGTTCTTTACCTGAAGTTTCCATGTGAACTTGTTTTTAAAATGTTTCAATAATTATTCCTAATATAAGTAGTTTCCTTTGTAATCATATATATTTTATTTTGTTCATTTAAAAACATCACTGTAGGAAGAGTTTAATACAGTTCACCAGACTTCCAAAGGGGTCCATTGTGCAAAAAATGTAAAAAAAAAATCTTCCACAAAGGGATTTCCTTCCCTGGTTTATTGAAAAAGGAGGTACAAATGTTAACTGAAGAAAATAATTCTTAAAAATTAGAATTGGAAAAGTGAAAGATAATGAGTCTCTGAGACATCAAGAATCAGTCAAACAAAATTTTTAAAAAATGAAAAAATACAAGAAAATATAAAACACCACATTAGAAAAACAACTGACCTGGACAATAGACCCAGGAGAAATAATTTAAAAATTAGTGAAAAGCCAGAAAGCCATGATAAAAAAAGAACATGGACAGCACCTTTCAAGAAATTATCAAGGAAAATTTCCCTGAACTGCTAGAACCAGACGGTAAAATAGTCATTTCAGGAACCCACTGATCACTTCCTGAAAGAGATCCCAAAATGAAAACTCCCATGAATATTGTAGTGAAATTTCAGAATTATCAGGTCAAGGAGAAAATACTGCAAGCAGCCAGAGAGAAACAATTTAAACATTGTGAAACTACAGTCAGGATTATGAAGTATTTAGCAGCATCTACATTAAAGAATCAGAAGGCTTGTATTATGATATTCTGGAATGCAAAGAACCTTGCATTATAACCAAGAATCAACTACGCAGCAAAACTGAGCATAATCTTTCAGGGGAAAAAATGGACATTCAGTGGAATTGGGGACTTTAAATATTTCTTGATGGAAATAAATTGCAGAATAGGGAAAACTACATCACATAAAGAGGCCCAAGACCTATTACAGTAGATAGAAAAAAGGGAGAGAGGAGAGCATTGCTGAGCCTTACTCTCATCAGATTTGGCTGAGAGAGGGAACAACATACATGTCAGTTGGTTATAGAAATCTATCTTATTCTATAGGGAAGTAGGAGGGAAAAGGTGAAAAGAAAAGGAAGGGGGTGAATTGAAAGGAGAGAAGAAGGGAGGAGAGAAGTAGTATGGGAAAGGGGAAAGAAAAGGGGGACTAAATAGAATAGAGGACAGATTGAGGGAGGCAGTGGTCAGAATTAAAACACTGATGAGGAAGGAAAGGGTTAAAGAAGAGATAAAAGTACAAGCTGGGAATGAAATAGGATGGAGAAAAAGACAGAGTTAGTAACTGTTAATGTGAACGGGATGAACTCTGCCATAAAAGCGAAGTGGATAGCAGAGTGGATTAAAAACCATAATCCTACAATATGTTGTTTACAAGAAACACATATGAAAAAGAGAGTCAAGATAAAAGGTGGGACCAGAATATATTGTGGTTCTGCAGGAGTTAAAATAAAAAAAAGCAGGGGCAGCAATCTTAATCTCAGAGAAAGCAAAAGCAAAAATAGATCTATTTTTAGATCTAAATATAATAAATATCTAAATAAATAGATCTAAAAATAGGTCATTCCCTTTCATGATTTGTTGTTTGACCCATTCATTCTTTAGGATTAGATTTAGTTTCCAATTGCTTTTTAGCCTATTCTAATTCCTTCAATTCCTTTTTCTCCTGTTATTGCTAAGGTTAACATTTCTAGTACAATATTGAATAGCAGTGATGATAATGGACATCCTTGTTTCACCTCTGATCTTATCGGGAATGCTTCTAGTTTATCGCCATTACATATAATGTTTACTGATGGTTTTAGAAAGATAATGCTTATCATTTTAAGGAAAGCTCCCTTTATTGCTATGCTCTCTAGTGTTTTTAATAGGAATGGGTGCTATGTTTTGTCAAAAGTTTTTCAGCATCTACTCAGATAATCATATGATTTCTCTTAGATTTGTTGTTGATATGGTCAGTTGAGCTGATAGTTTTGCTAATACTGAATCAAACCTGAATTCCTGGCATAAATCCTACCTGGTCATAGTAAATTATTCTGCTGATAAATTCGTGTAATCTCTTTGTTAATATTTTACTTAAAATGTTTGTATCAATATTCTTTAGGGAAATTGGTCTGTATTTTTCTTTCTCTGTTTTGACTCTTGTTTACATATCAGTGCCATAGTTTTGTCATAAAAAGAATTTGTTAGGAATCCTTCACTCATTTTTCCAAATAGTTTATATAATATTGGAATTAATCATTCTTTAAATGTTTGGTAGAATTCACTTGTAAATTGGTCTGCCCCTGGAGATTTTTCTTAGGGAATTCATTAATGGCTTGTTTAATTTCTTTTTCTAAAATTAGGTTATTTAAGTATTCTCATCCTCTTATATTTATCTGAGCAATTTTTATTTTTATAAATATTAGTCTTTTCCACTTAAATTGTCACATTTATTGGCATAGAGTTGGGCAAAATAGCTCCTCATTACAGCTTTGAGTTCCTCTTCACTGGTGGTTCATTAATTCTTTTCCTTTTTGATGCTGGTCATTTGGTTTTCTTTGTTTTTTAAAATCAAATTAACCAAAGGTTCATGTATTTTATTGTTTTTTTTTCATAAACTAAGTCTGTTTCTTGTATTAGTTCAATAGATTTCTTACTTTCAATTTTATTAATCTCTCCTTTGATTTTTCATAATTTCTAATTTAGTATTTAATTGAGGATTTTGAATTTTTTCTTTTTCTACCTTTTGAGTTGCAAGCCCAATTCATTGATCTTTTTTTTAAAATCTATTCTAGTTATGTAAGCATTTAAAGATATGCAATTTCCCCTAGGAACTGCTTTGGCTGAATCCCATAAGTTTTGGTATGTTGTCTCATTGTTGTGATTTTCTTTGATGAAGTTATTGATTGTTTCTGTGATTTGTTGTTTGACCCACTCATTCTTTAGAATTAGATTATTTAGTTTCCAATTAATTTTTAGCCTATCTTTCCATGGCCCTTTATTACACATAATTTTCATCACATCATGATCTCTCCTGCATTTATTTTCCAGGTCAGTTGTTTTTCCAATGAGGTATTTTACATTTTCTCCTATTTTTTCATTCTTTTTATTTTGTTTGACTGATTCTTGATGCCTCATGGAGTCATTAGCTTTCACATTTCCAATTCTAATTTTTAAGGAATTATTTTCTTCAATTAGTTTTTGTACATTCTTTTCCATTTGGCCAATTTTTCTTTTAAGGAGTTGATTTCTTCAGTGGATTTTTTCCACATTTGGCCAATTGTATTTTTAAAGAATTGTTTTCCTTAGTCAATTTTTGTCCTTCCTTTTCCAAGCTGTTGATTCTCATTTGCTTACAGCTCATTTCTTTTCTTAATTTTTGTTCTACATCTCTTATCTGATTTTTAAAATCCTTTTTGAGCTCTTCCAAGAATTCATATTCCCCTTTGAGTTTTTGCATGTAGACATTTTGATGATGTTGCCCTTTTCTAAGTTTGCATTTGGATCTTCCTTGTAGCCATAGTAGCTTTCTATGGTCAGGGCTCTTTTCTGTGTGGTTTTTTTTTTTTTTGCTGTTGTTCATTTTTAAAAGTTGTGCTCTGTTCCTAGGGCACAGAGGCACTGTCCCTAGCATCTTGCTCTGTGGTCCAAGGACCTGGTCACTGGTTTTCAGCTCTGAGGCTTGAGGTGCTGGCTGCTTGCCCTCTGAGCTGGGGTGGTCCAGACTAGTCATGCCTGTTGTGCCATGAGTTTCAGGGTTGGCAATGTGTCTGCTGCACAGGAGCTAGAGGCTTCATAATTGGCTGTTGTGTCACTGGCCTCCTGAGCCAGGACTACAGGGCCTCAGTTACTGACCTTTGCTATGGCTAAGAGCCTCCACTGAATTGCCCAAACAATACCTGTCATGGGCTCTGCTCCCCTTTTTCCATTTGAGACAATATTTGCTGAAGTCTTTCAAAGTTCTCTTGGGTTGGAAAATTGTTCTATTCCATCTTTTTGTGGGTTTTGCCATTCCAGAAATGTTTTTGAAGCTTGATTTAATGATGCTTTTGAGGGAAACTGGGGTAACATACTTTTTATTGTGTTATTTATGAAATGGAAACTTGATAGATCACAATTTGTTTGTCTAGCAACTTTTAAAAAATAATATCTTATTTTCTCTCAAATACATATAAAGACAATTTTTAACGTTCATTTAAAAAAAAACTTTTGAGTTCTCTCTCCCTCACGTCTTGCCCCTGAGTGAGTAAGTGATTTGACATAGATTATACATGCTCAATTGCAAAACATAGTCATGTTGTGAAAGAAGACAGACTCAAAGTCAAAGAAAACATGAAAAAAAAAACAGTGAAAGCGAAAAATAGCATGCTTCAATCTGCATTCAAACTCCATCAGTTCTTTTTCTGGAGCTTGATAGCATGTTTCATCATGAGTCCTTTGGAATTTTCTTGGATCTTTATTTAGCTGAGAATAGCTTAGTCATTTACAGTTTGATCATAGTGCAGTATTACTGGTACTGTGTACAATGTTCTCCTGGTTCTCACTGGTGACTTTTCAAGCATGGTTCCATACAAGTATATGTGCTACACTTTAAAGGGTAAATTATTTTTTAAAATCAATTTTATTTTTTCAGTTGTCTTTTGACAACTTTTATCTGCCTTTTCTCCTTTTCACTGTCCTTCCTACTGAGGAAGAGAAGCAAACCCCTTGTTAAAAACATGTATAGTCAAGCAAAATTAATTTCCCCATTCACCATGTCCAAATACAAATTGTTAGTAGCAGTGGTGGTGGTGGTGATAGTAATAGTAGTGAAGCACAAAAATTTTTTAGCTATTCATTTGGCTCAGTAGGTTTGCTTAGAGTAATTGATTTAGTAATCAGTTACAGTGATCTCAAGACTCCTGTTTCAATCATTTGTTTGTGATGATGTTTTTATATAAATCGATGTGAAAAATGCAAAGACGGGGTCCTTAAAACAAAATTGTTGGTCATTCTGGTCTTCCCTTATTTGAATCTTCATGAACAAAACTGAGAACACAAATGGAAAGCATATTTCAGCTACTATATTATATTGCCTCTATTCATGAGATGAGCTTCCTTTTAGGTAGGGTAGTGCAATAATTTTTTTTAAGTCTTTGGTTTGTTAAGATAGGAAGAAGATAAATAAGCAGATATACACTTTTAAAAAATCCATCAGGAGATAACTGAAGAAAAGCAATCATTATTTTTCTTCAAAATGATAGGTCCATTCTTATTTGTCCATCTCATTTTTGGAACAGCCCAATTTCTTGGGAATTATGGCAAATGGAATCATCATAATAGTAAGTGGCCTTGAGTATATCAAGAAGAAAAAGGTGACTGCATATGACCTCCTTCTGACCAGTCTGGGAATCTGCAGAATTTTTTTGCAAGTGTTAATACTTGCGAGCAATATGAAGCTTTTCTTGATTATAGAGTTATGTATGGACCATGATGTCTTTATATTTTTCTTTTTCATAAATGAAATTAATCTTTGGCTTTCTACCTTCCTTTGTGTCTTCTACTGTGTGAAGATTGCCAACATTGTCCACCCCTTCTTCTTCTGGTTGAAGATGAGGATCTCCAGGTTTGTGCCATGGTGGATTCTGGCATCATTGCTAATTTCATCTGCCATTTCTGTGTGCCACAACCTATTGTATTGGCCAGAGGCCAAAAAGGAGCTAAGAAAAATTTTGGCAGGAAATAGCACTACCCAAGATCTTTTCCAGTATATGCTTCCTACTCCAATTCTTGTTGTGGGTTTGGCAATGCCATCATGCATGTTCAGTGTTGCATCGTTTATGCTGATCTATTCTCTGTGTAGACACACCAGACGGATGAGAAACATGGCAACTGGATCCAGAGACCCAAGCACCGAAGCTCATATTTGTGCCATGAAACTGATATTTTCCTTCCTTGTCCTCTATACCTCCTATTATGTTGGGTACTGGTATCATTTTCTAAATTTCCCATAGGGAGTGAATTTTTGCGGTTTCTTTTGTTCTCAGTGGCTGCCTTATTCCCCTCTGGACACTCCATCATCTTAATTCTAGGAAATTCAAAGCTGAAGCATTATACAAGAAAGTTTCTGCTGTCTGCTAAGTGGTGTCAGGGAGGAGGTTCAGCACTAGCCTCTACAGAGACCCAATAAAACAAGCTGTTTCTAAACCTGCATCACTTTACTGTAAGTGTAACTTATCAGTTTGATGTGCTTTTAGGTTTTAAAAAAAGGCAAATTCATGAAAATGTCACCCTTCTGGAACATTCAATTGATTATCAGGATAACTTGTTTATTTAGAAGGTCAGGACTCATCTGCATAGTTAGTACTGAAGTCCAGGTAGTTTCTTCTGGTATTGAAAGAACTGACTACACGTTTGCTCTCCTCTGGTACATCCCTATTTTGGGAAACTCTCAAAACAGTCGCAGAAAAAGAAGGCAATTCCTCCCTTGTCACCAGAGGGATAGTTGAGGACAGGCTTGATTTTATCCCCACTTGTCAGACTGAATTCTCAAATGCTACAGTTATGTGTCCTGTCAACTACTAAAATGCACAAATATATGGAGAAAGAATATTTGAGAGTCCTGTGTTCAGATCAGTTTGCTTTAAGTGGATAGATAAAAGAGGTGATTGTTACAAAGGTGTTTCAGGTTGCATTTGTCCACACAGATATGGAACTCTTTTCCTTGGTGGTAGCAATTTTCAAACATGTTGTATTCCCAGAGGCAGAAGCATCACAGGTGGGCAGGGGCTGAGGATGTTTCCATCTGTTAATAGTAAGAAATTAATTTTCAACTTCATTTGGATGAATTTGGTAGTATGATGTATATTTATTTTTAAAAAATTCTTTTAACTTTTTTTTCCTTCCGGGGTAAGTCTACTCAGCACAAAGTTCTCCCAAGTTAGGCTATAGATTTTTTTTTTGTTTGTTTTTTGGGTTTTTTTGGGAGGGAATTTTTATGGGTTAGGAATTCCTGATCATTATATATGGTCTATAATTTAGTATCTTTTTGTCCAATCTTCTAACAAATAGGTTGCATGTATCAAGCAGCAATAAACTCATAGAGTAGGGGTCCTTAACCTGGAGTCTCCATTTGAACTTGTTTTAAAAATATTTTAATAATTATTCCTAAAATAATTAGTTTCCTTTGTAATCATAATATTTTATTTTGTTCGTTTAAAAGCAACATCCTAGGAAGAGTTTAATAGAATTCACCAGACTTCCAAAGTGGTCCATTGTGCAAAAAATATTAAAAAAAATCTTCCACAGAAGGATTTCCTTCCCTGGTTTATGAAGGAGAAAGTAGAGTGGCATTTTTTCTTTTGGGAAATGAAATAACGCTTCATTGTTTTCTGGGCTTTTGTTTTTCACAGGCTTTGTAAAGTGGGTTAGACAGAGGCCTTAAATTCTCTGCTATTATACTTTACTGTGCTCCTCTTAGAATGTACCAGTCAACACGCATTTATTAAGTACCTACTATGCAGTAGTCACTGTGCAAGGTTTTAGGGATACAAAGACCTAGAAATGGAATGGTCTCTCCCTTTAAAGATCTTACATCCTAAGTGTAGAAAGTGCCGGGAGCTTACAAGGTTTGTAGCCTGATGATCAAGGATGACTATATTCTGGAATTAAGTACAATCTATTGGCTCTGCAACAGGGCCCGAGAGGAGAAATGGTTTCTTCTCACCTATTTACCACTGTGTGCTGAAGAAAGGTAATTAATCAGTGTATGTGCTCAGTTAAATGGTCAAGTGTATATGAAGTAATATCTAGCTAGAGAACTATTCCTTCAACAAGCAAATGCAATGAAATTTTAGAGCCAGTTAATTTTTTTAACTCTAGAAAATGAAATGTTTGCTTCATTAATTGTAATAAATGGGATGACATAGGAGAGTCCTTAGGTACAGTAGAAAAAGTATTGCATAGTAACGTAGATTTAGAGCTGGGATATCCTTAAACATCATCTAACTTTTCACACACCCATTTTACAGATGGAGAGATTGAAGCCCAGAGAAGTGAGGTTACTTGTGCAAAGTCATATGAGTAAAATGTGATAGAGGCAGTATTTGAACCCAAGTCCTCTGATAGTAAAGGCAATCAGGGGACTTAGACTTGAAACCTGGACCTGTTTTCACATTGTGAGATGACTGACTTTCATACACTTAGTTCTTCTCAGCAATGCAAAGATGTAAGATATCTCCAAAGCTCTCATGATGGAAAATGTTATCCACATCCAAAGAAAGAACTACGGAATTTGAATGCAGATCGAAGCATACACTTTGCTATTTTTTTTCTGTTTTGCTTTGTTTTGTTCTTCTTTATGGTTCCTTTTATTGGTTCTAATTCTTCTTTACAACATGACTAATGTGAAAATAGAAACCCGTATGTAGAGCCTATATCAGATGGTATGCCAAGTTGGAGACGGAGGTAGGGGGAGAAAATATAAAACTCTAAAACTTATTGAGCTTTGACTGACTTTAAGTGATAGGGGAAGATAGAAGGGCCTGGCCTGCTATACTCCATGGGGTTACAAGCAATCAAACATGACTGAAGAACAACAATAACAAATTCAGGATTTAGGGCCAAGCCAGAAGTAATTCCCCCCATGTTAGACAAATGGGATGAGAAATGGTTCTTTGGCTATTTTTCTATCTGGTAACAGGACCTAAATAGTCTGTGACCAGATAGGAAAGAACCCAAACTAAATTTTGGCCCCACCTCAGTTCTATCTTTGCTCAGCAGGAGTAGTGGCATCTCTTTCATGAAAGGTATTCAAATAAATGACCACATTTCAGAGATATAGAAAAAGGAATTCCTTTTAAGGTATGGGTTGGAAAAGAATAATGCCATCTAAGGAAGACTTAAGATTATTGACATTTTGCTTCCCCAGAACTTTGCTGTGAATTGTGTGTGCAAATGTGCTTGCCTAAGGTTATGCAGGTGGTAAGTAGAAGACAGACTCAAACGAAGCACAAAGATGTAGCTTTAATCAAGTGATTCTGTTACTACTACCTGTGTGACCTTGGCTGAGTCACCTTACTTCTCTAAGCTTCAGTTTGCTTCACTGCAAAATGCAGATGAGAGGGGACAAACCTGCTGCATACAAGCTGGTGCTTGTGATATTCCCCAGTGTGGCAGAAACCAAAAAAATTGTGATTGAGAGATATTTAATGAAATAAATAAAAACACAATAAAACATGGTATTTTGTGTTTTTTCTAAGCAAATATGGGCCCCACAAGGATCCCTTTCTCTTTGAGTTTGATACCATTGGGTTAGATGATCTCAAATTTACCTTCCAGATCTAAATCTCATGATTTTATGATGATATCATTTTACACCATCAGAAAGATACTGTTTCCTCTCAGAATTCTTTGACCATACCAAACACAACATCTTTAATGTCTAGGAAAGAGGTGAACTTGAAATCAGGAGACCTAACTTAATTTCAGTGCACTAACTATGTGACTGGAGAAATCATCCAAGATCTGGTTAGTACCTATGTGACCTAGGACAAATCATTTCATTTTTTTAGGCCTCATTTTCCTCAGCTGTAAAGAGAAGAGATTATCTCTATGGCCCATCCTAGCTATGTCTATGATGTTCTGAATCTATGATATCACCTCTCTGGAACCCATTTTACCCATTTATAAAATGAGTGTGTTGGATTAGAAATTCTTTAGTGTCTCTTCTAATTGGTGATTCAATGATTTAATATCTTTCCAGCTCCCTCCTGACATAGTAATGCAAAGGCACCTTTGGCTTAGCATGAAGAAAGTCAGTGGAACAGTCTGAAATAAGGAAAATTTCCTAAAGATTGTGATGAAAGTTATCTGGAGCTGAAAACAACCTTAATCATCTTCTAAACCTCTCATTTAATAGATGAAGACCCTGACCAAAAGAGAGATTAAATTATTTGTCTAAAGCCACAGAAGGAGTAAATAACAGTGTTGGGATTTGAATCCAGATCTTTTTTATTCCAAATTTAATGCTGTTTCAATTTGGGTCAGTTGACTTAAGACTATGGCTGTTTTGGTATACTGAGATGAATTTTTTTTTCTATTTCCTTGGGAATGTGCAAAAGGGAAACTGATGCTTTAACCTGTATTAATTCAAAACTGTATTTTTGAAATGTTGCTATTTGAGACATTTATTTTTTTTTCCTCTCGACCATGAAGCCCCTTTTCATTTTCTAGAGTCATTTTTTCACATAATGATTAAACACTTTTTTGGTTTATGGGCTTCCAGTCTTCACAATGCAAAATGGAGAAGGTTGTCATTTATTACTTTCCCTTGTTGCTGGGAGGAGAGGAGGAAAGCTTATCTTAATTGTCATTCCTGAATTGGGGTTAATTTTGTTAGAGTCTGCCCTGTGAACTGCCTTGATTGAGGATTTGTTGAAGAAACTAACTTCTTGACTCTTTTTTTATCTGATTTGTAGCTGCAAAGGAAAGAAAAACTAGACTCCTCTTATAGCAGGTAGTACTGATTCAGAGAAAAAACTCATTTTTAAAAACATATTTATAGCAATAAGATTATAACACAACTTAAAAATGTATTCCTAAAATGGTTTTTCATTTCATTTTAACTTCTTTGCTGTGCATCAGGAAATTAGTCTTACCTTAAATATCCTTCATTACCTTCACCAGGTTCAGACTGAAGCATTCTTTATCCACCGGGACATGTCATTGTACCTTTTCTATAATGTTTGCATGAAATGGTTGGTTCTTTGTTACTGGAACATTTATGCTTAAATTACTAGAAGTGTAACTAAAGTTATGTTAGTTCTTATCTTCACTTATTTATTTTTAACTGTTTTTATAAAAATTGAATTCCAAACTATCTCCCTTCCTTCAGTTTTTGTCCCACCCTTTAGGATGGCACACCATATGATATAAATTATACATGTGAAATAATGTAAACCTATTTCTGTATTAGCTGTGTCACCAAAAATAAAAGCAGAAAAAAAAGAAAATTTAAATAAATGTACTTCAACTTGTACCCTGAGTTCATTAGTTTTCTCTCTGGAGAGTATTTTTCATTATTAGTCCTTTATAGTTGTCTTGGATCATTGTGTTGAGCAGACTAGTAAATAACAGTGTTGGGATTTGAATTCAGGTCTTTCACAGTTGATCACCATAACAGTGCTGACATGACAATGAATTCCTGATTCTGTTTACCTCACTGAATCAATTCATATAGGTTTTACCAGGTTTTTCTGAGAATATTCCTTTTCTCATTTCTTATAACACAATAATATTCCTCCCCAATCATATGCCGCAACTTCTTCAGCCATTCCCCAAATTGACTAGCATTTCTTTGATTTTTAATTCTTTTCCTTCACAGAAAGAGCTCCTATAAATATTTTTGTGTATATAGGTCTCTTTTCCTTTTTCTTTGATCTATTTGGTATAGAAATCTAGCAACGGTATTGCTGAATCAAAGAGTATGTACAGTTTTGTAGCCCTTTCGTCATAGTTCCAAATGTTTCACTGCAATGATGAAACCAGTTTACTATTTCACAAATACTATATTAGAATCTTTATTTTTTCATCTCCCCTCCAGCATTTGTCATTTTCCTTTTCTGTCATATTGGCCAATTTGAAAGGTATAAGGAAATGCCTGGGGAGTCAATTTTAATTTTCATTTCTCTAATCAATAGTGATTTAGACCATTTTTCATGTGAGTATATATAGCTTCTTGACCATTTGTCAATTGGGGAATGGTTCTTATTTTTATAAATTTAACTCAGTTCTCTATATATTTGAGAAAGAGTCCTTTAGCAGAGAAACTTTCTGTAAAAATTTTTGCTACCCAAAGCCTGTAGTACCTTTTAGCCAAATGTAGATTTCTTCATTATCTCTTCTTAATTAAATGTATTTTTTGTTTTTATTTTGCCAGAGATCCTGATTGCTACTTCTAATTTTTTTTTTTCATTTTTAACCCTAGCTGAAGCATAAGAGGTTTCACTCTAGTCCCTTATTTCAACTCTGTGTCTTTCAGCTTCAGGTGTGTTTCTTGTAAAGAATGTATTGTTGGATTCTGATTTCTAATGCAGTCTTCTGTGTGTGTCCATTTTATGAGTGAGTTCATCCCATTTATATTCACAGTCACAATTACTGGGTATTTATCTCCATATTATATACTACTATTTATCCTTTTCTCTTCCTTTTTACCCTGTCCCTCCTCAAAAGTCTATTTTGCTTTGGACCATTGCTTCTCTGATTCTACCCTCATTTTTTTTTTGGGGGGGTAGGTGAGGCAATCCAGTTAAGTGACTTGCTCAGGGTCACACTGCTTGTGTCAAGTGTCTGAGGCTGGGTTTGAATTGAGATCCTCTTGACTTTAGAGCTGCTGCTCTGTCCACTGGACCACCTAGCAGCCCCAACCTCTTTTTTATAACCCTCTTCCCCCACCCCCATTTTAGCTCTTAACCAACTAATCTCACATTATGATTTCATGGAATAAGAAAAATTATCATGCTGAGTGTCTCATTAGGAACACAAATATTAGAAGTCTTCAGTTCACATAATCAGAATCCTAGCATCTCAGAGTCTTAGAGTTGGAAAAGACTTTACAGGTGATCAAGTTTAACTGTATTTTGAAAGCATCACCTTTTCAAGTGATCATACCCCTAAAGGCCTCTGGTGGGGGATGGGAAGACTAACATTTCCTGGGACAGTCCATTTTGAAGACCTCTTTTTAGATAACTCTATTTGCTGAGGAATTTATCCTAAGTTTATCTCTTTGTAGTTATAGGCCATAGTTCCTAGTTTCATCTAGGCCTGGTGAAGCATAATAGGTCTAATCTTTTTTCCACATTATAATCCTCAAATACTAGAAGACAGTTATCAGCACCTCACTCCCTACCCAACCTCCATAGCTTGTCTAAACATGGCCAGTTCCTTTAAACAATACTCATATGATACGGAATCAAAGCTTTCTTTTCACAATAACTTTTTCTGTATACTTTTTTTCTTTGCTGATATCATTCCTGAAATATTGCACTCAGAATTGAATAAAATACTCAAGAAGGCATATGCCTTCCCAAGTTCTCTCACACTAGCGCATTCCACTTGGGGACAGCTCTTTACTTTTGGCAAGACTTTGCTAACATTAAACTTTAATGTTCAGGACTTCATGGAGCCAGGATGGCAGAGTAAGTAAATTGCTGTCACTCTCCCATATTCACCTCCAAGCAACCATACAATAGCACCCCAGAATAAATCCTAGAACAGGAAGATGGGGTGGAACAGCTTTAGCCTGAGAAACTTGAAGGATCAGCAAGAAAGGTCCATTTCACTTGGGTAAAAGGGAGCACATTCCACCACAGGAAGCATCCCAAGAAGTCAGTGGCAAACTGCACCTCAGAAAAGCAATGGGAGATCGTGAGCCCCAGTGTGGTGGAGCAGGCAAATGCCAACATTAGGACCTCTCACATGCCTTAACATAGCCAAGAAAACAGACAGATTGCAGCTTGGAGAACCACCATGTGCTTCAGCACAGCCCTGGGCAGGCATCCTCCACTGGCTAGACCTCCACATGCTTCAGCATAGCACTGGGTAGTTGGATCTCCAGATTCTTCAGTCCAGCCCAGGTGAAACAGGTGTCCTCCAGGGGCCAGAACTCCAGGTGCTTCACTGTAGCCCCAGGGAAATACAGAAAAACCCCACAGACCTTAAGACATGCCACACACCACCACCAGTACTTAACCTCAGCACCAGGTAAGCTTCCAGACCTCTACAACCTCAAGGTGCCAACACTTAAGACCCCAGCACACAAAGCCGGTGATAAGGCTAGCCCCTGCACAAGAAGCCTAGAACATGCTCCAGCAAGATAACTCAACTCTAAAAGGCAAGAAATAAGCAAAAAAAGATGAGCAAGAAGTAAAAACAAACATTGAATATAGAAAATTAATATGATGACAGGAAAGATCAAAACAGAACTCAGAAGAGGGCAACATTGTGAACATATATACATTCAAAATCTTAAAGGAGAATATGAATTGGTCTCAAACCCAAAAAACTTCTTAGAAGAGCTCAAGAAGGATTTTAAAAATCAAGTAAGAGAAGTAGAAGAAAACTTCAGAAAATAAATGTGACATTTGCAAGAGAGAGTCAACAGCCTGGAGGAGGAAAGAAAAAAATTGACTAAAGGGGTGGAGCCAATATGGCAGAATAAAAGCAGTGACTTGCTTGAGCTCTTCCTCAAACACTTCCAAATACGTGTAAAAAAAGGGATCTAAACAAATTCTAGAGCAACAGAACCTACAAAAAGACATGGTGAATCAAATTTCCAGCCCAAGACATTCTGGATACTTGATGGGAAAGGTTTGTTGCACCCAGCTAGGAGAAGAGTGCAGTTCAGTGTAAGCTGCATGGTCAAAGACAGAGTCCCAGCAATCCTATAGCAGGCTTCAGGGGACTGAATTACAGGCAGCTGTGGTGGTTTTGTGACTTCTCAACCTCCACAAACACCAAAGACAACTTAGAAGGTCAGTAGAAAAGGTCTGTTGGACCTGGGTGAGAAAGGAAGGCAGTCCAGTACCACTCCTGGTGCAGCCCCGAGGCAGTGGCTCCTTCCAGAGCTCTTGGCTCATAGATGGTGTGGAGATTGAGCAGCTGATCAGAGGGGGATTGCAGGGATCTCCTTGCTGGTGCCGAGGCAGTATTGTCTTGCTTTGCCCATTCTTGAATCCAGGTCACCGTCCTGGGTGGCAGTCCTTGTGTGAGGAGGAGCTTTGGTATGGTGGAGCTTGCGGCAGCAGTGAAGAAATAATCCTCGTCACAATTCCAAGGGAGAAAAGAGTGCTTGTGGTCACTCATAGACCAGAGCACAGGCCAGGAAAGGAAGAAACACCTCTCCTTTGATCATACCACCTTGGAAGAACTGAAAATTTACAGGTCCCTAGAAATATCTCTGAAAACAGCCGCACAAAACCCCTTAGGTTTGGTACAGTATGCTCTCCACCCAGGAAGCAGAGCCCTACCTTACTAAAGAGTTAAAAAGCCAAGCAATTGGCTGAGAACATGAGCAAACAGTCAAAAAAATTCAGACTATAGAAACTTACTGTGGTGACAAAGAAGATCAAAAGATAGAACCAAAGGAAGACAACAAAGTCAAAGCTCCTACATCAAAAGCCTCCAAGTAAAATATGATTTTTAAAGATCATCTTAACTCATTTTACAAGATGAGTTGCTTGCCCTCTCAGTGAGGGTAGGTGGGGAGGAAGGAAGGGAGAGAATTTAGAGCTCAAAGTTTTTAAAACAAGTGTTAAAAATCATTTTTACATGCACTTGGAAAATAAGATATACAGGCAATAAGGTATAGAAATCTATCCTGCCGTGCAGGAAAAGAGAAGGGTAAGGAGATAAGAAAAGGAAGGTGATAGAAAGGAGGGCAGATTGGGGGAAGGAGTATTCAGAATGCACACTGCCTTGGGGTGTGGGAGGGGAGAAATGGGGAGAAAATTTGGAACTCAAAATCTTGTGGAAGTGAATGTTAAAGACTAAAAATAAATTATAAAAAAATGACTGTAGAAAACAATTCCTTAATAAATACAATTGTACAAATGGAGGGAAAATCCACTGAAGAAAAACACCTTTTTAAAAAGTAGCATTGGCTAAATGGAAAAGGAGGTACAAAAGCTAACAGAAGAAAATTATTCCTTAAAAATTAGAATTGGAAAAGTGAAAGATAATGACTCTCTGAGGCATCAAAAATTAGTCAAACAAACTCAGAAGAAGGAAAAAAAATTGAAGAAAATGTAAAATACCTCATTGGAAAACAACTGACCTGGAAAATAGATCCAGGAGAGAAAATTGAAGAATTAATGAAAAGCCTGAAAGCTGTGACAAAAAAAAAAAAACAACAACAACAACCTGGACAGCATCTTTCGAGAAATTATCAAGGAAAACTGCCAGGGTATCCTAGAACCAGAAGGTAAAATAGTCATTTAAAGAATCCACTGATCACCTCCTGAAAAAGATCCCAAAATAAAAACTCCAAAGAATATTGTAGTGAAATTTCAGAATTATCAGGTCAAGGAGAAAATACTGCAAGCAACCAGAAAGAAATAAGTTCAATATCATGGAACTACAGTCAGGATTAAATATGGCTTAGCAGCTTCTAAAGAATCAACAGGCTTGTAATATGATATTCTAGAAGGCAATGCAGCTTGGACTACAACTAAGAATCAACTACCCAGCAAAACTGAGAATAATCTTTCAGGAGGAAAAGATGGATATTCAATGAAATAGAGGACTTTAAATAATTCCTGATGAGAAAAAAACACAGAATAGGGTAAACTACATCACATAAAGAGGTGCAAAGACCTACTACAGTAGAAGGAAAGAAGGGAGGGAGGAGAACATTGTTTGAACCTCACTCTCATCATTTGGCTGAGAGAGGGAACAACGTATATGTTAGTTGGTTGTAGAAATCTATCTTCCTCTGGGGGTGGAGCCAAGAAGGCAGAGAGAAAGCACTGACTGGATTGAGCTCTCCCCCAAACCCCTCCAAATACCTATAACAAATAGCTCTAAACAAATTCTAAAGCAGCAGAACCCACAAAAAGACAGAGGGAAGCAAATTTCCAGCCAAAGACAACTTGGATTGTTGATCAGAAAGGTATATTATACCAGGAGAGGAGAGGAGAACAGTGCAGTGCGGGCATGCAGGCTGCAGTGAACCTGGAGCAGGCCTGAGAGGTCTGAATTGTGGGCAGCTGTGGCAGGCTCCAGACTTCTGAACTTCTGAAAGGCAATGATAACTTATAGGGTCAGTGGGAAAAGTCTGTTTTGGACCCCATTCCCTGAGTTTGGCTCCAGTGTGGTGGCTGCCTCCTGAGCTTCTGGCCCGCAGACTGAAGGGAGAATTGAGTGACTGATCATAGGGGGACTTCAGGGATCTCTTTGCTGGTGCAGGATTCCCTTGCTTTGCCCATGCTTGGATCTGGGTCGCAGTTCGAGGGGTGGTCCTAGGGCAAGAGAGAGCACTGGTGTGGTGGAGCTTGTAGTGGCTGGGGAGAGGAAATTCTTCTCGTGGTTTCAAGACAGAAAATACTGTGTGTGGTCACTCATAGACCAGAGCACAGGCAAGGAAACAAGTAAACACCTCGCCCCTTATCATACCACCTTGGAAGAGCTGAAAATTTATGGGTCCCTAGAAGTATCTCTGAAAACAGGTGTACAAGCCCCCAAAGCTTGGGACAGTACATTCTCCACATTGGAAGCAGACTCTTATCTTAACAAAGGGTTTAAAACTCAAGTAATTGGCTGGGATCATGAGCAAACCTCACAAAAAGAGTCAGACTATATTATCTTACTTTGGTGACAAAGAAGATCAAAACAGACAACGTGAAGATGACAACACAATCAAAGCTCCTGCATCCAAAGGCTCCAAGAAAAATATGAATCAGTTCCAGGCCTTGGAAGAGCTCAAAAGGGATTTTGAGAAGCAAGTAAGAGGAGTAGAGGAAAAACGTGGAAGAGAAATGAGAGTGGTGCAAGAAAATCATGAAAAACAAGTCAACAGCTTGCTAAAGAAGACCCAAAAAAATACTGAAGAAAATAACACCTTAAAAAATAGCCTAACCCAAATGGCAAAAGAGGTCCAAAAAGCCAATGAGGAGAAGAATGCCCTAAAAAGAAAAATTGGCCAAATGGAAAAGGAAGTCCAAAAGATTACTGAAGAAAATACTTCCTTAAAAATCAGAATAGAGAAAAAACACTAGAAAGCATAGGTATAAATGGAGTCTTCCTTAAAATAATAAATTGCATATATCTAAAACCTTCAGCAAGCATTATATGTAATGGGGACAGGGTAGAAGCATTTCCAATAAGATTGGGGGTGAAACAAGGATGTTCATTATCACCACTGTTATTCAATATTGTACTGGAAACCTTAGCTTTAGCAATAAGAGAAGAAAAAGAAATTGAAGGCATTAGAATAGGCAAAGAAGAAACAAAGCTATCACTCTTTGCAGATGACATGATGATATACTTAGAGAATCCTAGAGAATCAAGTAAAAAACTACTTGAAATAATAAACAACTTTAGCAAAGTTGTAGGCTATAAAATAAACCCACATAAATCATCAGCATTTCTATATATTACCAACAAAGCCCAACAGCAAGAGATAGAAAGAGAAATCCCATTTAAACTTACTGTAGACATTATAAAATATTTAGGAGTCTACCTCCCGAAACAAACCCAGGAACTCTATGAACGCAATTACAAAACACTTTTCACACAAATAAAATCAGATCTAAATAATTGGAAAAACATCAGTTGCTCATGGGTAGGCCAGGCTAATATAATAAAAAGGACACTCCTACCTAAGCTAATTTACTTATTCAGTGTCCTACCAATGAAACTACCAAAAAATTATTTTATAGAGTTAGAAAAAATAAGATTCATTTGGAAAAACAAAAGGTCCAGAATATCAAAGGAACTAATGGAAAGAAATGCAGGGGAAGGTGGGCTAGCAATTCCAGATCTTAAATTGTATTATAAAGCAGCAATCATCAAAACTGCTTGGTACTGGCTAAGAAATAGGGAGGTGGATCAGTGGAATAGGTTAAACATGCAAGACACAGTAGTCAATGATTATAGTAATCTATTATTTGATAAACCCAAAGATCCCAGCTTCTGGGATAAGAACCCACTCTTTGAAAAAAACTGCTGTGAAAACTGGAAAAGAGTGTGGCAGAAACTAGGCATAGACCCAAATCTCACACCATATACCAAAACAAAGTCAAAATGGGTTCAGGACTTAGATATAAAGGCTGATACCATAAGTAAACTGGGAGAACAAGGAATAGCTTACCTATCAGATCTATGGATAACAGAAGAATTCATGACCAAACAGGAGATAGAGAACATTACGAAAAGCAAAATGGATCATTTTGATTACATTAAATTGAAAAATTTTTGCACAAACAAAGCCAATGCAACTAAGATTAGAAGGAAGGTAGAAAATTGGGAAAGAATTTTTACAACCAGTCTTTCTGATAAAGGCCTCATTTCTAAAATATGTGGAGAATTAAGACAAATTTATAAGAACACAAGCCATTCCCCAATTGATAAATGGTCAAAGGATATGAACAGACAGTTCTCAGATGAAGAAATTAAAGCCATCTATAGTCATATGAAAAAATGCTCTAAATCATTATTGATTAGAGAAATGCAAATCAAAACAACTCTGAGGTACCAGATCACATATATTGGCCAACATGACAAAACAGGAAAAGATAAATGTTGGAGAAGATGTGGGAAAATTGGAACACTAATACATTGTTGGTGGAGTTGTGAAATGATCCAACCATTTTGGAGAACAATTTGGAACTATGCCCAAAGGGCTACAAAAATGTGCATACCCTTTGATCCAGCAATAGCACTTCTAGGGCTATATCCTAAAGAGATCATACAAATGGGAAAAGGACCCATCTGTACAAAAATATACATAGCAGCTCTTTTTGTGGTGGCAAAGAATTGGAAATTGAGAGGATGCCCATCAATTGGGGAATGGCTGAGCAAGTTGTGGTATATGAATGTAATGGAATACTATTGTGCTGTAAGAAATGATGAACAGGCTGACTTCAGAAAAACCTGGAAAGACTTGTATGGTCTGATGCTGAGTGAAGTGAGCAGAACCAAGAGGACTTTGTACACAATAACAGCCATGTTATGCAATGACTAAGACTGTTAAACTGAACCTTTCTCAGCATTATGAGGATCTAAGACATCTCCAGAGGCCTCGGGATGGATGATGCTGTCCACATCCAAAGAAAGAACTATGGAATTCGAATCGCTATCACTTATTTTTACCTTCTGCTGAGTTTTGTTTCATCTTTCTGATGGTTCCTTGCATTGGTTTTAATTTTTACTTACAACTTCACTAATGTGAAAATATGTTTAATGGGTATGTAAATGTAAAGCCTATATAAGATTGTGTGCCGTCTTGGGGAGGGTGGGGGGAGGAAAAGGGAGAAAAATTTTCAACTCAAAAGCATATGGAAAAAATTTAAAAAATTAAATTTTAAAAAAAGGAAAAAAAATCAGAATAGAGCAATTGGAAGCTAGTGACTTTATGAGAAATCAAGACACTATAAAACAAATCCAAAGGAATGAAAAATTAGAAAGCAATGTGAAATATCTCATTGGAAAAACAACTGATCTGGAAAATAGATCAGGGAAAGAATTTAAAAATTATTGGACTATCTGAAAGCCAAGATCAAAAATAGGGCCTAGACAACATCTTTCAAGAAATTATCAAGGAAAACTGCCTTGATATTTTAGAACCAGAGGGCAAAATAGAAATTGAAAGAATGCACCGGTTTCCTCCTGAAAGAGATTCCCAAAGGAAAACTCCCAGGAATATTGTAGCCAAATTCTAGAGTACGAGGTCAAGGAGAAAATATTACAAGGTGCCAGAAGGAAACAATTCAAGTATGGTGGAAACACAATCAGGATAACCCAAGATTTAGCAGCTTCTACATTAAGGGACCACAGGGCATGAACTATGATATTCTGGAGGGCAAAGTAGACAGGATTACAACCAAGAATCTCCTACCCAGCAAAGCTGAGTATAATCCTTCAGGGGAAAAAATAGTCATTCAGTGAAATAGAGGACTTTCAAGTATTCTTGATGAAAAGATCAGAGCTGAATAGAAAATTTGACTTTCAAATACAGGACTCAAATGGAACATGAAGAAGCAAACAGGAAAGGGAAATCATAAAAGACTTATTAAGGTTGAACTGTTTACATTCCTGCATGGAAAGATGATATTTGTAACTCATGAGACCTTTGTCATTATTAGGGTAGTGGGAGGGGAAAAATTATATGTATGTATATGTAGATATACATATACATATACATATACATATACATATACATTAACATATAGCTAGATAGCTAGCTAGCTAGATAGATAGATAGAGGGCACAGGGTGAGTTGAAGATAAAGGAGTCGTATCTGGAGAATAAAATTAAGGGATGAGAGAGGATTATAGTATGAGAAGGAGAAAGGGAGAGGTAGAAGAGGATAAATTATCTCAGAAAAAAACAGAAAAGAAAAGGCTCTTACAGTGGAGGGGAAATGGGGGAAGGTAAGAGGGAATGAGTGAATACTATTCTCATAGGATTTGGCTTAAGGAGGAAATAACATACACACTCTATTGGGTATTTAAATCTGTCTTACCCTACAGGAAAATAGGGTGGGAAGGGGATGAGAGAGCAGGGGGATGATAGACAGGAGGGCAGATTGAGAAAAGGGGTAATCAGAAGCAAATACTTCTGAGGAGGAACAGGGTCAAAAGAAAGAATAGAATAAATTGGAGGGGCAGTGTAAGACTAAGAGAAATAGAGTTATTTTTTCATGACGTCTACTATGGAAGTGTTTTGCATAACTGCACATGTATAACCTATATTGAGTTGCTTGGTTTTTCAATGAGGGTGGATGGGGAGGGAGGAAGGGAGAAAATTTGGAACTCAAAGTTTTAAAAACGCATGTTTTAAAAAAAATATTTTCACATTCAACTGGGAAATAAGAAATATAGGAAATGGCATACAGAAATCTATCCTGCCCTACATGAAAAATAGAAGGGGAAGGGGATAAGAGAAGGTGGAGAGAGATAGAAGAGAGGGCAGACTAGGGGAAGAGGTATTCAGAATGCATGCCATCTTGGGGTGGGGGTTGGGCGAGATGGGGTGAAAATTTGGAACTCAAAATCTTGTGGAAGTAAATGATGAAAACTAAAAATAAATAAATTTATATTTAAAAAACTCTATCTTACTCTATAGGGAAGTGGGAGCTAAAAGGGGAAAGAAAAGGAAGGGGGTGAATTGAAAAGGAGAGAAGAAGGGTGGAAAGAAGTAGTGTGGGAAAGGGGAAAGAAAAGGGGGGCTGAATAGAATGGAGGACAGATTGAGGGAGGTAGTGGTCAGAATTAAAACCCTGTGAGGAGAGAAAGGGTGAAAGAAGAGAGAAAAGTATAAACAGGGAGGGAAATAGGATGGACAGAAAGACACAGTTAGTAATCATAACTGTGAATGTGAATGGGATGAACTCTCCCATAAAACTGAAGTCGACAGCACAGTGGATTAAAAAACCATAATCCTACAATATGTTGTTTACAAGAAACACATGTGAAGCAGAGAGACACACACAGAGTCAAGGTAAAAGGTAAGACCAGAATATATTATGGTTCAGGTGAAGTAAAAAAAAAAAAAGCAAGTGTAGCAATCCTGTTCTCAGACAAAAGAAAAGCAAAATTAGGTGTATTTTTAGATCTAAATATTATAAATGTTTATATAATATCTATATATTTATATAATATGTATATAACATCTATATGTAAATATAGATCTAAATAAATAGATCTAAAAATAGGTAATTCTCTTTGATGAAGTTACAGTTTCATTATTTGCTGCTTGACCAACGCATTCTTTAGGATTATGTTTAGTTTCCAATTAGTTTTTAGCCTATTCTAATTCTTCCAATTCCTTTTTCTTCTCTTATTGCTAAAGTTAAATTTTCTAGTACAATATTGAATAGCAGTGGTGATGATGGACATCCTTGTTTCACCCCTGATATTATTGGGAATGCTTTTGGCTTATCTCCATTACACATAATGCTTGCTGATGGTTTTAGAAAGATACTGTTTATCATTTTAAGGAAAGCTCCCTTTATTGCTATGCTCTCTAGTGTTTTTAATAGAAATGGGCACCATATTTTGTCAAAAGTTTTTCAGCATCTATTCATATAATCATATGATTTCTGTTAAATTTGTTGTTGATATGGCCAATTGTGCTGATAGTTTTCCTAACACTGTATCAGACCTGCATTCCTGGAATAAATCCCACCTGGTCATAGTGAATTATTCTGCTGATAAAGTACTGTAATCTCTTTGTTAATGTTTTATTTAAATTCTTTGTATCAATATTCTTTAGGGAAATTGATCTATATTTTTCTTTCTGTGTTTTGACTCGTCCTTGTTTACATATCAGTGCTATATTTATGTCATCAAAAGAATTTGTTAAAACTCCTTCTTCACTCATTTTTCCAAATACTTTATATAATGTTGGAATTAATTGTTCTTTAAATGTTTGGTATAATGCACTTGTAAATCCATCTGGCCCTGGAGATTTTTTCTTAGGGAATTCATTAATGGCTTGTTCAGTTTCTTTTTTCTAAAATGTGGTTATTTAAGTATTTTCATCCTCTTCTGCTAATCTGAGTAGTTTATGTTGTTGTAAATAATTATCTGTTTCACTTAAATTGTCACATTTATTGGCATAGAATGGGCAAAATAGCTCCTAATTATTGCTTTGACTTCTTCTTCACTGATGGTTCATTAATTCCTTTCATTTTGTTTTTGGTCATTTGGTTTTCTTCTTTCTTTTTAAAAATCAAATTAACCAAAGATTCATCTATTTTATTATGGTTTTTGTTCATAAACCAGGTCTAAGTTTTAGTAGTTCAATAGTTTTCTTACTTTCAATTTTATTAATCTCTCCTTTGATTTTTCATATTTTCTAATTTAGTATTTAATTGAGGATTTTGAATTTGTTCTTTTTCTAGCTTTTTGAGTTGCAAGCCCAATTCATTGATCTGTTTTTTTCTTTATTTTAGTTGTATAAGCATTTAAAGATATATAATTTCACATGGGAACTGCTTTGGCTGAATCCCCACAAGTTTTAGTATGTTGTCTCATTATTGTCATTCTCTTTGATGAAGTTATTGATTGTTGTCTATGATTTGTTGTTTGACCCACTCATTATTTAGGATTAGATTATTTTGTTTCCAATTAGTATTTAGCCTATCTTTCCATTGCCCTTTTATTACACGTAATTTTCATTGCATCATGATCTGAAAGGGATGCGTTTCATGTTTCTGCTTTTGTGCATTGGAATGTGAGGTTTTTATGACTTAAGACATGGTCAAGTTTTGTGTAGGGTGCAATATACCACTGAGAAAAAGGAATATTCCTTTCTATACCCTTTCAACTTTCTCCATAGGTCTACCATATCTAACTTTTCTAAAGGTCATCTCCTTAAGTTCTTCCTTGTTTATTTTGTGATTAAATTAACTAGTTCTGGAGGGGAAAGGTTGAGGTTCTCCACTAGTACAGTTTTGCTATTTCTTGTGGTAACTCACTTAATTTCTCCTCTAAGAATTTGGAACTCATACCACTTGGTGCATATATGTTTAGGAATATGTTATTCCTCCTTTCATCCAAATCCAAAGATAGTAAGGTTCAAACAACACTTCCCCCTCTCCCCTTCTTTCCCTGTAATAGGTCTTTTGCACCTTTTCATCTGATGTAATTTACCCCATTTACCTCCCCCTTTCCTCTTCTTCCAGTACAATCTATTTTTTACCTACTTTTTAAAATATCATCAGAGAAAAGTAGACTTAGATCCACTGTCAATGTATACCTCTGAAAGGTGACTTAATAGAGTGACAGTCCTCAGGAATTGCAAGTGTCATCTTCCTATGTAGGGATGTAAACAGTTAAAATTTTTTAAATAACACATTTTTCTTTTCTGTTAACTTTTTTGTGCTTCTATGAAGTGCTGTAGTTGAAGATCAAATTTTCTGTTCAGCTCTGCTGTTTTCATCTTGAAAATTGGAAAATACCCTATTTGATTGAATCCCCATCTTTTCCCCTGAAAGATTATGCTCAGTTTTGCTGGGTAGTTGACTCTTGGTTATAATCCAAACTTCTTTGCCCTATGGAATGTTGTTTTCCAAGCCTTCTGATCCTTTAATATAGAAGCTGCTAAGTTCTCATTGTCTCTCTTTCAATTATTTCTTTCTGGCTGTTTGCAATATTTTTTCCTTGACCTGATAATTTTGAATTTTTTCTATGATACTCCTTGGAGTTTTCATTTTGGGATCTCTTTCAGGAGATGATCAGTGGAGTCTTTAAATGACTGTTTTACCCTTTGGTTATAGGAGATCAGGGCAGTTTTCCTTGACAATTTCTTGAAAGATGCTGTCCAAGCTCTTTTGTTGGTTTGTTTGTTTTGATCATGACTTTCAGGTTTTCACTAATTTTTAAATTATCTCTCCTGGATCTATTTTCCAGGTCAGTTGTTTTTCCAATGAGGTGTTTTACATTTTCATCTATTTTTTCATTCTTTTGATTTTGTTTGACTGATTCTTGATGCATCATGGAGTCAATAGCTTTCACTTTTCCAATTCTAATTTTTAAGGAATTACTTCCTTCAGTTAGCTTTTGTACCTTCTTTTCCATTTGGCCAATTCTATTTTTAAGGAGGTTTTTTCTTCAGTGGATTTTTTCACCCATTTGGACAATGATATTTTTTAAGGAATTGTTTTCTTTAGTCAATTTTTGTCCTTCCTTTTCCAGGCTATTGAGTCTCTTTTGCATACAACTCATTTCTTTTCCTAATTTTTCTTCTACATCTCTTATTTGATCTATAAAATCCTTTTTGAGCTCTTCCAAGAAGGCTTTCTGAGCTTGAGATGAATTCATGTTCCTTTTTCAGGTTTTGCCTGTAGGCATTTTGGTGTTCTTGCCCTTTTCTGAGTTTGTATTTGGATATTCCCTGTAGCCATAGTAGCTTTCTATGGTCAGGGCTCTTTTCTGGTTATTTTGCTCATTTTTTAAAGTTGTACTCTGCCCCTGGGGCACAGAAGGCATTGTCCCTAGCATCTTGTGCTACTGGTCAGGGACATGGTCATTGGCTTTCAGCTCTGAGGCTGGAGGTGCCAGCTGGTTGCCCACTGAGCTGCAGTGGTCAAGCCTAGCTATGCCTGTTGTGCCCTGAGTTTTAGGGCTAGCAATATGTCTACTGAACAGGGGATAGAAGCTTCAAAACTTGTCTGCTGTGACACTGGCCTCCTGAGCCAGTACCACAAGGCCTCGGTGACTGATCTTTGCTGAGGCTAAGAGCCTCCCACTGACTTGCCCAGACACCACCTGTCATGGGCTCTTCTCCCCTTTTGCCAATTGAGACAATCCTTTCCTGAAGTCTTTCAAAGTTCTCTTGGGTTAGAAAATTGGTCCGCTTCATGTTTTTGTGGGTTCTGTCACTCCAGAAATCTTTTAGAGACTTGATTTAACATTGTTTCTGAGGGAAAGTGGGGAGAGCTCAGATAGCTTCCTGGCTTCTCTTCACCATCTTGGTTCTGCCCCACAGTAATGTACATTGTATTGTATTATCTATGAAATTGGAACTTAATACATCACAATTTGTTTTAAAATAATGTCTTATTTTCTCTCAGTTACATATAAAGACAATTTTAACATTCATTAAAAAAAACTTTTGAGTTTCTCCTCCCTCATTTCTAACCCCTTAGACAGTAAGCAATTTGTTATAGGTTATATATATTCTGTCATGTAAAACATAATTAGTCATGTTGTGAAAGAAGAAAGACTCAAAGAAAAAGGAAATATGAAAAAAACTGTGAAAATGAAAAATAGTATGCTTCAATCTGCATTCAGACTCCATCAGTTTTTTTATGGAGGTTGAGAGCTTTTTTTTTTTTTATCATGAGTCCTTTGGAATTTTCTTGGATCTTTGTTTTGCTGGGAGTAGCTAAGTCATTTACTGTTTGATTATTGTGCAGTATTACTATTACTGTGTACAATGTTCTCTTGGTTCCACTGGTGACTTTTCAAGCATGATTCCATACAATTACATGTGCTACACTTTCAAGGGTAATTCATAATAAATTTTATATTTTCAGTTGTTTTTTGACAACTTTTGTCTGCCTTTTCTCCTTTTCACTATCCTCCCTATAGAGGAAGAGAAGTAAGCCCCTTGTTACAAACATGTATAGTCAAGCAAAACGTATTTCTCCACTCACCATGTCCAAATACAAATTATTAGTAGCAGTGGTGATGGTGGTGGTGGTGATAGTAATAGTAGTGAAGTACAAAAATCTTTTGGCTAATCATTTGGCTAAGTAGGTTTGCTTAGAGTTATTGAATTAAGAAATCGATCAGAGGGATCTCAAGGCTTTATTTCATTTGTTTGTTTGTGATGATGTTTTGATATAAATAGACATGAAAAAGGCAAAGACTGGTGCTTAAAACATAAACGTTGGTCATTCTGGGCTTGATTTATTTGAATCTTTATGGACAAAACTGAGAACACAAATGGAAAGCATATTTCATTTATTATATCATATTGCCTTTATTCATGAGATGAGTGAGCTTCCTTTTAGGTAGGATAGTGCAAAATTTTTTTTAAGTCTTTGGTTTGTTAAGATAGGAAGAAGATAAATAAGCAGATATAAACTTTTTTTCAAATCCATCAGGAGATAACTGAAGGAAAGCAATTCTCTATTCTTACTTGTCCAACTCATTTTTGGAATAGCCCAATTTCTTGCGGGAATTATGGTAAATGGTATTATTTTAATAGTGAGTGGCCTTGAGTATATTAGGAAGAAAAGAGTGACTGCATACGACCTCCTTCTGACCAGTCTGGGATTCTGCAGAATTTTTTTGCAAGCATTAATATTTGTGAGCAATCTGATGTTTTTCTTGACAGTAGAGTTATGTATGGACCATGATGTCTTTATATTTTTCCTTTTCTTAAGTGAAGTCAATCTTTGGCTTTCTACCTTCCTTTGTGTCTCCTACTGTGTGAAGATTGCCAACATTGTCCACCCCTTCTTCTGCTGGTTGAAGATGAGGATCTCTAGGCTTGTGCCATGGTGGATTCTGGTGTCATTACTAATTTCATCTGCCATTTCTATATGACAGAGCCTATTGTATTCGACAAGGGCCAAAAAAGAGCTAAGAAGAATTTTGGCAGGAAATATCACTACCCAAGTTCTTTTTCAGTATATACTTCCAACTCCAAATCTTGTTGTGGGTTTGGCAATGCCATTATGAATGTTCAGTGTTGCATCATTTTTGCTGATCTGTTCTCTGTGTAGACACACTGAACAGATGAGAAACATGGCAACTGGATCCAGAGACCAAAGCACCGAAGCCCATATCCATGCCATCAAATTGATATTCTCCTTTCTTGTCCTCTATACCTCCTATTATGTTGGGGTACTGCTATCATTTTCTAGATTTCCCAAAGAGAGAGACTTCTTCTTGTTTCTTTTGTTCTCAGTGGCTCCCTTATTCCCCTCTGGACACTCCATCATCTTAATTCTAGGAAATTTAAAGCTGAAGCATTATACAAGAAGTTTCTGCTTTCTGCTAAGTTTTTTCTGGGAGGAGGCTCAGCACTAGACTCTACACAGACCCAATAAAGCAAGCTGTTTCTAAACCTGCATCACTTTATTGTAGGTGTAACTTATCAGTATGATTTGCTCTTAGGTTTAAAAATAAAGCAAATTCATGACAATGTCACCCTTCTGGAATATTCAATTGATTATCAGGATAACTTGTTTATTTAGAAGGTCAGGACTCCTCTGCATGGTAATACTGAAGTCCAGGTAAAGACTGTTTCTCCTGTTGTTTCAAGGACTGGCTGCAAATTTGCTCTCCTCTGGTATATCTGTGTTTTGGGAAACCCTCAAAACAGTCCGAAAGGTCACAGGAAAAGAAGGCAATTCCTTCCCTTGTCACTAGAGGGAAGGTGAGGACAAGTTTGACTTTTATCCCCACTTGTCAGACTGAGTTCTCAAATGCTGCAGTTATGTGACCCATCAACTACTAAAATGCACAAACATAAGAAGAAAGAAGATTTGCGAATCCAAGGTTCGGATAAGTTTGCCTTAATTGGCTAGATAAAAAAGGTGATGTTACAAAGGTATTCCAGGTTGCATTCGTCCACATAGCTATGGAACTCTGTTTCTTGGAGGTAGCAATTTTCGAACATGTTGTTTTCCCAGAGGCAGAAGAATCACAAGTGGGCAGGGGCTGAGGATGTTTCCTTCTGTTAATAGTAAGAAATTAATTTTCAATTCATTTAGATGAATTTGGTATTAAGATGTATATTTATAAAAAATTATTTCTTTTTTTTTTCTTCTAGGGTAAACGTATTCAACACACAATTTTATCAATTTAGGCTACAGTTTTCTGGGGGGAGAGGAATGGTTGGGTTTTAGGAGCATAAGGGAATTTGTATGGGTTAGGAATTCCTGATCATTACATATGCTCTAGATTTTAGTATCTTTTTGTCCAGTGTTCTAACCCTTAGGTTGTATATATCAAGCAGCAATAAACTCATAGAGTAGGGGTTCTTAACTTGAAGTCTCCATGTGAACTTGTTTTAAAAATGTTTTAATAATTATTCCTGATATAATTAGTTTCCTTTGTAATCATATGTATTTTATTTAGTTCTTTGAAAAACATCACTCCAGGAAGAGTTTAATAGAGTTCACCAGACTTCCAAAGGGGTACATTGTGCCAAAAATGTAAAAAAAAAAATCTTCCACAGAGGGATTTCCTTCCCTGGTTTATTCAGGAGGAGGTAAAGGAGCATTTTCTTTTTTGGGGAAATCAAATAACTATTCATTGCCTTCTGGGCTTTTGCTTTTCACAGGCTTTGTAAAGTGGGTTGGACAAAGGCCTTAAACTCTCTGCTATTATACTTTACTGTACTTCTCTTAGAAGGTGCCAGTCAACAAGCATTTATTAAGCACCTACTATGTGCTAGTCACTGTGCAAGGTTTTAGTGATATGAAGACCCAGATATGGAATGGTCCCTCCCTTTAAAGATGTTACATTGTAAATGTAGAAAGTGCCTGGAGCTTACAAGTTTTGTAGCCTGAGGAGGCAAGGATGACTATATTCTGGAGTTAAGTGCAATTCATTGGCTCTGCAACAGGGCCTGGGAGGAGACATGGATGGTTTCCTCTCACCTTTTTACCTCTGTGTGGTCAAGAAAGGTGATTGGGGGTATATATGCCCAGTTGGACGGTAAAGTGTATATGAAGTAATATCTAGCTAGAGAAGTAACCCTTCAACAAGCAAATGTAATGTAATTATAGAGCCAGTTAAGTTTTTTAACTGTATAAAGTGAAATGTTTGCTTCATTAATTGTAATAAAAGGGATGACGTATGAGAGTCCTTAGGTACAGTGGAAAAAGTACTGCATAGTAATATAGATTTAGAGCTGGGATATCCTTAAACACCATCTAGTTTTTCACACACCCATTTTACAGATGGAGAGATTGAAGCCCAGAGAAATGAGGTGGCTTGTGTAAAGTCACACAAGTAAAATGTGATAGAGGCATTATTTGAACCCAAGTCCACTGATAGTAAAGCCAATCAGGGGACGTAGACTTTAAACCTGAACCTGCTCTCACCTATCAGTGTACCTTGGGCAAGCTTACCTTCTCCTGTTTCTTCATCTAGTGCTACCAGCACTACCTTGACTGCTGGGAGTGAGCTGCTCCAATTGTGAATACAAATGTACCTTGGGCAACTAGGTGGTATAGGGCTTTTATGTTATATAGAAATATATACTATATACTACACAATATAGCTATATTTGAATACCATCTGAGCCTGGAATCAGGAAGACCTGTGTTCAAATCCAGTCTTAGACACTTATTAGCTGTGTGACTCTGCTTGTCTCAGTTTTCTCATCTGTAAAATGAACTGGAGAATAAAATGGCAAACCATTCCGGTATCTTTGCCAAGAAAACCCCAAACAGGGTCACAACTGTTTGGACGCGACTGAAATAACTGAACAACAACTATACAAATGTACCTAACCCACTACACCTCACTCACTTTAGACTGTATTTGACATCCTGTTTAGCCATCTACCTGAATACTTGAACCTGATATGGAATCTTACTATGTCTTTCATTCCCTTGATACTTTTGTCTGCCACTTACCCCTTCATCTCCCTGCATCTTCTGCCTCAAAGCAATACTACCTTTGATACTGGAAAGGGTGTCACAATCAACTACTCTGTGATTTCCCATGCCACCCTTTTGACTTGCTGGGTCAGGGGTGGGAAACCTGTGGCCTTGAAGCCACATGTGGCCCTCTCTTTCCTCAAGTGAATCCAAACTTCACAGAACAAATGGTTTTAGTAAAAGGATTTGTTCTGTAAAATTTGAACTCAGTTGAGAAGATGTGGGAAAATTAGAACATTAATGCATTTTTTTGTGTGAGACAATTGGAGTTAAGTGACTTGCCCAGAGTCACACAGCTAGATGTGTTATGGTGTTTCTGTCTGAGGCCAGATTTGAACTCAGGTCCTCCTGACTCCAGGGCCAGTGCTCTATCCACTCTGCCACCTAGCTGCACCTTTTTTAAATTAAAAATAATTTTTGAACATTGATGCATTGTTGGTGGAGTTTTGAACTGATCCAACTATTTTGGAGAGCAATTTGGAACTATGCCCCAAAGGCTATAAAAATGTGTACATCCTCTGACCTAGCAACACCAGTTCTAGTGCTGCATCACAAAGAGATCATAAAAATGTGAAAAGGATCCACATGTACAAAAATATTTGTAGCAGCTCTTTTTGTGGTGGCCAAGAATTAAAAATTGAAGGGTTACCCATCAATTGAGGAATGGCTGAACAAGTTGTGATATAGGAATGTAATGGAATGGGAATGTTCCATAAGAAATGATGAGCAGACAGATTTCACAAAAACCTGGAAAGACTCATATGGACTGATGTTAAGTGAAGTGAGCAGAACCAGGCGAACATTGTAAACAGTAACAGCAACGTTGTGAGATGACTGACTTTGATAGACTTAGTCATCAGAAATGCAAGGTTCTAAGATATCTCCAAAGATCTCATGTTGAAAAATGCTATCCACACCCAAAGAAAGAACTATGGAGTTTGAATGCAGATCGAAGCATACTATTTGCTTTTTTTTTTCTCTTTTCTTTGCTTTGTTTCTTCTTGTGGTTCCTTGTATTGATTCAAATTCTTCTTCAGAACATGACTAATGTGAAAATAGGAACATATATACAGAGCCTGTATCTGATTGTATACCAAGTTGGAGAGGGAGGGAGGGGGAGAAAATTTAAAACTCAAAAGCTTATTGAACTTGGAGTGACTTTAAGTGATAGGGGAAGATAGAAGGGCCTGGCCTGCTATACTCCATGGGGTTACAAGCAATCAAACATGACTGAAGAAATTCCCCCATGTTAGACAAATGGGATGAGAAATGGTTCTTTGGCTATTTTTCTATCTGATAAGAGGACCTAAATAGTCTGTGACCAGATAGGAAAGAACCCAAACTAAATTTTGGCCCCACCTCAGTTCTATCTTTGCTCAGGAGGAGTAGTGGCATCTCTTTCATGAAAGGTATTCAAATAAATGACCACATTTCAGAGATATAGAAAAAGGAATTCCTTTTAAGGTGTGGGTTGGAAAAGAATAGTGCCCTCTAAGGAAGACTTAAGATTATTGACATTTTGCTTCCCCAGAACTTTGCTGTGAATTGTGTGTGCAAATGTGCTTGCCTAAGGTTACACAGGTGGTAAGTAGAAGACAGACTCAAACGAAGCACAAAGATGTAGCTTTAATAAGTGATTCTGTTACTTACTACCTGTGTGACCTTAGCTGAGTCACCTTACTTCTCTAAGCTTCAGTTTGCTTCACTGCAAAATGCAGATGAGAGGGGACAAACTTGCTGCACACAAGCTGGTGCTTGTGATATTCCCCAGTGTGGCAGAAACCAAAAAAATTGTGATTGAGAGATATTTAATGAAATAAATAAAAACACAATAAAACATGGTATTTTGTGTTTTTTCTAAGCAAATATGGGCCCCACAAGGATCCCTTTCTCTTTGAGTTTGATACCATTGGGTTAGATGATCTCAAATCTACCTTCCAGAGGTAAATCTCATGATTCTATGATTATGATCATTTTATACCATCAGAAAGATACTATTTCCTCTCAGAATTTTTTGACCATACCAAACACGTCATCTTTAATGTCTAGGAAGGAGGTGAACTTGAAATCAGGAGACCTACCTTAATTTCAATACACTAACTACGTGACTGGAGAAATCATCCAAGATCTGGTTAGTATCTGTATGACCTAGGACAAATCATTTCACTTCTTTAGGCCTCATTTTCCTCAATTGTAAAGAGAAGAGATTAGCTTTGTTGCCCATCCTAGCTATGTCTATGATGTTCTGACACTATGATTTCACCTCTCTGGAACTCATTTTCCTCATTTATAGAATGAGTGTGTTGGATTAGAAATTCTTTAGTGTCTCTTCTAATCTGGTGATTCAATGATTTAATATCTTTTCAGCTTCCTCCTGCCATAGTAATACAAAAGCGTCTTTGGGCTTAGCATGAAGAAAGAAACTGGAACAATCTGAATTAAGAAAAATTTCCTAAAGATTGTGATGAAAGGAATCTGGAGCTGGAAGGGACCTTATTCATCTTCCAAAGCCTCTCATTTGATGGATGAGGACACTGAACCCCAGAGAGATTAAATTATTTGTGTAAAGCCACAAAGGGAGTAAATAACAGTGTTGGGATTTGAATCCAGGTCTTTTGCTTCCAAATTCAATGGTCTTTCAAATTGGGTCAGTTGACTTAGGACTATGACTGTTTTGGTATACTGAGATGAATTTTTTTTTTCTATTTCCTTGGGAATGTGGGGAAGGGAAACTAATGCTTTAACCTGTATTACTTAAAACCTGTATTTTTAAAATGTTGGTGTTTGAGACATTTATTCTTTTTTTCCTCTCAAGTCATGAAGCCCCTTATTATTTCCTAGAGTCATTTTATCACATAACAATTAAATTTTTTTTCTTTGTGTGCTTCCAGTCTTCGCAATGCAAAATGGAGAAGGTTGTCATTTATACTTTCCACTTGTTACTGGGAGGAGAGGAGGAAAGCTTATCTTAATTGTCATTCCTGAATTGGGGTTAATTTTGTTAGAGTCTGCCCTGTGAACTGCCTTGATTGAGGATTTGTTGAAGAAACTAACTTCTTGACTGTTTCTTTTATCTGATTTGTAGCTGCAAAGGAAAGAAAAACTAGACTCCTCTTATAGCAGGTAGTACTGATTCAGAGAAAAGGAACTCATTTTTAAAAACATTTATAGCAATAAGATTATAACAAAACTTAAAAATATATTCCTAAAAGTGGTTTTTCATTTCACTTTAACTTCTTTGCTGTGCATCAGCAAATTAGTCTTACGTTAAATATCCTTTATTACCTTCACCAGTTTCAAATTGAAGCATTGTTTATCTACCAGCACATGTCATTCTACCTTTTCTATGATACAGGTATGAAATGGTTGGTTCTTTGTTACTGGAACATTTGTGATTCAGTTACTAGAAGTGTAAGTAAAATTATTTTAGTTCTTTTCTTCACTTATTTATTTATTTTTAACAATTTTTATAAAAATTGAATTCCAAATTCTCTCCTTTCCTCAATTTTTCCTCCCACCCATTAGGAAGGCAAGCAATATGATATAAATTATACATTTGAAATAATAGAAAACCTACTTCCATATTAGCTGTGTCACCAAAATAAAAGCAGGAAAAAAAGAAAATTTTAAAAAATGTACTTTAGCTTGTATTCTTACTTCGTTAGTTCTCTCTGTAGAGATTATTTTTCATCATGAGTTGTTTATAGTTTTCTTGGATCATTGTGTTGAACAGACTGGTAAATAACAGTGTTGGGATTTGAATTCAGGTCTTTCACAGTTGATCACCATTAGAGTACTGACGTAACACTGAATTCCTGATTCTGCTCACCTCACTGAACCAATTCATATAGATTTTTCCAGGTTTTTCTGAGAAGATCCCTTTTCTCATTTCTTATAACACAATAATATTCCTCCCCAATTATATGCCACAACTCCTTCAGCCATTCCCCAAATTGACTAGCATTTCCTTAATTTCCAATTCTTTTCCATCACAGAAAGAGCTGCTATAAATATTTTTGTACATATAGGTCCCTTTTCCTTTTTCTTTGATCTCTTTGGTATAGAAACCTAGCAGTGGTATTGCTGAGTCAAAGAATATGTACAGTTTTATAGCCCTTTGGTTATAGTTCCAAATGGTTCTCTGGAATGATGAAATCCGTTTGTGATTCCATCAATACTATATTAGAGTCTTTATTTTTTCACCTCCCCTCCAGCATTTGTCATTTTCCTTTTCTGTCATATTGTCTAATCTGAAAGGTATAAGGAAATGCCTGAGAGTTATTTTTAATTTGCATTTGTCTAATCAATAGTGATTTAGACCATTCTTCATGTGACTATATATAGCTTCTTGACTATTTGTCAATTAGGGAATGGTTCTTATTTTTATAAATTTGACTTAGTTCCCTATGTATTTGAGAAATAAGTGCTTTATCAGAGAAGCTTTCTGTAAAAATTTTTGCTACCCAAAGCCTGTAGTACCTTTTAGCCAAATGTAGTTTTATTCATTATCTCTTCTTAATTAAATATATTTTTGTTTTTATTTTGCCAGAGATCCTGATTGCTACTTCTAATTTTTTTTTTCATTTTTAACCCTAGCTGAAGCATAAGAGGTTTCACTCTAGTCCCTTATTTCAACTCTGTGTCTTTCAGCTTCAGGTGTGTTTCTTGTAAACAATGTATTTTTAGATTCTGATTTCTGATGCAGTCTTCTGTCTTCTTCCATTTTATGAGTTAATCCCATTTGTATTCACAGTCACTATTAGTGTGTACTATTTCCCTCTATATTATATACTTCTATTTATCCTTTTCTCTTCCTTTTTACTCTGTCCCTCCCCAAAAGTCTGTTTGGCTTTGCACCATTGCTTCTCTGATTCTACCCTTTTTTTTGGGGCCAGGTGTGAGACAATCCAGGTAAGTGACTTGCACAGGGTCACACTGCTAGTGTCAAGTATCTGAGACTGGGTTTGTAGTGAAGTCCTCCTGACTTTAGGGCTACTGCTCTATCCACTGGACCACCTAGCTGCCCCAACCTCTTTTTCATAACCCTTTCCCCCCACCCCCATTTTTACTCTTAACCAACTAATCTCACATTATGATTTTATGCAATAAGAATAATTATCATGCTGAGTGGCTTATTAGGAATGCAAATATTAGAAGTCTTCAGTTCACATAATTAGAATCCTAGTATCTCAGAGTCTTAGAGTTGGAAAAGAGCTTACAGGCAATCAAGTTTAACTGTATTTTGAAAGCATCACCTTTTCAAGTGAGAATACCCTTAAAGGCCTCTGGTGGGGGATGGGAAGACTACCATTTCCTGGGACAGTCCATTTTGAAGACCTCTTGTAAGATAGCTCTCTTTGCTGAGGAATTTATCCTAAGTTTATCTCTTTGTAGTTATAGGCCATAGTTCCTAGTTTCATCTAGGCCTGGTGAAGCATAATAGGTCTAACCTTTTTTCTACATTATCATCCTTAAATACTGGAAGACAGTTATCAGTACCTCACTCCCCACCCAGCCTCCATAGCCAGTCTAAACATGGCCAGTTCCTTTAAACAATACTCATATGATATGGAATCAAGGCTTTCTTTTCACTATAATGTTTTCTATATACTTTTTACTTTTCTGATAAACAAAATGTACAACCAAAAGAAGAAAACAAAGTCAAAACTCCTAAATCCAAAGCCTCTAAGAAAAATATGATTTTTTAAGATCATTTTAACAAATTTCACAAGATGAGTTGCTTGCCCTATCAATGAGGGTGACTGGTGAGGAAGGAAGAGAGAGAATTTAGAACTCAAAGTTTTTAAAACAAATGTTAAAAATTGTTTTTACATGCAAATGGAAATAAGATATACAGGCAATGGGGTATAGAAATCTATCCTGCCCTACAGGAAAATAGAAGGTGAAGGGAATAAGAGAAGGAAGGTGATAGAAAAGAGAGAAGATTAGGGCTAAGGGTTATTCAGAAAGCACACCATCTTGGGGTGGGAGAGAGGAGAACTAGGGAGAAAATTTGGAACTCAAAGTGAATGTAGAAGACTAAAAATAAATTATAAAAAAATGACTGTAGAAAACAATTCCTTAATAAATACAATTGTACAAATGGAGGGAAAATCCACTGAAGAAAAACACCTTCTTAAAAAGTAACATTGGCCAAATGGAAAAAGAGGTACGAATGTTAACTGAAAAAAAATTTCTTAAAAATTAGAATTGGAAAAGTAAAAGATAGTGACTCTATGAGACATTAGGAATGAGTCAAACAAAATTTTAAAAATTGAAAAGATAGAATAAAATGTAAAATACCTCATTGGAAATACAATTGACCTGGAAATGGACCCAGGAGGAATAATTTAAGAATTAGTGAAAAGCCAGAAAGCCATGACAAAAAAAGAGCCTGGACAGCATCTTTCAAGAAATTATCAAGGAAAACTTCCCTGAACTGCTAGAACCAGAGGGTAAAATAGTCATTTAAAGAATCCACTGATCACTTCCTGAAAGAGATTCCAAAATGAAAACTCCAAGGAATATTGTCGTGAAATTTCAGAATTATCAGGTGAAGGAGAAAATACTGCAAGTCGCCAGAGATAAACAGTTTAAATACCGTGGAACTACAGTCAGGATTATGCAGGACTTAGCACCTTCTACATTAAAGAATCAGAAGGCTTGTATTATGGTATTCTAAAAGGCAAAGAAGTTTGGATTACAACCAAGAATCAGTTACCCAGCAAAACTGAGCATAACCTTTCAGGGGGAAAAGATGGATATTCCATGAAATGGGGGACTTTCAATAATTCCCATTGGAAAAAAATGCAGAATAGGGAAAACTACATCACATAAAGAGGTACAAAGACCTATTACAGTAGAGAGAAAGAAGGGAGGGAGACAAGCATTGTTTGCACCTTACTCTCATTAGATTTAGCTGAGAGAGGGAACAACGTAAGTGTTAGTTGGTTATAGAAATCTATCTTACTCTATAGGGAAGGAGGAGGGAAATGGTGAAAGAAAAGCAAGGGGATGAATTGAAAAGGAGAGAAGAAGGGAGGAAAGAAGTAGTATAAGAAAAAGGAAAGAAAAGGTAGGGAGGCTGAATAGAATAGAGAACAGATTAAGGGAGGCAGTGGTCAGAAGTAAAACACTGATGAAGAGAGAAAGGCTTAAAGAAGAGAGAAAAGTATAAACAGGGAAGGAAATAGGGTGGAGAAAAAGACACATTTAGTAACTGTGAATGTGAATGAGATGAACTCTCCCATAAAACAGAAGTGGATAGCACAATGGATTAAAAATCATAAGCCTACAATATGTTGTTTACAAGAAACACGTGTGAAGAAGAGATCTACACACAGAGTCAAGGTAAAAGGTGGGACCAGAATATATTATGGTTCAGTTGAAGTAAAAAAAAAAGCAGGGGTAGCAATCTTAATCTCAGACAAAGCAAAAGCAAAAATAGATCTACTTTTAGATCTAAATATAATAAATATCTAAATAAATGGATCTAAAAAATAGGTCACTCTCTTTCATGAAGTTATTATTTCATGATTTGTTGTTTGACCCCCTCATTCTTTAGGATTAGATTTAGTTTCCAATTATAGCCTATTCTAATTCCTTCAATTTCTTTTTCTTCTCTAATTGCTAAAGTTAACATTTCTAGTACAATATTGAATAGGAGTGGTGATAATGGGCATTCTTGTTTTACCTCTGATTGTATTGTGAATGCTTCTAGTGTATCTCCATTACTTGTAATGCTTGCTGATGGTTTTAGAAAGATAATGCTTTTAAGTAAAGCTCCCTTTATTTCTATACTCTCTAATGCTTTTAATAGGAATGAGTGTTATATTTTCTCAAAAGCTTTTCAGCATCTATTCAGATAATCATATGATTTCTGTTAGATTTGCAGTTGATATGGTCAATTGAGCTGATAGTTTTCCTAACATTGAATCAACCGTGCATTTCTGGCATAAATCCCATCTGGTCATAGTGAATTATTCTGCTGATGAATTACTGTAATCTCTTTGTTAATATTTTATTTAAAATTTTTTCTATCAATATTATTTAGGGAAATTGGTCTGTATTTTTCTTTCTCTGTTTTGACTCTTGTTTACATATCACTACCATATTTATGTCATAAAAAGAATTAGGATTCCTTCACTCATTTTTCCAAATAGTTTATATAATATTAGAATTAATTGTTCTTTAAATATTTGATAGAATTCACTTATAAATCCATCGAGCCCTGGAGATTTTTCTTAGGGAATTCATTGATGGCTTCTTCGGTTTCTTTTTATAAAATTAGGTTATTTAAGTATTTTCATCCTCTTCTGTTAATCTGAGCAATTTATATTTTTGTAAATATTAATTTTTTTCACTTACATTGTCACATTTATTGGTGTAGAGTTGGGCAAAATAGCTTCTAATTATTGCTTTGACTTCCTCTTCACTGGTGGTTCCTTAATTCTTTCCATTTTTGATACTGGTCATTTGGGTTTCTTTTTTTTTAAATCAAATTAACCAAAGGTTTCTCTATTTTATTGTGTTTTTTTCACAAACCAGGTCTAACTTTGATTTATTAGTTCAATAGTTTTCTTACTTTCAATTTTATTAATCTCTCCTTTGATTTTTCATAATTTCTAATTTAGTGTTTAATTGAGGATTTTGAATTTGTTCTTTTTCTAGCTTTTTGAGTTGCAAGCCCAATTCATTGATCTGTTTTTTCTCTATTTTATTTATATAAGCATTTAAAGATACATAATTTCCCCTAGGAACTACTTTGGTTGAATCCCATAAGTTTTGGTATGGTGTTTGATTATTGTTATTCTCTTTCGTGAAGTTATTGATTATTTCTATAATTTGTTGTTTGACCCACTCATTCTTTAGGATTAGATTATTTCATTTCCAATTAGTTTTTAGCCTACCTTTCCATGGCCCTTTGTTACACATAATTTTCATTTTATCATGACCTGAAAAGGATGCATTTAGTATTTATGCCTTTGTGCAATGGATTGTGAGATTTTTTTGCCTAATACATGGTTAAGTTTTGTGTAGGTGCCATGTTCCCCTGTTAAAAAGATATATTCCTTTCTCTCCCCTTTAAATTTGCTCCATAGGTCTACCATATCTAACTTTTCTAAAATTCTATTCACCTCCTTAACTTCTTCTTTGTTTATTTTGTGATTAAATTTAACCAGTTCTGAGAGGGAAAGGTTGAGGTCCCCCACTAGAATAGTTTTGCTATTTCTGGCTGTAACTCACTTAATTTCTCCTCTAAGAATCTGGATGTTATACCACTTGGTGCATATATGTTTAGTATTGTTATTCCTTCGTTGTCTATGTAACCATTTAGCAAGATGGAGTTTCCTTCCTTATCTCTTTTAATTAGATCTATTTTTGCTTTTCTTTGTCTGAGCTCAGGATTGTTACCCCTGCTTTTTTATTTTCTATTCTGATGCAGCCTTTTGCCTTTCCTCTGTGTTTTATCTCTTTGCTTCAAATGTGTTTATTGTGAACAACATATTGTAGGATTATGATTTTTAATTCACTCTGCTGTCTGCTTCTTTTATGCCCACTGAGCTGGTGTGGTTCATACTAGTCATGCCTGTTGTTCTCTGAGTTTCAGGTCTGGCAATTTGTCTACTGCACAGGGCTAGAGGCATCATAATTGACTGCTGTGCCAATGCCCTCCTGAGCCATGACTACAGGGCCTTAGTTAGTGATCATTGCTATGGCTAAGAGCCTCCACTGACTTGCCCAAACACCACCTGTCATGGGCTCTGCTCCCCTTGTGCCAATTGAGACCATCCCTTCCTGAAGTCTTTCAAAGTTCTCTTGGGTTGGAAAATTGTTCCAGTCCATCTTTTTGTGGGTTCTGTCATTCCAGAAATTTTTAGAGGTTTGATTTAACATGGTTTGTGAGGGAAACTGGGGAGAGCTCAGACAACTTCCTGGCTTCTCTTCACTATCCTGGCCCTGCCCCCCCCCACCCCGAGTAACATACATTGTATTGTATTATTTATGAAATTAAAACTTGATAGATCACAATTTGTTTCTCTAGCAACTTTAAAAAATACTCTTATTTTCTCTCAGTTACATGTTAATACAATTTTTAACATTCGTTTAAAAAAAGACTTTTGAGTTCTCCCTCCCTCACTTCTCACCCCTGAGACAATAAGCTATTTGATATAGGTTATATATGTTCAATCATGCACAACTAAATTAGTCATGTTTTAAAAGAACACAGACTCAAAGGAAAAGAAAAATATGAAAAAAACCAGTGAAAGCGAAAAATAGCATGCTTTCATCTGCATTCAGACTCCATCAGTTCTTTTTTCTGGAAGCTGATAAGATTTTTTTGTCATAAGTCCTTTGGAATTTCCTTGGATCTTCGTTTTGCTGAGAGTAGCTAAGTCATGTACAGTTTGATCATTGTGCAGTATTATTGTTACTGTGTACAATGTTCTCCTGGTCCTTACTGGTGACTTTTGAAGCATGCTTCCATAAAATTATATGTGGTACATTTTCAAAGATAAATTATTTTTTAAAATAAATTTTATTTTCTCAGTTGTCTTTTGACCATTTTTGTCTGCCTTCTCTCCTTTCCACTCTCCTCCATACAGAGGAAGGGAAGTAAACCCCTTGTTACAAGCATGTATAGTCAAGCAAAATAAATTTCTCTATTCACCATGTCCAAATACAAATTGTTAATAGCTGTGGTGGTGGTAGTGATAGTAATAGTAGTGAAGCACAAAAATCTTTTGGATAATCATTTTGCTTGGTAGGTTTGCTTAGAGTAGTTGATTTAGTAATTGATTATAGTGATCTCAAGGTTCCTGTTTCAATCATTTGTTTGTGATGATGTTTTGATATAAATAGATGTGAAAAATGCAGACTGGGTGCTTCAAACAAAATTGTCGGTCATCTTGGCCTTCCCTTATTTGAATCTTCATGAACAAAACTGAGAACTCAAATGGAAAGCTTATTTCACCTACTATATCATATTGCCTTTATTCATGAAATGAGCTTCCTTTTAGGAAGGATAGTGCAATAATTTTTTTAAGTCTTTGGTTTGTTAAGATAGGAAGAAGATAAATTAGCAGATATAAACTTGTTTTGAAATCCATCAGGAGAAAACTGAAGGAAAGAAACTATTATTTTTCTTCAAAATGATAGGTCCATTCTTATTTGTCCACATCATTTTTGGAATAGCCCAATTTCTTGTGGGAATTATGGCAAATGGAATCATTATAATAGTGAGTGGCCTTGAGTATATCAAGAAGAAAAGGGTGACTGCATATGACCTCCTTCTGACCAGCTTGGGAATCTGCAGAATATTTTTGCAAGTAATGCTTGTGAGGAATCTGAGGTTTTTCTTGACTGTAGAGTTACGTATGAACCAGATAGTCTTTACAATTTACTTTTTCATAAATGAAGTCAATCTTTGGCTTTCTACCTTCCTTTGTGTCTTCTATTGTGTGAAGATTGCCAACATTGTCCACCCATTCTTCCTCTGGTTGAAGACGAGGATCTCTAGGCTTGTTCCATGGTGGATTCTGGCATCATTGCTAATTTCATCTGCCATTTCTGTGTGCCACAGCCTACTGTGTTGGCCAGGGGCCAAAAAGGAGCTAAGAAAATTTTTGGCAGGAAATAGCACTACCCAAGCTCTTTTCCAGTATATGCTTCCAACTCCAATTCTTGTTGTGGGTTTGGCAATGCCATTATGCATGTTCAATGTTGCATCTTCTCTGCTGATCTATTCTCTGTGTAGACACACAAGATGGATGAGAAACATAGCAACTGGATCCAGAGACCCAAGCACCGAAGCCCATATTCATGCCATGAAATTGATATTCTCCTTCCTTGTCCTGTATACCTCCTATTATGTTGTGCTACCGGTAGCATTTTCTAAATTTCCCATAGGTAGTGACTTCTTGTTGTACCTTTTGTTCTCAGTGGCTGCCTCATACCCCTCTGGACACTCCATCATCTTAATTCTAGGAAATTCAAAGCTGAAGCATTATTCAAGAAAGTTTCTGCTGTCTGCTAAGTGTTGTTGGGAGGAGGTTCAGCGCTAGCCTCTACAGAGACCCAATAAAACAAGCTGTTTCTAAACCTGCATCACTATACTGTAAGTGTGACTTATCAGTTTGATTTACTTTTAGTTTTAAAAAAAAGGGCAAATTCATGACAATGTCACCCTTCTGGAATATTCAATTGATTATCAGGATAACTTGTTTATTTAGAAGGTCAGGACTCATCTGCATAGTTAGTACTGAAGTCCAGGTAGTTTCTTCTGATATTGAAAGGACTGGCTTCACATCTGCTCTCCTGTGTTACATCCCTATTTTGGGAGACTCTCAAAACAGTCACAGAAAAAGAAGGCAATTCCTTCCCTTGTCACCAGAGGGGTAGTTGAGGACAAGCTTGACTTTATCCCCGCTTGTCAGACTGAATTCTCAAATGCTGCAGTTATGTGACCCATCAACTACTAAAATGCACAAATATATGGAGAAAGAAGATTTGAGAGTCCAGTGTTGGAATCACTTTGCCTTGATTTGATAGATAAAAAAGATGATGTTGCAAAGGTGTTTCAGATGGCATTTGTCCACATAGCTATGGAACTCTTTTCCTTGGTGGTAACAATTTTCAAATATGTTGTATTCCCAGAGGCAGAAGCATCACAAGTGGGCAGGGGCCGAGGATGTTTCCATCTGTTAATAGGAAAAAATTAATTTTCAACTTCATTTGGATGATTTTGGTACTAAGATATACATTTATAAAAGAAATTCTTTCAACTTTTTTTTTCTTCTGGAGTTAGTGTATTCAGCACACAGTTCTCCCAAGCTAGTCTATAGGGTTTTTTTGTTTGTTTGTTTTTTGGTTTTTTTGGGAGGGAATTTGTAATGGGTTAGGAATTCCTGATCATTATGTATGCTCTAGACATTAGTTTCTTTTTGTCTAATCTTCTAACAAATAGGTTGTATTTATCAAGCAGCAATAAACTCATAGAGTAGGGGTTCTTAACTGGAGTCTCCATGTACTTGTTTTTAAAATATTTTAATAATTATTCTTAATATAATTAGTTTCCTTTGAAATCATATGTATTTTACTGTGTTCATTTAAAAACATCAGGAAGAGCTTAATAGAGTTCACCAGACTTCTAAAGGGGTCTATTGTGCAAAAAATATTTTAAAAAATCTTCCACAGAGGGATTTCCTTCCCTGGTTTATGCAGGAAGAAATAGAGGACATTTTTTTCTTTTGGGAAATGAAATAACTCTTCATTGGCTTCTGGGCTTTGACTTTTCACAGGCTTTGTAAAGTGGGTTGGACAAAGGCCTTAAATTCTCTGCTGTTATACTTTACTGTGCTCCTCTTAGCAGGTACCAGTCGACAAGCATTTATTAAGTACCTACTATGCGGTAGTCACTGTGCAAGGTTTTACAGATAAAAAGACCCCAGAAATAAAATGGTCTCTCCCTTTAAAGATCTTACATCCTAAGTGTAGAAAGTGCCAGGAGCTTACAATTTTTGTAGCCTAATGACTTCGGGATGACTGTATTCTGAAATTATGTACAACTCATTGGCTCTGCAACAGGGCCTGGAAGGAGACATGGATGGTTTCCTCTCACCACTTTACCACTGTGTGCTCAAGAAATGTAATGAGGGAGTGTATGTGGAGTTAAATGGTCAAGTATATATGAAGTAATATCTAGCTAGAGAACTATTCCTTCAACAAGAAAATGTAATGTAATTATAGAGCCAGTTAAGGTTTTTTTAACTCTATAAAGTGAAATGTTTGCTTCATTAATTGTAATAAATGGGATGACGTATGAGAGTCATTAGGTACAGTGGAAAAAGTACTGCATAGTAAAATAGATTTAGAGCTGGGATATCCTTAAAAACCAACTAGTTTTTTACAGACCCATTTTACAGATGGAGAGATTGAAGTCCAGAGAAGTGAGGTGACTTGTGTAAAGGCATATAAGTAAAATGTGATAGAGGCAGTATTTGAACCCAAGTCCTCTGATAGTAAAGCCAATCAGGGGACTTAGACTTGAAACCTGCACCTGCTTTCACATTGTGAGATGACTGACTTTGATAGACTTAGTTCTTCTTAGCAATGCAGTAATCTAAGATATCTCCAAAGATCTCATGATAGAAAATGCTATCCACATCCAAAGTAAGAACTATGGAATTTGAATTTAGATAGTATATACTTTGCTGTTTTTTTCCTCTTTTGTTTTTGTTTTTTTTTTCTTCTTGTGGTTCCTTTTATTGGTTCTAATTCTTCTTTACAACATGACTAATGTGAATATAATACAATTTTACTATTTCTTGCTGTAACTCACTTAATTTCTCCTTTTAGAATTTGAATGTTATGCCACTTTGTGCATATATTTTTAGTATTGATATTATTTCATTATCTATATTACCCTTTAGCAAGATGTAATTTCCTTCCTTATCTCTTTTAATTAAATCTATTTTTGCTTTTGCTTTGTCTGAGATCAGGATTGCTGCCCCTACTTTTTTTTACTTTGTATTCTACTCTAGCTTTTTACCTTTACTCTGTGTGTTATCTCTTTGCTTCAAATGTAGTTTTTGTAAACAACATATTGTAGCATTATGGTTTTTAATCTACTCTGCTATCTGCTTCTGTCTTATGGGAAAGTTTATTCCATTCACATTCACAGTTATGATTACTAACTATGTATTTCCCTCCATCCTATTTTTCCCCATACTTATACTTTTCTCTTTTCTTTCACCCTGTCCCTCCTCACCAGTGTTTTGCTCTTGACCACTGCCTCCTTCAATCTGCCCTCTCTTCTATCCACCATTTTCTGATTTCTTTCCCCTTTCCTCTTCTTCTTCCCTGTAGCATAAGATAAATTTATATAACCCGTGAGTGTGTATGTTATTCTCCCTTTCAGCCAAATCCAATGAGAGTAAGGTTCAAACAATGCTTCTCTCTCTCCCTTCTTTCCCCCTAATAGGTCTTTTGCACCTCTTCTTGTGACATAATTTACCCCATTCTGCCTCCCTTCTTCCTTTTCCCCTAGTACAATCATTTTTTACCTTTTATTTTTTTGTATCAGCAGCTAAAAGTCATCTTATACCCATTATCAATGTATACCTCTGAAAACTGCACTAATAGAGAGACAGTTCTCAAGAATTGTAAGTATCATCTTTCCATGTAGGGATATAAACAGTTAAACCTTATTGAATAATAATTTTTTTTCTTTTCTGTTTATTTTTCTATGCTTCTCTTGAGTCCTATATTTGAAGATCAAAATTTTTGTTCATCTCTGCTCTTTTCATCTAGAAAATTTGAAAGTACTGTACTTTACTGAATGTCCATCTTTTCCCCTGAAAGATTATGCTCAATTTTGCTGGGTATTTGATTCTTGGTTTTAATCCAAACTTCTTTGCCTTCTGGAATATTGTATTCCTCTGACCCTTTAATGTAGAAGCTGCTAAGTCTCATGCAATCCTGACTGTCTTTATTTGCTATTTGAATTGTTTCTTTCTGGCTGCTGGCAGTATTTTTTCCTTGACCTGATTAATTCTGAAATTTCATTACAATATTCCTTGGAGTTTTCATTTTGGGAGCTCTTTCAGGAAGTGATCACTGGATTCTTTCAATGAGTAGTTTACCCCCTGGTTCTAGGAGATCAGGACAGTTTTCCTTGATAATTTCTTGAAAGATGTTGTCCAGGCTTTTTTTTTTTAATTTTGAGCATGGCTTTCAGGCTTTTCACTAATTCTTAAATTATTTCTTCTGGATCTATTTTCCAGGTCAGTTGTTTTTCCAATAAGGTATTTTGCATTTTCTTCTATTTTTTAATTCTTTTAATTCAGTTTGACTGATTCTTGATGACTTATGGACTCATTAGCTTTCACTTTTGTACTTCCTTTTCCATTTGGACAATTCTACTTTTAAGGAGTTGTTTTCTTTAGTGGATTTTTTTTCCCCATTTGGCCAATTGTATTTTTTAAGGAATTGTTTTCTTTAGTCAATTTTTGTCCTTCCTTTTCCAAGCTGTTGAGTCTCTTTTGCATACAACTCTTTTTTTTTTTTTACTAATTTTTCTTCTACATCCCTTATTTGATTTTTAAAATTCTTTTTGAGCCCTTCCAAGAAGGCTTTTTGGGCTTGACATGAATTCATATTCCCCTTTCAGGTTTTGCATGTAGGCATTTTGATGTTGTTGCCCTTTTCTGAGTTTGTTTTTGACACTTCCTTGTAGCCGTTGTAGCTTTCTATGGCCTGTGCTCTTTTCTGTTTTTTTCACTTATTTTTTAAAGTTGTGCTCTGCTTCTGGGGCACAGAGGGCACTGTCCCCAGCATCTTGCGCTGTGGTCCAGGGACATGGTCACTGGCTTTTAGCTGTGGGGCTTGAGGTTCTGGCTTCTTTCCCACTGAGCTGGGGTGGTCCAGCCTAGTCATGCCTGTTGTACCCTGAGTTTCAGGGCTGGCGATTTGTCTGCAGCAGAGGGGCTAGAGGCTTCATGAATCTCCTGCTGTGCCACTGGCCTCCTGAGCCAGGACCACAAGGCCTTAGTTATTGATCTTTGCTGTGGCTAAGAACCTCCCACTGACTTGCCCAGACACCACCTGTCATGGGCTCTGCTTCCCTTTTTCCATTTGAGATGATCCTTTCCTGAAGTCTTTCTTTGTTACACTCCATCTTTTTGTGAGTTGTCATTCCACAATTCTTTTAGAGGCTTGATTTGACGTTGTTTCTGAGGTAAACCATGGAGAGCTTAGACAACTGCCTGGCTTCTCTTCACCATCTTGGCTCTACCCCCCACCCCGCCCCAGTAACATACTTTGTATTGTGTTATTTATGAAATTGGAACTTGATAAATCACAATGTTTTTCTCTAGCAACTTTTTAAAAATAATATCTTATTTTCTCTCAGGTACACATAAAGACAATTTTTAACATTCATTTTTAAAAACTTTTGAATTCCAAATTTTTTTCTCCCTCCCTGAGACAGCAAGCAATTTGATATAGGTTATACATGTTCAATCATACAAAATGTAATTAGTCATATTGTGAAAGAATACAGACTCAAAGGAAAAGAAAACATGAAAAAAACAGTGAAAGTGAAAAATAGCATGCTTTGATCTCCATTCAGATTCCATCAGTTCTTTTTCTGGAGGTTGATAGCATTTTTCATCATGAGTCCTTTGGAATTTTCTTAGATTTTTATTTTGCGGAGAATAGCTAAGTCATTTACAGTTTGATCATTGTACAGTATTACTGTTACTGTGTACAATGTTCTCCTGGTTCTCACTGGTGACTTTTCAAGCATGGTTCCATACAAGTATATGTGCTACACTTTAAAGGGTAAATTATTTTTTAAAATCAATTTTATTTTTTCAGTTGTCTTTTGACAACTTTTGTCTACCTTTTCTCCTTTCCCCTCTACTCCCTATTGACAAAGAGAAGTAAACCCCTTGTTAGAAACATGTACAGTCAAGCAAAACAAATTTCACCAGTCACCAAGTCCAAAAACAAATTGTTAATAGCTGTGGTGGTGGTGATAGTAATAGTAGTGAAGCACAAGAATCTTTCAGCTGATCATTTGGCTCAGTAGGTTTGCTTAGAGTAATTGATTTAGTAATTGATTAGAGTGATCTCAAGGCTCCTGTTTCAATCATTTGCTTGTGATGATGTTTTGATATGAATATATGTGAAAAATGCAAAGACTGGGTGATTAAAACAAAATTGTTATCATCTTGGTCTTCCATTATTTGAATCTTCATGAACAAAACTGAGAACACAACTGTAAAGCATCTTTCAGCTACTGTATCATATTGCCTTTATTCATGACATTAAGCTTCCTTTTAGATAGGATGTTGCAAAAACTTTTAAGTCTTTGGTTTGTTAAGAAAGGAAGAAGATAAATAAGCAGATATAAACAGTTTTGAAATCCATCAGGAGAAAATTGAAAGAAAGCAATTATTATTTTTCTTCAAAATGACAACTCCACTCTTATCTATCCAACTCATTTTTGGAATAGGCCAATTTCTTGCTGGAATTGTGGCTAATGGAATCATTATAACAGTGAGTGGCCTTGAGTATATCAAGAAGAAAAGAATTACTGCACACTACCTCCTTCTGACTAGTCTGGGAATCTTCAGAATTACTTTCCATGCATTAATAGTTGTGAGCAATCTGATATTTTTCTTTACTCTAGAGTTATGTGTAGACTGTGAAGTCTTTATATTTTTCCTTTTCATAAATGAAGTCAATCTTTGTCTTACTACCTACCTTTGTGTCTTTTACTGTGTGAAGATTACCAACATTGTCCACCCCTTCTTCCTCTGATTGAAGATGAGAATCTCTAGGCTTGTGCCATGGTTGATTCTGGGGTCACTGCTAATTTCATCTGCCATTTCTATGTGCCACAGCCTACTATATTGGCCAGGGGCCAAAAAGGAGCTGAGAAGATTTTGGGCAGGAAATATCACTGCCCAAGTTATTTTCCAGTATATATTTCCAACTACAATTCTTGTTATAGGTTTGGTAATGCCATTATGCGTGTTCAGTGTTGCATCGTTTCTGTTGATCTTTTCTCGGTGTAAACACATCAGACAGATGAGAAACATGGGAACTGGATCCAGAGACCCAAGCACCAAAGCCCATATCTGTGCCATGAAATTGATATTCTCCTTCCTTCTCCTCTATACCTTCTATTATGTTGGGGTACTGATAGTAATTTCTAGATTTCTCATAGAGAAAAGCCTCTTGTTGTTTCTTTTGTTCTCAGTGGCTGCCTTATACCCTCTGGACACTTCATCATCTTAATTCTAGGCAAGTCAAAGCTGAAGCATTATACAAGAAAGTTTCTGCTCTCTGCTAAGTGTTGTCTGGGAGGAGGTTCAGCACTAGACTCTACATAGACCCAATAAAGCATGCTGTTTCTAAACCTGCATCATTTTATTGTAGGTGTTAACTTATCAGTTTGATGTGCTTTTAGTTTTAAAAAAAGGGCAAATTCATTACAATGTCACCCTTCTGGAATATTCAACTGATTATCAGGATAACATGTTTATTTTGAAGGTCAGGACTCATCTGCATGGTTAGTACTGAAGTCCAGGTAAAGGCTGTTTCTTCTGGTATTGAAAGGACTGGCTACATATCTGCTCTCCTCTGGTATATTCCTGTTTTGGGAGACTCTCGGAACAGTCCTAAAGGTCACAGAAAAAGAAGGCAATTCCTTCTCTTGTCACCAGAGGGGAGGGTGAGGACAGGCTTGACTTTTATCCCCACTTGTCAGACTGAATTCTCAAATGCTGCAGTTATGTGACCCATCAACTACTAAAATGCACAAACACATGGGGGAAAGAAGATTTGAGAGTCCAGTGTTCAGATCAGTTTGCCTTAATTGGATAGATAAAAGAGGTGATGTTACAAAGGTGTTTCAGGTTGCACTTGTCCACATATCTATGGAACTCTTTTCCGAGGTATCAATTTTCAGACATGTTGTATTCCCAGAGGCAGAAGCATCACAAGTGGGCAGGGGCTGAGGATGTTTCCATCTGTTAATAGGAAGAAATTAATTTTCAACTTCATTTGGATGAATTTTGTACTAAGACATATATTTATAAAAAATTTCTTTGAACCCCATTTTTTTCTTCTTGGTAAGTGTATTCAGCACACAGTTCTCCCAAGTTAGGCTATAGTTTGGGGTTTTTTTGGGGGGGAAGGGAATTTGTAATAGATTAGGAATTCCTGATCATTAAATATGCTCTAGATGTTAGTATCTTTTTGTCCAATGTTCTAACCTATGGGTTGTATATATCAAGCAACAGTAAACTCGTAGAGTAAGGGTTCTTAACCTGGAGTCTCCATGTAGACTTGTTTTTAAAAATATTTTAATAATTATTCCTAGTATTATTAGTTTCCTTTGTAGTTCACTCTAGGAAGAGTTTAATAGAATTCACTAGACTTCCAAAGGGGTTCATTGTGCAAAAAATATATATAAAAAAAATCTTCCACAGAGGGATTTCCTTCCCCGGTTTATGCAGAAAGAAGTAGGGGAGCATTTTTTCTTTTGGGAAATGAAATAACTCTTCATTGGCTTCTGGGCTTTTGCTTTTCACAGGCTTTGTAAAGTGGGTAGAACAAAGGCCTTAAATTCTCTGCTGTTATACTTTACCATGTTCCTCTTAGAAGGTACCAGTTAACAAGCATTTATTAAGCACCTACTGTGTGCTAGTCACTGTGCAAGGTTTTAGGGATACAAAGAGCCAGAAATGGAATGGTCCCTCCCTTTAAAGATCTTATAGCATAAGTGTAGAAAGTGTAGAAAAAGCTTACAATTTTTGTAGCCTAATGATCAAGGATGACTATATTCTGGAGTTACATTCAATCCATTGGCTCTGCAACAGGGCCTGGGAGGAGACATGGATGGTTTCCTTTCACCTCTTTTACCACTGTGTGCTCAAGAAATGTAATTGGGGAGTATATGTGCTCAGTTAAATAGTAAAGTGTATATGAAGTAATATCTAGCTAGAGAACTATTCCTTCAACAAGCAATTGTAATGTAATTATAGAGCCAGTTAAGTTTTTAATTCTATAAAGTGAAATGTTTGCTTCATCAGTCATAATAAACAGGATGACATAAGAGAGTCAATCAGGCATAGTGGAAAAAGTACCACATAGTAACATAGATTTAGAGGTGGGATATCCTTAAAGACTATTTAGTTTTTTACACAACCATTTTACAGATGGGGAGATTGAAGCCCAGAGAAGTGAGGTGACTTGTGTAAAGTCATACAAGTAAAATGTGATAGAAGCAGTATTTGAACCCAAGTTCTCTGATAGTAAAGCCAATCAGGGGACATAGATTTGAAACCTGAATCTGCTTTCACCTATCAGTGTACCTTGGGCAAGCTTACTTTCCCTGGTTTATTCATCTAGAAAATAAAAGGGTAAATATCTTAGGGCCTTTCTAGTTTTAAGTCTCATGAGGTACAAGAATGTATGACTTGAGGTATCTAGGTGGCCCCTTGAATAGAGCACTGACCCTGGAATCAGGAGGACATGAGTTCAAATCCAGCCTCAGATACATGATACTTACTAGCTGTGTGACCCTGGGCAAGTCACTTAACCCCAATTGTCTTGCCAAAAAAAAAAAAAGGAAAATAAATGAATGCATGACTAACTCACAAAACTAGTAAGCTCCTCTTAGCCACAAAGTTCTAAAAATAATTTAAAAAGCAAAGTAGTACTATTTTTCAACACTTTAATTATCTGTTCACCTATAAAGGCAAATTTATTCAGAAAAATGTTCATGGCTAGGAGGGATGATGGTTACAACACAGGAAAATAAATGTTCAATTTGAGTAGTGAAATTGGCTCAAACATTTGTTTCTTGGGAATTTCCCTTATTTGAAGCAAATTTTTTGCTTTGGCAATATTTCCTTTGTCCTCATCTATAGCACAGAACCGTGGAATGGTCACACAGTGTCCTCTTCTTTCCCATCCTCTATGTTGCCAGAAAAGGGATTAGAAATTATTTACTCTGGTAACCTCAACTATGAAATCATTTTCCCATGGTTCAGGTCAGGAGGTCTTGTAGCTAAACTACCCTTCTTCCTCCCCCAACTTCCACCAGTCAATATTGCTTTCCAAGTGCTGTCTGGTACTCACTCTAAAGTAAACACTTCTGCAGGCCTAGGTCTTCTGAGAGAGAGGGTGTAACATAGACAATTATTAAAAAGGGTTTCATTCAATGGGCAGTGGTGGATCGATACAACGCAAAAATTAGTGGGTTGGGGGGCAGATGCTTCGTTCTACTCTGTTATGCCAATTGCATAAGGTAGTGAACTGTGATAGAATGCTGGACCAGGAATCAGGAAGACCTCAGTTCAAATCTTCCTTGTCATACTTACTGTGTGATCATGAGAAAAATCTCTTAAGCTCTTTGAGACTCAGTTTCTTTTTCTGTAAAATGGGGCAATACTGTCTTCCTTCCTCACAGATCTCAACTGTATGTGTGTGTGTATAAATATATATATGTATATAAATATATATATGTATATACATATATATACATATATATGTATATATATGTATATATACATATATATACATATACATACATATATATGTATATACGTATATATATGTATATATATATATATACATATATATGTATATATATACACATATATATGTATATATATGTATATATATACATATGTATACATATACATACATATATATATATACGTATATATATATGTATATATATATATATAATTTTAAAGGTTGGTACATATGTCAGTTTTTATTTTATACTTTGTTATCTCCTGTAATCACTCTTGTAATTTCAAGAATTCTCTCTTAGGTGTTTGTAATCTGAGCATATCTTTACTCATCTAAAATGTTAAAAAGAGTATATATTAATAAATAAAACAAGTTGTAGAGAGGAATTTTGTGGGCTGGGAGAATCTGGCTCAACATATAGGGTGTCCCCAAAGTCTTTGTGCAATTTATAAAAAAAAACTAAACACTAAAAACTAAGACTTTTGAGACACCCTGTATGTGAAAAACTTAAGCTCTTTGAGGAAAAAGCTCAATATAAATTCAAGACAGTATATTGTCATTTGAGTCATGGGCTTCTTTTTCACTCAGGCCTTCTCAGGAGGGCTGGAGTCTTTGTTCTTAGTGCATTTGATCATTCTATATTATTCGTCACCTTTGCTGCACTATAATAAAAGTGTTTTAAAAGAAGGAGGTAAACATCTGGACTTAAATATATGACATCTGGATCTAGTGAACTGCTTTTGGTTGAAGGTGGGGCTTTGGGGATTCTATCACGTAATCTAAAACATATGTATACCATAAAGTGTGAGTTTTCTTTTTTTTTCCCCTGGGGGGGTCACTGTTTTTTAATTTTTCATTTTAGATCATTAAATGTTTTTCCCACAAAGATAAGCCAATTTTGAATTAATAAGACTACTTAAACCCTTAAAAACTCATGTACTTTTTTGTAGTTATGGACAAATGCCCAGTTTGTATAAATATTCTACACCCCTGAGAGAAGGTAGGATGAGGATTTTATCTTTCAAAATTAGATGCATTTTTATATGAAATCTCTAACTTCATTGTTACTGAACATTCTACTATAATGTTCTGAACTTAACGTGTTGCTGTACAGGGAAAGGAGTGTTAGCTATAGAGTTAGAGAACCCACGTTCAAATCCCAGCTCTGCCTTCTACTATCTGTGTGACCCTGGAGAAGTTATTTAAACACTCTGAGCCTCAATTTTCTCATCTGTAAAATGAGGTGTTTGGATTCTGAGGTCCCTTCCACCTCCAGTCTATCATCTTATGAGCCCAAAGCAAGGAGCCACCAAGGTACAAAATCTATCTATATTACATTGTATCTATTTATTTTGTTAAAACATTTCCATATTACATTATAATCTAGTTTGGGAGTTTTCTGGGTTGCAATTTGATACTTGGAACAGGCCCTTTCTAGATACATCTTCCCTCCCGGACAAATTCTCAGATGATACGGGCTGTAGGACTAAAGGATACTGGCATGGCACGATGGAGAGATCACTGGACTTGAAATCAACAAAGGGTAAAGACACCACTGATTTGCTTACCAGAATGTAATTTACCCTCTCAGGCTGCTTCTCTCATAATGTCTAAAAGTAAGTACTTAATTGTTATAAATTTCAATTGCTCTAAGATCCATCACTAACATTTATATAGCACTTACTATGTGCCAGGCACTGTCCTAAGTGCTTTACAATTATTATCTTACTTGATTCTCGCAGTAACTCTGGGAAGTAGGTTACTATTATTATCCCCATTTTACATATGAGGAAATTTAAGCAAATTGAGGTTAAGTGACTTGTCCAGTGCCACACAGCTAGTACGTGTCTGAGGCCGTATTTGAACTCTTGACTCCAGGCCCAGTTTTGCTGTGCCATCTTGTTTCCCCTAGGACCTTTCAATAATTTTAGCTAATTGTTGTGGTGAACATTGTGAGAATGTGTTTGGAAATACATCTTTGGTTTACAATTAATACTATTAAATCTTTGGCAGTTTCCTTCTTAAAATCCTGAGGAATTTTGTAGTGTAGGATCATGTGATCACAGATTCAGAGCTAGGAAGGATCTTATAGATCAGGACCTAGTCAAACTTCTTCATTTTACAGAGGAAGAAACTGAGGCCCAGGGACATAAAGTGACTTGCTAATGAATACAGAGGTACTAAGTGTCAGAGAAGGGATTCAAATACAGACTCTGTGGCTCCAAATGAAGCATCCTTTCCATTGTACCATACTGCTACCCTTATTATTCTACTACATTATATGAAGATGATGCTACCCACTTATTGTTTAAAGTAACCTTAAGCCTTGAAAGCCAATGAGTATTTGTAACTTTGCAAATTGGATTAATAATGCACTTAATGGCAGTTAATTAGACCTAGTAGAGCCAATCCTGAAGGCAAGTAAACCAGCCTAGCTACCAGCGCCACCTTGACTGCCATTTCTTGTCAGCTCCTGAAGGAGACAGCCCAGGACCCTGATCACAAGAGCCCTGAGCATAACAATGTCTCCACAAACCATCAGACTGACTTCTAGCCCAAATGCCTGTAGTCAAAAGGGGAGACATCCTCATGGAGAAGGGGCTCACCTTCCTTATCACCACCAACAACAGCTGCTGACCAATTGTCACCAAGAGATAGATAGGCATGGTAGTCTTGGGAATGGCAGCACTCCTAGACCCCTAGTCCTACTTCCAGATAGCACAGTCCTCATTACCATCACCTGAGTAGGTCAGTCATTCCTACTAACTACCCTTCCCAGACAAGCAAGCCATTCTCAGCTAAGTACCCTGAGGGAGAGATAAGGGGCTGAATGTACCAGGCAAGTCAAACGACCCTGACCAACATCTCCCCTCATACTTCTATGGAGAAATCACAAAACTCTGATTCCAATAGCCTTGGCAATTGGAATGCTTCCAGCCTAGTGCCCCCATCCATCATCCTGGGAAGCCTCCTCTGTGGGATGCAGCCTGGCCACCTGCTCCTGCAGGTGCTACAGCCAAAGCTACTGAAGACCCAGAACAGAAAGTTCATCAGATTCCTTGCCAATGACAGACATTCAACATCAGAAACTGATATGATTTTGTCAGTGTAAATGACATTAAAGATATGGCATCACCTTCCACTTTGCTATTGCACCCTAGGGACAACAAGGCCTTTCCATATGACTTGCACTGCAACCTTCCAAATATGTTGTCTCCTCATTAGAATATGAGCTCCTTGAAAATAGGGACCATCTTACTGTTCTGTTTTCATCCCTAGCACTCAGCTCAATGCCTAAGTGCTTACGTAAGTGTTTAATAAATGCTGTAGTCATTCATCCGCACTGGCCTTTCTCTTGCATGTATGTAAGATAGGAACCAGTTTAGGTGGTATAATACATAGTCCTAAAATATCTCTCCACATCTACCTGCCACAGTATTTGAAACTCCTATAGTAATTATATGTTCAAATGTGAATGTTACTTAGGAGTATGATCAGCCTTCACCAGCTATTAATATTATAATATAAACTAGTTTGTTTGATCACTTTCTAATAACACAACAAAGCAGGTAGCCTTGGAGGAAAAGGACATAAGACAATTAAGTTTTTGTAGGAAAGAGTAGAATAGATCCAGAGCTTTGAGGATTGATTGTCTACAATGCAGGCATGGATGGGGGTAGAGAGGGGGCAGTACTGTGTACCTAGGACTAAGGACACAAGTAGAGAGAGAATTTCTATAACTACTCTGGAAAAAAAAATTTTTTTATTTCACTTAAGCCAGTACTGCCTGGCAATATGGCAAAGGTAATGCTTCTGTATGTCACATATGGCTTCAAGTGCAATTAGATCCACTGTTTCTCAGCTCATCACCTAGCAATCAACTAAAATATGATGAATAAATCTGACCCATATTTCTTAATGACCAAAGTTATCAGCCACATATGTATTGACATCATTAAAATGACTATATTGAAGTGACTTCAAATTAACTCAGTATTTTTAGCGGCCAACTATTATGGTTTTTAAAAAAACAAATTCAATCAACTTAAGGCACTTAGATTAAGTCAATAAGTATTTATTAAACAGGGGCTCAGCTTTTCTTGTCAATTGACTTCCTCCATTGTATTCTAGAATAGTTCACTGGGCATGCCCAGTGAAGGGGTAGGGGTACAGTGTCAATTCACCATGCATGAGCTAATTTACCAACCTAATAACTTTGTGTCATACTTTTCCCTTCAATAAGGGAGATTATCATTATAAATCTTCCAGTCAGTATGCTTGTGACTAAGACAAAATTACTGTGGGCCTCCAGATTTTGAGAATCTCTTTGTGAGGCCATTTTGGACAACTGCCATTCCATTGTACTCTCCTCCTAACAACACTTACAGTGCTATTCAGACAAATGAACACAGTAATAAGCAGCGATAATTTAAAAGCCAAAATAGCAACAGAGAAAAAGTTAGCACACTGACATCATCTCTAGAAAAGAGATTAGTTGTGGAATTCATCTCAGGGACCGGATTTAGATAAATGGAAAAGCATATTTCCAGATGTTTTTTTAAGTGGCAAAAAGAAGTATTCAAACAAATTCCCAGGGAATATATTATAACCCGGGAATATGTTACATGTGGGAATATGTAATAACATGTTACAACTTTACCTTAGGTTAGCTAAGGTAAATTCCAATTTAATCATTTACAGCTCATTTGTGGTGAATAAATATTGATTACTAATGCCATTTCTCTAGAATGTTAAAAATTCTACCATGTTTGAAAATCTTTTTGGGCTAGCCATTCATATTAAATCACTCTTTCACGATGAATGGATATTTAGTCCAGCACAGTATAACGTTCTCATTATTTTTATAACATGCCCAAAGTCAATAGATGTTCTTATTCATATTTTTAGATTTTTTTCTTGCCAAGTACTATGCTTTGTCACACCTTGTAACCGATTATCTATAACAGCAGCTTTGTAATACTTGTCAGTAAATTAATCTGTATCTCCAGAAGTGCTACTGAGGTATTACTTTTCAATTAAGATGTAGGTTACTCAGAGTATAGATTTTCCAAAGGAATTGCAAATACTAATAGCCCTGTGCTTATTGGAAGGAAAAGAGTGAGCCTGTGGCAAGATAACTCTCTTCTTCCTAATTAAAAAAATTTTTTCTGAGACTACAAAGTTCAGCAGAAAAGTTCAGCCCTATCGAGATGGACTTTCTCAGAAGTGAACCACAGGCCTGAGAGGTTAAGCATTTTTGTTTCTCAGCTTATTCAAAACACAAACTAAAAATAAGACTTTCTTCTTGTATTTGATTCCCATAACTATGACTCATACGTGCATGGATTATGGACTGTATCCTATAGGTTGCCCACAATATTGGGGTTGGGGGGGGAGGGGAAAGATGGGAAGGTGTTTTTAATTTGTCTTCATTCTTAGGGCTGACTAAAGCAGTGTGATTCAGTGAGAAACAAGTGCATTGATGGTGAGGAAACAATCCCTGGTGCTATTTCTAATTAGTTGTAGGACCTTGGATGAGTCCAGTTTCCACATCTGTAAATGAAGGCATTAATTAGATTTAATGATTTCTGATGTTCTGTCCAACCCAGGAATTCTTATTTGTGCTTTTCTCAATTGATTAATCTTTTTGTCAGCTTCACACAAAACAAAGTTAACTAAGAATTCCTTTTTAAAAGTTCAAAAGGCTTTTCCCTCCTCAGGGATGAATAACTTGGAAATTAGGAGCTAAAATATGGAGTAGCATAGTTTCTACCTTTATTTAAATGGGAAGCACTTTTTGGGGAGGGAAAGCTTGCCAGACCTCAAGAGCAGGAGGAATCCTGGTCATCATATAAATACTTTCTGTTTTCCAAGAACAGATGGAAACTCTTAGCTGAGACAAGTTGTCATTTAGTTGTTTCAGTTGTATCTGACTCTTTGTAACCTCATTTAAGGTTTTCTTGATAAAGCTATTGGAGCAGTTGGCCATTTCCTTTTCCAGTTCATTTTATAGATGAGGAAACTGAGGCAAACAGGGATAAGGGACTTACCCAGGGTCACAAAGCTAGTGTCTGAGGACAGATTTGAACTCATGAAGATGAGTCTTCTTGACTTCAGCCCAGTACTTTATCTGCTGTGCCACCTAGATGCCCTAGTTGAGAAAGGTAGGGAACTCACAAAAACTCTGCATGGAGAACATGATGATGTTAACAAGCCTGTGGTCACTGAAAACTGATCTATCTTTGGGTTTGTTTTTGTTTTTGTTTTTGTTTTTTTTAGGCAATGGGGTTAAGTGACTTGCCCAGGGTCACACAGCTAGTAAGTGTCAAGTGTTTGGTCTGAATCCGGATTTGAACTCAGGTCCTCCTGAATCCAGGGCTGGTGCTCTATCCACCGTGCCACCTAGCTGCCCCCAAAACTGATCTACCTTTGGAACACTTATGCTACTGATTCTTGATTCTTGAGTCTTGTTAAAATCTTATTCTGTAACAATTTTATATAGACTAGAAAATAACTAATATACGAAATTATGTTGTGTATACCATGTCTTTTAGTACTTCATAGTAATTTTTGTAGATATCAATCAGTCTATCAACTAGTGAAGATAAAAAGTTCTTTTATTTATTCATCACTTCCTTGATGTTAAGAAATTGAAAACAACCTCTGCTTAAACAGATTGGTACAGATGGAAAGATTTCAGATCTTGTGCTGATCAAGGTTGAACTAAGTCGATGGTATTCTTTGACATGCATATAGGAGATCAAGTTGGTCTTTTCACAGTCAGAGAATTTGAGATTTGGAAAGGACTTCAGTGATTATCTGGCCCAACCCATACATAAAAGAGGTAGCTTAGTTGTGTACTAGATAGAGTACTGGGCTTGGAGTCAGAAAGTCTGAATTCAAATCAAACCTCAGAGCCTTCCTAGTTATAAGGTTCTGGATAAGTAGCTTAAATTCTGTCTGCCTCAGTTTTCTGAGGAAACTATAAAATGGGGAAGACAACATGTACCTCACGGGGTTACTGTAAGGATAAAATGAGATAATAGTTTTGCCACATCACACAGCTGACATATTAAGCTTGCAGTCGACTAAACTGTGTCCACCTCTACCCCCAACACACACATCTTTTCCACAACAACTACCACCTAACCATGCCTCCCCCATCTTGTACTTGTCAAGATGATCTTCTTGTGGAAGAATGTCTCTATAGGCTCTACAAGCCTCTATATTACAAGGAGACATAACTTCATCAACATAGGTATTCCTCCCCCACTTACAGGTTGCACTCCCTTTATAATTAAATAGAGGATCTTTTAGAGTTGCTATGCAAATAATAACCAAAAAAACCTCATCCTACTCTGGCTAACCAGGTAATGAACGAGACTACCCCATAGTGTATTTAGGCTGAGAAACAGACGTGTAGTTCGTTAGTGGGCCCAACCTTGCAATTTTTTCATCTTAGAAGCTGCCAGAGCTTATATTCCCCTGGATAGCAGAATCACCTCCACACCACAATGGGACATCAGAACCTATTTTGATCTTGATTACTTTAGTGGAGATAGACTCTTCATGTGGAATGTGGGAAAAATACTGTTAAACCATTTACACGTGAACAGCAAAACTGCACCATGCCCGTTAATTTTGTTGACTCCACCCTTACAATCTACCAGGTAATAAGGTGCTGTGCTAAGTCGGCAAAAATGTCCAGGAAGCATAGCAGCTGCCTTAAACCTCCTGATCCAACATTTTTCAGTTACCCTTCTTACCACAGGTCAGCAATTTCCCATCAGGAAACAATGTTGTTGTTTTTTTCTACTTAGAGAGAAGACAGGGAAGAGACTCTTTTCCCCATGCTCCTGGAAGAACTCATTTTTGTATGTATTGGGGAGAATTTAGCTCATTATTATGTAAATTAGTGTCTTTATCAATGAAAATTAATCCACAATCATTTTATTATATTATTAAATTAATACAGCTCTGTTTCTGCAGAATGCTACCTTTGAGATAAAAAAATAATTGTGTACTAACTAGATTCAAACCCTGCCAAATTATTTTCTTTGTGCCTTTGTTCCCAAAAGTTTCCTCTGGATGTCCTTTTTTTCCTCCCCACTTCCTGTCCCAATTGTTTATTGCTTCTGTGTTCTGTGAAACAGCTGTTATATCCCAGTGGTGACTGCATTTCAGCGGTGAATGCTTACTTACATATTTTCTGGGAATGTTAGGAAGCTTAATTAATTTATGGGCACAAAGCCCTTAGTGATCTTGGATGAAAATCAGTATAGGAAGACAAAGTAACATTGTTATGTGTTTATGTAATGTCATGTTACCTCAATAATGCTTTATTTTTTTGGTGGGGGAGGGGTTAGGGAATCTAGATCTGTTCATCAGTATATAGAACCCCCACTGTAGAAACTCCTTCCATCAATGCAGATGGACAACTCATCTGTAACTTATGGTCTTTGAGAGTTGCCCGAGGCACTGATGTGGTTACGTGATTGTTTCATGTCATAGAACAATACTTTGTGAGAGAAAAATGCCTAACGAATAAAAAAAACCCTGAGTTTTCACTCAGATTTATAGAGTCACGGCAAAAGAGGATTAGAGGGCAGGATCATATATATGTAAGTGGAAGGGACCCCAGGGGCCATTTAGTGCAAACCCTTCCTCTTTCACAAATGAGGAAACTAGGGCCCAGAGAGGTCAATTGATTTGTTCAAAGTCACATAGATATTAAGTAACAGAGCTGGGATTTGAACCCATGTCTCTGATCCAGACCCAATGTTCTTTCCGTTGTATAATGCTAAAGATTTCCCTTCTAGAGTCTAACCCTTGGTGTTTATTCAGGTCACTAGAAGTGCCTATAGGCCTTTGGACAACTCAGGTCTAGCTATGTATTTCTTCTCTCAGACCTTCATAGAGTAGCGTCAGAGTCATGGGAGTGGGGCTGGCTCAAAGCAAAATTAGTAAGTAGAGGCTTAGAAGCTCCCTTCCCACTTTCTTTTTTAGTCTGTACACTTACCCCATTCCCCACTCCTTTAATTAACCTTACAGTTTGTTCCTATAAGGACTTATGCTCACTTAGGGGCCAAAATTGAAAAGGATCCAATAAATCAATTCCCCTTAGGCATTAAGATGTTGTTACCGTACTCCCTTCTCCCAGGGGAGAGTTGGGTTTTTAAGGGGACCTCTTAAAGAAATTAATTGCTAATGGGTGCAATCATAGGTATTATAATAACCAGTGAAGAGGACGGGGGGGGAGGGATCAGGAAGTAGGGAAAAGGGAGATGTTCTTGGTGCCTATAACACATAATCAGCTACGTACTCTGGTCAATTGTGAGGCTGGCCCTGCACAGAGCATGAAGGGCATTGACTTTTTCTTTAGACACAAGCATAGAATCATATTGTGTTTTTAAAGGAACGTTTTAAGAAACATCAAAAAGGAAGAGAAACTATAATTCTTCTTTCTGGTGAGCAAAGAAGAATTGGACTCATCTGAATTCACACAACAACACTGTATGGTTTAAAACTAGTACTTTTGATGGGATAAGGAACATTTGTAGCCTGGGCATCCTGAACCTTGCCACCAAAGGCAATGCATAGAAACCACCTGGGATCATTGTACCCATACTCCTTACTCTATCAAGGAATTCCTATTTTCCTGACCCAGAGGCCTTCAAGCTGGCCCTGTTAGTCTCTGTTGGAGCTTCTGAATCTACCACACAAGACTTTATGCTAATGGTATGTTTCTACCTCTCTATTTCTTTTTTTTTTCAAATACTTTTTTCTTCTCATTGACCTCCTAGCTTATGAATACTCATTCAGACTTGTATTCTGATGCCAACCTGACCCCCAGTATAATGGCTGTCCAACTAGCTTTTGATGCTTGACTTGTCCTGAATACATTACTTTTATATCCCCACTTTGCGTAGACCACTTGCTCTGTTCCCACTCCTGATTCCCACTCTCTTCAAATGTTATTGTTTCACATGCTCACTTAAGACCTCGAGTTGTCATCCAACATGGCACAGGATCACTTCAGGATGGGTTTGCTTATGTATGAATTTAGGGTACAAGATAAATTGAAGTAAAATTTTCAGTATTGGTCAAGAACATGTCATACAGATAACTACATAAATTACTATTACACAGGATTGTGTTGAGGAAAGAGTTTTGGCCAGTGGTCATGATACTGTGGGTTTGCTAGGGCTGAGAAAATGTTGCTTGGGACCAGGGCAGGAGTCTTCTCTAAGTGCAGGGAGTCTAACACTTCCTGCTACTGCCTCTTAGCCCCCCCCTTAGGTGAGAAGACTTCAGCCTGCTGGTATGGTAGCACCCTAAACCTTCCATCTTCTGCTTGGTTTGTGGGAGGAGAGGCAGGCATCTTCCATATTCCCCAAAGCAACTGCTTTTATCTATACCAGTACAAGGCATCTTCTACCTCCTGCTGACAGCCCAACTTTCTAATGGGGATACGGAGAACCTCCAGGGCAAAGAACAACCCTCCCCTCTACTTCAAGCCTCCCATCTCATGCTGTACCTGCCCATTGAGAGTAGAGGAGTGGCACCCTCCACTCCATGATGAACATTCTCATACCTAGTCATACCTTTCACATTCCAGTGACTCTGAACTCCTGTCAATTATCATCCAAACCTCCCTCCACACAGCCCTACCTGCCATCCAATTCCTCATTTCCATCTTTAACCCTCCCATCCCAAAGTTTCATTCTACTTCCACTGTGCGCTCTGAAATGCCTGTTCCATAGATAACAAACTGCCTTTCATCTTAAATCTGTTCCTTTCCCCCTCCTTCTATCTACTAACTCTTACTGAAACCTGGCTTTTCCCTGATGACACAGCCTCCCTGGACACGTTTTCCAATATTGGCTGTACCTTCACTCATTTTCTTTGGCTCTCTGGTTAAGGTAGGGAATGTGGAATACTCTTTCCTCACCATTGCCACTTCCAGGTTCTCCCCATTCCTTCTTCACTTAGTAATTCTCTTCCTTTGAGGTTCACACTATTCATATCTATTTCCAAATCAAAATTCTGATAGTTTTTGTCTGAAGACCTCCAGGTCACTCCTCTTCCTTCCTCAATGAGTTTGATATCTGGTTTACAATTTTTCTCTCCTTCCCTTTCCATGTCGCTGTACTAAGGGACTTGAACATACATAATGATTCTCTCTCAAATATCCTGAGCACCTGAGTGAAGTGAGCAGAATCAGGGGAACATTGCACACAGTAACAGCAACATTGTGTGACGACCAAATCCGATAGACTCAGCAATGCAATGATCTAAGACAATTCCCAAAGACTATTGATGAAAAATGCTATCCACACTTAGAGAAAGAACTATGGAGTCTGAATACAGATGGAAGTATACTATTTTCTTTTTATTTTTTTATTTGTTTTTTCTTTCTCATGGTTTTTACCCTTTGGTTCTAATTCTTCTGTACAACATGACTAATGTGGAAATATGTTTACTATGATTGTACACGTATAGCCTATATCAGATTACATTCAGTCTTGGGGAAGGGGAAAGGAGGAATGAGGAAAAATTTAGAACTCAAAAGCTTATAAAAGTGAATGTTGAAAATTAAAAGTAAATAAATATATTTTTTAAAACATCCTAATCACTCAGTTTCTGACCCTACTCAACTCCCATGAGCTACTCCTCTAACTCACTTCAGCCACACTCAAAGATGGTCATATTTTCTATCTTGCCATCACTCACAAATGTACCACCTCCATGTTTGAGAATTCTGGAATGCTTTTATCTGACCATAATCTATTGGTTTTTCAGTTCTTCCTCTATCTCTCCTTACATAATCCTGTTCTCCATCCTCATTTTGACCTCCAATCCCTTGGCTCCTCAATTTTCTCCCAGGCCATCTCTCTGGCATTCTCTCATTTTGTCATCTTGGCTCCTTTGTGAAATAATTCAACACTCTCCTCCGCTCTTGAAACCCTAGCCCCTTGTCATATCACTGATTATGCTAAGCTAAGCCTCAGCCTTAGATCACTCCTACCGTTTGCTGCCTTTATGCCAACACACATGTTGCTGAAAGCACGCAACCATGTAGTGTGCTGGGTCCACTACAAATTTATGTTGCATAACCTCAACTGGGCCCCCACTGCCCCTGGGTAATCCCACTATATCTCCCTTATTCTCTCATTATCCCACTCTCCACAGCAGATGTTCCAAACCTACTCTCTTAGTAGAGAACCTTGCCTCATATTTTAGAGGAAAAGAAATTAGGTCCATTCACCATGAACCCCCTGTTCTTCCCCACTTGCTCATTTCCCATCACTCAGATGCCTTCCACTACTGTCTCCTCCTTCACCCCTGTTTCACATGATGAAGTGGGCTTACTCCTTACCAAAGTTAATTCCTCTACTTGTTCAAGTTTTCCTATTCCATCCCAACTCTTCCAACAGATTATCCCCTTTGTCATCTTCACTCTCTCACTTATTTTCAATCTCTCCCTCTCTCCTGGCTAATTTCTACTACCTGCAAACATTCCCATGTTTCTCCTATCCTGAAAAACTCACTTGATCCTTCTATTTTTCTATCATCTTATTTCTTTTTTGCCTTTTGTAGCTACCTAAAATCCTGAAAAAGGCCATCTACAGTAGGTACCTCCACTTTCTCTCCTCTCAATCTTATCTTAATTCCTTCTAATCTGGGTTCTGACTTAATTATTCCACTGAAACTGCCCTCTCCAAAGTTAGTTATGATCTTTTAGTTGCCAAATCCAATGGCATTTTCTCAGTCCCCACTCTCTTTGATCTCTCTGCAGCCTTTGATATGTGATCACTCTCTTTTCCTTGATGCTAGATTCTCTCTTGGTTTTGGGGACACTACTTTCTCCTGGTTTTCCTCCTACCTATTTAACCACTCCTCTGTCTTTTTTGCTGGTCCATTCTCCAGATCACAGCCTCCATCCCTACTTGTCCCTCAGGGTTGTATCCTGGGCCCTCTTCTCTTCTCCCTCAAACCTACTTCACTTGATGATCTCATCAGCTCCCAGGGATTTAACTACCATCTCTATGTTGATGATTCTCAAATCTAACTTTCCTGCCCCATTCTCTCTGCTGACCTCCAATCTTGCATCTCTGATTGCCTTTCAGACATCTCAAACTTAATATGTCCAAAACAGAACTCATTACCTTTCCTCCTAAACCTTCGACATCTGCCCCCCTTCCTGGTCCCAACCCCTACCTACCTTCCTTATTACTGTAGAGGGCAACACCATCCTCCCAGTCCCTTAAGCTCACAATTTAGGAGTCATCCTGGATTCCTCACTATCTCTCATCTCTGCCACCCCTAACTCCCCTTCCCACCCCATATCCAATCTGTTGCCAAGGCCTGTGGATTTCACTTTTGTAACATCTGGTTAATATGCCCACTTCTCTCCTCTAACACTGCTACCACTCTGGTACATGCCTTATTGCTTCATGCCCTAATTAATGTAATAGCCTGCTAGTGGGTCTGCTTGCCTCAGTTCTCTCCAAACTCAAATATCGTCTCCATTCAGCCACTGAAGTGATTTTCCTAAAACACAGGTCTGATTATGTCGCCCCTCTACTCAATAAACTCAATAGCCTGCAGGGCAAACACAAAATGCTTCATCTGACATTCAAAGTCCTTCAAAATCAAGCCCCCTCCTACCTTTCCAGTCTCCTTACACTTTACTCTCCAATACTTACTTTTCAATCCAGTGACCCTGGCCTTCTGCCTGTTCCATGAATAAGGCATTCTGTTTCTTGGTTCTGAGCGTTTTCTCTGGCTGTCTTCCATGCCTGGAACACTCTCCCTCCTCTACTCTGACTACTGGCCTCTCTGGCTTCCTTTAAGTCTCAGCTAAAATCCCAATTTCTACAGGAAGCTTTATCTAACCTCTCTTAATTCTAATGCTTTGCCTCTTAATTGTTTCGTTTTTATCCTGTATATAGCTTGCTTTGTATATATTTGTTTGCATGCTGTTTTCCCCATTGTAAGCTCCTTGAGGGCAAAAAAAGAGATCTTCTGCCTCTTTTTGTACCCCCAGTACTTAGCACAATGCCTGACACATAGTAGCACTTAAAAAACGTTTAATTAATTGAATTAAATTGAATTGAATTGTATTGAAATCTCAGCTTGGCTGCTAACTGTGTGTGTGCTTGTACATACACATATATGAACATAATTACTCTGTCTGCAAATTCTTTGTGGTAAGGATTCTCAACCCTGTCTTGTTCTTCACAACTAATCCTCAATTGTGTGTCAATAACTAAATGAAAGAATGATTATATTCATATATTTGCATATATGTTCAATATATTCATATATTTATATTCAGAACTTGCTATGATGGCAGTGATATTAAATCAGTATGCATCAAAAGGTGAAAGGACCAACAAATGTGGCAAATACTTCTACCCTGGCTTCTTCTCTTCTGATTGGTGAGCCTATAGCCAAGATCACTGTTTAGAGAGCGACTCTGGCCGTACTCACTTAAATTGCTGCTTAACTCTTTCTCCAAACTTCTCCATCTCCTCTCCAAAACTTTCCTCATCTGATTGCCAGCTCACTTTCATATTTTATATTCTACTATTAGAATATAAATTCCTTGAGAACAATATATGTGTGTGCTATATGTTGGTACAGTATATATAATATATAAAATATATAATATATTGTATATTATATACATATATTATTCTGTATTATGTTCATATTATATATTACATGTAATATTATATTATATATAATACACATACCACATATACTCACATTATATATGTATACATGCACGTATGTATATGCATTATGTAAAAATTCTTGACTGATACATACTTTTAGTAAATCACCAAACATGAAAACTTTAACAGAGTTGGTGGGTTGGTATGACTTTTTTTGGGAAAGATATTGTTCCAATAAAAATCTATTCTACACTGAAAGCAAGAACACTGGAACAGAAAATAGAAAGCTATGTAAAAATGCATCTGGATCAAAGTTTGATTCATCTAATGCATAATCCATGGATTAAAATTTTTGTGTTGACTATAAATGTTTTTGAATGATGACAGTTAACAACAGATATTCAATGCTTGGTATCTGTGAGCCATGAATATCTCAATCTTCTGGATTTATTGAGAAGACCAGTTTAATTAGAATTTCATTATCTAGATTTGGAATGGCCAGTCTTGGATTGCAATAGGTTCCTTCAGTGCTGGTCATCTAGTAAAAGCTGGATGACTGCATGTGAGGTATGTTATTGAGGTGATTCTTATTTAGATACAGATTAGATGAGATGGTATTCTAACTCTGAGACTATCTACCTCCCAACTCCTTCTTCAGAATTCACTCTCTCATCTAGGCTCATACCCGACCAAGAGGAAGAATTATATTCCTGCTTCCCAGAGGTAAAGTGGTCATGAGCAAAAACAATTGTAGTTGGCTCATAAATAAGCTCCTTCTCTCATATTTGGGTACCCATTCACAAAGGCTTCTGGGAGCACATAGACAAAAGAGGTCTATTTACAGGTATAAAAGCTGAAAATTTACACCATGAATAAAGATGTTGATGATGTGGAACTGTATAAATGACCAGGAGAAAGGCTTCCACAACCAGATGCCCTGCAGAGAAGTATGTGTACAAAGGATCTGATGCCAGATTGAAATGTTAACATGACAAGCATCTGGGGCTAGCCATAATAGAGAAGAGTACACAATAAAGAGGAGTCACAGTAGGAAGGATTCAATCCTTGAGCCTGACCCCTCGGAGCTTTAGAGATATTGGTTCAGTGAGGAAGAGTGTGTATTAAGGGATTATGAGGCACAGAATCATGGCAAGGAGAAACAAACCAACAGCCATGTTCCTTGCTGGTACTAAGAGAGTGTTACAGCAAGGACCTATTTGTAGCAATGGGCAACTTGGACCTATCCTTTGAACTTGATAGTATTAGAGGAAAGATGCTAGTTTTTCTTGATGCCTTACGTAAAGAGGAGAAGAATTTCCTAATGGTTAAAGGTATGTAAGACAGTATCTATTTTTTTGGTGAATTAAATAAAACTTGTCCTATATTAAGTGTCTTGTGAGCCAAAGCGCTTGAAAGGGAAGCCAAGGATCCTTTCTGGTGACCAAAATTAGCCAGATAATGAAAATTTTCAGGTTTCTTTTCGTTGGATACAGTTCAAATGCCTTTGAGAGAAATGAGACATATATAGTATTGATATTTCCAGATCTTCCTGGTGACACGAGCCTGAGAAATTTTGTGAGATACTTGCATCTGAATTTTTTTAACCTTGGTTAAAATGCACACACACACACACACACACACACACACACACACATATTTACTTCATGTAAAATAGAGCCAGTTGGATGGCGGAACGGATAGGGCCTGGAGTAAAAATGACAGAAGTTCAAATCTGTCCTCAGATACTTATTAGCTATGTGACCCTGGGCAAGCCACTGCCCCAGTTTCCTCAGCTGTAAATTGAGGATAATAATAGCACCTATCTACCAGGGTTGTTATGAGGATCGAATGAGATAATATTTGTAATGTGCTTAGCACAGTGACCAGTATATGGCAGGTGCTTAATAAATGTTGCTTTCTTTCTTCCCTTCATGTCAAAGGTAGTATTGAAAAAAAAAAGATTCTCCTGAGGAAGTTGGGTACCATTGTATAGGTGAGAGAAATACCACCTAAATGAAACTGGTAGCTTCATTTCATGTTCCTGTTTTGACATCGCACCATTCAGCCAAACCATAAACATTGTTCATTTTTACAATTATGGAAGAAATAAGGGTAACATTTTCCTTTGCCTGGTTAAAGTAAACCCATGGAAGGATGCCAGCAATGTTTTTCTGATGACTCACAACAAATACATAGTGTTTCTCCCTTTCCCAAAGACTAAACTTTCTAAGAAGTAGATGAATAATTTTCATTCAGTTTACACCTTTCCTTTTAGGGCATATACACAACTTTTTTTTCCAACTTTGTATTCTGTGATACTAATAAACTATACTAGCACCAAGAAACCCATAAATACTCATTTGCATCAATACTTCTTTGTATCTTCGGTCTTATCAATGTGATTATGCCCTTCACCAGTACAGATTGTAATTCATTCATACCTTCTTATCCTATGCAATTCTTGTCCAACTCTTCCTGTTAATTCTCTATAGAGAAACAACGCTATACTAGGTAACTTCCTCTACTTCTTTGAATCTTTCATTCATCCTATCCCAACACTGTTTACCCATTTCTACTCTTTATTCTTCCAACACGATTGGCCCACTTCATTTTCCACTAATGTACATCCTTGATCATGTCTTTTAAATTGCTTGATGTGAAAAGTCTTTGTTGGTCACATACTGCAGCCTGCTTATACATATCAACTTTCTTTCCATTGGCTTTTGGGACTCCTGAAATTGTGAAGACTCTTCTGAGAGACTAACATCCTATAATTCACATCCATTTAGTATCATTGGGAGACTATTGATGCTGAAGAGATGGCCTTTAGTAGCAGGAAATGACTTGAGATCACTGAAAGCACTATGTAATTTCACAAATGGTATCCAACCCAATTTCTTCTTTCCATTTAATTCTAGATCCAGATCATTGCCCATTTGGAACAGGTATTGAAGACACAGATGCTGATGGAATAACTCAGTAGCTTGTCCTTCCATTACCTGGATAATATGAATGCTTTATATATATTCTTTTTCCCATATAGTTGGGTACACTGATCTATTTTAAGTGATCATGGATATTACTGAGGAAAACCTAAAATGTTCCAGAGTTCTGTTCAATTCAGAACAATACCATCCCAAAATAAAAGCATATATAGAGCATCTCTCTCAATTAACAAACAAAACAAAACCAAAAAACCCCAAACCTTTTCCATTTGTATTCTGCATACGAAATCTTGCAAGACACCAGTAAACATATTTTGTGAAAGTATGCTTCCCTATTTGATGCCTACATTGATGTTAATGCTGAGTAGGTCACTAAAAAGTTGTATCTGAATATACTTTTTTTTCTTTTTATGAGGCATTTGGGGTTAAGTGACTTGCCCAGAGTCATGCAGCTAGTAAGTATCAAGTGATCAAGTGTCTGAGGCCAGGCTTGAACTCAGGTCTTCCTGACCCCAGAGCCGGTGCTCTATCCACTGTACCACCTAATTGCCCCGATGATACTTTTGTTTTGGAAGCTCACATGATCTTAACATAGGCATGCAACCCTCTATTGAGGAGGCATTTTTAAAGTTGTCCTTTTCTCTGTTGTATCAAATGCATTTTGTCTTCAACAAAAAATATGTTCTATCCCTTAGGAATTCTCACAGTGGCAAAACCAGGGATCTAGACCAGGGGTAGTAATATTATGGCCTAAGGGCCTTATCCGGCTCACTACTTGTTTAGGTACACTAGCTAAGAGTGATTCTCCATTTTGTTGTTGTTGATCAGTTGTTTCAGTTATGTCCTACTCTTCATGATCCCATTTGGGATTTTCTTGGCAAAGATACTAGAGTATGGAGGTAGGGGTGGAGCCAAGAAGATGGAGAAAAAGCAAGGACTCACCTGAGCTTTACCCCAGACCCCTCCAAACAACTTTAAATAACGCCTCAAATCAAACTCTAGAGTGGCAGAACCCACAAAAGGATGGGGTGAAACAATTTTCCAGCCCAAGACAACTTAGAAGATGAACAGCAAAGGTCTGTTATAACTGGATGAGTGGAATACAGTTCAACTGTAGGTCGAGACCCTGCAAACCAGGAGCAGGCCTTGGAGGTGACTGTTAGTGGTATCAGTGGCAGCAGGGGCAGTTTCTGGAGCTCTCAGCCCACAGATGGTAAGGGGGACAGACAACTGGTCAGAAAGAGATTGCAGAGGTCCCTTTGCTGGCAGCAGGGGCAGGACTCTGTTGCATTGCCCATACTTGGATCTGGGTCACAGTCCCAGGGCAAGAAGGAACACTAGCACATTAGAACTTGTGGCTGCAGGGGAGCTGGGACTCTGGTCACAATTCCAGGGTAGAAAAGAATTCTTGTTGTCACTCATAGATCAGGGAACAGGCCAGGAGAATAGTAAACACACCTTTCCCTAGATCTTATCACCTTGGAAGAACTTGAAAACTTACAGGTCCCTAGAAGTATCTCTGAAAACAGCTGCACAAAAAACTCTAAAGCTTGGGACAGTGCCCCCTCCACCCAGGAAGCAGATGCCTACTTTAGCATAGAGTTAAAAGTCAAGAAATAATTGGTTGGAAAAATGAGCAAACAGCAGAAAAAGATCCTGACTACAGAAAGTTACTAAAATGACGGAAGATCAAAACACAAACTCAGAAAAAGGTAACAAAATCAAAACTCCTACATTCAAAGCCTCAAAGAAAAATATGAATTGGTGTCAGGCCATGGGAGAACCCAAAAAAATTTTAAAATCAAATAAGAGTGGTAGAGGAAAAATTGTAAAGAAAAATGAGAGTGATGCAAAAAAATCATGAAAAAAAGAGCCAACAACTTGATAAAGGAAGCACACAAAAAATGCTGAAGAAAATAACACCTTAAAAAAACAAAATAGGCCAAATGGTAAAAGAGGCACAAAATCCAAACCAATGATGCTGGAGTGATTGCCATTTCCTTCTCCGGCTAATTTTACAGCTGAGGAAATTGACACAAACAAGGTTTAAGTGATTCCAGGGTCATATAGCTAGTAAATATCTTAAGTCAGATCTGAAATTAGGACTTTCTGACTTGAGGCCTGGTACGCTATCCACTGTATGGCCTAGCTACTTCTTCTCCATTTAGCAATAAAGTTTTATTTGACAATGTAAAAACCATTCTTAGTTCCCCAGCTGTGCAAAAGCAGGATCAGTCTACAGGCCGAAGTTTGCCTACTTCTAATCTAGATTAAAATAAAACAATAGCAACAAATAGGAACTTAAACTCCCTATACTTCTCAATCAACTGGTGACTATTTAGATGCAGCCTATGGTAGAAAATTGTCTGCAAAAACCCTTCATGTTCTCTTTTCATGTGTCCATCAAAGATTCCTCCAATCAGTTAAGCAAAGGTATATTAAATGACCATTACATACAAGGCACCAAGTTAGGCACTAGAAACACAAATAAAATCTGTCTTCAAGGAGTTTATATTTTAGTGGGTAGGAGTACACTGTGGATAAAGAAATACAAGGCAATTTGAAGTCAGAAGAACTAATGATCCATTTTTTCAACGAGGCATTATTAGAAAAAGTTTCACAGAGGAGGTGGTAATTGAGTTAAACCTTAAAGTAATATAAAGTTTCTAAGAGGCAATGATGAGGAGGGAAGACATTCCAAATATACAAGAAAGTATGTTCAAATGCAAGGAGATGGGATATGTAATAGTAAACTTGAGGAACAGCTAGTATGTAGTCTGGTTTGCTCGAACACAGAAACTTTTAAAGAGGTATAAGTAATGTGAAATAAGTCTGTAAAGATAGATTAGTGACTATTTGTGGAGGATCCCCTAAATACCAGGCTAAGGAGTTTGTATTTTATCCAAGAGACATCAGCAAGCCACTGAAAGGTTTTGAAAATATTCAGATCTGTGGCTTGGGAAAGCATGTACAGTACCTTTTCATGAGGATTTTATATAGGTAAAAAAGGGTTGTTAAGGGAAGATGCAGGAAATTTTCCTGGCTATTGTACTTGCCCCTATGTGGGCACTAGAGGAAGAAAGACAGGTGGTTGAGCTGATCAATAACCTTGTGCCTCCCAGGCACATGGTCTGGAATAGCCACTCAAAGTGCAGTCTTAGCATGAGCCACCAGGTGGTGCCCTGACTTTAGTCTGCCAGTCACAGGCTTTTTTTCACCTGTCTTGCCTACTTGGATCTCTGTGCACAATCTGGGAAACTGAGCCTCCTATTGCTTGCTGAAGTCTGTCTAAATTCAATCTAAGATTTAAAATGTAAAACAAAAAGTCATTATCATACAGATTTCCATAAATTGATCAAAATGGTCCGTGCTCCCATTTCACATAAAGATGCTCATATCCCTTCCCAATTCCATGTGTTACCAAAAGAAAAATTATTTTTTAGGTTAGAGTTATTTACTGAATTAATCAGAGTTTACAAGATATGGTGTTAAAACTCTTGGCCACTCCCTCATTCTGGAAAATATTTGTAAAACCTCTACTTACCAACTATTAGTTTTCCTCTAGGTATTCCCAGTGCATACCCAAGTAGGAAAGAACCATCTTATCCCCTCCTTTCAAAGCCAATGGGGAAAAGAGGAGAGATTCTCACCAATATCCACTCGAGTAAGCTGAACATCAAAAGATTCGGGGTTGGTCGCTGTCTTGGTTTTCTCTTTTGAGGTAGCTTTTTTCCTGCTGTCATGGAATCTCTTCTTAATGCCTTTCATGTCTCCTTTTTCTGCTCCGGAGTGGCTCTTCCAGGTCTCTCTACTGTCTCAGACATACAGGTAGTCAAAGTCAGATATTAAAGGGGAAAGGGAACAAGCATTTATAAAGCACCTGCTGTGTACTAGGCACCATGCTCAGCACTTCACAAATATCTCATTTGATCTTTAAGCAGAAAGCGAGGTCTCCTCTTATGTTATAGTCAGACTGACTCACACATAACCTGAAGTCTCATATGTTTCTGGTATGGTTTTAATAAAGCAGCTCACTCTCTTAGTTTTCAATGTACCTTCCAGTGCAGAATATTATGTTAACAGATATGAGGCATTCATCCATGTGTCTGCAGTTTTCCTGTCCTCATCAGATACTGACCGAGTAGGAAAACATACGGGAAAAAATTAAGAAAAGAAAAGCTTGCCTAAGCAGGTATTAGATATACTTAAGAAAATCAAGCATATATGGCAGCATTTGCTGATAATGTCTTTAAAAGAAATCTCATTTTTATTGGTGCCTTTTGATTTTACATCACATTAATCCTCAGAGACCCCTTCTGTGTTCTCTACCCAGTGAGCCAACCCTTATAAGAAAGTTTTCAAAATAGAAGAGAAAAAAAGTAGTTCAGTAAAACTACAAAGCTTATCAGCTGTGTCTGAGGGGGCATGCAGTATTTCATGCCTGTGGACCCCTACCTCTTCAACAAAGAAAGGGGGCCAATTCCCTCAGCTCTTCTTTGAAGCCAAAGTTGGTCATTATAATTGCACAGCATTCAATACCCTTTTGTTGTTGTTCTTTATGTTACCACCATTGTAATCACAGGGAATATGTTTTTCAAGGTTCATTTTATACCACTTTGGATCAGTTGTTATAAATCTTCCCATGTTTTGTTGAAATCTTCATGATTATTCTTTCTTGTAGCATAGTTACATCCATATACTCTGATTTGTTTGTCATTTCACAGTTGATGGGCCTCTAGTTTCCAGTTCTTTGCTACCATAAAAAGTGTTTGACTATTTCAGTGATATAGAACCTTTGTTTCTGTTTTTTTTTTAAAATCTCCTTGGGACATATGCTTATGAGTGGGATCTCTAAGTATGAATAGGTTTTATTTTAGGTTTTTTTTTAATAGAAAATTCTGAACTACTTCCCAGAATTATTGAATCGATTTATAGCCCCACCAACATTATATTACTATGCCTGTCCTGCTACGGCCAATCCAACATTGACTGTATATTGACTTCTATAATTTTACTCAGTGGAAATGGAACCCTTAATGTTGTTTTAATTAAATTTCTCTTAAATTAAATTAAATCACTTATTTTAAATAATCATTCATATATCTGTTAATGGTTTGGTGACCACTAAGCCATTGTTCTGGGTCTTAAATGTTTGTATCAATCCCTTATATATTGTGGAATGACTTAGCTATTAGATTCAAAGACTCCCTTCCCTGTCTCCCCTGCAATTGAAAACTTTCCTTTTTATCCTTACTGGATTGATTTTGTTTATCCAAAACCTTTTCAATTTCATGTAATTGAAATTATTTATTTTATTTTTTGTTATTCCTTCTGTCCTGGGTTTGATTGTGAATGGTACCTGATCTCATGTTGTTTTGATTTTTTTTAATGGTTTGATCTTTTTAATACCCATTTTGAGCTAATTATGGTACACGCTGTAAGATGTTGGTCTAAAGCTAATTTCTGGCAGACTGCTTTCTAGTTTTCCCAGAAATTCTTACTAAATGGGGAGTTCTTTCTAAAGTAATTTGTGTTCATGAACCAATTAATTAAACATTGAGTTATTGAGTTCCATTTATCTAGTGGTTTATATGATTAAGTTAATGGTTAAATTTAACTTTGCAGAATATATTATTTTGCATTAGACCTTAAGATGCTTTGCTCTGGGGAATATTCAGGTATCTTCTTTTTTCCCCAGGGTTTTTTTTTTTGTGGTTATGGAAAAATCCTGGATTATTTGAATTCACAGCCCCTTATATCAGAATATTTTTCCTAGATCTTTACAAAATTTGTTTGTTATTGAAACTATAAAATTTAACTTGGAATTTTAATCATACTGAACCCCCACCCCTGTAAAGAAAAGTAGATTTAGTCAATCAGTGCTTATTTATTCATATTTAAAAGTTTTAAACTGTTTTCTTATGTTGTGTCTCACAACACAATATTCAATTGTTTATTATTATTATTCATTATCATTATTAGTTGTTGTGTTCTTCGAGAGGCCTGTGGTTCTAAAGTTATTTATGTAGTTCATTTTCCTTCACAGTAAAATATTTTTTCATATTCTGGATGCTAATTGAATTTTTATTATTTATTTCTTCTATCTTTATGAGAGTTTTTGATTTTTTTCTCTTTTCTATATTCAAGCTATGTTACTACTCAGGCTTTTCCCTTGGATTTTTAGATTACTTGTCTGCAGTTTCCCCCATCCTCATTGTTGGTGGGTATGGCCACCTGGTCCTGTTTAGGACCCCACCAACAATAAATTCTGAGAGAAAAGAACTGGCCTTAACTGGATTTTCTTTTCCCCTGATTCATGGGAGCTCTTTCTTCCCTAGCCAGTTCTACTACTGCAGTGTGCTGCCCATGTTTTCCATCCCTCAGTCACAATTTATTTCCGTTTCTTTCAAGGGGCTTGGCAAAATCAGTGTCTGCCACCTGATAAGAAGGGTTGATGCCAAGTTACTGCCATGGTGGGGCAGGGTTGGGAAGGTCCAAGCAGGGACCTCCACTGGGATTATGAAGTTTAAGTCAGAGATTGATTGCATTGATTACATCAAGTGGATAGAACGATTGTTTGGGAGAGTGAGGAGAACACCAAATATATAATTCTCCAATGCTATTGCAGTGCACTTTTTAGCCTGTACATTGTTTCCATCTTATATTGTGAATTCAGCTTTTCTTATTCTTATTCCTTCGGCTGTTTGATGACCAAGGCTTTTTTGAGTAGGAGTAGTTTCTGGACTTTTATCCATGTCAATTACTTTGCACTGCTTTAAAATTTCTAAGAACTGGTAATATATTCAATATCTTTATTTTTGTTTATTTCCTTTTTTTTAGTCCACAGTTTGGTTAAACAGGTTCAGTCTAAACAATCCTAGCTTGTCAATGACTTTCCTAAAATGTTCCACCCAGACCTATACATAGCACTTGATGGCAGAGTACAGAAGTGTTACCTTCCTCATTCTGGCTCCATTCCTTTCAATGTACTCTAAGATAGAGTTAGCTTTGGAGGTTTTAATTTTGTGCTCTTAACTCATATTGGGCTTGCAGTCCACTAAAACACCAGATCTTTTTCAGAGAAATTATTATCTAATCATGTCTTCCCCCATCTTCCCCTCACCTCCCTTAAGTTAAAGAAGATTTTGATTGGTGGAAGATGGGAAAGGTTTATTGGCTTTGAAAATTTCTTTCATTTGAAAACTCCAGGCTATTTTGGAGTTACTGAAGATTGATACATACATACATACACATATATACATATATACATATATGTATTCTTTGACTTGCCTATTCACTCAAAACTTATAGGTAATCTTTATTTAGACACTCTGTCTTGTTGTTCAATAGGTCTTATTAGAAGTAAAAAACATTTTTATAGGTCATCTTTAGCAATGTTCATTGATAAATAATGATAATTTTAAGAGTATAGAAGTTAAACAACTAACTATAAGATGAAACAAATGTGTTTATATTCTACAAAAAATTACCATTATTTGGTAACTCCCTTAAGTTCTACAAGAAACAATATATACATTTTTTCCCTTCACTTTCATTTCTCTAGACATTCAACCTTTATCCAATCCAACCACTCCTTTCTGGGAAGACTCCTCTTCCACTAATCTCTGAGCTTCTTTGCCCTTAATAGGAGCTTAGGACTCATCAGGGAAGAAAAGGAAGCATCTAAAAAGTACAGGCTGGCTCATCATCAAATAATATTTATTGAACACTCAAAGCTTCATGGTATTGCGCCAGGAAGGCACACACTGAACAAAAGATTACAGTGAAATTGAGTAGAGACAAGTTATCATGCCTGACCAAGGGAAAGGGGCTAATTGCTCAGTATCTCTGCAAGCAATCTCAGATAATAAGAAAGAAATAACATAGTTCCATAAAAATAAATGTAATTTTTCTTTCCTTTTTTCTTTCATAATGTTTTTGTTTTTACATTATCTACATTTCTCAAGTGTTGAGAGAGAGAGAGAAAGAGAGAGATGCCAGGCTGGATGAATCAAAAGCTACAAATAAGCTTGCCAGGAGAAATACCAACAATCTCAGATATGTGGACAACATCACTCTGATGGCAGAAAATGAAGAAGAATTAAGAAGCCTCTTGATGACGGTGGAAGAGGAGAATGTAAAAGTTGCTTGAAGCTTAACATAAAAAAAAAACAAAAACAAGATCTTGACAACTGGTCCCATCACTTTCTGGCAAATAGAGGGAGAAGAAATGGAAGCCTTGTCAGATTTTATATTCTTGGGCTCAAAGATCGCTGTAGACAGCGACTGCAACCATGAAATTGAAAGTAACTTCTTGGAAGGCAAGCTATGTGAAATCTGGCAGCATACTTAAAAGCAAAGACTTTACATTGCCATATAATCAAAGCTATGGTTTTTCCAGTAGCAATATATGGCTGTGAGAGTTGGACTATAAAGAAAGCTGAGCATAGAAGAATTGATGCTTTTCAATTGTGGTGCTGGAGAAGACTTTCAAGAGTCCCTTGGACAGCAAGGAGTTCAAATCAATCAGTACTTAAAGAAATTAATTCAAGTTATTCACTGAAAGTTCAAAAACTGAACCTGAAGCTTAAATACATTGGCCACTTAATAAGAAGATGAGACTCATTGGAATAGACTCCAATGTTGGGAAAGATTGAAGGCAAAAGGAAAAGGGGATGACAGAGGATGAGATGGATAGAGAGTGTCATGGAATCACTGAACATAAACTTGCACAGACTTTGAGAGATGGTGGAGGATAGAAGGACCTGGCCTGCTATGGTCCATGGGTCGTAAAGAATTGGACATGACTGAACAACACCACCACTATCCTTCTAGTAACCAGAATAGAATAACCCAGGAAATGGGTCAGACTAGTGGGTGGGAGTTGTTAAGCAACAAAAGAAGGGGAAAAAAAGTAAACTACTATTTTCTGTTCAATTATTGCCAATCTTTCAATACTCATCACAGAAATTAGAGTTGGAAGGGACTTTAGCATCATCTAAAATCAACTCATTTGTTTTACAGACAGGCAAAAGAAGGTCCAGAGAGGTGAAGTGATTTACCATAGGCTAAGCAATGAATTAGAGGCAGTTATGGGATTAAAATACAAGTCTCTTGATTCCCAGTCTAGGACTCTTTCTCCTATGCCACAAAATTCATCCATTTAAAATATCATAAAGCTGAAGGAACTTGAGAAACCCCTTGCCAAATGGATGATTTTCTCTCCAACATCCTCAACAAGTGGTCATTTAACATCAGCTTGATCATATCCAAAGGTCACTACCCCCCAAAGGCAGTCCTTTCCAGTTTCAGACAGTTCTAATTGTTAGGAAGTCCTTATGTTGATCTGAAGTCTCAATAGCATAGCCTCATCAGCCCATGCAACAAAATGAGACAAAATAAAACAAGACAAATGACAACATCCTTAGATTAGGAACAGTTTAGTCTAGTTCAGGGGTGGGGAACCTGTGGCCTCAAGGCCACATGTGGCCTTCTAGGTCCTTGGATGTGGCCATTGGATTGAGTCCGAGTTTTATAGAAGAAATCCTTTTATTAAGGGGATTTATTCTGTGAAGTTTGGATTCAGTCAAAGAACCACACTTGAAGACCTAGAGGGCTACATGTGGCCTTGAGGCTGCAGATCCCCCTCCCCTGGTCTATTTAGAGTCCAGGATATTGAATGATGTTGTTTAGTCGTTCTTCAGCCGTGTCTGACTCTTTGTGACCTCATTTGGGTTTTTCTTGGCAAAGAAAATTGAAGTGGTTTGCCATTTCCTTCTCCAGATCATTTTGCAGATAAGAAAACTGAAGTAAAAAAGGTTAAGTGATTTGCTCAGGATCACACATCTAGTAAATGTTTAAGGCCCGATTTGAACTCGGGGAGATGAGTATGCCTGACTTCAGGCTGGGTACTCTATTCACTGCCACCTCCAACTATAACTAGTGATTATGACACATTTCATAGGCCAATGGAAGGTTGAATCCTTCTGGGAGAAGTGGTACAGTAGTAGCCCTTTGAGGAATTATATATCAATCAATACAGAAATATTAGAATTTCCATTTTTTAAAAACAATCTGGGGATTTATTCCATTAGAGAATGTCCAAGTTAGGGTTTATTTGCCCTTTCAGGCTTTGATCTTTCTTAGGTAGAACTCAAGCTCTTTGCCTTCAAGCACATAGTGGTCTGCTTGGCCACCCGGCCTGGCCTTGATGCGATGCAGGCAAGTAGCTTGCCCTGCTGGAACTGTTCCTCCAGAAGTGAGTTGGTCTTGGCAGTCTTCTTCCGTTCCTCATATTTCTTCTGGATCTTCTTTGACCGCTTTTTATTTAAAATTTCTTCCTCCTCAGGAGACAGCTTGGCTCCCTTCTTCCAGCCCAAGGGCAAGGCATAGTAGGACTCATACCACTGGCGGTATGGGGTGCTATCGATGAGCACGATGGAATTCTTCACCAGAGTCTTAGTCCGGACTAGCTCATTGTTGGATGCATTATAGAACACATCAATAATCCTCGTTTTTGGGGTACAGCACTCTGAGTCCCAGGAAAAGTTGCCCACGTCCAGCCTCAGCACCAGGTACTTTTTGTTGCCACCTCGAACTCACACGGTGTGGTTGCGGCAGGGCCGATCTTGGTGTTGGCCGGCGGGCGGCCCAGCTCATACTTGCGCTTCTTGTGGTAGGGCTTAAGCTTGCCCCCCGTCTTGCGGCGCTTGTGCCAGTTGTCCAGGGAGATCCCCATGGTCGGCGCAAGCTCTAGAATTTCCATTCTTATGGCCACCAGGAATGATTCCACCTCTGTTTCACACTATGCCCCTTTTGCTTAAGCATGCTGACACCAAAGATGCCCTGCATGCAGAAGCTATAAAGTACCAAGCTGAAATTGGCCCTAGGGCAAATTCAATGGTGGCAGTAGGGTACAAGGGCATGGCCTTACTAAGAATAGTCTTACCTTGGATGTCATTGCACCAGGAAGGGGTGTCCTATTCCCTAGAGTATCATGACCTGTGCCCCCACAAGGAATAGAAGAAGAAAGAAAGCATGCTCTGGGAGAGGATAACTACAGCAAGAGGACACGGCGTGGGAGGTATCAACCACAGTAGCTGCTCCTTAAGCCACTGAAGGTATAGTATTGGTAAGAATGAAGCATACTTTCCAATCCCAGATATTGATGGAGCAAAGCACAACTCATCCTACTCCATGGTGAGAATTTTCCTATGTCCCTGATTGTGCAGTTCATTTTTGACTTTTGCCTTCCCTTTGATCATTTTTTTTCCTCATTTGTCTTGAAATCTCCCTTGGTTCATGCCTTCCCACTATTTTTAGTGTCAGTTGTCCTTCAGGAACTCTGATTCGATTTCTCTTGAGCTAGGAAAAATAGGTTATACATAAACATACATACACACACATATACATACATACATACATATATATATATATATATATATATATATATATATATTCATGTATAAGATTCACTTGTAGGTAAGGTATTATGATGTTTAATCCATGATATTTCAGACCTGTTTTTCCACCATTAATTCTATTTGACTTCTACTTCCTCATGTTCCAGAGACATTACTTAATGGTTTCTTGCTTATTATTTTATTTTTGTTTACCTTTCTTGCATTTCTGTTGTTTGGGGTGTTTGAGAAGCAAATAATTTCTTCAAGTCTGATTTTCTTTCTAGGAATGTTTTGGAAGTGTCTTACTTATTGAACATCCATCCTTTTTTTTTTTTAATTTGTGGTTAGCCTCAAGTTTTCAGGGTAGATCACCTTGGATAGTATCTTGAACTTCTTTGTTCTCTAGAACACATTACTCCATTCTTTCCTGAGTTTTGTCATGGGTGCAAAGTGGCATTGTGTCATTTGATTTTTCTTTCCTTAATATTTGAAGGTCTTTTGCCTGGTCACTTGCAGAATTTGTTATTTGTCCGTGTAATTATTATATTTAACCACTAAGCATCTTGGAATTTGCAACAAAGGATTGGGTTTTTTTTTTCCCCCTTCTGGGATGTTCTATGTATTCTTTCTATTGACACTTTTATCTTTTGTGTTCAGAAGTTCTGGACAATTTTCTATATTATTTTTTGTGTCATAGTGTTCAGGTTTTGTTTTGTTTTGATTTACTTTTTGTCTTCTTCCAGGAGCCTTATGAAGCTTAAGACATTTTTACACATGCAGTATGTTTTGAATGTATAGAAATCATGCTTTTAAAAATTTTATTGCTTTTTGCCTCTTTTCTTCTAGATTATCCTCCATTTCTGTATATTTGCATTCCCAATCACTTGTCTTCTCTTTTGTTTCTTTGGTAAGACTTGCTATTGTGGATTCAAGAATTTCTATTCTGCTAATTATTTCTGCTTTTCAGGCCATACATTCTGCTTTCACAATTCTTATTTCTATTTTAAAACATTCAGGAAAGTCTTGCTATGGTTCCATATTCACTTGGGAATCTATAGGGCCTTCTGCCTCATCAGGTGTAGATTCTTTTTCATTTGTCTTGTGATTGTAGATACTTGAATTCTTTTATTTTATCTCAAGGCCATATTACCTTCTGCCATTGTCTTCCCTGCTGGTTTATCTGCTTAGGCTCAAGGTCTTTAAATGCATTTTCTTCCTTCTGAGATTTTTGGTTATTTCTGTTTTCTCCCCCTTTATTTTATCCCATTGCTTATTTTCTGACTCCTTCCTTTTGATGGCAATTTCCTTGGGGGCTGGATTTCAAAGGCTCTTAACCTCTTTCCATACTGGCACATGGTTCATCACTTTCAGCCTTTCCTCCAAGTGACTTCTTTGGAAAGATAACTAACCCTAATTGAATTCTGGGCTCTTTTCCTTGGGCTTAGTGGAATGTAACATAGCCCCTAGTGTTCTGCTCCACTTTCCTACCCATCCTATTACCTCTGCTCCTCCATTCTCTAGCCAAACTCTGTTGTTAAACAGATTCCTGCCACACTGCTATCTCAGCTCAAACAAATTTCTTCTGTTTATATCTCCATGATGCTGAGAGAAGGAAGGGGGTGGAAGGAGAATCAGAAAGTAGAGCTGAATTCTGTTTTAAGTACATGGTTCTACTAACTCAGCCCTCCAGTCAGACACATGGTAGGTCATGGGAGAAAGTGAACATGTTAGGAGTTAAGGATTATCTTTTTTTCTGATGTTAGAACTTGGGTTTTTAACTTTTCTTGGTATCCTTAGCCCTTGAATACAGCTGAAATTGCTTTATCTCTTATGTATAATTTCTATTTTAGAGTGGTTTGAGAAGTCCAGAATTCTTCATCTTGTTAGTCATATGATCACCATACTGTGTGGTTTCCAAGTGATAAACCCTAATTCTTCCCTGATGCTAACCTCAAACAAATTATTCTGGTAAAAGAGGTACAGATCAATAGAAACATGATAGGCAAAGATCTGGCAACCAACACATTAAATTTCTACAATGATGATGAACTTCTTTGTAGAAAATCACTAGATGAAATATTATTGCACATACTAATTTATTGTTATTGAGTGTATATATAACATGTATTCTTTCAGATAAAATGCATCACAGTAATATTTTAATGTTTGAATCATGGTTACTTATTTTTAGTCAATGGAAGCAATAAAAAGGAATTTTTTTTTTCTAAACTGGAAAGTTGAGAATACTATGTGGAACACTGAACCCACATGATGCTAACTTAGTTGGTGACAGTATTAGTATGGAACTCCTTGGGAAGCCTGATTTCTAATCTGAAACATAAACTGAATCTTCTTTGTTATTTAAGAAGATAATAATTAGAGGGAGAACTTGGTGGTATAATCCTTTATGGGAATACATATGCAGACATTGATTGTATCAAGGAATAAGAAACAAATGACTCAGCCTTTGCAATATGAATTTCACATTTGGTATGTATCTGTTTGCTTGGGAAACATAGTGTTCTGGAAGAATACTTTCTGAGAGGGAGAAAAAAAGCCTTTTAATGTGATCAGAAACAGCACCTCCATTGCAGCTGGGGCTTCAAGCAAGAGTCTGCCCTCTCATTAGATGTTCTATTTCAAAGGTTTAAGGGGTCCTTGGGCTGGTTTACAGAACTCTTTGCAATCATGGGCCTCTTCCTACAAATTAAGATGTGTGTATTGAAAAATACCTACCTACCCAAGGCCAGGAAGCAAAATGGAGTTTTCCTTGAAGAATGGATGAATTTATACACACAATATGAAAAATCCTTTAATTTGAGGAAAAAGACTATTCTATGCAGGATTATAGGATCACAGATTTAGCACTAGAAGGGACCTTAGGGGCCATCAAGTTTAACCCTTTCATTTCCATAGATGATGAAACGGAGGCCTAGATTGGTTAAATGACTTGCCCAGGATCACAGTCTAGTAAGTGTCTGAGGCAGGATATACATATATACACATACATACATACACATACTCACACACATGCATATATATTATGGAGTGTTCAGGGAGGACTAGCTCCTCTGGTGTGAAGGCTTGCTTTTCAGGGCTACTTGTCTACCTTTGGTGTCCACCTTTCACCCAACTCTCACTTATGTCTCCAAGAAGTTGTAGCTTGCATCTTGGCAGAGGTGCTAAACCATGTTGAGGACAACCAATGGACCTAAACCTGTTGGTGAGTTAGGAGAGCTATTCTACCCCTAGCATGTGAAAACTTTCTGGAGGAATGGGTGGATGAAAACAATTTGTTTCAGTTATGAAGGTGGCTGAAGCAGGTGCTACAGAGTGCTTAGAGCTTGATCAGACATCAAAGGTACCAAGGCCATCCACTACATCCTAGGCCATCACCAGTAGTCTTGACTTTTGTCTTACCTTTGGACTTTGATGACTTTGGAAGAGAGTGAGAATGATGACTTTCTGTAACTCTACCTCAGTTAAGTCTAATTCATTTGAAAGTGGACAACTCCTACACTACAACATCATGACATCATTGTTCTTCTTTGAAAATAAAGTACAAACAAGAAGATATACATACATGTATATACACACATATGTATACATGTATACATATATTATTTATGTATATGTATGCATATTTATACAGAAATACTTAAGTATATAACTTTGTATATATGTTATATATATCTCAACATTTAAAGAATAGTAGGATTTATGACTTTAAAGTAAATTCAAGGTTGTAACTGAAGTGGGATTTCCTTTTAAAATTTATACTCAGAAACATTAACAGGTCATATTCATAGTAAACATTCAATAGAATCTTCTTGAATGAATAAATGATCATAATCTATCCTCCTGCCATCAGGCAAAGACAGCAAACTGTTCATAGATGTAAATTTTGATTTAGCTACCCCTCTTTGGAAGAGAATCTGTTAATTAGGAGAAGGTATTAGGGTCCTTCTTGAAAATTTTTTTTAGGGGCATAGTTGTTTACTTATTGACTCTACCATTAAATGAGCTTCTTGAGGGCAGGCACTCCTTTTGCCTTTTATTGAGTCCCCAACACTTAGCAGAGTGACTAGAACACAGTAGATACTCAAGATATGCCTTTTGTTGTCGACTTGTAGTGAAAAGAGTGCTGGATGTAGAATCAAAGGATATAAGTTATTTAGCTTGACTCTTTCATGTATTTACTATTTGATTTTAGGAAATCCATTTAACATCTCTGCATCTCATTTTTGTCATTTGCATAATGAGAGGATTAACCTAGATGATATAGAAAGTCTGTTACAGATCTAAATACCATTTTCTTATAAATGATAAGGAGAAATTTTTGTTTTTGTTTTGATTTGTTTTGGTCAAGATTAAAATACTCTTTGATTCATTGATTCAACAAATTTATGAAATGCCCACAGTGTGTAGGGTACTAAGCTAGGCCCTGAGGGAAATACAAAATTTAGATAAAATATACCCCTCCCCTCATGGAGCTTGTAGGATAGTAGGTTCTTTCTCCTAATGTTTAACACAAGGTCCTCATGCTATCATGTAAACCACCATTGACTCCATTTTCCTTTTTTTGAAAACTGGGAGCTATTGTTGATTATTCCTTCTGCCTTAGGTCTCACATCCAATAATTTACTAAGTCATGTGGATTCCACCCCCATCACAACAACTATCATCTTCATGCCCTCCTATTTAAGCCTACCTCTCTCTTCCTAAGAAAGCTTCTCATTATGACCTGCCTAGACTATATTACAACAGCCTCCTAACAAATCTTCCTATTTCTATCCTCTTCCTGCTTCTAATTCATCCCTCATAATGCTGACAGAATAATATTTAAACCTAGATAATGACATCATCACTCCTCTTCCCTAAACTTTTTAATAGCTCCCTATTGCTTATAAAGTTCAAATTTCTTTGATATTCAAGGTCTTCTACAGTCTGGTACTGCTGAACATTTCCAGGTTTATGTCTTTGACCTGTGGAACATCTTAGTTTTGGTTAGAGTACAGTAGCTTTCTTTCCTTCCTGAGACTTCATCACTCTCATCTTGATACATCAGAACTACTCTGGTTGTGGGGATTTTATTTCCATGAAACTAGATTCCAACTAATCAGCAGTGTTTAGAAATGGATACAGAATCCTTTCACTTCAGCAGTGAACTTTCTTGGATTCTAGGCCTGGTTGACAAGGTCAGCTAAAAAAATCAGCCCATAGCAGTCACCCTATTCCTCTCACATAGACAAAGCTTGTTAACACTCTATGATCTGCAGGGATACATGATCCTTGATGATGGGGGCAGGGCCCAAGCCAAGATCTTCACCCCTTGCCCCAAAGGGAATCTGACTTCCATTTGTCTACAGGCCCCAGCCCCTCATCTCCCTTTGAAAGCCTTAGCCTTACCTTTTAATCTTATTCAGATGTGCCTTTGCCCCTCGCCCTAAAAGAATCTGGCTCCCTTTTGTCTACAGGACCCAGAAAACCCTTAAACTTTCAGGTTCCTTATCAACTCCCCTTATCTCCCTTTGAAAGCCCTAGCTCTACCCTTTGATCTTAGCCCTTTCAAACTTCTTCCTTCCAGTTCCTCTTATTATCTATTCCCATTGTCTGTTCAATCTCTCAGACCTTCCAATCGGAATTCTCACCTAGACTCTTTTCCCAGCCCCCTTCTCTGGCCACCCAAAGTTACTTCAGTGTATAAAAATACCACCCTGGCCCCCATTCAGAGGCTGAGAATCTCATGCCCAAAGGGTGAGACTTTATCATGTCTGCTTATCCTTACTTCCTTACAGGAGTCACCTGGCCTAAGTGTTTTATCACTAATAAACTTTTCCTCTGGCTGGAAGAAGATTTGAGTTGAATTCATTCAGGCAGGGCCCGGTGTAGAGATCTTAGGAGTTCCACCAGGAGCACCCCAAAGTCCTAGACCTCTTCACTTGATACCTGTCTTGTGGCGTTTTTCTACTTGTGAGATTCTTATTTGGAGTCCTTCACTGGGGCATCTAGGATTAAAAGTAAAAAAGATCTGTTCCCCAAGAGATTCTTTTCCTCCTGCCTCATCCTCAGCTTGGATGTCCAAGTAAGAAACCAAGCTTGGGACCTGATCTGCTTCTCACCAAAGAAGTAGTTCTTCGGCCATTGTCATGGAAAATAATCTGCATAGAAATCAAAAGAAGAATTCCCTTTATTGTGCTAAGCCCTGAAATAATATAAAGCCTTATCAGTGAAATCCATAGTAATGAAAAGAGAAATTGTTGTAATACCACTTGTTGAAAGAACAAAGTAAATAAAAGATACATACAGTATATTCAGACTTTAACATGCAGCTAGATCAACAGGCTATAAATTTAGTCCATCTATATGTATGTTTTGGACAGATGATACAAATAGATGGGGATTTGGGCCAAAAACTGAATATATGGAAGATTTTGTGTAGTTTATGTTTGTGAAATTATACAATAGTTGTAAATTGTTCACAACTATAGAAACCCATCACTTTAGCACTAACATTCCCATGGTGATGTCATATGGCTATAAGATATAGACTTGGAAAGAATAAAAAATCAGGTAACCTAAAGGACAGTGGAAAGGGGGTAGAAGGAAGCCATACCATATTACCAACAGACCAAGAGATTAAAATGATGTACAAGATATTATGAAAGGCATGTAAGACTCAAAGAAGAGATAGACCAGTCAAGAGGGAAAAAAAATGAATAAGAAGAAATGGTAAGCCTGATTGTGGGAACACATGCACACTGGTTCACTGTTGGGGAAGCTGGGGAGTTGGATTTGAAATTATGCAAGAAAAATGACTAAATGCTCCATACCCTTTCACCCAGCTATCCTACTACCCCAAGGAAATCAAACATAGAATGGTCCAACAGATATCAAAATATTGATAGCAGTACTCTTTGTTGTGGCAAAAATTTTGAAATAAAGTGAATGTCCATCAATTTAGGGAATAGCTAAAAAAAGACTATGATAAATGAACGTGTGGAATGTTATTATGTTTTAAGAAATAACAAGTATACAGAAATCACAGAAATGTGGATTTGCCAGAAATTACACAGAGCAAAATAAGTGGAACAAAAGAACAATGCATACAGCTACTAAACAATGTAACTAGAAAGGTCACTAAAAGGAAGTTTCCAGTAATGAAAAACCGGTGAATGTCCTAGAGAAGACATAATGAAACACGTCTGCTCCTTCAGACTAGAGATGGAAGACTAATAGAATGTTGTATACAATGTCAGATAAAGGTTTCTGTGTCAGAAACTTTTGCTGCACTGTTTTACTTTGTCACAAGGGAGAATTCAATTTGTTACAGCTGTATGGAAATGAATGTGACGTAAAGGTAAGGCATCAATAAAAATGTATTTTAGTAAAAACAAATTTGCTTTGATATCAAAGAAAAACAAATTAGACAACTAGAGTAGTACATTGGTATCCTAGAGATTTTAAAAGAATGAGAGAAAAGGCCTTAACTATATTGAGTAAATCCTCTCAGTTCTCTACCATGTCACAGGAGCCTTCTCCCCTGGAAGATCACTCTGCTCCTTCAGCCCCTTCCTCTGGTTGATAGTTCCTCTTGGACCTTCAGTTTAAGGAAAATGCCCTGACCAGCTACGCTTATTCGAGTATTCCTCTCTGGGCTCCCATCTTACTTTTTTTTTTTTTGCTTTTTTTTTTTATGTCCCCAGCACTTAGCACAATGCTTAACACAGTGTAGGCACTTAATAAATGTTTATTGACTGACTGGTTGTTTCCAGATTTATTTTTCCACCATACCCCCAGGCCAGTAACTCTAGCTATTTTAAGCTTCCTTTTGTAGCTTGTCTTTCTCAGTTAGAATGTAAGCTCCTTGAGGGAAGGAACTGTCTTTTTTTCTTGCATTTGTATCCCCAGCATTTAGCATAGAGTCTGGCACATAGTAAGCCTTCAATAAATACTTGTTGACTTGACTGAGTCCCTGCCCTGCCACCCTGGAACTCTGGGCTCACTTAAATTGGTTGCCTTTTTATTTTTGGCTCTGCTCCTTTCCTGGAGCGAAGTGAAAAGGAAACATCTAAAATAAATGTAAGGAGGGGGGAGGGTGATTCCATATTTTAACCCCAATTAATGGAATGTAATTAGAGTAAGGGGGGGGTAACTAATGGATAGAGCACTGGGCCTAGAGTCAGGAAGACCTGAGTTCAAATTCAGCCTCAGACACTTAGTAGATATTTAATCCTGGGCAGGTCACTTAATCCTGTTTGCCTCAGTTTCCTCATCTGTAAAATGTGCTGGAAAAGGAAATGACAAACTACTCAAGTGTCTTTGCCAAGAAAACCCCAAAAGGGTTCATGAAGAGTCAGATATCACTGAAAAGACTGAACAACAACTACATTTAGTTGTAAGGGCATAGCAAAGATTTAAGTTTAAGCGGTTCATGCTTGTGATTTCTTATTTAGGTATTGACATCTTTAATTGGTCAAGCATAAAATAGAGAACTGGCTGACTAAATGATATGGCTGAACCTCTGAGATCTTGAAAGTTCAGCAGAAGTCATTCTAGTACCAGACCAGTCTAATGGTAGAGTTGCTTTAGCCAAATTACTGAGAAGGAATCATTTGGGGAAGGGAGAGATTTTATCCTTTTCCCCAAATCAGGAGACTGTGTAAGTTCAGACCGTGTATCAGAGACTTCAGAGGTCCCACCAGGAGCCATTGGTTGGTAACAGTGTCTCCAAAAGCAGTTAGTGTCGGCATCTTCATCAGGACCTAAGAGACACACCAAAGAGAAGCTAAGCACATCAAGGAAAGAAAGTTTCAGTACTCTTCAGTCAGACAGTCAGAAAGCATTTATGAAACACCTAGTATGTGCCATTCACTGTGCTCAGCCCTTTTGCAAATATTATTTCATTTGATCCTCACAACAACACTGTGAGATAGGTTATTATCCTCGTTTTGCAGTAGAGGAAACTGAGGACTTTGCCAGTGTATACCCAGCAGAGAGCCTTTGCACCCTGGTTACCTCCTACCTTTCAAATATTCTTATATCTTACTATGCCCCAAATAATCTGTGATCCAGTAACACTGGACTCCTTGCTTTTCCTTGAACAAAATACCTCAGAAAGTTGCTGGGATGATGTGTGGGCAATTTCACTGGCTATCCCTCATGCCTGGAACTCTCTTACTCTTCATTTCTACCTCTTAGCTTCTTTGGATTCCCTAAAATCCCATCTTTGGAGGAAGTTCGGGGTATAGAAATATAGAGCACTGGGCATGGAGGTTTATAAACTCTAGTCTCAGGTTTATCTATGAAAGCATATATTGCTCATCATTTGCTGGCCATTTTCTCTTCCTTGCAGTGGAAGTAAAGTGGGAGAATCTTTTCTGTTCTCTCTCATCCCCACCTTGCTGTACTCTAGTCTATATGTAAAAGGGAGAAAGAAAGCATGTGAAAAGAAAAAAAAAGGTAAAAAAGAGGAGAGGTGGGGCCATTTCTCAGGTTATTCTTCTAAACCTCATGGAGGAGAGTTCCTCTAAGGAGTCCATCTTACTGAGCCTTGGTCAATCAATCATCAAGTGGTAGCTTCAGTCACTGAGGACCAATCAGAGAAATTTCCTGCGTCTCCTTTACAAGTAATAATGGTAAATGTCTCTTAGCCAGGGTCTAAGGTACATATTTTGCTCCATGGGAGGTGGGCCCTTCTGTCAAAGGTAGTTTCAACAAGTTGATTGGGAACTTAGCAGGATGACCAGAGACTTCTCTGATCTCATTCCATGTCATACTACTCCACTCTGTGCACTTGACGCTCCAGTCATAGAGGACTTCTCTCTGTTCTACAAACACATTTTAAGTTTGTCTTCCTCTGTGTCTCTGCTCACAATGATTCTGGAACTAAGCTAGGGTTGGGTTTTGCCTGTCTTATTTGATGGGTGAAGAGGAGAATAAAGGATTCAGGGGTACAGGAGAAGGTAGACCAGAATTCATCAAAAGTACAGCCCCATGCTGGTTACAAGGGGAAAATAGGAACAAAGTGGGATTGGTCCTGTAGTGTAAGTCATATAGTAAGTAGTCTGGAGACCATGAAAAGATCAAATAAGTGGTAGAGTTCTACTTCCTCTACCTGGCATTCCAGTGGTAGAGTTCTACTTCCTCTACCTGGCATTCCAATTATTCCATCAACTAGCTCCAACCAATTTAACCAGTTATAGTCTCAAACATGTATGCATGCCACACACACACACATTATTCCACCACATTTGAGATTTTTGTGAATGTTTGAAATGGAATGTTGGTGATAAAAAGCTCCAGGATCTTCAAGGTTCTAATTTCAGATAGGGAGAATTATTAAGGAGGCAAGGGAGAATTATTAAGGAGGCAATGAGACTGGCAAGGGATCAGAAGATACTGCTTCCCACTCTTTTTTCTATTTTTCTTAAATCAAATTAACCAAAGGTTTATTTATTTTATTGTTCCCCCCCAATAAAGCTAGCTTAGTTGTATTTATTACTTCAGTAGTTTTCTTACTTTTAATTTTATTAATCTGCACTTTGATTTTCAGTATTTCTAATGTGGTGTTTAATTGGAGATTTTTAATTTAATTTAATTTAAGTTCTTCTAGCTTTTTTAGTTGCATGCTCAATTCATTGATCTGCTCTTTCTCTATTTTATCGATGTAAGTGTTTAGAGATAAAATTTCCCCTTCATATTGCTTTGACTGCATCCCATAAATTTTAGTATGTTGTCTCATTATTGTAATTCTCTTAGATGAAATTATTAATTGTTTCTCTGATTTGTGGTTTGACCCACTCATTCTTTAGCATCAGATTATTTAGTTTCCAATTAATTTTTAATTTGTATTTTCATGTCACTTTATTACATGTAATTTTAAGTGCATCATGATCTGAAAAGGATGCATTTAACATTTTTGCCTTTTTGCATTTGATTGTGAGGTTTTTATGCCCTAATAGATGGTCAGTTTTTGTGTGCCATGTACTGATGAGGAAAAGGTATGTTCCATTCTACCCCCATTCAATTTACTCCAGAGGTCTATCATATCTAACTTTTCTAAAATTCTGTTTACCTCTTTAACTTCTTTCTTGTTTTTTTCTGGTTAGACTTATCTATCCCCACTCTTTTTTTTTGTGGGGGGGGGTTGGAGGGAAGCACAGCCGGTGGCACAGTGGATCGAGATCTGGGGCTGGAGTGAGGAAGATCTGAATTCAAAGCTGGACTCAGACACTAGCTGTCTGACTCTCAGTAAGTCACTTAATCTCTGTTTTCCTCCATATACTCAACTGTAAAACAAGGATAATAATAGCACCTATCTCTCAGAGTTGTGAGGATCAAAGGAGATAATATTTGTAAAGCAATTAGTATAGTGCCTGGCATATAGTAAGTAATATATAAATGCTTAATCCCTTCCCCAATCCTTTTTTGTTTTTTTTAGCTAGAGGGAATTATTTAGAATTTGTAAGATTATGTAATTACTAAGTATTTACATATTACCCCAGCAAAGTAATGTCACATAGAGTGTTATTTGATAGCTAGAAAATAGGAATTTTTAAAAAAGTTATGACAAGTCAAATATTTTGGACTAACCCAGCCCACTGGTAAAGCCTATTTTAATTTCAGAGTTCAAAGCATATCAGAAAATCAAAATTTTCCTTAATTTCAGAAAGACCTATCAATTTTTGCATAAATTGGTTGTATACTGTCTCTCCATCTTTTGTCACCAAACTGTACTTTCCTATAAACTATGCAGAGGAGAATTTCCAGAACTTCCAAGGTTTCTGTGAAAATGAAATGACATAATATTTGTAAAGTGTTGTGCAAATGTTAAAGCTCTATAAAATACTATTATTACTACTACTATTATTATATGAGTGTTGGGAAGGGGTTTGTGATTCTAAGCAGATAAGTGAAAATAACATACTAGTAGTTTCTCCCACATGGTATATAATCAAAATGGCTGCTTTTTCTACCTTCCAGCTTCTATGAAAAACCCAGTTCTATAATTACAAGTTTAAACTATCACCAATTGGTGAACTCTGGGATAGCATCTCATTATCTGCTTGAGCCTCTCCTCGCCATAGCAGCACTCACAATGCAAGTGCTACACTTACACGTGTACATGTCTTCACTGATAGAATGCAAGCTTTCTGAAGCAAGAATAGCTTAATTTCTATCTTTCTAGCTATAGGACCTAGCATAATTCTTGGTACATAATGCTTGTTTTAAAAAAAATTGTGGATTGATTAGTTGGTTGATATAGGTACTTTATAGGGGCAGTTAGGTGTCACAGTGGGTAGAGCACTGGCCTTGGATTCAGGAGGACCTGAGTGCAAATATGGCCTCAGACACTTGACACTTAACTAGCTATGTGACCCTGGACAAATCACTTAACCTCAATTGCCTCACCAAATACACACACACACACGCACACACACACACACACACACACACACACACACACACATATGCACATACACACACACACCTTTATACAGGTTATCTTATAATAACTTTGTGTGATCGATATTATAAATAATATTATTCTCATTTTAAAGAGGTTTGGTTTGTTTGTGACTTGTCTACAGTTTAGGAAAGGGTAGAAACATCATTCAAATCTAAGGCTTTCATGAGTGCAAATCCAATAATCTTTCCACTACATTGTGCTACCCCACAAATATAACAGGAAAAATCCATCCAACTCAAAAATTTAATGTGTGTGACTTGCATGGGGAGTGAAGAAAGCTATTATATTTGTAGAAAATATTTCTGGATTTGCACTGTTGACATGAAGTTAGGGGTTGTAATGGACCACTGTCCCTGTGGTCAGGCATGCCTTCAGGTTCCTTTTGGTGAAACTGGTGTTCTGGTCTTTTGCTAAAGGACATAAGCAATAAATGGTTTTCTGGTTGATTCCTTAGTGTCTGTACCTACCAGGCAGGAATTGTGTCAAAGATGATTAGCAACTGAGCCAGGAATATCCATCCACTCTGTAGGCTATGAGGATCAAAGAGAGATGACTTCCAATCTCTTTCAAGGAAACTTCTTTGCTGGGACACAGCCAGAGCTAGCTCTCCTTGTGACTTCCAGCAAAGGGGGAAATGAATTCCTCTCACCTCCCGCATGTCCAGCAGCTATGGGGTCTATAAACATATGGCAGTGAGAACATGTGCCTTCCTACTTCAAGTCCTTGACTGCCTCTTCTGCTTTGTGTGTCTTTCTCTTAGTCCATATTACCAAAGAGTAAGCCTAGACTGGATTTCAAATTCTTGTACCCTCTTTTTTTGTGTGTGTTTCTTTCTCTGTGCCCAGGTCACTGAACCATGAACTTAAGAAATGAGAGAGTAAAGCCTTAGCAGCTATCTAATGAGACCAAGAAGCTTAGGGATGCTTGCTTCACCCCCTCCACAAAGGGCCCTGACTATGGACTCATGCAGTCTGGAAGTAGTCTTAGGGACAACTACTGCCTGATCCCAACAAGAGGGAAATAAGACTTTTTTTTCACAATTATTGCTCATTGTCCTCAGCCCAGAATTCCAGAGAAAATTTCTTTAGAGGTTAGGTGTGGCTTGTGCTAGGGTCTCTCCTAGAAGGGATTAAAAGAGTCCCTGCTAGAAAGTTACACAATATACAAAATGGATATCAGGCATAGAACAGCAATTTATTTCTTTCACCACAAAAAAGATGCTTAAATCACCAAAGAGTTGGAAGCACATATTAACAAATTTACCATGTAAACAACTTACAAATCCAAATGTTCTGGTCAACTAGATATGCCTTTGGCTTTAGCTCTTCAGCAGCAGAATCCTGTGCTCTTTATTTAAAAAAAATATATATTTATTTATTTTTAGTTTTCAACATTCACTTTTATAAGATTTTGAGTTCTAAATTATTCCTCCTTCCTTCCCTTCCCCTTCTCGAAAATGGCATGCAATCTTATATAGGTTATACATGTACAATCATATTAATCACATTTCCACATTAGTCATGTTGTGAAAGAAGAATCGAACAAAAGGAAAACCATGAGAAAGAAAAAAACAGCAACAAAAAAAGAGAAAATAGTATGCTTCAATTGCAATGTGTAGACAACATTTTCCATCATGATACTTTTAGAATTGTCTTAGATCATTGTATTGCTAAGAAGAACTAAGTCTATTGTAGTTGATCATCACACAATGTTGCTGTTACTGTGTACAATGTTCTCTTGGTTCTGCTCACTTCATTCAACTTCAGTTCATGTAAGCCTTTCCAGGTTTTTCTGAAATCCGCCTGCTCTCTGCTCTCTCTTCCTAACAAGGTGCTGTAAAAGCCATCTCCTCCTCACAGGAACCATTGACATTGTGAATTCATGAGGTTGGCACCAAAGCTGTAAACATCAGGAGAAGTACTGTAGTGGAGCCCTCTACTACACATAAACATAATTCAAATTTGCAGTGAATTTTTCCTATCAAGTATTTGATTGACCTGCTTTTGCCATTGTCGAAGAGTCACCAAAGAAATTTGTCTCTTTTCTTCTATCTGCTTTGGCTGAGTTTCTTGCAATTTGTACATAATGGATTAAAATTCCAAATGATGCCTTGAGGTTCCATTTTATTTTTGTGGTTCTGTGACACTTTCCCTAGATTGAAGAGTATATGGAAAGTGACACACATGGAAATGTTTCTTGTACCTTTCTTGCATGCAGTATTACCACATACTTTGTTCTTTGGTGATAGTTTACCGTCACTTACCTCAGGGGTGGAAATAAATAGGGTAATTACATTAAGGTAATAATAGGACAGTGCTTACAACTTGAAGATCTCAAGTGTTATATAGCTTTAAGCCAATTAAATTTCCACCCACCTTATGAGTATGTAGCAAGTTGAAATGCCTAAACTTTCTGGAGAAGGGAAGTAAGCCTTGGAGGTGTTGAATAAGTAGCCTGTGGTGGCACAAATCAATATTGGAAGCTGAGTTTAGAAGCCAGGATTTCTGACCTTCCAGTTTGAGGTTGCATTGATTGCACTTGCCTTCCAAAGACTAAAATATATCCTTTACTTTGAAACAAATGGAACCAGCATGGTCCACTGAAATGGCGACTCATCTGTGCAGTTGTCATAGTAACATAATTTAGAACTCAAAACATAAGCTGTGATTTTTGAGGGGTGGGATAGACTGGGGAAGGAGCAGGTAGTAGCAGAGAGGGTTGGTAAATAGAGGCTTGGATCCCCTAAGTGTTGAATCCTAATGCTTTAATAAAAAAAAATTAAAGTGACTTGGAATTTAGATCTTTCTAGAAGGTAAATATATAGTTTACTATTAATTATTTTTTGTTCTTTAGAAATAAAAACATATAATCAATGTGGGTAATGCAAAATATCTCCTAAATAACTTATATACTCTCACAAAGAAACACAGTTTTGATTTAAAGGTAAATCTCTATAGTTTTCAGAGGTCTCTCCCACCCTGGCTAGTTCTGTGTAATTAACACCGTAGGGTTTCAAATGCTGCTACCACTGACAAGATAAAGTTCTGTCAATTTCTACAAATGAAAAGAGAAAGTATTCTTTATCCTTTACTTGAGTCCCTTCCATGTGGTTGCTTAATACATACTAAATAAGCTCTGGATAGAGTTTAGCATTGAAAACTATTAGAAAACTTTAATGTGCTAAAAACTCTTAAGGGTCATTATCACTATAATAATTATTATTATTGAACAAATGAAAAAAGCATTTAAGTTCATACTGTATGCCAAGCACTTTGCTAAACACTAGGGATAGAGATAGGGACTACACTTATGATTTCAAATAGTGTATGTGGAAATTTTCGAGTGAAGAAACTCCTTCTGCCCATGCAACTTGGAACCTTCTTTGCAACTTAAAGCATTCGAGGGTTGCCTAAAGCATGGAGAGGCTAAGCCACTTACTCAATGCCAATATGTGTCACAGAGGATTTGAATTTAGATCTTCCAATTGAGTTAATTAAGCACTGGGGAAGCAAATATAGAAGCAAGACAATCCCTGCCCTCAAGAAACTCATATTAGGGGAAGACAACACGGAGATGGGCAGTGAAAAGTGTTTTGGACTGGGAAGCTGCTGTGATTATGTGTGGGCAGTCAGTTGGCACTCACTTTCTAGAAGCAATGAAAGTGTTGACTATTGTTATGTTATTCAAATCCAGCCTCAAGGTCCCAGTGCTGTAACCCTCAAGTGTTTATAGAAGGATTCCCCTCTTACCTCACTACTTGCCATGTACCCCTCCAGCCATCTGGGATCAATTGTTTATTTCTTTGAATATCCATAACAGTCAAAGAAAAAACATTTGAGAGCAGAGACTGTCTATTCCCTCTCCTTGTTTCTTTAATGGTTAGCACAATGCCTGACACATAGTAGGGACTTAATAAATGATCATTAACTGATTGACTGAAATTGGTAAAATGAATTTTCAGTCTTGTCCACCCATGGCAAATGTTACTTGTTGACAAAGAAACACAGACCATGCAAATCATTCAAAAAGTAGGGTGATAGTAGCACCCTTTATCAGGCTTCACTTCACATTCTGCAATGGGTGAAACCAAGAAGTTGAGAAGCAACCCCTTCCTTTTGTTACCTAGCTTTTTTTAGTTACTTAATTTATACTCATTACTGGTCCTGGGCAGCTAGGTGATGCAGTGGCTAGAGCACTGGGCTTGGAATCAGGAAGACTTATCTTCATGAGTTCAAATCCAGCTTCATACACTCTCTAGCTGCATGACCCTGAGCAAGTTACTTAACCTTGTTTTCCTCAGTTTCTTATCTGTAAAGTAAACTGGAGAAAGAAATGACAAACCACTCCAGTAACCTTGTTAAGAAAACACCAAATGAGGTCAGAAAGAATCTGACACGACTGAAACAACCCAACAAAAACAATAACAAATGGTCCTGTCTTTAACTTAATCAGTAGGAGCCTTGGGTGAGCTATTCAGTGCACATCAGAGGAATCCTCACCAGTGTAGGGAGAGCTGATTCTCTTTTCTGCCTTGCCATTAAAAGACGCTCAGACAGTAAGCCCCTAGATGTGTGTGGCCATTGTGCTAAATGAACACTGCTCTTAGAAGGGAGTTAAAATGTCCTGGTTGGAGAAGGAGCAAGATGTTATTCCAAGGGAGTTCATGCCTCACTCAGAGATTACTGGAAGAGAAAAATTTGAAAATAGTTAGTACCTCCTAAGTAGTGAACTCTTTTCCTTTGAGGAGCAGGCCCAAAGAGACTGGGAAAGAAAGGCAGGAACTTAGAAAAGGATATGAGATAGACCCAAAAGGTGGGGAGAGAGATAACAGTATTTCCCTCTTTATAAATGAAAACAAATACTTAGATAAAAAGGGACTATAAAAGTTAAATAGTTGACAAGGCACTTGAATTTTTTACTTGGAAGTTTTAAATTTCTTGAAACTTTTGCTCTTTTCATTATACAACTTGCAAAAACCCTGTAAATTAATTGTATTTACTGTTCTCTTAGCCTAATACAGTGGAAAGAGGACTGGATTTGGCATCCAAGAACCTGAGTCCAAATCTCGTTTCCTATCCTTACTTCCTACATGATGTTGGGTAGGTAACATAATTGCATATTACCCTTCAAGAGTTATATTCTGGGTTCCCTTCCAGTTCTATATCATGATCCTATGATTCATGAGGTTTGAGATCTTGTCTCATTTATATGGATATTCAGTAAATGATTCTTGAATGTTTTTTTTTTCCTTTGTAGAAAAGCAAAGCCTCATGGATTCTATTCTTGTCACAGTGGAAGGAACCCTGGCACTGGAAACAGATGACCTTGGTTCAGTTCTTGCCTCTGATACTTACTCCTTGTATGACCTTGGCAAGTCACTCAACTTCCCTGAACCTAAATGTTCCTCCTGTAAAATGAGGGTGTTGGAATAAATAGCCTCTAAGTGCCTGTCTAGGCAGGTGTATGCTGGTAAATGTGTGACAACTGACTGAGGAAATAAAGTATGCAGGACATATTTAAGTATAAACTGTATTATTAACATTTTTTTCCATCATTTTCTTAAGTCTAGACAACCCAATCCAATAAACATTTATTAAATTGTTGCTGTGTGACAGGCACTGTGCTAAGTGCTAGGGATATAATTAATAAAAAGACAGTCCCTGCCTTCAAGGAACTTACAATCTAAAGGGTGAGACAACACACAAAAGGAGGCAGGGAATTGGGGTGGGAGAACACTAGGAGATACCAGGCACAGGGACATCTTGTTCTGTTGAGGTGAAACCAGGCAAGCAGCAGCTGTAAAGTGGAATGGACTATTAGCAAAACAATAAATCAAGTCCTGATCTGTAGCACTTGCAAATTTCCAAGGTGTAAATGCTCACATTGAGAATTTAACAATCAACTCTCCAATCTTGTCAGAGTTGGCTCCAACATTCTCCTTCAAGGCCCAAGACCTATGATCAATAACTTTGAAATTCTCTAAGTGATCACACTTTCTGTCATTCTGTCTCTCTATTATTAGTTCCTTACCACTCTGAAACATGTTCTTGATCCTCACGATGACCTACATTTCCTTCAGTATTTCCTAGGCTCTCCTACCTGTTCTATCTCCACTCTCCTCCCTTCCCCAATCTTGATCTCTTAAGTGAATTAAATTTAACCCTACACTCTCCTCTCTAATTCCTTGCTCTCTTGTCCTTTTGACATCCTCACCTTGCCAAACCCTAACCTTAGATTATTTCTACCATCAGTTTCCTTTGTGCCTTAAAAGACACTTGTACATATATACATACATGCATGTACACATATACACATATGCACACATACATACACATCAAAAAGTTCTCATTGTATTCTACCAATCCTGCCAGCTATCATCCTGTATGTAACCCTGGGATACACCCCCTCTTCGCTTCTGCCTCCTGGAATCCCTTATTTCCTTTAAGACATGGCTCAAGTGCTGCTTTCTACAAGGGATTGATCTTCAGAGTCAAGCAGAGAGCTATACACAAGTGAAAACCATGATTTCATGAAGAAAGAAAAGGACTTCCAGTAGTTAGGAACCATTAGATGCTCCTTTGCTACATGTGTTCTTTAAGCTTGATCACACTCTCCCTGTGTATGCTATCTATATTTGTGGGAAAGCACACTACCGATTTTGGAGGAATTTTTCTTGGTGACAACTATTCTCACTCTACCACACCAGTAAATATCTCCTGGTAAAAACTATTTGATATGAATTGATTCATGAGTATTGGAGGAGCACCCTGGATGAGAGTTAATGAGTAGCAGTACTAAAAAATCGTAACTCATCAGAGTCACCCATAGAACCGTAAGGGCAGATGTAGTTAGCTTCCTTCTGGGGCCCCAGCCTGCCAGTATGAGTATGAGTTGGGAGAAGTATCCCTGGAAAAGATGTTAAATTATTATTATTAGATAGGTAGTATAATGTATTGAATAGACAGTGGCTTTGAGGTCAGGAAGTCTTGGCACGATGTCCTGTCTCTGACACATATTAGTTATGTTAAAGTCACTTGATATCTCAGTGAAACAGACAATTATAAAAGCCTATA